>NW_025963879.1:25009942-25724942 GCF_023055435.1 Haliotis rufescens
GTTTGTTAGAAACATACTGACATCACAGGATGGTGTCAAGAGTCCATGGGGAGCGTGTGTTGGTGGGCATGGCCGTATGTACTTGTGTACGCCAGATGAAGTGAGGGTATATACATGTAAGTGACTGAACATGTCTTAAACCTTGTAGGTACTTTCAATTCGTTTGAATGAATGGTGTGCAGACTTTTGTAAAAAACCCACCAAGAGAAACCGCATGAGGAAGGAACATAACTGGTTTGATCAAGAATGTTGGGACGCACGTGCAACCGCTCGCCGCCGTTTATATCGTGACACTAGCAATGACAACAACCGACAACGGTACATTGACTCGTGGAGGTCGTGCAGAAGCCAATGTAAACAGAAATCTTCATTAGTGTTTCTCTGTTACAAATCACAGACATTAACAGTGCTTAATCAACGCATAATTGTAGACAGTTCTGGTCTTATTTTAGAAAAAGATCATTTTGAAAGTAATTCAATTTCACCGTATTCTTGGTCATTGCTTTCAATCATTTGTTTCAAGGCACTAATTTTGCTGAATGTGAGAAACAGTTTTATACAGATGTCCAACATTTTGTAGAACCTATTAGTGAAGATTTGATCAACTCCACTGTATATGATAATGAGTTGGATAGTTGAATTTAAAAAGATGAAATATTTAAGACTGTTAATGATATGCCAAATAGAAAAGCCCCAAGGTTTAGGGTGTACCCGTTGAATTTTTTAAATATGCCCCTCCCATGTGTTTGGTAATACTGTTATCCTTGTTTAAAAAAAATGTATTGACTGGTATTTATCCAGAAGAGTGGACTTTAGGTATCATCCTTCCTTTACATTAAAAGGGTAATGTAACTGACCCTAGTAATTACAGACCTATTACTCTTTTAGAAATATCTGGTAAATTCTTTTCTACAATTATATGTACTAGACACACTAACTGGGCAACTGATGGAAATGTTATTATCCCTGAACAAGCAGGATTTAGAAAGGGGTTTCAAACTGTGGATAATATATTTATACCTCAAATTATTATTGATAAATATCTAAGATTACATAAAGGTAGACCATACCGTGCCTTTATTGATTTAAAAACAGCTTCTTCTTTTTAAAATATTTCAATTCAGTATATGAGATTACAGAGTTATACATGGAGTAGCACGTCTTGTAGCATACTTGTTAGGTATAGGTTACCTATACAGCAGACAACAGGTCAGCAAGTTTAAGTTTACAAATGGTGAAAACCGGCAAATATTTTCCAAAATTATTAACTAAGTGTGAAGCTAATTCCTTACAAATTGGTTGTGTAAAAAAAATACTAAAAAAATATTTTAAAACACACACACACACACACACACACACACACACACACACACACACACACACACACACACACACACACACACACACACACACACACACACACACACACACACACACATATATATATAATTATTTATTTTTAAAAAAAAATCAATAAAAAAATAGAGACATAATAATAGACAGTTCATTTGCCAAATCGTTCCATTTTCTGTCAAACTGTCTTGTTGTATTGTTTTTGTGTGCAATTGATTTCTCTATCCGAAATATATCAATTAAAATCAAAATTCTTTAACATGCTTACAATCCCAATATACATGAAGTTAGGATTCAGTACCAGTTCCACAAAATGATAGATGGTGCGATAAATAAATTTATATTGAAAATCAAGTAATTTTACATCTTTTGTACATTTTCTGTATCTGATAAAAACATCATTTCATGATATAGCTAAGTCGAGAATGGTATTCCATTTTTCACAGACTGTTGGGAGATTTGCTGTAGTCTTATCATAAAAATATCTGGAGCCTCTAGGCGCTACAAGTAAGTCCATCAAAGCTGTATTTAAATGTTGATTATATAAAATAATGTGATTATTTCTCATAGTATCTTTCAGGATTTTGGTATGTTTAATTGAACTTGGTAATAGTCAATAATTGTGCCTTTAATTTTGGTATTTTCTTTTAAGTTCACTAAAGGGCATTATATCATCTTCATTGCAGAGATCTTTAATAGTGTAAATTCCCTTTAAAAACCAATTTCTTATAATGAACATACACCAAAGAGGTTCTGATAGTACTTCTTCAATGTTTGTGGAGTTTTGTGTCTTCTATACAGTGTTCCCTAAGCAGACAAAACATCTCTCCAGTAAGGGTTAGCTAAGTGCATACAGTTTTCAATATTGGCCCCAAGTAGGAATATGTTTTTGAGTGGAAAGATGCTATGGTTATTACAGTTTTTATTTTGGGGATTTTTTTTTAGATATGACAGTTTTAGAGCAATTATAAAAAACTTTACCTCTATCATGCTCAGTCCGCCTTCATCATATTTTCTAATTAAAGATGTTCGTTTTATTTTGTCCCTTTTTTCATTCCATATGAATGTGTACAATATTTTGTTTAGTTCATCAATAAATTCACTTGGAGGGTTTGGAAGAGAAGTGAATATATGTACTAAGGTTGATATGGCCAAGGTTTTGACAACAGTAATTTTACCTATCAATGTCAAAAACAATTTCCTCCAATTCCCTAAAATTTGGTTAATAATTTCAATTCTCTTCTTTGTATTGATTACCCACAGATTATTTAAGTTCGAGTTAAGCTTTATTCCCAATATTTCAAAGTCCCCACTATGCCAGTCTAGTTTCAGATCCTGGCATAATTTGATGTCACTACCTGTCATTGAGCCTATCCATATTGCTTTTGTTTTATCAATATTAATTTTTAATCCTGACATCTTATAAAAATCATTTAGGGTGTCAATCGCTGTAGTTAAACTTTCGTCAGTCCCATCTAGAAATATTTCATTATAATCAGCATATTGTCCAAGTTTATGTTCCACATTGTTCAGTTTGATACCTTTTATTGCATTATTATTACGAATCATTATTCCCAACGTTTCTGCAACAAGCAGGAATAGATATGGAGACAATGTGTCTCCTTGTCCACACCCCCTTTCGTTACAGAAGAATGTAGATAAGTGTCCATTTTGTATGATGCAAGATGAAGCATTATTTGTAAGTATATATATCCATTTATTTATATTAGGTCCAAAGCCAAACTTTTCCAGTGTCAGCATGGTAAATTGTTTTGAAACAGTATCAAAAGCTTTTTCAAAGTCTATAAGTAATAGTAAACCTGGCTTATTTTGTAATTTTGTCTCAAACAAGATATCATATAGTATGTTTTCGCTAATACGTCTTCCAAGCATAAAGCCAGTTTGGTTTTCGTGTATAAGAGTATTAAGTGTTGTTTTAATTCTGTTTGCTATACATGTACTCAAATTTTATATAGTGAATTTAAGAGAGAAATTGGTCGCCAGTTTTTGAGTAGTTGTTTATCTTTAGTGCCTTTGGTTATACAGGTAATGACACCTCTATTCATTGTTAGACTTAAAGTGTTATTTCTAAATGTTTCTGTAATATATCTGTATACCCATATTCCAAGATCTTTCCAGAAAAATTTGAAAACCTCTACAGGGAATCCATCAATACATGGGCTTTTGTTATTTTTCATAGATTTTACGGCCTTTGTTATTTCATTCATGTTAATCATATCTTCTAAATAATCAAACTGTGATTTACTAAGTTTTGGTGTGTTAAGTGTAATAAATTTTTGGATTCATTAGTTATTTCTCCACTTGAGGAGTATAGTTTCTCATAAAACTTTCTTTGTTCAGTTAAGGTGGATTGTCCTTCAGTTATTAACTCCCTTTTTTCACTTATAATACTGTTAATTAGTTTACTGGTATAATTCCTAATTCCTTTCAAGATGACAAAAATAATTTGATGTTTTTTCTCCTTCCTCGTACCACTGGATTCTGTTTCTTATTTGTATTCCCCTTGATTCTTCTTCTTTTAATTTTTCAAAAAGTACTTAATATTTAGACATGTCTGACAGCTTTGATTCACTTATATTCTGAAAATTTCCCCTAATTTTCTCTTCTATTTGCATTATTTTTTCCTCTAGGTTTTTACTTCCATCAAAAACGTTTCTAAAAAAAGAGTATCACTGATTTCTAATTTTAAGTTTAGATCTTTAGTTTTTCTTGCTTCATCTTTGGAATATTTACTGCTTGAATATTCTAGCTTTGTTTCTTCTAGTGTATCTTTCACTATTTGGATATATTCATTGTTAAACATTAGAGATGAATTGAACTTCCAGTAGCCCCTACCTCTTTCTTTGCTAAGTGTATTTGAAAAAGTCAGAGTTATTGCTGAGTGATCAGATTTGTATCCTGGTATAATTGTAGAATCAATAGTTATATTTGCAATGTCTTGTGAGACCAAAAGGAAGTCAAGTCTAGCTTGTTGTTTAGTCTTTTTCTTCCACCATGTCTATTTCTTAGCATCTAGATTTTTCTCTCTCCAAATATCAATTTGATCAAAGCTTTCATTTTTTTCAAGTTCTAACTTTCTTGCTTTGGAATTGTTGATATGTTTATAATTTTCCAAATCGACATCTGAATTTAGAACCAAGTTCCAATCTCCGCATATAACCATTGATTCGTTTTCAAATTCGTCAGTATTATTGAACAAAGTATTGTAAAAAGCAGGTTCATCTTGATTTGGCCCATAAATATTAGTCAGAGTTAACCTTATGCCCTCTATTGTGATATCTGCTATTATATAGTTTCCATTAATATCTTGTTTAAATCTATGGATTTTTATTTCTAAAGTATTACAAAACAAAATGGAAACTCCTCTTGCATTTGACTTGTAAGGCGCTATTATACTTTGAAGTCCCCATTCATTTCTCATTAATGTTTCGTCTTCTTTAGAAATATGAATGTCTTGTAGACATATTATAGAAAGTTTCTTCTTTCGCCATAGGTTCATTACTTCTTTACGTTTCCTTTCATCTGCGGGCCCCTGCAGTTTGCTGATACTATTCTTATTTTGTCATCCATATTCAGTGTTTTCCAAACTAAACAGATTCATATTGTTGTCAAGGTAGTTATATATATCATACACTGGTTCATCACCTACTGAATTGAATGTTTTTAAACTTTGCGGGAAAAACAGATTGTATGAAAACATACAATGATAATAAAAACAAAATAGAAAGGGTAGCGTTTCCACAAGCTATATCCATCATGGGTATTATAAATCAAACAATATTACCATGGCCAGAATTGGGTGTGTTAATATAGCCATCAACTGACCTGTTTTTAAAAACAGCTTTTCATTTTTCATCAATGACATTGTAGATTGTTTGCCACAATATAAGCAATGATGTATTAGTATAGGAACTCTACAGTTATTTATGCTGTTTTTTGCAGATGATATTATAGTAATAGATAGTACAGTTATTGGTCTTCAAAGATATTAGATAAACTTTTCCAATATTGTGATAAATGGCAACTGCAAATTAATAATAACAAGAGCAAGGTAATTGTATTTCACAAAGGTGGTCGATTAAAGAAATATGATTTTTTTCTCTATATACATGTCCACTGGAAATTGTTTCAGTGTATAAATACTCAGGTGTACAATTTTCAAGCCCTGGTTTAATACACAGAAAACTTTAACACTCCAGGCCAATAAAGTTTAGCAGTCACTAAAATCAAACATAATTGATTTTCATAAGTTACCTTTACATGTTTTGACTCATTTATTTGATGTCAAGCTTCTACCAATCTTGTTGTATGGCAGTGAAGTTTGGGGGTTTCATCCTTCACCTGATATTAATACATTCCATGATAATTTCTTTAAACAATTATAACATTCAAGACGGAGCACCCCTAATATTGTTTCAAACTGATAAGCCTGTTTTGAAACATGTTTATGATTATCAAGTGTCCTTGGCTGATAAAGGTATTGAATGTTGGGCTTTTCATGTAAAACATTTATTATCATCATATATTTTTTGTTTTGTCTGGTGTAATCAAGATGTTCCAAATGTAGGTAAGTTTATTGTTTGTTTTTAGCAAAGATGTATAGATATAGACCAGCAAACTTGGTTAAGTAAATTAAAAACATTTTCCAAACTTGAAATACATTCACAAATTTAAAATATTTAACATCAATACCTGTTAGAGTATATCAATTTTCTCTTAGTTCCTACCCTTGTTCTAGCCATAACCTATCGCGTGAAGAAGAAAGAAAAAATGGTCTTTCTAGAGATGAACGCTAATGTCCATTTAGTGTAGTGTGTGTAATTGAAACTGAGTATCATGTTCGCATTGAACGTCAATTTTATTCAGATCTAAGAAATAGTCTTATACCGAAGTATTACCATTCACAACCTTCATTTGATAAATTTCGCACTCTTATGTCTTGCCAAAATTAACATGTTATTAATGAATTGGCTAAATATATTTTTCTTGCTTTGAAGAAACGACAACAGTTCTTCAAATGTATGCATTAATTCAATTGTTTCACTCTGTATATCACTTGTATAATCTGGCGCCTGCTATTGTTGTAATCCGCTGTATCCATATTGTATAATATATAGTATCTTTACTGAAATAAATTCATTCAATCAATATGTGTCGTCGTGTATTTTACCCTTGAGAACATTTCACTGTATTTAGTAAACTAACATTAGACATTGGTGTTTAATCACTCCGACAAATCACCGAAACTTAAAATGGGTATGTGATAAAACATGGCTGGATCAGAAGGAAAATACTTGTTAAGGGTTTGCACTTTATGTATGTAATGTAAATAGCCAAATGCAGATGTACATGTTGTGCCTTTTATTCAGATCAAATTTGTTTTTAGAGGACTAATGGTCCGTTGTGTACGGATGTTGATCGTATCAAAGTGGATTCGATACGAACATGATTTTAAGCAATTAGTTTAGAATACATTTCATCTGAAAATGTATGAATATGTTTGTAATAAAACTGTCAATGTATTTTGGAGCTATTCGACACAAGTGTATTCTGTTAAAAAGGGATAATGTGACATTTTGTTTGTTGAAGGTTTGTGTGAGATTGATATTCACCGTTACTTGCATTGTTTTGTTACAGCTGTTTACACATTATTCCGGTCACATTGATCCGGACGTAAGTTGCACTGCTGTGTCACCGTGACCTGCTGAGGGTAATCAGAGAGTCAAATCAGTGTTCGGTGGACGGAGCATATTACATGGGGAACGAAAACAGCCAAACTAGTTCAAATAGGACGCCTTTGTTTAGCAGCCGTTGTGACCAACCGATCACCAACTCAGTCACCTTGTATGTTGTGTGTAAAAAACAAGTGACGAATTTAAGTAAATACAAACCCCAGAGTTGAGCCATGTCACCTGAAATTACTATTGTACACATAAACATGAAATACAGTACTTGTTTTACCAAACCGTGGCGTGGTGTGAAGCATAGAACCGAAAGCTTTCTCGTTGCTGTGGTTGGGACTAATGACATTCACTTGGCGACCGAGCGGTCTAAGGGAGATAAGTCGGTATGTGATATTTGATGAAGTGAAGTAAAATACATTTGTTAATCTAATGATGTTTGTGTGTGAAAAGATAAAAATTCAATCACAAATGGTGCCATCGAAATGCCCATGCATACTTAATAATACAGCAGAACAGCATCGTAGACGTTTGAATCGGCTCAGCTTCAAACTATCAGTAAAGACCACGATGTGGATGAATCAGCTGTGTGCTGAAGAAACCCATTACGAAACAACAATAATTTACTATATACTATTTGTATTTGTCTAATACCCAAACGCATGCACCATAGCATGCAAATGTACTCACGCAAAAGTAAAAATAATCATGTGAATATAATCGCAATCGCTCACTGAAGTTACTGGTATATTACTCCAGGAGTAAATGTGCATCAAGTAAGATGATATACAAGTATAATTTGTTATATATTTACACTGACTATGCCATCTACGCAGATTTCCAAAGAGCGTCACACGAATCTTGCTCATAATATATCTGATCACGGCCTCAAACTATCAAAACATTTATGGTACTCATTTGGAGGACAATTCCAAAATTGATGCAGAAGAATTCCCTAGTTTGCTCTGTACCTGTTTCCGTGGTTTCTTTTAGGTGAACAATTGACTTGCCTGTGCATGTGTTTGTAATTTTTGCCACCGACATGATATAGTCGTATTCATACAAAGGAAATATTTTAACGGAAAGATTTTGTCGCTTGTGTTTTATTTAAACAGGAAATCTGAAATATGACTGCTGGATGGATACTGGAGACTGAATACAAATGCGTTTTATTCACAGTGTACATAATCTCTTCGATGCGCTCCTCTGATATAATATGTGACTCTATTGGTCCAATTTTCTAGTTACCACAAGTATGTATACTTGTTACAAGTGCTGCTCAATAAACAGTGGTGTGGAATACATAGTTGTTGTTTTTTCAGCGTATGAGTTGGTATTTCTGCTACCCAAAATGTCTTATTGTTGATATAAATGCGATGTTTAATAATGCGAGCAAAGACCACTCGCATTTTTCGCATTTAATTCACGCTCGCGTTAATTTCAAGATTTACAGTATTTTCTCAAATGTAGTTTTGATAGTTCTTCGTGTCCTTCAAAATAGGAGAGTATTATTTGCCCAGTTATCAGAATTACAAACATTCGGAACAAATGGGGCTTAGAACGATAAATAGCATAGGGGTCAGGACGTCTCCCTGCTCAACGCCATTACACACAAACACAAGAACATGGAGTTTATTTTAGAACTGCGCTTAAAGTTAATTCAGTTATATCAATGTGTAAGTGCAAAATCACGGCTTAACAGGCTAGATTTGTCAGACTAAGATAGGTCAGTGGTCATATTTAAGATGGGGGATGGGGTGGGGATGGGTTTGGGGCATACATGGATGTATTCAATATACCCGTGTGGTGGTGTTAGGGCTGCGACTGATAATATAGCTAATCAGCTCATTGCCCTCATTGACCTTTACCTTTTCGCGAAACCTGGTGTTCAATTTCTGCTCACTATTTATATTGCTTCCTCAACACATAATAATGATATTATCGTACAATGGAGTATGCTTTGAGCAGACATTTGTGATGCTTATGCTTCTGTGATGATATATGGTTTATCTTTGAGGTGAGGTGAAATGGGTTTAACGTGGATTCCAAGATTATTGCACTTATATAGCTACGTGCTTGCACGTGTGTGTGTGGCTGCTTGTACAAGCCCGGACTGATGCCGATTTATAGTGCTAGCCCACTGAGATACCATGCCGCAGTTTAACATGAATACCCCACTCAGACACAGTATACTGACTCCCAGCCGACCAGTCCTTGTTTTGGCCCCTTAATGCCGAGCGCCAGACATGGTAACAACAAGGACCATCTTTTCACGTCTTTTGGTACGACGCCGCCGGGGATCGAACCCCGGAACTTCCGCTCTCTCTACCACTAGACCACGGAAGCAGTCGTATCTTTGAGACAGGGTTTTGGGGTACATTTGCTGAACCTCTCTTTGTGAAGATTTTAATAGTGTTTGCCGACTCAAATACAAAAGAGGAATAGACATGTCTTTAGGATTTTAGACTCAAGCCAAAAGTTGATAGTACTGATGCAAGGTTTTGGCAGATTTCTTCTTCAATTGACATTTTGGCCTAAAATGTGTCATTATTTGATATGTCACTGATACCATTCTTTAGACTGGATTCAAGGCTATTGGATGGTTATTTGCTAATATCCTAGTTTTCGTTCAAAGGATGGAGTGAATTTCGAAATTGAAATGTGAGTTGACAATTCTGCTGATGCCCAAACTACTCTGGCTGCCTCGTGTCTCTCCAACGTAAATCATTCCACAAAGGCTACATTCAGAGATGACATATGCCTTAAAATGTGAAAACTGACAGTAGTTTCCAGGAAGCATGGAGAGAAAAGGGCATGAAATATGTATGTTAGTGAGGTAGGGTACATTGAGTATGGTTTGTATTACCGGATCTCTGGCTCAAGTCAAGAAACTAGATTTTACATACTAGATTACCGTACTATACATTTGTTGTGACGATAACCTCTAAACCGAGTCAGAGGCAATTCGTTGTCCAAAGTTGCGCCCCTTAAACCTAGGTTCGTGGGGTCGAATCCAAGATAAGCCATGGTTTGTCATTACATACCCGTGGTCGTTGATCTCTCTCTCTCTCTCTCTCTCTCTCTCTCTCTCTCTCTCTCTCTCTCTCTCTCTCTCTCTCTCTCTCTCACACACACACACACACACATACACAGACGCATACGGACTCACTCTATCTCGATCTCTATCTTTCACTGACTGTTTCAGATCTAGCCCTGAGTGTACATGTACGTCCAGTAAAACAAGACACATCAGTATACCAAATAGCCCAAGTAGCATAATCAAAGCTTATTTGCAAACAAACAGTAAATATATCCCGGTTACTTCAGTTCCGAGTTACGACGCAACCATGTGCATCGAGCGTTATACAAAAAATGGCGCCGACTTGCCCGGATGATATCCCACAGTGCTCTGTTTTACCAGACCACACCGTAAACACAACACACGAGGCCGTAAATACTAGTATGTTTCACTGGAAAGATTTCCGGGAAAGATACCGTAATCATAGCAGTGGTGACCGCAGTCGTGACCATCTCCTGTTATTCCGCGCATGCCGAAAAGAGACATTTTTGATTTACCCTTTGGTCCTCTTCTTCAAACTGAAAACTGTAGGTTTGCACGTAGACATTATAATGGTTAAACAAATAAGTCAAAATGACAATATGTCATTTATTTACTTTAATAACAATACATTCAGATCTTTGCTACAGCTCGGAAAATACGGATAAATACATTCAGGAACACATACTATAAATAAATAACATGAAGTATATTCCTCTCATATACCAATCCACCTCGTAGGAAGGTCACCCACAGAGAGAATGGAACACAAGAAAAGTTGAGTAAGGACATAGCTCATTCAAATGAATTGCATTTGAGTTAATTATTGTAATTCGCTTAAAACATACAACAGCGTCTAACAGTTAAATAAATCTACATATGTGTATTTTCATTTGAATGTTTTTTTTAAGGTGATGAATGTGATCCCATGATACGTGTATGAATAGATGAAACAGGGACGACATTCATGTGAACATTTCAACCTTTTCCATTGTAGAAACCTATTGTGGCACCGCATTCGGAGAGTTCGTACAAGTGACGCAGTTTGGAACTACACATATCCTTATACACCAGTATTCCACTTTCAGGCGAACCTAATGTTGTATTTTCTTCTCTTCACTCTATCAGACCTAAGTGTTGTGACGTCCAAGAACTGATTCTTTTCCAATATGTCCTAGTATCCATTCCATTCCCCTTACTATGCACTCCTAAATTTCATTCCGTCTAGTAAACATGCACTCTGCTGACACTACGACGTGAGATGGAGTGTTTTCCAATGACCTTCACCTTGACTTTATCCACAGACAGGCTTCATGGCAATCATGTTCTCTGCGCATGTCAGAGGGAGTTTGAGGACCGTAAGTAGAGCTTCACATACGCCTTTACAGGGGTTAATACAGGCACTGAATGGAAGGAAGAGAATGTACCAGCCAGCGATGAAGCCGGCGATGGGCCAGGCGAGGAACAAGAGGATGAGGAGCCAGAGGATGGCCCAACAAAGACCTGGGCACCCCCCTCCCCCACCGCTACCCTCGCCACTGCCAACTCCGCTACCGTCTCCCTTTCCCATGGCTTAGTCTGAAATACACGACAAAAACAGTAAATATTCATGGAGTAAAATATTGCATGGTGCAGTGAAATGCATTTACATTAATATTGATCTGTACCCGAGTGGCGGGTGATACCGATAGGTCAGGTCTTTCGCGAACTCCTGGTGTCATCACTGATTTCCAGTGATCCATTCAAATATTTCTTTGCTATTTTGCCCTTTACGCTCAATGAAATCTGTTTCGTAGCATAATCAAGGCTGGTTATTCTCTGGCATGGTCTGTGAACATCAATCTTTGTTCTTACGTTAGCATACACTCATGATAGTCGCAGAATAGAGATGACCTTGTGTACTTGAGTCGAGGTTCCTGCGAGGTTCTTGCTGTTTTAGCGTTAGCCTAATTCCCATTCAGTGTACAATAAACGCCATAATCCATAGAAATCATATAATAGACAGACAGACAGACAGACAGACAGACAGACAGACAGAAGTTTATTCAATATTTTAGGCCATATGACCTATAGTACAGTAGTGTTGTTTTTTTGTATCAACATTGTACAGTCACGTGTAGGTAATAATAAGTTTACATAAAATATTAACGTCTAATTTCAAAAATCTTCTTCAGGAATATTGACAGAGATGATATTGTATTTGCATTGCAGGAGTTCAACAAATTTCTCATCAGTTGTTCATCTTTGTACATAGTTGAAATCATAGGGAGGTATCTATTTCTAAGAAACTGATAATATTTACAAATGAGAAGTACATGAAACTCATCCTCAACATAGCCTTCATAACAATAACGGCATAAACTACTTTCTTTATCTTGTACATTTTTCTTTCTGAGATTGTTAACATTAAAATTATGTAATGATATACGTAATTTACACAAAGATCTTCTCAAAGTTCTATCCTGAAGTACAGATACATATTTTTCAGGAACAAGTAAAGATTTTATATTCGTATAATGGCATAAAAACCTCGAGGATGATATTTGACAGTGCCAATCTTGTGAAAATATATCAACTAATCTTTCCTTAAGCATGAAGATAAATAGTTTATCATTTCCAACATCTTGAGATATCCATGCAAGAGAAAAACCAGACATACAAAGAATATTTCTGATATCAGACACCCATAAACAATATTTACCCTTTTCATCCAAGGCTTTTAACATATTATAACAATGAAGAGGAAATCTATTTGAATTCATACGAAGTAGCTTTATCCAATATTTAACTGCCCAGAGCTGGGATGAAACAAAAAGACTGGTACGACCAGTTTCTCCTAGAATGGCTTTGTTAGAGGCATATTTACCGACACCTAAAAAACGTTTAAAGTAAAGAAATCATATAATAGATACATATTGATAGAGAATTATAAAAAGTCTTTGTCCTTTGTACGATTCCGTACATAATTTTTTCAAACCCTCAATTGAAACATCGCCACAGGGTCCAAATAAAACATGACGCCATGCGTTACCGTTTCACATTCATCGTATTCCAACAACGTTTGAGTGTACACAGTGTTGGGCGTTAGCACCGTCAAATCTGTAGGTAAACATATAGCTCTGTATTGAAAACACAGCATGGTTATCACATAATAATAATAATAATAATAATAATAATAATAATAATAATAATAATAATAATACACTAAATTACCTTATGTTATGAAGATCGTCCCTAAATTTACAACAGAAAAAAACTGTTGAAAATATTGCGGATGAGAGTAACTCAACATTGGGGTCAAGTTAGTGTTATTCTGAAGGGTTAAAGATGTGTTGTTCCAATGGATGCTGTGATCTAGACGGGTCATGTTAAATTCGTTTATAGCCACTGTTAGCTCGTCAGGGCTGTGATTGTTACTACAGCTGACCATCAACTCACAGCATAAGCCCTGACTGTCTTGACCAAGGGTACAGACTTTCGCGTGTTCAACAAGTGTCAACAAGTATCGGTATCAATTCTTCAGCCGAAATAAGACGCTGACAATACTTGAGGCGAGGTGAGGTGAAATGGGGTTTAACGTCGCGTCCAAGATTATTGCACTTATATAGCGACGTGCATGTACGTGTGTGTGTTTGTGTGGCTGCTTGTACTTGTCCGGACTGATGCCGATTTATAGTGCTAGCTCACTGAGATACCATGCCGCAGTTTAACATGAATACCCCACTGAGACACAGTATACTGACTCCGAGCCGACCAGTCCTTGTTTTAGCCCCTGAATGCCGAGCGCCAGACAGGGTCACAACAAGTACCATCTTTTAACGTCTTTTGGTATGACGTGACCGGGGATCGAACCCCGGACCTTCCGCTCTCCGGGCGGACGCTCTACCACTAGACCACGGTGGCGGTCGACAATACTTCAGTGTTGAAAATAGATACTCAGTTCTGGTAACTGAAAACCCAATGTGTGAGTGATCGATTATTGTTTAACCCCTCATCAGAAATTTTGCAGGTATTTGCGGCGATACAAATTGTACCATGACCGGGGGGTCAGCTCTGTGACAATGGGTCCCGGTGACGTGGCCAGCTGCTCATGACGTCGAGTCACTAGTCTGCCACCGCGAATAGCAGAGAGTCCGATTCAGAATCACAAGGAAAGAACAGATTAGCAGGGAGGGGAGCACAACTGACGCCAATGGAAATGCCTACTTCTTGGCTCTGTGTTGTTACCCAAATTTAAAACAAATGTCATCTATGTTTTCTCAGTAAACCTCAAGTGAGTGAGTGAGCGAGTGAGTGGTGACAGTAGATATAGTTACAACTCTATCTTCTGAAGGAAAAGAAGGGATGCAGGGTTATCTCCCTTTAATGAAGGTCTTTTGTTTAAGCGGCAGGCAGTTAAGCCGCGCCTATTGTCGCCCTTTGTTCCGCCATGTGGTCAAGCGAAGAACGCGCTCTTAGAACATGTATAAAAATACAGTTTCTCTCAAATTATGTAGCACGCACTGTGTTGTAAGTACGTTGTATGCTTAATTCTACCTCTTAGAATTCATTATGGGGTATATTTGTCAGCGATAAAGTGTCAGATGGTTATATAGACTCTGAATTTATGAGTATCTTCAGTATGCATTTCTCATCGGCTTGCCAGAGGCCCTGTTAGGGTTAGACTAATGCTGATTATTTCTCAGCTCAACACGTAGCGATTCTCGCTCTGATTTTGCTAGTTACTGCTGTATGACTGACATTGGTTAACGTGTGTAAACAAATTTATACGTCCGAAGGTTTTGCAGGTTTGATTATATGGACTATATAAGCCCATCACTCGATATCACTCATTCGTGGCTATTTGTAAATTGGGTGATATCGAGCAATGCACTAATTAGTGTCTGTCAGTAAATTGGGTGATATCGAGTAATGCACTAATTAGTGGCTATTAGTAAATTGGGTGATATCGAGTAATGCACTAATTAGTGGTTATTAGTAAATTGGGTGATATCGAGTAATGCACTAATTAGTGGCTATTAGTAAATTGGGTGATATCGAGTTATGCACTAACTAGTGGCTATTAGTAAATTGGGTGATATCGAGTTATGCACTAACTAGTGGCTATTAGAAATTGGACCCGTGAAGATTCCGGGGTAGAAAAGGTCTCCAGCAACCCATGCTTGCCGTGAAAGGTGATTATGCTTGTCGAAAAAGGCGACTAACGGGATCGGGGGGTCTGGCTCACTGACTTGGTTGATGCTTGTCATCGATCCCAATTGCGTGGATCGATGCTCATGACATTAATCACTGGGCTGTCTGGTCCAGACTCGATTATTTACAGACCGCCGTCATATAGCTGGAATATTGCTGAGTGCGGCGTTAAACAACACACCAACCAACCAATATTAGTAAATTGCTGTGCAGTTTGTTGTAATTGCAATATCTTGAGAGAAAATATTTAGTTACACCTTTTACTTTGTAATGGCGTACTAGTTCATTGTGTTTAGCACTTGACAGTATCACACACTCCTTTCTTTTTCCAGCTTTTACCACATACTGGTTCATCAATAAAACAAGCCTGGTCGGTTATACTATCTGTTGTGGTTGACTTCTTCTTTCAAGCAATCAGGAAACGGAATACAGGCTTTAGCCGACTTAAAGACCTAATGGTATGACCTCAGCGCCTTGCGACTTACAGGATTTGAGGTTATGAACGGAGTTGCTAATATCTTGATCTGTAATCTCGCTCGCTAAGATGTCATCATCTTCCAGACACTTGACACAGCTTGAACAATCGTGGTTTAACAGGTACATTGTCACATCATTTGAAAAATCTATTGATTTGCCATTTGTTTCTGTGTAAGGGTTTAATAGCTGTTTGAGGAATCCAGGAATCTGAAGACATGCCGGTTTCTTTGGCACCTTCATTTGTATACGTCTTTATCAGTTCCAGAGCATGTTACAGTCTCTTGTAATGGCTGCTCAATTTATATCTGACACAACTTTCTTCTTGTTATCTTCCTGTTTGCGTTTGCATAAAGTTTTAAGTACTGACCCTGCTATTCTATACGTTTCCAGTGACTCTGGTGACGGGTTTTTAACTGAAGGTGTTCCCATTCCTTGTCAAACCATTCTGGTTGTTGTTGTTGTTGTTACCATTCTGGTTGTTGTTGTTGTTGTCGTCGTCGTCGTCGTCGTCATGATCTATACTCGTTTCTAACTAGCATCCTATTACCACATATTTGCATCACTTGTTGCAGGATTAAGGTTGCTTGGTTATTATCTGATGGCACTAAATCTTCAAAAGTCTTCAACATACAAGTCACTAAGTAGTCTCTATATTCACCCTTATATTCTCGTTCTCTTTTATCATTCCATTTATATCTTGTTCTCTTTTCACATTGTGCATAATCAGGTGTCAATGATGTTACTGACATTTTGAATAAATCATCTTTTAGCATAGAATTTGGAAGATGATCTGATTCGGTAAGCGATAAATCTTCAAATTTTTTCACGTAAGGAAACATAGTTTCGGATACACAAATGTAATGAGGTGGACTATAACCTTAACACCCAACATATGTACAGTCGCCACCGTCAGGGAGTTTACCATTCCGGATATAAAGGTCAAGGATTTATAACCGTTTATTACAAATATCTTTGTTCTTGCGTTGCCCTGGTCTAGCGACTCCTGTTTCATATCAAACTTCATCAAATGGTCGGCCTGTTGAACGCAGTTACGTACATAACGTTCATTTCGACGTCGGTAGACACGCTGTCTTCCATCTCGGCGATCGAGAAGAAATCGTGATTCGTCACTGAACTAGACTCCGCCAGTTTCTCAGAGTCAATGCCTGTGCGGTGTTACTCCATCGCATACGTTGCAAACGTCTCAACACAGGGACATAAACTGTTCTTCTGGTTCCAATTCCCACCTCTCAGACGATTCCTGATTGTTTAGTCCGATACCCACTTCAAACCAGGCACATGTCCTGCATTCTCGGTGGCAGTAGCATGTTGATGACGTAGATGAAAGACCCGGATGTAACGATCTTGTGCAGGGGAGATGACTCTTGGTCAAACTCTTGGGTTGAATTGCAGCGGGTTTACCGATCCCGTAAACGAAAAAGGTGCTCTGGTGTACGTTGAAATGACGTGCAACCGCAGACTGGAAATCTCCAACTTGACGGCGATGATTGGCAGCATTATGTCTCGGCATTTTTCCACTTCCAAAAAGTCGACAAACTTATGACAAAATCTTGACTGACGTTTGACTTTATATACTCACTGTCACATTGTCACAACTTGCATGTGCATTGTGCTTTCAATTTCCTGTCAATGACCTCTTTTGTGCAGTCTTATTTAAATTACTTTATTAAGCTACAAAAATCTACAAACAGTTGCGTTTGTGCACCAAACCAGTTAATGAACTTGTGACTAACACCATTCATTAAAATATGTTGAATTTGTATTGAATGTTTCATGAATAAAAAAAAATCAACATTCTCATTATCTCCAATTCGTTTCCCTTTGTTTTCTTTTTTTGAAAAGTGTTTGTCAGCGCGATATGGCCTTGAAAGATCGAAGTGATTGATTCATGTCTCAGAAACATAATCAGGGTGAATGGGTATTCGAGCCCCCGATAAGGTTACTACCACGCAACTCTGCATATCACCTTAGACGACTGGTGCCGTTATTTCTACCCGTACGACTTTTTAACGTGCTCAGGAATATATCGTTCCGGATTAACACGGTTCAAACATGTATTTGTATGCGTTGAATTCTACATGTGTAGAAACATGTGCAGATTTGTACATTCCGACTCGCTTCAATACATGAATGCCATTCTATTCTACATTCAACAAATAGACGCGAACAACCCGGCCGAGCCGTTGTACAGCTCACACCCGCCATGAAAGGACTTTCAAGTGCTGTATTGTTGTGGTGAACACGCTCCAGCAAACCGGGAATATACCCGTACCTTCTACAAGTCAACTCGACAAGCACAGGCTGCGCATAAACGTTTTGCTTGACCTTTGACTCGTGGTTATAAGTGTCCTAATTTCTTATGTACATATTTTAATATCACATATTTTCCTCTTTTTTCATATTTTAGTACTATTCAACTTTGCAATATGAATTTCACTTATCTTATCTTATCTTATCTTATCTTATCTTATCTTATCTTATCTTATCTTATCTTATCTTATCTTAAATGCTGGAATACAGATTAAAGTTTTTGTCATTATCTTATCTTATCTTATCTTATCTTATCTTATCTTATCTTATCTTATCTTATCTTATCTTATCTTATCTTAAATGCTGGAATACAGATTAAAGTTTTTGTCATTCCTTTTTTGTATTCTTAATTACTCGTGACAATATCTTCCTCGAAGTAGTTTCTCTGTTCGGGACAGCCGGAATATTACTGACTGCGGCGTTAAACGACATTCAACACTCACTCACTCACCTTTGAATATAAATTTTCCTTGCAAGAGAATAACCAGCCTAGATGTTCTGCCGAAACAGATTCCATTTGGCGTAAAGGGCAAATAGCTGTGGAAATTATATAATTGGACCACTGAAAATCAGTGATGACACCAGGCAGGTGTGCGTGAAAAGGGTGACTTATAGGTAAACACTAGTGTATTACGATATTCGATGAAGGTTGACATAAAAGGGGGTTATCTTTCACAACAGCGGAGATATGCTGATTATATTTTTAACATAAACAACCGCGCAATAGAAACACTTAAAAAATTGACTGTGTTCCTTCAACCTCGGAAATACAGAGGCAGTTTATTCATACGTAAAGTTTTGCTTCATGCTTTTGCTTTCGTTAAGGTTGGACTGACCCGTTTCCTGTAACAAGGACGGGTATGAGGCAGCTGGTATACGTGTTAAAAGACACGACATTTGGGTTATCAAAATCTGGGCCCACCTTTAGCTTAACGGTATATACAGTAAACTACGGTTATAACGAACTGACGGATATAACGAACTAGTTTTTGGTCCTGTCTATTTGCAGTATATATTCCGTACATTTGCTTCTAACGAACTACGGTTATAACGAATTAAAATTAGTGGTCCCTTTGAGTTCGTTATAACCGTAGTGTACTCTAATTGTACTACGTTAGTAGATGCAATTCAGTGAGAATGAGATATTTGATATATCTTACCGATTTAAGGAAGATCTAATCCGATAGTCGATGAGCGTCTACTCCCCAGGCTGTCGGTAACGCTTCACTGACACAACTCGTCACCTCAGTTTGTGTCTGTGTATATCGCCATGGCACCACCCTTGTTCTGTGGTGCCCTCTCTTGAACCCGCACTATTTCCCATTGTGCTCTCCACCCAAACATTGAATACCAATACGATTGACAATACTTTGATACGTTAAGGGTAGGTAACTGCTGGTGGGGTGAATCACGACCACTCTATGTTGTTGTTGGGTTGAACATTCAGGAAAGTGAGTGAATGACTAAAATTTTACGCCGCATCATCACAAGGATTTAATTCTATTGTCAGCTGTATTCTGTTCCATATGTGACAATGTAACCTTGTCTGGGTGTTTGAATGGTTATTTAGAAACTGATTGACGGACGTCGTAAACCTCATCTACGTCGGATGATAATTGTCTGTTTGCTCGGGACTAGTCACCCTTTCATGAACCTAGAATGTTGTTTGACTAGTTTGAGTTCTTGAAATTTTTTTTGTCTTTGTCATTGTTAGTTACGCACATGGAAACTCGACACCTCGACACACCCCCCCCCCCCCCCCCCCCCCCCCCCCCACCACACACACACACACACGTACGCACGCACGCACACCACCACCAACTCAGTCCCACCTTACGACCCGTGAAGATCCGGGTTAGAATAGGTCTTCAACCCATGCTTGTCGTAAGAAGCGACTAACGGGATCGGCTGGTCAGGCTCACTGATTGGTTCATGCATGTCGTCGTATCCCAATTGCGCAGATCGATGCGCATGATGTCAACCACTGGTTTGTCTGGTCCAGACTTGATTATATACCAGCCGCCGTCTTTGCTGGAATATTTCTGAGTGCGGCTTTTAGCAAACAAGCAAACAAACAATCCCACCTTACCCTTCCAAGCCGTCTTCCTTCCACAGCGCTGTTGTGTCTCTGTTCAAGATTAGGCAAACGTACAGAACTCACCTCCTTTCAAGGAAGCACATGACAGGGTTTTTTTCGCTCGGTGTTTCATATACCGTATTCGACGTAATAAGCGCCCTGCTCTAATAAGCGCCCACGGCGTTATTTGCTAATATAATGGTTCGTGAACAATCCCAGTTAGCACCCTTTCCGATTGATCAATGTACACAAGACTTATCTATTCGTGTATAATACGCACTCGTTTGTTATATGCACCCTTAATTATGGGCAATTTAATTCTCGAAAATATATCTATCGTGTATTATACACACAGATTCTTCTTTCATATCATTTCAGGCTGTCAGCATAAACCACAAAATTTACAATCGTTTAATCTCACCAAAATTATATTCTAATAAGAGCCCCCTATTTCTAATTTTGAGAGCGCCCTGGGCGCTTCTTACGTCGAATACGGTATTTTTTTTCCAATTCTAACTAAACTGTTGCTTCAGATTGATGTAGTGTTGTACTGTGGTTATATAAATATGACTGATGGGTGTATCAAGGAATGTGTAATTGCAAAACAAACAAATCACGTGACAAAATGTACATAATATAAAGTCTTTAAATAAAATTTCTTTTCAGATCTTGGATCCAGCTTGTAAAATACACTCATGAATATATACAATAATCACACCAAGGTCAATAACTGCTGTGTGGTAAACTGTATGAGTTATATGATTGGGATTTGTACATAAGCTTGCTCTATCCCGTCTCCACCATCTGAGATTCATCCGCTGACGGATACGACTTGGAAACACGAAGCAGGCCCGGTTGCCATGGAAACTTTCAAAGCAATGACGTTAAACAGTTCCCAAAGTGCACCTTTTCATTCGACTGAGTTCTGTATAAGATAATTACTGTAACCCCGCTTCTGTTTTGTCAAAATATACGGACATGTATTTCAATAATTGTATATATTCAGCTACTTAGGTATCTGTGATACACTATAGGGAGGCAATGCGCGCAGTGTGGAAAACCAATTAACTGCCTGGAAATACACTATAAGTGAGTGAGTGAGTTGGGTGTAACGCCGCTTTTTACAGTATTCCAGTTATATCACGGTGTGTCAGCTTAATGTGGGAGGAAAGCCCGAAGTGATGCAGGTCTCAGACGTTTACCACTTCGGTGAAACCCACGAGCACGGGTATGGTGCTGACAAACCTAGAAACATAATCGGGCGAACCGGGATTCGAACCCACAATCATAGGTTTCTGGCGTGCCCAAGGGACGCAACTCTGCACAGCGAATCGCGGCGCCTTAGACGACTGGGACACCCGTGCCCCTGCACTATAAGTTGTAGCAGGAACACTCGGGGTACATGGGGTTTTATAGCACTCACCTCCGGCGTTTAAACGTAACGACGGACGCATAAAACCACATCTATCCCTCCTGATCCTGCTACAACGAATATATCTTACCGACATGTTTTAATGTGACTTTGTAAAAGAATTCAAACAAATTCAAAATTGATAGAAAACAGCTGTTCGATTAAGCTGGGGTTAGCATGTGCTATGTCACGTGACTTCCACTGCCTCAGAAAAAGCGTGCGGCTTTTTGCTTTGAAGCGGGGTATAAAGGATTTATTCTGCCTCTCAGAAATCTACGTGCAGCCTGACTTGCTCGTGGCGGGGTAAAGAGATTTATTCCCCCGCTGAGAAATTATTCCCTTCCAAGACTGATGGAGACAGAGCTCAAATTTTGTGCGTTAGCGCAAACCTGCAATTAATATCAACTGATTCCACTACTTTTGATTTTTGAAAACACATGTCTGCTACTGGACACAATGAAGTTCGACAGAAATGAAAGCGCACATCTCACACGGGCGGTATTTAAGTCAGTGTTCCTTCTGAGATATATATTTATGTTTAGTTTTCCTTGTTTAACAATTCTCTAGATCCAGTTGACGACTCCTTGGGGGCGCTGCACTGAAGGTCTACTGTTCCTTCGGTGTTTGGCCAGAACGGACGTTGTGTCCTACAGCCCTGTTCCTCCCTGTTGTCTTTGTAGAATGACCCGTTGTTAACTTTGGTTTCCTTTCTTTGTTCAGGTTTCACCAGTTGCAAAACTTTCAAAAACCCTCAGAACTTATTCTTTCCTTATATGGCCATATATGTTATCCTAATATTCATTCCGTCTAGTAAGCATGCACTCTGCTGACACTACGACGTAAGATGGAGAGTTCGTCCATGACCTTCACCTTGGGTTTATCCACAGAGAGCCTTCATGGCAATCATATTCTCTGCGCATGTCAGAGGGAGTTGGATGACCTTGAGTAGAGCTTCACATACTCCTTTACAGGGGTCAATACAGGCACTGAATGGAAGGAAGAGAATGTACCAGCCAGCCAGGAAGCCGGCGATGGGCCAGGCGGCGAACCAGAGGATGAGGAGCCAGAGAAAGGACCACAGAAGACCTGGACACAATCCACCCCTGCCGCTCCCCTCGCCACTGCCAACTCCGCTACCGTCTCCCTTTCCCATGGCTTAGTCTGAAATATAAAACAAATTATTCAGAAAATTATTTATTTGAGAACAAGTAACCTTCGAGGAATACAGATTAGCTGATTAGATCTCAAACAGATTAGATCGCAAAAGACTTAATGATGTAACGCACGGGACTATCACCCCGAACAGCTTATCAGTTAGTCAGTTTTTCGAGTATGTTGTGTATGGTCATTTTATAAAAACAAAATGTGAATATTTCACTTAGGTCCACTTTATAATATATGACGTCAAACATATTAAGGCTCGATTCTCCATTTTGGTACTGTTTGTGAAGACCATACTTAGGAACCATTCTAATGTGTGATGGAAGCCTAAAAAGATACAGCTTGCAGGAATAAGGAATGTTTGGTTTAGCATCTGTCCGCATTAACGAATGTCCGATAAGCAACTGTCCGTATAAACGAATGTCCAGATACGCAATTGTTCGGATTAACCAATATCCTGATTAACGAACTGTGGGTACGAAGTAATGTACTTGTTCAACGCTTAGACTTGCATGTCCATAGAAGCATCTGTCCGGGATGTTGGGTGTCTAGACTGAGGTGGCCGGGTTTAAAGGGGTGTGCTATATGAGAGTGAGATAGCGACAGGTTTACACAACGGGAGCCCATGGTGACAATGTGCCTACGCAACTGTGCCAAGTGCCGGTCGTGTTTGTTCAAGGAAACTCCCAATTGAATACCACTGCTACCACATTTGTTCGCCTTGAGAGGGCACTGTTTACTCTCTCTCATCGAAAGCGATTATCTTTATTATGACACTTGAAATGACCAGTATAACAATGTGACATATATTTCACAGCAAACATGGAATGTATACGTTATAACGCGAGACAGTCTGTCGGGAGTCGGGGCGGTCGGCTAGCCTATTGGTTAAAGCGTTCGCTCGTCACGCCGAAGACCCGGGTTCGATTCTCGACATGGGTGCAATGTGTGAAGCCCATTTCTGGTGTCCCCCGTCGTAATATTGCTGGAATATTGCTCAAAGCGGCGTAAAACTATATTCACTCACTCACTGTCGGGAGTCTACAAAATCAGTGTTTAAGTGAGCCTTTATAACAGTTCTCATCCTCAGTCCTAGTCCTCAATTCTCGGTCCTCGTCCTTAGTCATCAATGCTCGCCCTAAGTCCTCAGTCCTCTGTCCTTAGTGCCGTCTTCTGTCCCCAGTCCTAGTCCTCAATCCTCTGTCCTCAGTGTCGCCCTCATTCCTCTATTCTCAGTCCTCAATCATTAGTCCTCTGTCCTCAGTGCCGCCCTCTGTACTTAGTCCTCAGTACTCTGTCCACAGTATCGCCCTTAGTCCTCCGTCCTCATTGTCGTTCACAGTCCTCAGTCCTATGTCCTCAGTGTCGCTCTCATTCCTCTCTTCTCAGTCCCCTGTCCTCATTGTCGCCCTCAGTCCCTTGTCATCATTGTCGCCCTCAGTTCTCTTTCCTCAATCCTCAGTCCTTGTCCTCAGTCATATAAGTCCTCAGTCTTCAGTCTTCAGTCCTCACTCCTCAGTTCGTGTCTCAGGACCGCCTCCGTGGTCTAGTGGTAGAGCGTCCGCCCGGAGAGCGGAAGGTCTGGGGTTCGATCCCCGGCCGCGTCATACCAAAAGACGTTGAAAGATGGTACTTGTTGTTACCCTGTCTGGCGCTCGGCTTTAAGGGGCTAAAACAAGGACTGGTCGGCTCGTCAGTATACTGTGTCTGAGTGGGGTATCCATGTTAAACTGCGGCATGGTATCTCAGTGAGCTAGCACTATAAATCGGCATCAGTCCGGACTAGTACAAGCAGCCACACAAACCCATACACGTACATTCACGTCGCTATATAAGTGCAATAATCTTGGACGCGACGTTAAACCCAATTTCACCTCACCAGTTCTTGTATCTCCATATTATTTACACAGTGACGACTTAAAACTTCAGGCATGATATTGACCCAAAGGTCACAACTTATTGTCTCTCCGGATCTGACCTCAGGGGGAAGGTCGAGACGATTGCATCAGATATATGTGTGATTTCTTCATCCCAAACCATAAACACAAATATCGCTGTGATCAAGTATATAATTCAGCTCCCATATTTAACGCTTGTTAACATGGCTTAGGGCATTGGCAACGTGCTCATAAAGAAAGAGAAGGTTGTCAGGTGTCCTGATACTTGCTTTGATAAATACGGTTCAATTTTATATTTATTTCGGTTTCTCAAAATACCACGCCGTGACATAACCGAAACACTGTTCAAAGTGGCGTAAACATCAAACTACCGCGCACAGGTCACAAATCAGGCGAAGTTAAGCAAAGTTGGTGGCGGAGAGAAGTTGGATGGGTGACCGTGTTCGACAGCTTGACTCCAGAGTGTTTCTGGGCGTTGGTCCTGTCCACACTCAACACTGAATAAATAATAGGAAATCTCTGCTAAAAGCAGTGTCCATTGCACGATTTCCACTGAATCGTCGGAAGGCGTCTATTAAAACATTATCAATTAGTGATATCCCAGGTGTTCACGAAAAGATGAGCATATCCTGCTCCAGCGGTGGCACCCACAACAAGCACAGGCAAGTCAAGTGTTCACCTAAACAACCAAAAAAGTCAAACTATCAATTTGCATCGGACATCGTTCACTTCCGGTGAAAGCATGGCCACGAAGGAGGATCATAATTGGAGTTGATACACAACACCGAGGATGATAGCCGTTGATGTGTGAACTGATTATTACACACAATTTAGCGGATCCTGCTAACAGACTGAGAATCATAGTCGAGGTTGATAAGGGAACAGATTATACAACACAGCGGATCCTGATAGTGACAGGCCGCCGCGTAATGCGAACTTATAAAAATGAAATTGTGACTTCGTAACCACTGACAAGATCATTCCCAATATAATATTTGTAATTTCGAAAATGTAAGTGCACAGGGAATGCCCGGATTAAGGAGTGTCTGGTTTAGCAGCTGTCCGCATTATCGAATGTCCGGATTAGCAAATGTCCGTATTACAGAATGTCGAGATACGCAATTGAAATGTTCGTGTAAAGAGCATGCTCGATTATACGAACGTTGTAAAATGTAGACACCAAAGGCTGGAGCTTCAGGAATATTGCCCGACATGAAGAGAAAGTTGACTACTGGAAGTGGAAGTCAGCCCTCCTGTCCCTCAATCTTGTGGGTAGGTTTTCGATCACTCTGAAGCTGTACGTTACACGAGTTGTCGCCTTAGGCAAGTGACTTTGTTGAAAATATGCCTCAACTCAACCCCTTTTGAATGGGCCCCTGTCAGCATCATTTGGCAGTGTGTCTTATAATCTACTGGCGCGTTATGGACAGCTTGAATTGTATACTCCGCAGGGAGCGGAGAATGAAAACAAATTAAGCGCAACCTGACTCAATGAAAGAGCAATAATGGGGCGCTTTTAGCATGCTATAATTATTTTTTAAATCAACAGCATTTCCTTAGTTAGGCCAAATGGAAGATTTGTCTTTGTTAATTAATTGTAGAACACGGCTCCGACTTAGAACTCAAGAGTCCAATAAACAAATATAGTCAGTGTGTAGTGTAACCCTAGGCAACCTGTAAATAACGTACAGCTATACCATAAATTATTGATCTTACTATTGCAGTCAGTGCTGGAAGACAACCTGGCCTTAATATTGGTCGTAATCAGCTGCTCTGAAGAATCCGTTTGAAGCATTCTGGTTATGTTTCGTTAACACTACTAACAGCTTCAAGGCTTTTTGAAATCCACGACGGGTTTTGTGGAATCAATTACTAGCATTGTTCCTGTTACTGCTGTTTGTGTTGTGTTCTGGGTGGCTGATCAGCCCATTGCCTTATCTCAGAACATAGTTACCGGTGTTATTGTGTCAAACAAAAGTCCATGACGCGTCGTCAACCTGTTTATGGCTTAGACCAGCGGTGAAAGGGCGTTACATTAAGGAGCTGAGCCAGATGGAACACTTCCAGCTCTCATATAACTGGTAATACGAGAGGAGTGTAAATACCGCCGCTATGAAATGCAAATATAAGAAACATTGTGAAACCTTGTTAGTGACACCCTTAAACCGGAAACCTTGATTTCCGGACAATATTTATGTGAACAGAAAAACCCGGTGAAGTTCAGAAACACTGATTGCGGAGAGAAGGTGGATGGGTGGCCGTGTGCGACAGCTTGACTCCTGAGAGTTTGGGGGCTTTGGTCCTTCCCACACACAACACTTAATAAATAATAGCGACAAATCCCATTCCATAATCGTTCCATAATCAGGGTTTCATGGTTAGCGGTTTAAGTAACATGGTTTGTGGACATTGTAGATTATATTTACTTTTCGTAACGCCTGTATATATACATGTATATCCGATAGAATATTATTCCGTATCCATGTTTCTTTCTTCCAGGAGATACGTTCCGCATTGGCATCTAACGGTGTTTCTTTGTATATATAATCCATCGATTTATTGACCTCTAAGTATATTTGTCCAGTATCTCTGTCGCTAGGCGGTGACTGTCCGGCTGATAACGTTGTTGTTGTATCAACACTGCCGTCCAGTTAGCCCCTTTCTGTCTCTTCTACATGGCCCCGCGTGCACGGACACTGCGTCGTGTATGTTAACATCTCACTGCCTTGTACGCTATCTTGTGGGATCGTGATATTTAAGAATAATTCATCTTTCCGTCTATTGATTTAGGGTTGATTGTACGTAGCATCTGTGTGTTACAGCTGTTGACAGTCAGTTTTGTTTCCTGAGCCCGTATGACTCTTTACTTAAAATCAATATTATTTAACCATGAACGTTGCTTATGAGTATCTATGCCAGTCATATATCGGTCAAACTTTTCATCATATAGATTGCGTTTTAATAACAAATCACACTTCAAAGGCGGAACCAGGGTGGGTGAACCAGCGTTTGTGTGAGTGTGTGTGTGTTTTCGAGAGAGAGAGAGAGAGAGAGAGCGTGAGAGAGTGTGTGTGGGAGGGGGGGGGGGGGGGGGCAGACCGGACCCCTTATGAAACCAAATCAAGTATGTTGTAGACACGCTCTTCCCCCCCCCCCCCCCCACCTCCCCCCTCACCCACCCACCCACCCACCGACCCACCCACCGACCCTTTAAAAATGCTGGACCCGCCCCTATACTTGTCGACTTGCTCACACGGAATACTGCATCTTACACGTGTCACTTTGAAACTAGTTAATGTTTGCCGATATTAATGAAACACTTCATACAAATTGTCCCCCAATCATTTTGTCCGGTCGCGTGTTTGGCGACAGAATCGATGACAGCGCGTTCACGGGAAATTTACACTATCTGGCCCTTTACACTACCTGTTTAAATTCATACCGTGGTTAAATCGCCAGAATGTCACTAAGAATGGAATTGTGATCAAGACACATACTTTAGCTAGCAGGAGGCTTCAGGGGCGTTTTCAAGACATTAAAACAACTAATGTCACCTTGTTGTTGCTAACAAACCGCAGACCAAACAAGGGCGAAACAAATGCGTTATGATAACAATTGATCTCCATCGATCACTTTCTGTACTGTTCAGTAATACAGGTACGGGTGCGTGAATTAAAGCAGGAATGAAATCATCTTACCGTGTGAAGACAAGCGTAGAAGAGAGTCGTCGTTTACTGAACTATAGTGTATGTGACACTCCACAAAAACTCCTCGGTTCCTGGTGTGTGTGTGTTTCTGTGTATGTCGCCATGGAGTCGGTCTGGTCACATCTCATTGATCCAGCCCCATTCACTCATCGCTCTAAGCTCCTCCCCTCTTTCCTGTACCTGGTGTGAACACTGCAGTAATACGTCCTATATTTGACACATACGAAGGGAGGTAATTGATGTGTGGGCTGAATCACGCCTAAGGCGTTTCATTGGTTGGTTGGTATCACGTGCAGGAAGTTTATAGGAAATAACGACATTAACACAAACACACCTTGATAGTGACCTATCTGACACCTCGACCACGACATCTGAAGATGATCGCTCATTTAATATTGATAGGCATCTCTTTGTCGCTGCCTTCTCCCGCGAGCCAAGCAACTAAAGTGCAGCAGGGCGTGGAGAATTATTTATGCATATCTACTGGTTGACTGCAGCTACGCGTGTTTCACTGAGAGGCGTATAACTGATGTACTAAATATGCTTTGTTTGTTTGTTTGTTGTTTAACACCGCGCTCAGCAATATACCAGCTATATGACGGCAGTCTGTAAATAATTGAGTCTGGACCAGACAATCCAGTGGATAACCTCATAAACATCGATGGGGCGGACGGGTAGCCTAGTGGTTAAAGCGTTCGCTCGTCACGCCGAAGACCCGGGTTCGATTCCCGACATGGGTACAATGTGTGAAGCCCATTTCTGGTGTCCCCCGCCATGATATTGCTGGAATATTGCTAAAAGCGGCGTAAAACCATACTCACACACACACACACACACACACACACACACACACACACACACATACACACATGAACATCGATCCACGCAATTGGGATCGATGACATGCATCAACCAACTCAGCGATCCTGACCACCCGATCCCGTTAGTCGCCTTTTACGACAAGCATGGGTTGCTGAAGACCTGGTCCAGACTTGAATATTGACTGACCCCCGTCATATAGCCGGAATAATGCTGAGTGCGGCGTTAAACAACAAAGAAACAAACAAACAATGTTTGTAGTGTAACCTACAGTATGTGTTGTAGTGGTGGCGCCGGGGGGTAGGGGGCATTTAATTGACTCTGTCGGGATCAGCCGCTGCATTAGTGCCCACCCTTGCAAAACAAATGTAATACTTTACATATAATCAATACATAAATACATTGTACTCGACACATGGTTCTCTTTTAGGTTGGGTTACTTGATGATAGCAAATGGAGATATGTCTTGTAGAAGTCAGCGGCTGTTTCAGCGTGAGCTTGTACAGGGTTGTCAGACACTTAACACAACCAGCGGGTTGGGACGTCGGACACTGAGTTACACACACGCCCCGACAGTGTCTTGCCCAGCAACCAAGGAATGTTGCTTACCTGGGCATCTCCTTTACAATAATAATTATTATGCTAATATTACGTCGGCTGGCCTGAAAAGTGAAAGAGGTGGCTTTCTGTTTGCTTCTCAGTCACTTCCCTCTCGACACCGTCAATGTGTAATTCTGCATAAAAAGTAGATTATGCAATAAATTTAATGAGACAGTCCAACACATTGTCAGTGGATGCCAAGGTTTGGCACAAATACACTATCTTAAGCGACATGATGGAGTGGCTGAATCATTTTATTACCGTCTTCGTGGTTTTGACACACAGGTCCGTCCACGGTACGGCCCAGAATATGTTGAGGGCGTCATGGAAAATGATAAATACAAAACTCTTTGGAATCAGTCCGTATGCAGCCTAAGACCTATCCAGGCCAACAAACCCGATCTTGTCCTTTTTTATATATCCAATGAAATCATTTATATCAGTGAATTTTCTGTCCTTTTTTAGACTAAAGTGGTTGACAAGAATCTCGCTTTCGAAACGTCATCCTAAGTACCAAGTTGTCCGACTCCCCATTGTTCTCGGTGCCTTAGGTTTGGTACCTCCCAATCTGTTGACTGACATTGGGAGAGTACCCGGGTTTTCTACCAGGAATACAGGCCTTCTGACAATCTGGGTAATGCAGAAGGCTGCAGTGTTCGGGAGTCTTCATATTCAAGTCCTGGGTGGGTTTGACTGGGCAGAGCTTCCTGGGAGAAGTCCCATTCACTTTCTGGGCTGCGTGTAGAAGGGGCAAGGGCCCTGAGCTGATGATGAGCCTAACCAACCCATCTGTGGCAGGATCACCCAAACTCTCTTTGCTGCATTTTTTATTTTAATCTATACATAATAATAAAAAGCGATCAAGCCATTTGCTTAATCATCAGAAATCCCGGCTAAAAATTGACTCTTTTCTACGACTCAATGATGTGTTAACGAATCACTAGCGAATAATAGCAGTGATGACACCACGTGTTCCCGCAAAGGTGAGCGAAAAAGCATTGGTCGGCTCGGAGTCGGTATACTGTGTCTGAGGGGGGTAGTCATGTTAAACTGCAGTGTTGTGTGCCACTGGGCTTGTGGTATGAATATAACACGTGATTAATAGAGCAAAACCATCCTAGACTAGTGCGCGCGCACACACACACACACACACTCTCTCTCTCTAAACCGAAAACACAGTCAATGCTTAAATAAACACGTCATTCTTGCAGAGTGGCAGCCCCAAACCAAGAACCTTCTCGCGAATAGGTGTAGAAGTTCCAGTGAGGATGAGTCTCCATTGAACTACATTTATTTGTAAAACACCGTGTATAGTCAATGTCCTGCCCTACCAGTACTTGTAGAACATAGTTTATACTCAATGTCCTGCCTACCAGTACTTGTAGAACATAGTTTATAGTCAATGTCCTGCCTACCAGTACTTGTAGAACATAGTGTATAGTCAATGTCCTGCCCTACCAGTACTTGTAGATGATAGTGTATAGTCAATGTCCTACCCTACCAGTACTTGTAGTACATAGTGTATAGTCAGTGTCCTGCCTACCAGTACTTGTAGAACATAGTTTATAGTCAATGTCCTGCCTACCAGTACTTGTAGAACATAGTGTATAGTCAATGTCCTACCTACCAGTACTTGTGGTACATAGTTTATAGTCAATGTCCTACCCTACCAGTACTTGTAGAACATAGTGTATAGTCAGTGTCCTGCCTACCAGTACTTGTAGAACATAGTGTATAGTCAGTGTCCTGCCTACCAGTACTTGTAGAACATAGTTTATAGTCAATGTCCTACCTACCAGTACTTGTGGTACATAGTGTATAGTCAGTGTCCTGCCCTACCAGTACTTGTAGTACATAGTGTATAGTCAGTGTCCTGCCCTACCAGTACTTGTAGTACATAGTGTATAGTCAGTGTCCTACCTACCAGTACTTGTAGAACATAGTGTATAGTCAATGTCCTGCCCTACCAGCAAGCTGGTGTTCTAAAACTCTCCATGTTAGGCCTTATCATAATGTCAATAAGACTTCCTATTTCTGACATGTAATAAAAAAGTGGGGGGACCGGCTGCCAACCTGTAGGACAGCATACCACAGGCCCTGACGACTCCGGGTGTGACATACAGCATGGGGAACGGCTCAGGGTCGGATAAAAGGGCACAGCTGTGTCAGCAGGCAAAACATAATCTTTTCGCAGTCATAGAGATCTCCAGTTGTGAAAGATTCATAAGCAGACATAGTTCGCTGGCAGAATTGGATTACAATATTCGAATCATGTTAATAACATATGGAATCACAATGGATCACACGAATTCACATAGGATCACTCGAAAATCACATAGGATCACACGAAATCACACAGAATCACATGGACTCACACTCATCACCTGATGTCACACAGAATCACACAATATCACATATACGCATGCAATCACATAACAGTGTCATCAGGCTACAAGATAGTTTGGTTTGTTTGTTGATTAACGCCGCACACACCGATATTTCCAGCTATATGACGGCGTTCTGTAAATAATCAAGTCTGGACCAGACAATCCAGTGATTGACATCATGAGCATCGATCTACGCAAGTGGGGAAACGATGACATGCATCAACCAAGTCAGCAAGCCTGAACACCCGATCCCGCCAGTCGCCTCTTACGACAAGCATTGTTGCCTGTTACGGCAAGCATGCATTGCTGAAGACCTATTCTGACCCGGATCTTTACGGGTGGTAGCAACACTGTCCTGCCATGTTGAGTCTATGATACTATGCACTGGGTGAAGAATGAGTGTCCTCTGATAATGTTAGAGTAATGTCTTATGGTAAAGAGAGGTCAGGTGACCGGCGTGGCCATACAGCCTACAGGTCTGACAGATGGCCGACAGGCTAGGTGTGTTTACATGTCAGAATTGAGTGAGTGAGTGAGTTGCACCACGCCTTTATCAATATTCCAGCAATACCGACACGGGGGACACTAAAACTAGTCTTTACGAGTCGTACACCCATCGTACCTATGTGGGGAATCGAACCCGTACCATTAGCCTGACAAGCGAGCACTGAGGCCGCTAGTTTATATACCCGCACCCAGAAATGAGAGAGAAACTGTAGCGATGGTAAAATTACCGCAATGGTTATATTATTTGCTGTCTTGGTAACTGTTCTAATACAATACAAGGTACAATGCATACATACATGGTTTACAAATGGAATATTTATCCATGAATTTTAACCACTTGCGAAGCACTGTTCCGTAACCGATATTCATCTTGTCTGCATGATACCAGGGGTGAGTGAGTGAGTATTGTTTTACGCCGCTTTTAGCAATATTCCAGCAATATTACGGCGGGGGACACCAGAAATGGGCTTCACACATTGTACCCTGTCAGAAATCGAACCCGGGTCTTCGGCGTGACGAGCGAACGCTTTAACTACTAGGCTACCCGACCGCCCTATGATACCAGGGAGTCGATCTTTGTATAGTTTCCTTGGTGATAAATATGTACAGTTGTTATATATAATTAGTGGCAAACCTGTCTGTCTGTCTGTCGGTCAGTGTATTTGTGGAGCGGTGGGCTAGCCTAGTGGTTAAAGCTTTCGCTCGTCACACCGAAGTCCCGGGTCAGATTCCACACATTGATGCCATGTTTTAATCCAATTTCTGGTGTTCTCTCATTATTGCAGAAACATTGCTAATAGCGGCGTAAAACAATACTCGCTCGCATATGTCAGTGATATGGTGTCAACCGAGTTGTAAACAATACACTCAGTATTGAGTCCCTTATTGTTTGAAAGGCATTACTTAGAAGTTTGGGGGGCCAGTCGTCGAAGGCGCCGCAATTCGCTGTGCAGAGTTGCGTCCCTTGGGCATGCCAGAAACCCACGATTGTGGGATCGAATCCCGGTTCGCCACGATTATGTTTCTAGGTTTGTCAGCACCAGACAATCAAGTGATTGACGTCATGAGCATCGATCTACGCAATTGGGATACGATGACATGCACCTGACCACCCGACCCTGTCAGTCGCCTCTTACCACAAGCATGGGTTACCAATTCTAACTCGGAATCTTCACGGTTCCGTGGTCTTCTGACTCAATATAGTGTAGACATAAGGGCACAGATATATTCCTTTCGTGTATCACGTCTCAATGCCTTCGTGTATCACTTCTCAATGCCAGTCATAGACTTACTATAGGTCTACAAGCTGAAATAATAATTCACCACAGCCATGCATATTTAGGAGTTTATAAGATTTATATAACCATATGCATGTTTGTGTAAACAGTACGTTTACCGCCCTCGTATATCATTTACAGACTAAACCGTCCTTCGAACTTAATTTGTAGGACAATGGGCTAATCTGCGTTCTTATTGATTCCGTGCTTGTTTGTTTGGCGAGTAGATTGAGAGTAGGCATTCCGTATTGGGGTAATAGACCAAATGAAAACAAGATTGATGATCCGTAATGGGATACATCCCTGATTAGTGCCACAATACACACGTTACAGGAGACACATTGATCCACCTAATTATAGATGTATATATGCACGACAATTTGTACTTTACTAAGAACGTGAGTAATCCCATATACAATGTATGACATTTGTTACATTTGACTACTTTCTAAAAGGCATTGTGTTGTTATTATGTGTTATTGGAGGTTCCCTTATATTGCAGTATCATATAGAAGAAAAGAAGAAGAAAATATTTTATTAAGGTGTCGCATGATATACATGCATAAGGACAAACAGTTAAAAACAATTATTGTATATCATCCGGTCGATACGGCCTATGGGACACCAAATATCTCATAAGTACAAATAAAAGCACATAGTGTGCTACAAACACAATTGTTACAAAAAAATACATTTAAAATACACGGTGTAAAACGTGTAAGAGGCACGGGTCCGCGACATTTATCCCGCATTAAGTAAATGATTAGATAGATATAGGTAAATAAAATAAATGGATAGATACAACTTCATTTGCAACAGTCATATAGCAAAGCCAACATCTCAGACAAAGTCTTTAAATCGGCAAGAAGATAGAATAAAACTGTGCACTTATTTCAAAATTTCAGATTTGTTACATTCGTTAAATTTGAATTACCATTTAAAATTGAATTTAAATCGTAGCCTTTTATGAACTTATATATATTTTGCCTCAATGTACTGTTTAAGGGACACGCAAGAAAGATATGAAGAGCATCTTCCGTGTGATAGCCACAACACCACCTACGTCTTCCGGAGGATGAGTATTGAGTTGGAGGATGAAACACCAATATAAGATAATGTACCATCATATACAAAATACCATATTGTTTACGTAATGTATAAACTCAGTTCATTAACACAACTTGGTCATGTTTGTTTTAGACCTGATTAATATCTACAATAAAGAAGCATGCTTCGATCTACATACTTGTTAGAATAAAGCCTTTAATCTTAAAGTAATGTTTATGAATCTTATTGAACTACAAATCTTCATTCCAGTTAATATATCAGGATTGGATATCTTTTTAACGCAACGAAATTGGTGATGTCAACTTTCACATTGCCTTGTTCAAGACTCCGCTCCAGAGATTGTTATTATAGTAATAATGGAATAACGCATAGTATACATAATTACAAAATAAACAGATTCAATACATTCTTTATTGTTAACATTCGGGAAAACAACGTTTTCACGAGGTAAAATATTATTGAACAGGTTTAATCTTCGTAAGTTAATTTCATCTGATAAATAGATTTATTGTTAACATTCCGGAAAACACGATGGTTTGACCGGGTAAAATATTCTTGAACAGGTTTGAACAGTTAATTGCATCTGATTAATATGTTCATATAGTACACTGTTTATATCAAAACGCTTACCATAGAAATCACAATTTGATTTAATAACACTGTGACTCTGACACTGACTCGAATAACGGAGACTCCCTTCAGAGTGATGGCTGTTTGGGGATTATCATGAATACGTTTCACCACGGAGAACGCTGCATCCAAGTCTAAGTTGATGAGGGATAATCTGATTAAATCTTGTACCATACAATCGAAAGGTTTTATGAACTTTGAAAACATATGATTGATTAACCATATATAGCTTTTGTATAACAAATAAGATAATGATAAACTGAGAGGCAAAAGAAAGTATACCGCGTATGTTTTTTTATGTAGTTAAAAAATTACTCTTGTAAAATTTATTTAATACTTGTTTAATCATCACTTATTCCTGCAACGGTTTGTAAAAAGTAATCTGTGACTTGGTATTTTTTTGTAAAAATAGATTGGTTCAATGATGACTGGGGTAAGATGAATTTAACTCTTGCTTCATCGATATGAAGGTTCGATAAATTAACGGTGACCGGGAAATAATACAGATTTGGATAGGGATAAAAAGTTACATCCATGGCGTGTTATTGGACACACAAATGTTTCATAGACAGAGACGTATAGCACCGTGTATTTACCGAACTTGTAAAAGCAAAATTCATAGTATTTCAAAGTCACGTAATTCAAAGTTTAATGTTCAGTAATGCAATTCAAAGTTTAATGTTCAGTAATGCAATTCAAAGTTTATTATTAAGTGGTGCAATTCAAAGTTTAATGTTCAGTGGTGCAATTCAAAGTTTAATGTTCAGTAATGCAATTCAAAATTTAATGTTCAGTAATGCAATTCAAAGTTTGATGTTCAGTAATGCAATTCAAAGTTTAATATTAAGTGGTGCAATTCAAAGTTTAATGTTCAGTGGTGCAATTCAAAGTTTAATGTTCAGTAATGCAATTCAAAGTTTAATGTTCAGTGGTGCAATTCAAAGTTTAATGTTCAGTAATGCAATTCATAGTTTAATGTTCAGAGTTACTTTTGGATTTTTGATTCAAGTCTTTGCAGAAGTTGCACTTTTTGGTCTTCAGCGATGTTCGCAGATTCTTTAAGTGTTTTTTTGTCAGCCAGCGAAGTCATTGTTGAAACTAATTGGATGATAGGCTTCTCTTGGTATCTCAAGGGACCACATTGCCACTTAAAATCGCATATTCCCTGAGGTGATTAACTAAATGAGCTACTTTCTAATCACTTAATCATAATCTAGACAAACAAATTAACCTTAAGATTAATTACAAATTGAAAGAATACTCTCTCTTAACAATAAATAAACAAACCACGTGTGCATTCAATATTCTATTCAATTTGTGGTATAGTTTTAAACAAATTGTTATGTTTGCTGTGAGACAAATTATAATTTTCTGTAACTTTTTTCCCTGTAACCTTTCTTCCTAAAATTAAATCATTGTGATACATTATCGAATATGAAAATTAGGTAAGTTTCAGCTTTTTGGAAATATTTGAAATTCAATTTTCTAATTGTCATAGACGATACTGAGGACAGTTGTCAGGTGTTGGTTTAGTGAACCCTCTACTGCCCCCACCTCATGTCTACCTCCAGTCCCCCCCCCCCCCCCCCCCCCCCTTCTACTCTGCCCCTCGTCGGGTGCAGCTCTCACCCTCTGATGCCCACCTCTGTCCCCGGACGCAGGCTCCGCTACCCAAACTCTGCCCCTCGTCAGATGCAGCTCCCACCGTCCCCATCACAACATGTGTTTGTCTTTTCACACCTCTCGCAATAAAAAGGAAGACTGACGGTTTCCTGACATTATTCACAAAGAATCACGTCACCGCGGTGCATCTGTCCTCCAGTCGCACAGTGAGTATCCCATCGCCCAAAGTGGCAGTGTTCAAACCATAACTGAATACACCAAATTTACATTTTTGTGGGATATATGTAAACTACCCCAGAAAAAAACGTAGGACAATTCCAAATTCCAAATTTCTCAAAATTGAAAATAAGCAACCCTAACGCCCCTAAGTTGCCTCACCTTTCGGACACACCCTCTCACTAAATGGCCTGGCGGGCCCGTGTGCGAAATACGCATAATGTCGGAAAGCGCACGTTAAATCTCCAATAGTTAGTAAGTAACATTACACTGAAATCAAAGACAGAATTAAATGAATAATAACGCAAAGCAATATGAAATGTAAATAATCTAAAAGAATCTAATAGAATAAGATATAAGTCATGTATATGAGATCCGTAAAACGCTTTTTTCATCCACACTCGATGTCATAACAATTGAGCGCAAACTCAATGAGGCCAGATAAATGTGTGAACGATTATTTACCCCAATCCATCTTTTTTGGTCCTGTAATATGGTTCAGCAAATCTGGCGTAAACTTGAAGCTTGGCTACTTCAAAAGGCTAACATCCAAATCTAAATTACAAAGAAACATGTGATGATTGGCTTTCCAGAAAAACGCAATGACCCTCTAAATATCATCTTTTTGATAATAAAAGACCTTATATTTAAAAGTAAGTTAAACAAAAGACTCCCGTCATTTCAAGTCTTTCAGAACGAAATAAGAAACTACTACAACCCTACTAAATGTGCAGCGATTATTGAGTGTGACATTGCCCTATTCTATAAATTTTGGTCAACATGCCATCATCTATTTAGCTGATTACTTAGCTACGTACTGGAATGTCACATTTTATCAAATAAATGTAAAATGATTGGAAAAAAAAAAAAAATTATAAAAAAAAATAAATTATTTACCCAGTTTATTCTTCCTATTAGGTACATATGGAATATCAGCATCTATCCAGACAGCCCATGAAGCGCCCCCTGGAGGACCTGGTAGCCATGGACGATCCCACATCAAGAGTTACCTCCCAACCTCCGCCCAAGCGCCCCCGTTTGGTGGCCGACAGTCATGTCCGCCGATCATACAAACGTTATCCTAAGCCTCCCTATACATACCTAGGTATGATCGTCGTGGCAATCGAGTCGTCGCCAACGAAGCAGTTGACGTTGTCCGGCGTGCAGGATGCGTTGTGCGAAATGTTCCCGTTCTTCAAAGGTTCCTATGTAGGATGGCGAGACTCCGTGCGCCACTTCCTGTCCAGTTCGCCGTGTTTCACTAAGCTGAACCGGAAGCAGACGACAAAAAGGTCAAAGGGTTGCCTCTGGGCAGTGGATCTTTCCTTGATTCCAAAAGACGCCTTCAAGAGACTCAAGGTTCCGCCTCAAATGGAGAAGATGTGGGCCTCGACGCTTACCCAGCAGCTGGGGATACCAACCATCGCCCACCAGACAACGACGACACAAGGGGAGACCACTCCCGATTTAACATCGCCGGCTAGTCTCCGCTACACGGAGGCCCAGTACTCCCGCTACCTGAGACATCAGACACAAGGTCATGCGGTTCCCCCGAGCCAGTATCCACCCTTCACCACGCTGCTGTACCACACCCCTACATCCGGGGACTACACCGACGCCGCTGTCAGCCTCCACCAGCTGTGTCCTGAACCTGACTACGGCAGTCCTGTCCGAACTAAGAGAGAATGGACCACAAAGCCAACCACCCCAACGATCCACACCAAACCAACTGATCTTCTTGAGTCGCCACTTCCGGTCCCAGAATGCAGTACGACTGCCAACGAAGATGCTGCTGCCAACCTCCACCGCCTGTGTCTCCAAGATTACGTCAGTCACGTGACAAACGCCAACGCTCCACCCCCGACCAATTGTGATCCATATCCTCGTGGCAACAGTACACCAGGACCAGCAAATGAAGCGGCAGCCTTCCTGGAACATTTCGTCAACAGCCTTGCCGAGTCCAACGATCCCCAGAACGACATCAACCAAGATTTCGCAGAAACCATCCCAGACCATGTGACTGAGTCGGGACAGATCATTCCCAGATCCTTCATGGGCAGCTTCGTAGATCCCACCCACTATTGCTTCCGGGACACGTCCCAGCAGCAGACGACTTCCGGTGTGTCACCTGACGTTAACATGACTCCACCAACCACCACACAGAGATCCGCTGTTCTGCTCCATTGTTCTTCTTCCGTTTCCGGGGACCTATCCGTCGTTGATGATGTTGTGGGAGACAATGATATTTCCATTCTCTCCTTCCAGGACATACAGTTGCTATCCCCTAGCGGTGTCGACGGGGACTACAGTCTGTGATGTAGATATCAATCTCCATCACGACATAATCTTCATCGCGACACCCGGTGTCGTATATTTTTGTGTTGACGTCGTTGTTTTGTTGGTGCTATTGGTCAATATGTGATAGATTTAAGGAGGAAATTTATTACATTGATTAAAATATACAAAACATGAATAATGTGTGATGTTGATTTATTCCCACACCCACAACAATGATTTTACATTTTGACATGGTAACAATATAATGCACACCCACGTTCTGGTTGGACAACGATAACGCAGATCACTACAAAAGGGGGACATGCATTGGCTCCTAGCATGGCATCCGAAATTAGTGTTAAGAAACCATATCATCGACAGTTTCCTATCGCTAAGACTTAAGCCGTCACTATCATGTAGATTTTCCACACAAGATTCTGGGTCAACTGCACTCTCCACCTTTCCAAAACAAGGATACAAGTTGGCAAATTATATATTTCATATTACAGTGAGTGAGCTTTTTAAGCTGCCTCCAGCAGTATCGCGACGGGGGACACCAGAAATGGGCTTCACTGCCAGTGTGGGGAATCGAACCTGGGTCTTCAGCGTGATGAGCGACCGCTTTAACCACTAGGCTACCCCACCACCCAAGATATATTACAAAAAGTCACCACATCACAATATACCCTTCCACATGTAATGACGGGTGGTTAATAACGAATCTACTTCCTGTAGATGTGTGAGTGAGTATGGTTTTACGCCGCTTTTAGCAATATTCCAGCAATATCACGGCGGGGGACACCAGAAATTGGCTTCACACATGGTACCCATGTCGGGAATCGAACCAGGGTCAACGGCGTGGCGAGTGAACACCTCAACCACTAGGCTGTCTGCCCGACCGCCCCTCATGTAGATGATGACATGCTATGGCGATAATCACACACACGGTGTCATGACACCACTGGATGAAGCAGTGCATCAAGTCGATAATGAATATCTATTCATAAGAATTTATAAATGTTAAATTAGGCTCAGAGTACACGCATGTTCATTATGTATGTCCTACACTGCACACTTGATCAACAACAATATTGATCTAGCTGCAGCCTCGTTAAGTATTTATTACATCTTTCGAAAATCGCTGGAAATTAAGATAATGACAATGTTCACCCTCTGTATATGACTTGTCATTAGCCTCTAAATGACACCAGGGAGTAGATTGATGAATGCGTTATAACTATTCATGATGTCCCTCATTGATAGTTTTTTTGGTTTTTTTTGTTTAACGCCGCACACAGCAATATTCCAGCTATTTTACGGCGGTCTGTATGTAATCGAGTCTGGACCAGACAATCCACTGATTGACATCATGAGCATCGTTCTACGCAATTGGGTTACGATGACATGCATCAACAAGATCAGAGAGCCTGACCATCCGATCTCTTTAGACGCCCCCTACGACAAGCACAGTCGCCTTCACGGCAAAATCAGATAGTAGTTCGATTCACTCATTAGACCGAGTAAGGCTTTATAAAATGTACAATGATAAGATTTAATGAAAAGCCAGTTTCTTACAAGATTCACAAGACGAGATTCGAGAAACACTGATTTTGTACCCGTGCATAATACAGAGATTGGACAGACTTAATGTTTAATATGTTTCCTGGTGTGTTGTCAAATAAATATGTGCATCGCTCACTGTTGATTTAGAGAAGAATTATTTGCTCAATCCCAACCATTCGACATGGCGCTCCATTAACACACCGGCATTGATGGTCAACAACCCCCGCTTATTACATACCCTTGTGTCGTCTGACAATCATTCTATTCAATGTCACCTATTGCCTAACGCCATAATCACTTTACCCGCCGTGAATGTATAACCTTTACCCGCCATAAACGTATAACGCCGACGTTCAAAGAACGAATGAATGGATATTGCACATTAGCAATTTTCCAGCTATTCACGGCGACGTTCAAAAAAGGTCATTCATACGAATATTTCACCATTGTTATTAAGTGTGATCAACTGCGTTCCCCCAACCCTCCCTCCACAGACACCCTCGTGAGGATCCGGGTGGAGTCGGTCTTGACAAACCATGCTCAACGGAAGTGGATGGTCAGGCTAGGTAACTTGGCTGATTCGTGTCATCGTGTCCAAATTTCGTAGATAAATACTCATCATGTCAACCATTGGATTGGCTGTTTCAGTAAACCAACAGCAGCAACCAACAAGGATTGGTTCAAGCAATGGACACATGTGGGAATCGAACCCGGGTCAACGGCGTGGTGAGTGAACACCTCAACCTCTAGGCTGTCTGCCTGTGTGAACATCTGACGTGGTCTGTATGCGGTAATAATCTAAATACAACCAAGTCAGACACATTACAAGTGATTCACAATATGCCCCGATCAATAAAACACGACATCGACCGAGAACTAAGGTTTAAAAATAAACATAATGATTATTTTCCAATCCGATTACCTTTCTTCAGTGATCCCGTTATGCATTTAACATGAACTCCCTTTGTGAGTGTACCGGTTATATAATTGTTGTTGACAAAGCAACACAACGCGTTGTTAGGTGTCTGTATTGGAATACAATCACCCCATAGACTGGTCTGATGGTCACGTGCCACCAGGGCGATTGTCTCTCGATGACAGCATAGTGCACTCACTGCATGCTAGAGTGCACCAACCCCCTCCTCCCTGTATCTCCCGCAATGAAAACAGAATCGACTGCTCGAAAGACAATGCAACTCTTAAACTAGCGATAGCACCGTTTGTGAATGCAGATTCACGCAAATTGTGCTCACTGCTTTTCACGTTTAGAACTGCATAACGCAAAAGACACTTTTGAGTCAATTCATATAATTTTAAAATAAAAATATAGTAACTTTAAAGACTACTTATTTTATCATTACGACATCAGTATTAATCAAACACATCGTTCAGCTCAATAATGAAACCAGAGTTCCACACATCCTATTATCAGGAAACACCAGTCCGTTAATGCGCGTGGGTCCGCCTCCGTGGTCTAGTGGTAGAGCGTCCGCCCGGAGAGCGGAAGGTCCGGGGTTCGAGTCATACCAAAAGACGTTAAAAGATGGTACTTGTTGTTACCCTGTGTGGCGCTCGGCATTAAGGGGCTAAAACAAGGACTGGTCGCCTCGGAGTCAGTATACTGTGTCTGAGTGGGGAACTCATGTTAAACTGCGGCATGGTATATAAGGGAGCTAGCACTATAAATCGGCATCAGTCCGGACTAGTACAAGCAGCCACACAAACACACACACGTACATGAACGTCGCTATATAAGTGCAATAATCTTTGACGTGACGTTAAACCCCGTCACCTCACCTAATGCGCGTGGACAATTTATTTCGCTTTATGTGTACTTAACACCCAAAAGTTCTTGGTTATTTATCATATCAAATGCTTTGGAATTACTTGCTATTTATTTATTACAATTGAAATGTTTGTTAGTTGGATTGTTAAACTGAAGCGAGGATCTGGTGGATGAACTGATTTGTTTGTGGAACGTGTGTTCGTGTTGTTTTACGCCGCAATATTTCCGCTATTTATCCCTATGGGGTTCGACATCGAGTTGATTACTTGGCCGCGACCACAGCCATCGGGGTTAGTTGATACAGCGACACGGGAACAGCTGTTTGGAATAGGAACGTTACGTTTTGTGATTTGACAATTTTCGTTAAGTAATCGTGAAATATTGTTGAAAGTACATCCGTGAGTGAGTGAGTGAGTATGTATGGTTTTATGGCGCTTTTAGCAATATTCCAGCAATATCACGGCAGGGGACACCAGAAATGGGCTTCACACATTGTACCTGTGGGGAATCGAACCCGGGTCATCGGCGAGACAACGCTCGCACTCATGCACGCACGCACGCACAGACACTCACACATCCTCAAACAACGCATGCACGCAAGCACGCACGTTCGCACTGACACTCATACAGCCTGTCTCAAACAACGCATCAAAAGTTCTCTTTGAGTCTTTTATTAATAATTTTGTCTTTTTTTAGGTTCTGGTACTTAGTTCATGAAAAAGTCAAAAATGCTGATAAAACATGATCCCATAAATGTAACTATTACACTCTGTCAGATTCACTTCCGCGCCACGAAGATAAAGTTATCCAAAATTATATGAGCATTATATGAGCAACCTTAATGCATTAACAATCTAAATTATAACGTGAGAGTTTACAAGAGTTTGTTTTTTAACAAAGGAAGATATTATCATAGATGAATCTGATCATATCTACTTATCCTTAAATCACAATCAAATTTAAACAGGGGGCACGGGTGTCCCAGTCGTCTAAGGCGCCGCGATTCGCTGTGCAGAGTTGCGTCCCTTGGGCACGCCAGAAACCTATGATTGTGGGTTCGAATCCCGGTTCGCCCCGATTATGTTTTAGGTTTGTCAGCACCATACCCGTGCTCGTGGGTTTCACCGAAGTGGTAAACGTCTGAGACCTGCATCACTTCGGGCTTTCCTCCCACATTAAGCTGACACGCCGTGATATGACTGGAATACTGTTAAAAGCGGCGTTAAACTCAACTCAACTCAACTCAACTCAACTCAAATTTAAACATTTCTTCAGGACCTTCCTTGTGCCCATACATTGGCTCGTGTAGCGTGGAGGTGGCGGTAGACGGCCATGACACTAGTGTGACCCGGTAACTCTGCACTGAGACAGAACACGATCGCGGCAGTATGAACTAAATGAACCAGGGCTGAATAGGCGCGGGTGTAAGGCTTAAACTGATTAGAATATGTGGAATGCTGTTTAATGTACAACGCCCATTTTTACCGTGGGGAATTCAGTGGTATATTTTCAACAATAGAATTAATTACCAATTATTACCATACATACCTGCCTTTGGAAGTCGTTACTATGAACGTAATGCTGAAAGGTGGTTGACTAGAGGAAATAGCTACTTTGCTTAACTACCCCCGGGCTTAATCATAAAACGAAAGGCAGTATTTTTTACGAGTTGTTTAATCCGGCGAAAGAAGCACCTGGATATAGCTCGTAGGAAAACATGTATAAATACAATTTAAATTGCGGACGTAAAGGGAGGTCGGTCATGCAAAATTGATTTCACTGTGTTGTTTTGGGTGTAAGTGAGTGAGTATGGTTTTACGCCGCTTTTAGCATTATTCCAGCAATATCACGACAGGGGACACCAGAAATGGGCTTCACACAATGTACCCATGTCGGGAATCGAACCCGGTCCTTCGGCCTGACGAGCGAACGCTTTAACCACTAGGCTACTCGACCGCCCCCGGGACGTGAGTGATCGGGCCAGTTTCACAAAGCAGCCTTCTCGCAACTATCGTGACTTTAAGTTAGGTAACCATAGTCGTAGCTACGATCGCTTTGTGAAACGGGCCACATTTTCTGCGATCACGTCCGAAACAGTGCGTCATCAAATCTTAATTTTTTTTACTGCGTGAAATCAAGATAGAAACTACGTAATTCTTCGATTCTGTGTCTTTGCAAATAATGGCGGAAACTAAGATTCCGACTGAAAGCCAGTGTAATCGAACTGGAGATCGGGTATGCTGGTTATGGTATGTCGTCCTACCCCGACTCAGGAAGATGGCTGCTCATGATATCAAGCATTGGTTTGTCTGGTCGTAACAGGTCTAACGCGTATTTACAGGCCGCCGACCCGTGAAGATCCGGGTTAGAATAGGTCTTCAGCAACCCATGCTTGCCGTAAAAGGAGACTATGCTTGTCGTAAGAGGCGACTAACGGGATCGGGTGATCAGGCTCGCTGACTTGGTTGATTAATGTCATCGATCCCAATTGTGTGGATCGATGCTCATGATATCAATCACTGGATTGTCTGGTCCAGACTCGATTATTTACAGAACGCCGTCATATAGCTGGAATACTGCTAAGTGCGGCGTAAAACGACAAACCAAATATACAGGCCTCCATCACTTATACACATACCACGTACATGTCGGTTACACTTAGGACTATACATCCATGTGTTTAATGATCAGCTACATACAGTGGAACCTCGCTATTCCGGAATCCCCTCCTACAGGCACAGGTACGTCCAACTCCCATACACACTTTTGATGATGATGACAAGTGCATCAATTCCCCAAACCTTGTCATTATTCCCGCGCGTCTTCAAACAATCACTTGTGAAAATGTGAAGATTTTAACGAAGCTTCAATGACTTCATTGACCCAAGCTGTACTTTTTAAGGTGCGGTGAGGTGAAATGGGGTTTAACGTCTCGTTCAAAGATCGTTGGACTTATATAGAGATGCGCCCGCCCTAGTCCGAAATAATGCCGGTTTTATAAGACTTTCCCACTGAGATACCATGCCGCAGTTTAACATGGATACCCCACTCACACACAGTATACCGACCGCGGCCCGATAAGTTCTTGTTTTAGCCCCTTTAATGACGAACGCCAGGCAGGGTAACAACAAGTCCCATCTTTTAACGGTTTTTAGTATGACGAGGCTTGGATCGAACCACTGACCCTCCGTTCTCCGGACAGACGCCCTGTCCACAAGACCACGGAGGCGGTCTCCGGGAAGACGCTCTATTCACAAGACCACGGAGGCGATGGGGAGAATGAAGGATATTATCGATTTTCAGCTGTATCTGAGTATATCCCGGGTTCGATTCCCACATATGTACATATGTACACCATGTATGAATAAATACTTATAACCTTATACTGATGACTTTAAACGTGTCAAAGGGACGCGTTTGTCATAATAAACGTTCACTCAACATACAACAACACAATTTCTTTGTAGACCATTTATTTGTAAATAAGTCATGTAAAATGACAAAATATTACTTGTGAAATATTTTGATTCTTTACAACACCTAGTCGTCACAACCACATGCAATCAGATAGCGCTACAACACCTCTCAGACACAGCCCCTGTCGGGTCTCACCTTTCAAACAATACCCCTTTCGGGTATCACATCAAACATCAAACATTCACCATAGAAGTCAGATACAAGGTCGAACAAAAGAGAGCTTGATGACGTAGTGACTAATCACGGCTACAATTCAGAGAAATATTTTCGGAAGTCACCGAACTGTGAAAATCTGATATGAACCTCGGTTCATAATAATTTCAAATGATCTAACAAGTTGCTTTTAAGGTTGAGACCAATGACACCAAATCTCTGGCACAAGAAGGCCTGAAGGGTTAACGTATTGTGCTGTGGGCGTCGTGACTCTTTCAATTACGGAGTGAGGCAGGAATTATGTTACTGTATCAATTGTGTTTTTTCATCCTCTTTTCCTGCAAACAACCACCGAGCAATATAAGGAATGCTGTTGTAACCTTTAACAAAGGGAGCAAACTCGTCTAGGTAGACCCCAAAGGACCCAGTATCGCTGAGCCGTGATTATTCAGGGATAGGTTAAGCGTCACCACTATTTTGCCTTTTACACTCAATGGAATCTGTTTCGACAGACAATGAAGACTGATTGTTCTCTGGCGTTGACGTTTTCTGTTATAGGATAGCAGCCGAATAGTGCATTTACACTTGTATACATTTTTGTATTACGATAAGTTTAATGCTTCAACCAAAATATAACCTGGTGTCAAGTCAACTTGAAGACGATGTTATTTCAGAGTTGTGAACAACCAACTAGTGATATGTGACAACCAACTAGTGAGATGTGACAACGAACTAGTGAGATGTGACAACCAACTAGTGAAATGTGACAACCAACTAGTGAGATGTGACAACCAACTAGTGAGACGTAACAACCAACTAGTGAGATGTGACAACGAACTAGTGAGACGTGACAACCAACTAGTGAGACGTGACAACCAACTAGTGAGACGTGACAACCAACTAGTGAGACGTGACAACCAACTAGTGAGGTGTGACAACCAACTAGTGAGACGTGACAACCAACTAGTGAGATGTGACAACCAACTAGTGAGACGTGACAACCAACTAGTGAGATGGGACAACCAACTAGTGAGATGGGACCAACCACGTGTGTTTACATTAACGTCTTAACAGTGTGTTCTCCATTAAATTCTTCCAGCGTCATGTTCGAAATCTATTCATGGTAAATATACCACGCGAAAGTTAATAAATAACCATAAAACTGAAAGAAAATAAACCGTTAAGATTATTCATTGGATGATGGTAAAATCATACTTTAAAAAAGACATGGGATTCATTTAATGTCCCTCTTCGTTAAACCTTACAAAGGAGCACGTGCGTTAGAATGTTGCCAGGACAAGTTTCTGTTGTCATGACAACATATCAAATATAAACAGCCTCAAGAAACAATGCGTTGCTTTGAGACAATAACATCGAATATCTTCACATATCTAACGTACCCTTGAAATGATCAACAACAATGAAATAAACACATCAACAATAATACAATAAATGTTTCGTTCACCCGAATCGCAGTTGGGCCAATCCACGGATTTGCAAGTATAACATAAATTATCATAAATTAAACCTAATGCAAACAGAGTTTTAAGTACTTTGTGTGGAACATAAGAATGACAGGTGCCATTTTATCATATCGGTCCAGTTCTATCACTTCACCTCACTAGAGAGGTCAACCGGAAGTAATTCCAGGTCAAGGTCAGTGTTTATACGCTCAAAGCGACGTCAGAACAGTCAGACAGAGGATTTGTTCACAAATGAGTCAGAATTATGTCGGTTGTTCTTGGAATTCTCATCACAGAAATACACCGATTTTCAAGAAATCATCCACATTCTGAAGCGGGTCCTTGGTTGTTCGATAATATTGTTCATAAATACAACGATCACAATATGGTTCGACAACCCCTCACGTCTCCCTCACCGACACATACACGTCTGATGATAACCGACCTTTACCTCTAGGTCAATTTACACACTTGTCTGATGGATTCTGACCTTCATGGTAGGTCGTGAATATATAAGGCTGATGATCGTTGACCTTCACCTGACTGTCAGGTCACACAGATACACTTATGATGATTTTCCACCTTCAGCTTACTGTCAGGTAACTCACATACACTTTTGATGGTCTTTGACCTTCACCTTACTGTCTAGGCACACATACACTTCTGATGGTCTTTGACCTCCACCTTGCTGTCAGGTCACACATAAACTCATGATGGTCCTTGACCTTCACCTTGCTGTCAGGTCATACATACACTTTTGATGGTCTTTGACCTTCACCTTGCTGTCAGGTCACACATAAACTCATGATGGTCCTTGACCTTCACCTTGCTGTCAGGTCACACATACACTCATGATGGTCCTTGACCTTCATCTCAATGTTAAGTGACGTACTGTTTGTAACATATCTTCAAATCAATTGCAGCACTCAGTTCATTCATATGCACCCATGCTTCACAAGTGTCTTTTGTCACTTATTAAATATCAGTTTTGATGACAGATGTCATAATGAATATATTTCATCCAAGGAATCATATTTCCATGAACGAAACAGCACCTTGATGCAACATCGTGGGCTTCACAACAGCCATTGCACCTGGGGAGTTGTGTCTGCCGTAGCCAGGCGAATTGGTTTTGCCGTAGCGGTCGAACACAGAACTGTTTTTGGCCACCTTCCTGAGCTGGTCGGTGTATGCCTCATTGCGTTCTCCCGGCGCGTGGTGTGGCGTGTGGGCAGGTTTGGGAGGGGGCTCAGACGCCGGGGTGTGGTAGGTGGAGTATTGAGACACAGGAGTTGAGTGGTAGTGTGCGTTGTTGTGGCTGTGGTAGGGGGTGACTGAAGCCTGGGCGGGAGAAGGGTGATCGCTGTACCTTCCCCCCCGGTCAGGGCGACTGGGGGTCGGGGCCTGGGGGTCCTCATACAGACCTAGATTCTTCCTCCGCGAGACAGGAGTTGACATGGAAACTGGCTTGCCTTGAAGCTCCGTGGACCGACCCATGGTTGCCTGCCAGGCGTTCTCCTGCAACTGACGAGACAAACCTCCCTCGTCGCCAGGCTTCTTCTCAAACCTTTCGATTAGCGATGTGATGGACGGTGCATGGGCCGGGCCTCTTTGGTCACGTGGGTCAAGACGTTTGTCTGATGAAGGATGAGTAGGTTGGGGCGGGTCAACTTGCTGGTGAGCGTGGTCATGATGTTGCCTCTCGGGGAGGTTTCCAGCACTGACACTCCTCCTTGAGTCCTTGTGAGATCGGCTGGGTCGGGGAGGATCCGGGGTCATCTGTTTCTGCATGTTCTGGGTGGTGCCGTATCCCGGGGACACGTACATCTCACTCTTCCTCTGTAGGATGTGGCGGTAGTCGTCAGATGTCGTCGACTCCTGGTGATGGTGAGACAGGACAACCGGCTCAGCTTGACCTCGGACCCCCGGGCCGTCAAATCGTGGGTCAAGTTTCGTCTGATTCTCGTAATTAGGAATCAGCTTGGCCTTATACACGGGCACAGCCGTAGCTTTCACCCACTTGGAATCGACGTTGCTCAAATGTCCCACAGACGCATCAGTGGCGTCCGGAGGACCCGGAGGACCCGGAGGAGCGAGATCGTCGTGAGCCCGGGTATACGCATCGGAAATACTGATGTTGCTCCCTAGAGCGATGGGTGCTCTGTCCCTGGTTCTGTAGGAGGAGCCGCTCTGGGGGGACACCTTGGCAGTGTTCTTGTTATTGTTCTCGTCACTAGCACCGGGGTGGTCAGAGAAGGCGGACACGGGTTGCACGTGCCTCTGCCCTGACCCATGTCTGTCTCGGGCTGCACGTGCGACCTCATACTTGGACGGAGACTGGTCCCTGCTGCGAATACTGCTGAGAGTTGATGGTACCGACTGGTTTCCGGAGTGTGTGGAAGTCCTCGACACTGGGGACTCGTAGTTGAGGTTCTGATAGTCTCTGGACAGCTTGTCCTGGAAAACCTGTATAGGATCGGGAGGCGCCTGGCCGGAGTGACCTCCATGAACTCCATGACCTCTTAGTTCTTTGTCCCTCTTCTCCGCCTCGTGTCTCTTCTTCTCCTCATCCCTCCGCGACCTCCTCCCATCCCTGTGCTTCCTCTCCGTGGATTCCTGATCCGACTGGGCCCACCTGTCGCGTGACACTTCCCGCTCCCTCCTACCACCCTCGCTCTCGGGGGATTTCTTAGCACTATTACTGTTAGAAAATTTCTGCACGACGGTATTACGGAGCTTGCCAAAAGGATTACCTGAAGTGGTTGGTTTAGGCTGTTGAGCTGGAGTAGTGTTCTGAACCGAACTTTGTATCTGTTCGTCATCACTGCGCTGATCTCTTTTCAACCACGATTTGAGAGAAAACGGCCCATTTTTCTTAGGTTCCTGGGCGTGTGTACTAGGCGTAGCGGCAGTACTGGGAACACTTCTAACATTGTTCATCCTAGCCTTATTCAGAGATTCATAAGCCTGTTCCTGATTCTCATAATTAGCAACATAACGAGGCTGGTTCTCATAGTTAGCAGTTCGTTCTGCAGGAACAGGCTTGACAACCTGCTCCACTGTTTCAGGGCTGGTCTTGTTGATGGCAAGCGGCTTGTGGACGTTAGGGGGGGTGGAGGTCATGGGCTTGGGGGAAGGGGAGTGACTCCTCTGCTGCTGGGACGTGTACCTGGCCACCTCCTTATTGTCCTCACCCTCGCGTGGCAGAGGGGGGCGCTCGGGCTTCATCTCCTGGGTGTACTTCCCCACGGACTCGATCCAGTTGTTGATGTGCTTCAGATGCTGGGCTCGGTTAGCCTTCATGTCCTTGTCATCGTTCAGCACAGAGAGATGCTTCAGCATCTTGGACTTGACGCTGCTGAATCCCTGGCCTGAGGATGACGACTGCAACAAACAATGGGAAATAATGAGTAAGTGAATGTTGTTAAACGCCCAAGGAAGCATTTTTAATCCATAAATGTCGGCCTGTAATTATGTCTGGACAAGGCAAACCAGTGTTAGCATTGATCCACGCTGTCGGGGAATGATGACGAAAACAGGAACATTATAAAAGTCTTTTTTTTTAAAACATCACCGTTGTTTCCCCGTTAGTCTGGAATCCTAGATGAATCCTATGAATTATGTTTATGCCGTGTATCAGGTGGTAACTAGTTATAGGTACCATGGTTTCCATGTCAGTCCACTAAGCAGAAATGTGACACTCACCAGCTGACTCTTGGACCTAAACTCCAGTTCAAACTTGTTCCTGGCCAGGTTCCGATGCGCCAGCTTCCAGTAGTATTTGCAATCATGCAGGAACGTAGCCCAGATCTGGAAGAACTCGTGCGGCGTGCACTGAAACACCAACAGCATGTTGTAGCCAAAATATCCATCGTCAATTTGTCATTCAGTAGTTCTAAAGAGCAGGATATGGTATATCTTTTACAGCGTCGAAACACCAGGTGTGAATCATCTCTTACCTTCCGGTTGTCATGGAGGAAGTAGGAGGTTGTCTTCAGGAACCTGTTCCTGCTGTCCTCCAGCACTCGCTCCTGCTCGAACACCACCTCCAGGGCTGAAACAAGGGAGGGAACCAGTGAAGATTGGGGAACTCCAAGATAGAACTCGGCACAAACTGACCTTCTGACCTGAGTCTTTCCCTATTCATCGACAAAATGTTACATGTTTCATCCTATGGAGTATTTTTTTTTCAAATAGTCCAGAGACCGCCTCCGTGGTCTCGTGGTAGAGCGTCCGCCCGGAGAGCGGAAAGTCCGGGGTTTGATCCCGGCCGCGTCATACCAAAAGACGGTAAAAGATGGTACTTGTTGTTACCCTGTCTGGCTCTCTGCATTAAGGGGCTAATACAAGGACAGTTGACTCGGAGTCAGTATACTGTTTTTGAGTGGGGAATTCATGTTAAACTGCGGCATGGTATCTCAGTGAGCTAGCGCTATAAATCGGCATCAGTCCGGACTAGTACAAGCGGCCACATAAACACACACACACGTAGATGCACGTCGCTATATAAGTGCAATAATCATGGACGCGACGTTAAACCCCATTTCACCTCACCTCAAATAGTCCAGTAGTTTAAAGCACATGTTTAAGAACCATGTCATCACATACTTGACTTTACATACTGTATAACACAATACCTACCACAGGTGGCGAAGTTGTCGCTGTTGACTCGAAGCGTCTGAGTGAGGTTACTGCTCTCTCTCTTCGACAACGACTCGATCTGAGAAGAAAGGAAGATGTTATCAACGTCGTATGCATGGTGTATAAACTTGTCCTTAAAGGAAGATGTTAGGGGGCCAGTAGTATTAGATTCTGCAGTTTGAGTTGTGTCCCTTGATCGCGCTACAAACGTCGCCCTGATCGGGTTCCTAGGTCTGGCAGCACCAGACAGTTTACGTGCACCAGCCTACTTACCCTCTCTCTGATGGCGTTCACCTCCCCTCTCAGGTCGCCCAGCACCCGGTGTATATCATCAAACGACACCTGCAACACCAGCATTAACATACAACATCTTATACGGTGGCAGTTGAGACCGTGAAATATATTCTATGTTATGGTCTCTGATGACAGTTGAGATTTGTACAGTAAACTACGGTTATAACGAAATCAATGGGACTGCTATTTTTAGTTCGTTATAACCGTAATTCGTTATAAGCATATATACAGTCAGCATAACTACAGCATATAGTCGGGACTAAAAAGTTAGTTCGTTATATCCGTTAGTTCGTTATAACCGTGTTCGTTATAACCGTAGTTTACTGTACTATGAAATGATGTCAATGACTAGACACCTATCGAGGTGAACGATTTACAAATTGTGGATGACATTCTCCTTTGGGGATAAACCAAGTGATGTACAATGACGGATATCTGCTGTGAATAGGGTGGGATCATAGGAGCTGCAGTATCGGTAGGCTGTTCAGATAGACTAGATACGTGAGACGTGAGCTGAGAGAAAAGGGCGACTGTTCATAGAGAAAGGTAATATGACGGAGGTAAACCTTTAACTATCGTTACAGTTATTTTGCTGAATCTGGTTGCCATGGTTACCTGTGCAGCGTGCCTCATGTTGGAGGGTTCGGGTAACCGGAACCTAGTCGGACATCCGAGGTCAAGGTCGTTCTCATACTGCTGTACGTAGGTCTTCATGACGAACTCCAGCAAGTTGCCACGCCGCGTCTGAACATTCCACACACAATCAGAACATGCATACTTTACACACAGCGATAATTATTAGAAATCTGGCAAAAATGTAATGTGTTTATTAGAGCAATACCTTATTCAAAAGTATTTACTGCCAAACTTCCCACTATCATTAGCACTTCGCATAACTCCCAATCCTACGGCAATATGGCCATGTTCCCCGAAGGTGGTTTGGGGCGTTGGGGTAGCCAAGTTGTTCAAGTGTTCGCTCGTCGGTTCGAAAACCAGGGTTCGATTCCCAACATAAGTACAATGTTTAAAGCCCAATCTGGTATCCCCCGCCTTAATATTGCTGGAATATTGCTAAATCGGCGTAAAACTGAAACTCACTGAAACGGGTGACACACTACTGCCACAAGGGGCCAACCATTAAAAGAATACATTGTTGGCTGCAATAAGCTCTTACAAACTATGTGGCGAAAATAACTATGTTCATCCTTCCTTTTACAGAAACAATTGCATGTTTTAAAGCAGTGACTGACAAAATATTCTGTCTCTAACAAAACTCCCAGGCTCTAAGTAGAAATTTATGAAATGGTCCCTTGTTTGAGATGACTGTGTACGACAAGGTGGGCACTGGGTCCCTGTGGTTCTACCCTATCAGTGGAGTCCTTCAACTTGGTGAGGATGTCCAGCGTGAAGCCGTCCGCCTGACCCCTCTCCGCGCTGCCGCCGTTCAGGTAGTTGCCGATTGCCAGCAGCGTCTCCAGGAGGTTCTTCAGGGCAACGCTGTAAGGGGGAGAAAACGATACGTTGTTTGTAACAAAGAGTATACAAATATGTTCAGAAAAATAACAGCTATACGGACGTAATTTACCTGTGATTCGTCATAAACATCGTTTGCTGTTAAAGTCCATTAAATCAAGAATATCTGTTTTTACATTTTTACAAATTATTTTACTTATCATTAGTGATGAAAATTAAAAGTAACGGTGATAGTTACCTGCTTGTAATCTCTTCACATGCAGTGTTGAGTTCTCGCAGCTGTTGATCTGAAACAGGAAGTAGCCCATATTACAACCTGCCTCATTTCGCTCTTCAGAAAACGTGGAAAGACAAGCACGACTGCCCCATTCGTCACCACTCGCATGTTTCCGTAACCTACAACAAGTCTACATTCGGCTTGTCCCGGAATGGGGCGAGTTGGTCAGGGCAGCCAGTGGGCAAGTGCAGCGGTGCACCACTTGTCCGATATAGATCGATATGTTTTAACATTCAGTCAACTTATGATAAAACAACAACCAGGGGACCTTTTAAACCAAGGACCAGGGCAATTCATTTTGCAGAGTTGCGTCCCTTGGACGTGACAGGAAACTATGATGGCGAGTTCAACTCCTATATCGGAACTATGCTCCTGATCGCGGGTTTCAACGAAGTGTAAGACCTTGAACCCTTTCCCCAAAGCGATATTAGCGCTATGACTGTCGCAATCCCGAGTCAAGTATGACACAAACACGCACGCACGCACGCACGCATGTCACTACAAAAGGGCAATAATGTTGAAGGGGGCGTTAAATTCCATTTCACCTCTCCTCACTCATTCATTTCAACACCAGGGCTCGGCTGGTGACATGGTTTCCATGTTATCGGGCATATTGCAACGAGGTAAGTCAGCACATACCAATCTCGAATAAGTTGACCTGAAGTCTGTGTTTGAATCTCAGGAAGTCGATCCGCTCACGGAAGTGGTCCACCTTGGACAGCTCAAACACCAGGTACTCCGGACAATCAAGGTTACCTACAAACACATACAGGAATCAGCGAATGCATAGATGCGACAAATGCTTGTTGTAGCTCCTTTTTCCCATGCATGTTAATTGACACAAATGGTATCAACCAATCCAATCGTGCAGCAATTCGTTCTCTACATCAATCGGTAAGTCAAGGTACGTGACCACCCACTTATCCTAATTGGGGCGGTCGGGTAGCCTAGTGGTTAAAGCGTTCGCTTGTCACGCCGAAGACCCGGGTTCGATTCCCGACATGGGTACAAAGTGTGAAGCCCATTTCTGGTGTCCCCCACCGTCATATAGCTGGAATATTGCTGAGTGCGGCGTTAAACAACAAACAAACAAACAAACTTATCCTAATTATGTTATTACAATAATACCTTTGACCTTAAACCTGAGAGCACTACCTGTGACATTGCATAGGATAGATGTATTTAGGGGAACATCCTTGTAACTTACTCGCTCCCTTGCGCTTGATGTGGTGGAGGATCTTGTCCAACTCGCGAGGCGCGTGAATCAACTCAAGCAGATCAGCCATCCTGCGGAGAGAAACAAGATGAAGCTCTCATAAAATCCCGCTAACGAATACGTTTATTCATTATAACGTACAAAGCATTATTTGTCAATGGAAACATTTCTTTACAATAATTGAAATATATTTTTTTCAATATAACCTTTCCTCTTATGTACTTGTTTTAGTTAGATCTAGACTTGCCTTGGCTTTAGTAAAAAAATATTAAATAAATATACATTCCACAGTCATTGTGCAGGATTATACTGGTCTGTTAAAGGCTGTTTTGTAGATTTATTTTAGGATAAACTTAAGAATGGATTTACCCGTCTTTGTGAAGCGATGACATGTCAAGGGCTGACATCGACTGTATGACGTCATTGAGTGTGTGACGTAGTTTTTTCATCTCTAACGTCACGCGCTGGGATTTATCACTATCGAATATACCCACAGGCTGAAACACAAATGAACAATTTAATATATTTTTAATAAATGCAGACGTATGCCTTTTAAAAAAACATCACTGGGGTCAAGGCTGTGGAGTCCAACATTAATACAGACCTAAATTACTTAAAACGTCGAACATTTGTGCACCTGGCATTCAACCCTCATCAATTTGCTAACCTATACAACGCACCTGCTGTTTTGGGCGACCTCTCCGGAAGTAAATATCGTCGTACAGTGTGACGTCATCAGATGCCGAAGGATCGCCGGTCTTGGAAAATAATCTGATAACACATAAAAAGCAGTATTACTAAGCAATTTCATTATATTACTATCTGCTGAAGTCGATCTAATGAAAATCAGATCTTAGACTATCATTCTGCCTTTCACGAGCAAAAAATGATTTTAATGTTTGTTTGTTTGTTGTTTAACGCCGCATTCAGCAATGTTCCAATGTTTTATGACGGCGGTCTGTAATTAATCGAGTCTGGACCAGACAATCCAGTGACTGACATCATGAGCATCGATCCACACAATTGGGATACGATGACATGCATCAACCAAGTCAGCAAGCATGACCACCCGATCCTTTAGTCGCCTTTTAAGACAAGCATAGTAGCGTTGATTGTGCTGAAGATTTTCACAAATATAACGCACAGGGGCTAAATATTTTTGATTATATGCTAAGATGTCAATGCTAACTGTATACAAGCGGGGATTTTTTTCTGATAAAGTCTTTTCACAGTTCCCATTTGACGTCACAACTACTGAGTGTGACGTCATCATCTTATGTGACGGCACTGTTGTTTATGTCAGCAATACGTCAAATATCTTCAGAGCAACGTGTGTTCTGTGTGAGTTTGTATTTACATGTACAATTAAAACCTCGCTGACCAGGAATGTTCGTTATACCTCTCAATGTCCTCTGTATCCAGTTTGGGTTCCAGCATGCTGTGCCACACAGTGCCTGACTCGGATCCTGCAGACAAACAGCGTGTTGACAATTACAGATAAATATAATACTGATGATCAGAAGTGGCAATAAGGTTTCAGCAGCATGTGTTTTGCCTTCACAGAGTAACCTGCTCATGCCGATTGTAGAGGCATTATACGACTGACTGAATCATCTCATAATTGACTGCTCAGATTAAAACACGAATTCCTCTAAAAAACGGTAAAGGATACTAAACTGACAGTAAAGGAAAAAATATACACTTGAAAATTGGATTTGATTGCAAACGTTATCAAAATTTACTGAGCCAAAACATACAAACTTAAGGTAAAAAATCCAACTATGATACCCGTATCCATTACAACACTATTAAATATTTATATATTTAGCCATCAACAAACACGGGTGTATACTATGTTTTGCCCAGCAGGCTATAAGACAGCTGGTAGGTGTACATGGACTAGACTACCATTATGTCTCTTAAAAACAATTCATTATTTATGATTATTTTATATATTATATATTAGAAAGAAGCCCGAGAAAAATAAGAAATCTAGACTTGCCAAAGTACTATGGATCGACTCGGGAGTATTCGTATATTTTTGTTTCAGAATCTTTTGAGAGGCAAAGATTGGACCAAAGGCGTCATAACGGTTCTAACAGATATGTACGTGTTAGTGTGGAGTGGGGGATGGGGGGTGGGGGACAGGGGAGAGAGAGACTGGGTACTCACCAACATCTGTCAGTATGATGCGGTGCCAGTGCAGTGGCTTCATCTTGACTTGAGGATGGATGATGGGTTTGTTGGGGTACACTTTGTTTCCCCGACTCGGCCTGGGGGGCAGGGGAGGAGGGATCTCCCCATCCTGCAGCAACGCCACGGCCTGTTTCCTCTCCTCCTCCAACTTCGTCCCTGCAACATCGGCAACAACACGTGGTACAGAAACAAACGTCAAAACACGAAAAACAACTCAACATGGATCATCCAAGCAGCCACGACCCTAAACAACAGGTGCAGGACGAACAGACAGACAACATTTGACTCATTAACTCAATCAAAACATGACAATATTAATACATACACGGCTACAATAACCTACCAAAAACGAGTCTGTGTCACAGAACTCTCGGAAAATCTCGTCGTGACGACATACTAATACAAACTACCCCATAAACAAATCCAAAAAGAAATGCGCAGTGTTGTCAAATCTCTGTCACTTCAACCTGTTGATTACTAACAATGTCGGCCACATCGTCTGCACCATGCACGACTGCCGTCCAGATGTTGCAAAGGGTCAAACAAGGACGCCAGCTGCTCTCCTCACTCTTTCATAATATGCACAGCATGTACCAACATACACACACATCATTCACGTACACTGTCCCGGGACAAAATGCTACGTATCGTCTTTTTCATGATTTCCCATTACCATTCATATTGATTCTAAAGAACACGTGTCAATGTATGTATTAATGTACTAATGTACAAATATCCACTATAAAACAGAACACGTGTCAATGTATGTATTAATGTATTAATGTATTAATGTACAAATATCCACTATAAAACAGAACACGTGTCAATGTATGTATTAATGTACTGATGTACAAATACCCACGATACAACAGAACGCGTGCGATAAAATAGATTGATTGGCAATTTTGAAACATATATCGATCTCATTAACATAACTAAATAGCTTTACGCATGAAGACAACCACACATTAATCAGGACGTCTATATTAGGTTATAATGTATACTACTCAAAACAAAGAACAGCCACAATTGGAGGTTGTGTGACATGACAGACAAGCTATAGTCATAGGAAAAAATCGAGTTTTCTTTAACTTCTCTTGAGTAGCAACACCCTACATTTATATGATATTCAAATATTCATACCTATACTGAATGAGAGATACGTCCATGAAAAACTACATACCATGTGTTGAGTTCATCGTATTATTAGAACTGATGCAAGTCAGCATACTGACCTTAGGCCTTGAGGCAATTCCTTAAAATATTTTCCCTTCGCAATGTCTTTAGTGTTTCAGTTTAGACAGCATGACGTCACCGCCACAATCACCTCTACCATACGCTAGTTCTTGCTACCTTCGCCACACGCGAGGCTACCAGTAAGGAAATGACACAAAAAACGTCCGTCATTAACAGCGTATACGTTAACGACAAGACAAAGCGATTAGCCTGCCACCTCCCCCTCGCATCTTCCCCTGGGCCAGGTATCTGGGTGAGGGCCCGACCCTGTCAGGGGTTGGGAGCGTGATGAATGGGAGAAGATAGGCGATCCAGCATCTCTGATAAACACCGCTTACCCAATGTAACATTACCGGCCCACTGGGCGTGGTGAACACATCGCCGTACCTTCAAACCACCGCAGGAGATGACTGTTCGGCTGACCCTAAATTACGTTAGAATACATTTAACTGCACTTTTTACAGGTTGATGTATGCCCTTTGACATTCTCAACCTAGGACGGTACAGATGTAAAATTCGGGTCGACCTCTGCGTGTCTCTTTGGGCATCTGGACGACTCTGTCTGGGCAATTAATGTTGTGTCAGAACCTTTGACGTTACTCGGCTGAACATATCCTTCCTACTCTGGACGCTTTTCAGGGCTCTTGTCATGTGCCACCAGACGAAGCTATCACCGGTCGCTGAGTAGTTTTAGTCCCCGTGGAACTTTCAATACGATTGGATGCTTCGGTTGTTGAAATTTATTTCAAGAAACCGATTCTGCTAGGAATCGAAGTTCCAGCAAGTTATAGGGAACAGTATCAGTTGATTGTCAGTTTCTAAAGCAATTGGAGCTGCTTGGAGCTACTCGTGTGCTGTGAATATCACAACAGTAGGGATAAGGACATCATCCAGCATGCAATGCATTTCCAGATGTCAAGCTCTGCGAAAATTACTAGAACAGACTCTCTCCTTGCCTAATTTACAAACTTTCAGATGTGGAGTAGCTTCTATGAACAGCAGGCATTGAAACACAACGAGGGCTTTCTCTCCCTGCCTGTGTCAAAATTGTCCCAGAGCAGTCCAACAGTGAGCTAGCTACCAACTGACCGATTTATGCATTACATGGCTGATCTAACTAGAGCATCAGAGTATCAGAGATCCCCATCTCCCAAGGGTCACGAACACGTCTACTCCAAATAATTTAAACCGAGATAGAGTTACGTTGTGTTACGTACGAATCGTGTTTAAGTACTAACTCCCATCAATTACGCGCCCGCTACCACTTGTGCATTAAACGAAATCAGTGATATGAGTTTGTCGATCACCAAACACTGAATGTCTCAGTTGAGGCGACAAGCCACACTTCAAAGGGCTTCCCATACATACAACACAAGAAACAACCCGCTGTCAAACAATCCAAGCCCAGTATTAAGCTTGCGAATCACAAAGGTGGTCTTATAGTCTCCATTGAGAGACACTGGCGTAATCTCAGCGTTATGATAATGGCGGTATATTACACGGGGGCTGGTAAAAGTAACACCCGCATGCTACCTGGCCATGCACGTAGACTGGCGTTGCCTGCCCGGATCAGATGGAGCTATTTCCTGTGGGGGTCTCAGTTTCATGAAGACATTAGGGTTGGATTTCGCTGGACAGTAATGGGTGTATTAAAAGACGATGGAAGATATGGTAATAGGCACTTGAGCTTATGGATATGCTGCCCCCAGTTTGGAGGGGCATGAAGTTTGAATTGGAAATTCAATATTGTTTCAGGCGTACAAAATGCAATCTATATGAGCGATATGCAAATAAACTAATCTCGTAATAATATGACATTACTTTTCATTGTATTTCGACCATTAGTGAGATGTATCGCCTGCAGACTATACGCCGACAGAGTGTCGTACGGGCAATAGGACCCAGTTATGGGTTATGGGTATATATTATATAAGGTAACTGCATATCAGTGGCCATTCTACTCGACTTAGAACTATGTGACTGACACCGTATCTTCCACTGTAGTTGTCTGAAATGTCATGATGGCCTTCAACGATGGGAGGTAACTCCGTTGGGGTTCCGATATGTTCGTTGCGCCGAATGGGATTTACGTACCCCGTTTCTTGTCGTGAGAGCGGACTGAAGTCTGGATTTGGTGGCTACAATGTGTGACCTGGCTAAATGTGTTCAACTAAATGTATTGTTGTTCACGCTATCAACCACTGGTTTGGCGTGTTTATTTACAACCCGTCGTGGAATAGCTGTGATGCTCATGGCGATGACGCAGAACTCACTTAAACTTCTAATTGAATTCGACCGTGGAAATCCGGGTAGAATAGGTCTTCAGCAACCCATGCTTTCCGTAAGAGGCATCTATGCTTGTCGTAGGAAGCGACTGATGGGTTGTCATGCTCGCTGACTTGGTTGATGCATGTCATCGTATCCCCATTGCATGGATCGATGTTCATATTATCAATCACTGGATTGTCTGGTCAAGACTCGATTATTTATAGACCGCCATCATACAGCTGGAATATTGCTGAGTGCGGCGTTAAACAACATGCAAAACAAAAACAAAAAATCTAATTGAATTTCCATAAAATACCAGACGTCTTTTTCATATCCGGATGACAATCATAGCAAATAATGACGCCATCACACACCATGCCATTGAACGATAGGTTAATCACGCAATGATCCTTGTTCACCAAGGAAGACCATGGGACGTTGAGCAGAATGGCCTTTGCAGAGAGGATCTCACACGGCAATACAGTTAATATAGATGTTCGAGAGGGGATGGCCACGTACATCAAACCTACCAATGTTGTTGAGCAGACTGGCGGGATGGATCCCAGAGGCTTAAAGCCCTCCACATAGATAACACTTACCGGCGTCAGATGTTGACTGGCTCGACTCAGTAGGATAATACGTAGATATTGGACTTGGCGTTAGGGTTTGACTGGCTTGATCTGGGTCCACTTGCACAAAGCGACTTTAGCGCTACGACGATCGTAACTCCCATACTTTAACATAGGCTTACAATAGTCTTAGCGCTAAAATCGCTTTGTGCAAGTGGGCCCTGGAGGTCCTTACGGGATTAGAACTTCAATATAGATAACACCTACCACTGATAGATGCAGAACAGTCCTGAATCGGCCTGGGCCCACTTGTACAAAGCGATCTTAGCGCTAAGATGATCGTAACGCCCATACTTTAACATAGGCTTACTATAGTCCTAGCGCTAAGATCGCTTTGTACAAGTGGGCCCTGGTCAGTCCATTAGGGTGAGACAGTCAATACAAATCCTAGACTTACCGATGATGTTGAGCAGACTGGCCTTGGCTGGGAGGATTCCATAGGGAGATGACTTGGTGCTGGAGTTCTCCAGCATCTCTGCAATGGACCGCAACTCGTGCATCTTGGCCATCAGCTTGTTGATTCTCTCCTCGTACGTCCGCAGGATGTGCTGATGCTCCTTCTTCATCCTCTTCATCTCCTCGATAAGCTGCTTCTCATTGTCCGAGTACGAGTAGCTGGGCTCCACCCAGCGTCTCTGAGACTCGCCACTCTCCACAGTGCCACCCGAGGATGTGTGGCTATTTATAGTCCCGGGGATTCCCGGGGTCATCTCATAGTCTATTGCCGCCATTTCGTTTTTTTCTAGAACTCGTTCTTCCGGAATGGCGGAGTGCTCCCTTGTCGACGCCATTGGGTGGACGTACTTGAAAGCGTTCCTGTCTCGCAGTCTGAAGTACGTCTGGGTATCCACCGAACTATCAGTGGAACACGTGCTCTCCCGCTTCACCCCGGTATCCCAGGTACTGGGAGGGTACCGCTGAATCTCGTGTTTCTTTCCGTGACTAGCTTCTGGGAAGTCTCGTTCCAGCTCCCTTATAAAGTTATTGAAAGACGACACGATATTGTAATCATCAACCCGGTTCAGCACTTTGTTTTTAACGTCTTCCACAAGTTTATAGTCCAACCTATCTCGTGGTTCTTTCTGAACGACGCTGTATCCTGGCGTGTGATTGGCCGGATAGGATGACGTCATTATAGTAGCATGCTGCCGCTTGATGACCTCATCATCTTGCCACATGAACAATTGAGGAGAATCCTCGAAAGTCCTCGCGCCAAAGATGCTTCTGATGAGTCCGTCTTTGAACAGGCGTTTGGAGAACTTGACGGCCACGGCCCTTGTCCTGAAGCGTCTGGGGTACTGTTCCAGAAGGGTGGACACTAGCACACACCCCTTAAACACGTTCCTGTCCCTGCCCACACGGGGCCGACCCCAGTCCATCTGAAACAAATAACAAAATCAGCAATAGGTAGACGATGGAAATTAAATCTTACCACTCAACGAACAGAATGACCTGAAAAAGAACAATGACGTGGTGTATTTCACCTTTTTAACATCACTTTTGAATATGTCTCAATTTCAAATAATATATTCACAGAGCGGCTCCATACAGCGAAGACAATGTTCGTACCTCGAGAACAGAACGCTAATTTTACCGGAAGCACCATGACATCACCGCGTCCCAATATTCCTGTATGTCAGACAATGGCTTCTGCTCAACTTGACGATAGGCCTTAACATAAAAGTGCCTCTGTGAGCAATACCCATCGCCAAACTACCCCCTCTGGACATACTCAGAAGGGTGGATATGCACGTCTATTCTCGCTCACCGACAGGCCTCGTGAGTGGATGTATGTCACTGTACTGCAGGAATCAGCGCACTTGCTCCTATCTACAGTCTGTAAGACGGTCGAATCAATAAAGGTCGTGTAGTAGTATAGGATTTCTTTAATTGCCTTAGATCGGTCGATTTACAGAAAATTACTTCGTTAGTCTCATGGTAGGTCAAGCCAGGCAAATTTTGATTGGAGGGTGGGGTTTATAAGATCGGGTTAAAGGACTAGTCTTACAAAGATAAAAACGAAAACAACCTCAATATGTTTTTTCTAACCCTTGACGACACTGTCTGGTTGCATTAGATGTGTCTGGATGGGGTAAAGATATTTCCTTTAGTACTATAACACTGTAGAGCGAGTATACTGATCATGAGTGAATATAATGGCACACAACTGCTACCTTTAACAGACTGTGTAGAGTCGGAAATAAATATTTAGGTATGTCATCGACGTCTGTATGGAGCATGCAGGTTTGGTAGCTAGGGATGAAGATTATGTTAGCGGGTATTGTTTTATGCGCCGTTCATTATTATTTCAGCCGCGGGTTAACCAAACAGCGGATTTTGAGAAACATATGGTTATATCACGGTTCATGCAAGTCCCAACCAGGCATCAGAAAGGTCCCAGTCGCGTCCCAAAACGGTATTAGTCGGATCGAAATGAGACAGCCAGGTCTAGGTTATAGAGATGTCGGTTTCAGTCCACATCAATGAAGATTGCTACTAAAAGCTGAACATACAGTTTCAGCAAAATGGGTCAATGGGAATTAAACCCTGATCTTAATTGAGGCGAGCGAACACACTAACCACTACGCTATCAAACGTACCAGAGGTATACATTTCGTTGTACAAGACTGTCATACTGGTTTGTTTGTTTGTTTGTTGTTTAACGCCGCACTCAGCAATATTCCAGCTATATGACGGCGGTCTGTAAAATGGACCAGAAAATCCAGTGATTGACATCATGAGCATCGATCCACGCAATTGGGATCGATGACACGTATCAACAAAGTCAGCGAGCCTGACCACCCGATCCCGTTAGTCGCCTTTTACGACAAGCATAGTGGCCTTTTACGGCAAGCATGGGTTGCTGAAGACCTATTCTACCCCGGAGTCTTCACGGGTCCTATCATACTGGTATTAATATCTTCTCGATTTTCATGCCCGTGGTCTATCGTCATTATGTTAATGGCGGTTGCGGTGCACGTCTGTCAGTATTGCCACTACCTTGATCAGACGCCAAACGTATAATCTCCGCCATTGTGTTCTGGTTATTAACTATGATCAATGACTCGTTCCCTGCAGTGTAGGATAATGGAAAGCAAACAGTCTCATATACAGTTCCCTGGGTGCCGCACAGCATCTGACTCCCCGGAGATAACTAAATGCACCGTGCAACGCACATCAACCATACCCTTCCCCACAGCACCTGGGTCGGAGTCATTACGTGAAATCTGATCTAACTCTCGATCATCCAGTTACAACGAGCGGATTAGCGGGGTGATTGACGCTGAAGCGACACCTAGCGGTCGAGTGCTAAACTCGCGACTCCGTGACAGTCGATCAGACAATGACAGGTGCCTCGCTTTGAGGAATTAGACACGGCTGCCTGTATGTAGATCGCTGCCAACATGTTTTTCTTCAGTTAATCTAGTGTTTGTTTTCACTCCATGGGTTGGCATGTTACGTAACATTACGAAACACGTCATTGTTGGGTTAACGTTGTTTGTATGTAGCCCTTGAACACATTCAAAGATTTGGTACATTCTCAAAAAGCTAAAAACTGGTGAAGATCCCGGGTAGAATTAGTCTTCAGCAACCCATGCTTGACGTAAAAAGCGATTATCTTTGTCGTTAGGGGCTACTGACGGGATCGGGAGGTCTGGCTCGCTCACTTTGTTGATGCTCGTCAACGTATCCCAATTTCGTGGATCGATGCTCATGATGTCAATCACTGGATTGTCTGGTCAAGACTCGATTATTTACAGACCGCCGCCATATAGCTGGAATATTGCTGAGTGCGGCGTTAAACAACAAACACAAAATACTGAAAAGCTTCCCACTGAAACGATCCATAGTTATATGATCTCTCCTCTAATATTAAGCTGGCATACCGTGATATAACTGAAATGCAGTTTAAAGCGGTGTCAAACTCTCCTGACTCACTCGTGTTCCATTGCATCAACTAACATATACAAGAGCGTGTATACTATATATATTATCACTGCTGATAAAAACGTGTGTCAACAGGATATCAAATTCGAATTTATTTCTTCTCTTTTTAAATATAATCACGTTTTCTTATTTTTTTTAAGACGCTCGACGTGTAATTTTTCATAGTTCAAGCCCGCTATATATATTTCATGCCGTTGACATAGAAATAGTAAATAAATCGAGAAAAACGCAAACATATCATTATACAATCTGGTGAGATGGATCTTATATCATTCATGTTGAAAATGCAATGCGCCTTAAGTAAGTTGAAATGACCTGAACCAAACACACCGCCCCAAGATCACGACCGGGTCGTGTTTGTTTGTGATGGCACACACGAGACGTGGATGACATTCCGCCAGAACAAAGGTATTTCTAACAAGGAAAGATAAAATGTTTATTCACACGGTTCTAGTGAGATGGGGAATGCACAACGCGATAGCTAAGGAAACATACCGCATAAGGGACCACGACACCGCCACTGATGGAGCAAACTAAGCGGGAAATTGATATGACACGATTACGAAATGCCCATTCATACTTGTAAGTTTTCAAGAAGTTCAACAAGTAAAATGTCACTGTTTCATTACCTGCTACATCGAGACCACGCGTCGGGGTACAGTAACATCGTCTAGGAAATCTTGTATTACACAATGTATTTTTCTAGAAAAAAATTATTTTCCCGATGTTGATTTCATAGAGCTGGCAAAACGTACTTTTGTATACATTTCTAGATTGGTTTTGATTTCCTCAAATACATATATTCCAGTTATGGTTCAGAACTAGGAGGAGAGTTATAAGGTCAGGAAGTGAAATTTCAAACTTAGAATGTTTGGAATTTATACAAGTTCTTGGTTTGTGTGGCGCTGACTTGATTACTTAAAGGCAATAGCTGTAATAGCGTCAGTTACAACGCATATTCGCCCTGACTGTTTCTACGTTTGTAAGCATCAACCAGCTCATGGGTTTCCACTAAACCTGTCGTAAAAGTCGACTAACGGGATCGGGTGGTAAGGCTCGCAGACTTGGTTGATGCATGTCATCGTATCCCAATTGCATGGATCGATCCTCACGATATCAATCACTGGATTGTCTGGTCTACAGTCGATTATTTACAAACCGCAGTCATATCGTTGAGATATTGCTGAGTGCGGCGTTTAACAACAAAGACTCATTAGACTGTTGCGAGTACCTGTTCATCACGCAACTATTTATACCATATTCATATATCATTCGATGTGACGTTACCATTATACAGTAATCATTTATCAGAATGTTGCTATGGGTAAGGATGGGTTCGGGAGTCGACCACCCAAAGGCCTAGCCCGTCAATGACAACTACTGACATAAATCCCTCAGGACATAAACTACCGTGCTAATTGGTGTTATGTGCACGCATCGCCACGGGGCCTAGAACATGATGTAGATATCAGTTATGCCACTTTTGATGTTCTCAAGACGGCCTCCGCCATCTTTCATCTTCTGGCCCCTTCAATTATAGCATTAAGATCTTGAAAACACAGACAGAGCCATAACACGTTGTCGCTCAAATCTCTGATGGTTCTAAATGACGTCGGAAGACATTGATGTGCAGACGTTAACATGGCTGTATTCATCTTTCATGGGCCGTGTCGGGTGGCAATTATAGCGTGTTAGCGTCATATCTAACCTACATTGTCCCACCAAGTTGCCCTCAGGTTGAGTCACAACCTACATTTTCTGTATCCATGGACCATCAATAAGCTTTGCTGTAAAATTACTTTACTCGTCGAAGTATTGTGTGCGTGCGCATAACATGACTGCGGATGAATGCTGCAGCTCCACTCGCGCTGATAGGGAAACAACGGGGTAATATCTGCCAGGTTCAAACCAATCACGTGATATCTTAACACGATGGCAGACGACAATTATTTCAGCGCAGACGACACGTAGGTGAGAGATAATGTGTGCGGTAAATCTGAGGAGAAGAAGACTACAGGATTAGAGGAAGTGGACGTGGCAAGTCTAAGAAGCAGACGACATATAGATGCGAAGGAATGTATGCGATACGTCCGAGAAGGGGTTTGGGATAAGGGTGATAAGATAAGAGTGGGACGCCAGTATGAGATCCATGTATCTCTTGTCAAGCCGGGGTAACCAGCCTCCGGGGTTATGCCAAGATGCGAAAGATAATATGTGACACCATTTCATTCCCCAAGAGATGATGTCCGTTACCATGAATGTCAGAAGAGGGTTGACACTATATAAGATAGCGCTGGTAATACCAAACATCAGTAGACACCCTGTAACATCCGACAGGGTTAAAATAGACCCCTTAACATCAGACACAGCTGAAGTAGGCACCCTGTAACATCAGACACAGCTGAAGTAGACCCCTGTAACATCAGACACAGCTACAGTAGAATTTTGTAATATCAGACACAGTGTTGAGGTAAACCTATGTAACACCAGACACAGCTAAAGTAGACCCCTGTAACATCAGACACAGCTGAAGTAGACCCCTGTAACATTAGACACAGCTAAAGTAGGCCCCTGTAACATCAGACACAGCTGAAGTAGGCCCCTGTAACATTAGACACAGCTCAAGTAGGCCCCTGTAACATCAAACACAGCTCAAGTAGACTTATGTAACATCAGACACAGCTGAAGTAGGCCCCTGTAACATTAGACACAGCTAAAGTAGACCCCTGTAACATCAAGTACAGCTCAAGTAGACTTATGTAACATCAGACACAGCTGAAGTAGGCCCCTGTAACATCAGACACAGCTAAATTAGACCCCTATAACATCAGATACATCGAAAACAGATCAAACTACAAAGAAACTGTTTCGATTTGTTAATGAAAAAACCCTAGGATTGATAAGACAATTTAGAGAAACAATTTCTGGAAAATGAAAGTTGTATAGGCGTCTTTGTTTAAAGTTAGTCAGGTTTTCCCAGGTGTACATATTAAACTGGGATTTTCACGTTACTCTTGTCACAAAGCTGCGGCCTTTCACAGGAGATATTAAATCCATAACTACCCGTCCAAACACTAACACCTCGCCATTATATAGGTCGACATAGACAAACACATTGATCGCCAGCAGTGATGGGCCGCTTCCGTCAAACAACAAACACATCAACACTCAGATGGAATATTACATGGAACAAAAGCAGTTAGCAAACAGCGTAATTATCTTGGTCCAGTCCTCCGATAACAATGGCTCAATTAACACCTGACAGTAATTAGTTAAAGTGACACACAAGTCACCACCTGGGGTGTCATTGCGAGGCGATAGAAACAGCCGGGCACTTCGCACGTGCAAGGAAAGGGGAGATAATGCTTCTAAAAGCCGTTTGTATTGACGTTCTGAAAAGAAGAATACTTGACGCGCCTGACCACAAAATCTCATTAGAATAACTTCGATATTGTGAACTTAAATAGGGTCGGCCATCTCTTCTTAACAAATACACTACTCAAAGAAAGTTAAGGACCCTCCAGTTTTTTCATAATACAATAGATAATCTGTCATGCCATGACAAACATAATACATGCTCAAAAAACGTTAAGGACCACCGATTCTTTTAGATTGCTATTGTTAATCTGTCATGACATGACATATCAACAACATAGTAATATGAAAGAATCGTGTGGTCCTTAACATCTCTTAGCAGCATATTACAGAAATAGTTTTTTTAAATTTATCTGTTTTGCGCAGATTCTTTATTTATAAACTATTTTACGAAAGCAAAGGTTACATATATTATTAAAACAGACAGAGGCGTATACGTACCTTCCTGTCGTAAATAAACTATGTATTTTAACGATTCGGGAGATCTACCAAATAAACCTGCAAGAATATCACAGCAATCAACGAGAACAAAACGAAATACAAACAGGAGCGATATTCCTCTCGTCGTTCCTACACATCCACTCAAATGAAAATAACAGTTTATTATGATTTTATAATTATAAATGTATTGAATGCGCAGGTGTCTCTCGGACAGAACGGGGCACCTGCCAGCTCGAAAGGCTGGGATCAGGAACACATTATACATATTTGTAAAAAAGGCTTTGGTCAAGGAGTGGCCAAGAGAAACTCTACACCATGGGACGCCCCCTGAGCATCTCGCAAACACACCGCGGGATATGTCTTCTGTTTGGACATAGAAAATATTAAAAAACGTTTATGGAACTAATTGATATGACTATCCCCGGGCACAATGAGGCGTGTCCATAAATCTTTATTAAAAGGTTGCTGACAGCTTGAATTCATCTTGATAAATTGTTGACCGTCAGAACCAACACATGCGGGCAATATGAGCATATCAGTAAGGACGATATCAAGTTTAGCATCCGTCACGTGCAATGGTCATGTAAATCCGTACTTCCTTCTGCACTGATCACAATGGTCACTACATCTAATTGATGACCATTTATTGGAGAAATACTACAGGTCGACGACTGCGGCCAATTGAGATGGACATGTAGTGTGAAATATGACCATTTCGGCGATAGCAACATTTGTCTTAATTATCGGAAAAGCCAGGATGATTAATAGTTGGTCAAGGGCTATTTCCTTTGTACTGTCTACTACCAAAAGGCTATCATTTACAGTTTTGTCATTTTATAACCCAAAATCATAATTATTCTTTTACATGACATTTTGCATGTTTAGATTCAATATTTGGAACCTTAATAACGCATTCATATTAAAAATAATATTTTCAGCTCAAATGTGAATACTAGTACTTCAGCATTATTACAGAAGAAGAAAAAAAAGTAGAAGAAGAAGACGAAGAGGAGTATTTGAATAAGGTTTTACGCCTCTTTAAAAATATGTCAGCAATAGCACGTCAGGGGACACCAGAAATGGGCTTTAAGAAGAAGAGTAAGTGAGTATGGTTTTACGCCACTTTTAGTAATAGTAATATTCCAGCAATATCACGACGGTGGACACCAGAAATGGGCTCCACACATAGTACCCATGTCGGGAATCGAACCCGGGTCTTCGGCGTGACGAGCGAACGCTTTAACCACTAGGCTCCCCGACCGCCCCTTAAGAAGAAGAAGAAGAAGAAGAAGAAGAAGAAGAAGTAGTAGTAGCAGTGCTAGGTAAGTCATAGTTGAAATAATACTGCTGTCACTAAGAAACCCCTGGTATATGCTGGCTACACATCACTTACGCAAGCCTCATCATCCCTGGTATATTGTTAATGGGAAGCACACATTCCCCTACTGAAGCTACCCCTCCCCTAGACGTCCGACTCCTGGACGGAGCACCACGTAGATGCCCAGTGCTTATGTAACGACCAGCGGGGAAGGTGGCAAGACTGCGGTGGAACTGATCGCCAGTCATCATGTGCACATGTCTCACATTCACTTCAAGGCAGATCAACCCCTGGGTTTAATTTCCTGCCCACAGCATGTGTGATTTATTGCTGAGTGAGCCGGTTCTCGATCCAGATGCCCGCTGAGCGACCAGCACCACTCCCACCTACTGCCTACCTCCCTGCTCTTCACCTATCTTCATACATGGGTCCTGCTGTTCGCCGCTCTTCCGGACCCCCGACAGTAATTACTGGGAGATGTTACAATCCCCACTTCTGTGATGACCTCATACCAATTCCCAAGACCCAGCGGAATAATCACTTTTCCATCATATGTAAATGTTCGGTGTACGGTACATATATTAACCAATTTACGTTTTTATGCCCTGTCAAACATCTTAACATTTCTACTGCCCTGTTAAAACTGCGTAGTGTGTCATAAACCTGTTGATGAATTGACTTGTCATATGAATTAGGTACATTATATGTCATGTGAAAAATATGACGTGTTCAGAGATAAGATTCCTCCCCATCTTTCTCCAGCACATAACCAGACTTCCCTCTTCAAACCATCAGAGTAAGTCTCTGTACATTTCCAGCACAGCATCCGGCGGTACCACCCCAACGTTATTCTCACCCCACCCCCCAGTAGTCTTGTATTACCCCTACTCTGCCCCAAAACCATTGTCCCAAACCTCATTGCTCACCTCCCCATAATGTTGTTACGTTCTACCCTTAACTGACCTCTGCAGTATCTTCCCCAACCCCACACTGGTGTAAGTACCTCAGTATTACCAGTATCTTCCCCAACCCCACACTCAAACTGCTGTAATCACCCCTAACCTGGAGCCCTACAGAACACACACACCCCACCCCCGACTGCAATAATTCCCCTCTAACCTGACCCCCACACATCCCCAGTATCTCCCCCAACCCCACACTCAAACGGCTGTAATCACCCCTAACCTGACCCCCACATATCCCCAGTATCTTCCCCAACCCCACACTCAAACTGCTGTAATCACCCCTAACCTGACCCCCCACACAACATCTCCCCATCCCCGACTGCTGTAATTCCCCCCTAACCTGACACCCACATATCCCCAGTATCTTCCCCAACCCCACACTTAGACTGCTGTAATCACCCCTAACCTGACCCCCCACACAACATCTCCCCATCCCCGACTGCTGTAATTACCCCTAACCTGACCCTCCACACAACATCTCCCCACCCCCGACTGCTGTAATTCCCCCCTAACCTGACCCCCACATATCCCCAGTATCACCCCCAGATGGCGGTCAGGCGATCTGTATCGAATGTCCACAATGCTTCCTTTCATTGATGGAACTGACCGCTAAGGTTGAACTGACCCGACAGCTACAGATCGCTCGCCTTTGTAAGAGCAACTGTGTCCAGCCCCGAACAAGCCCTGATTGACAACACGCGTCAAGGAACATGTTAGTGCAGTCTGCGACTACCGTTCGAGATTACGCCACTATTTGAGCAGTGTTAAACCAGTACAATGTCATCACAACCGCCATGAAGGCAGTAGACTGATTTATAACAATGACTCAAATAAACCGTTTTCATAATACCGAATAAATATTATCAGCTCCGTGTTAGTTTGGCACAGGCAGTTCAATAACATATTATATGAAGTGAGCTATTTGGGCGATCCGTGTCCACAATTATCTCAATTTCATGCCTTAAACCATTTTCCTGGACGTATTCCGTCTGCTGCAAAGTGATTTATGCCAGGCACTTAAGTGCATTACGCTCACATTACCTACTTGAGTTGATAGGAGCTACCCAAACACACACTATTACGTAATTGAGTCGGGAGAGGGTGGTCAAGTAGTTGTGGAGGCTGATGGATAGATACCGGCAAGTGATTGAAAAAAAAAAAATGGGAAATTGATATTTGATGGTATTCACAGCGGTTGCTAGTAATCAGTTTTCAGGAAAACACTTCAACCGGTGTGCGTTGTCACCCCGAGGGAGACACATCCAGAGAAGACGAAGTGAATTGCTTACATCATTAGTTGTCACGAACACATTACCAGTACATATCAAAGTATGAGAACACGCTATCAATTAACGGTGTTGGCATATAGCATCTTCAAACTTAACAACACTCTACACAGAAGCAATGGCAGTCCATCAAAGTTTACAACCTGACCCTCCGTCACTGAGCACAGCTGCAAATGTGACAATCACTTTATGACAGTACGAACCTGTTCTCTGTCGACCCATGCTGATGTCGTGCCTGGTACCGAGGAGTTCCTTCAGGAACAGAACGTTACATACACAGCCGTCCCCGTGACGCTTCTGGCCTGATGGTGTGAGACGATGTTTGGGATGCACCTGTGTTGAGGTTCTCGTGTATCCAACACGCACTTGCCCCTCCACGCAGACCGACCTCCCTCTGCCACTGACTGCCAGCCTACCAGCCTACCTTAGTATCTCCCCTAATGCTGTTATTGTGCTTGACCATCAACCGTGACCCCTGACCCCTGACCTGGTCGGCATTGAATGGCGGGGTGACTTGAATAACACACGTGAGATGGGTTGTCGAGGGCAGCGGGTACTGTTAGAGAGCACTGACTACAGTGATAGATAGAGACACGGTGCGTTCAGACAGGGCGCTAATGGGAACAGCGAGATTTTGTAATATCTGAAATGAAATCTTGGTCTCCGCGTGATTGAAAGAATCTCGGAGAATAAGTGACAGCATGAATTATAGGACTGAAATTACATGCTAGAAAGTGTACATTGTAGCAGACGTTAGACCCGCCGTCATGGCGTAGAACCTTTGCCGACTACAGGTGATATCCTACTCAATCACGTCTACAGTTGAACAATATGACTTCGTGTGAAATCGGCCCACAAAGCCGGGTGTCTAACAAGGAACGTATTTGTGTGTGAGTATGGTTTTACGCCGCTTTTAGCAATATTCCAGTAATATCACGGCGGGGCAGAAATGGGCTTCACACATTGTACCCATGTCGGGTATCGAACCCGGGTCTTCGGCGTCACGTGCGAACACTTTAACCACTAGGCTACCCGACCTCCCCTAGAATTTGTTGACGATGGTTTTGTTTTAAAGAGATTTGCGTCCTTTCGTAATGCGAACACATTTAAAACAATATATTTTAATGGTACAGTAATGGCTTTGAAGCGTCGAGACAAGCAATATGGATTTGTTTTCCATGGAAAGGTTAATGTCGTAATGTTCAACTAACTTCAAAGTGCCAATCACAGACATCCATTTTACATTGCAGGAATTACCAAAGAGGCACTGTCCTTATGAAACCCCAAAAAGCAACATGTATTTCAAGAGCTGAACATTAACAAGTCAAAATTAATTCTAATGGTACAACATATTCCTTTTGTTCAATATCCTTAACAGTCTGTTTGCAATACGAGTCCCATATATGGTCTCTGCTTCGACCTACTCTATAAACACAAATAAGGTGACCTTTAAACTACAACCAAACGAAGCATGTCGTTGGCGAAGGGAGATAACTGCGAATGGACCGAAACAAGAAACAGTCAATTAACGGGCCGCTGATAGGTCGAATCTATTGGTGCTCGGAAACAGCCCGAGGCTTCTGTGGGTTCTTACTGCTCCCTTGGTCATCTCGACAAGGGATTACTGCCGGACACTCGGGTAGATGGGATTACACGCCGAATTATCCCCTAACCGAACCCGTCCGTTGGAGATAACACTAAATATGTATGTCCAACTAATCACAGACATTGTTATCGGATGTCAACATGGAGGGTGTAATTAAATCTTCACAGGTTTGTCAGTTTGTGAAAGAGCTTGCTGTAGGGGTGTAGTTAATTTAACGCTGAAGGTATTAGATAACAAAGGCCTATTCCAGCGAGACAACACACTACAATCAGAGGTACATAATCAGGACCAAATGCGTGACGTTTATGGTTTTAACTAACCATGAAACTGGGCCAAGTATTTGTTAAAGACGTGTGACTTAACAACAATTATTGGGGCACAACAATGGCGTGCATGTAACTTTATGCTGTTATAGGTTTAAATTACCGTTGTGATTCATTTTCGCGCCGTCGCCCAACAAATCGTAGTTTTACTGTGGACTGAATTAAGACAATGTTACTTTCACTCGCTTTGACTAAATCACTGTACCAACCAGGGATAAAACACTCTTTGACAAAAACAATAGTTACGTCCCTTTAATATGATGCCGTCTGTTATTGGGCCTCGATTCACAAATCGCGATCGGTTACGATTATCGCAAGCCTATGGTAGGTAAAGTATGGTAGTAGGGACAGTTGTAATGCTGTCTCTGAAATTATACATTTTTGATAGAAATAAACTCCATTAAAATTTAAAAGGAGCCCCGGTGAGATCGGAGACCTGTGATTTGTTTCATTTGGGGCTATAGCATTACAGTAAGGGCTGGGCTGAAGGGAAAATAATAGGGTTTAGGGACTGTGAGACAGAATATGCCAGTTGTAGCGCCATGCGTTACACGTTACGACATTTCACAGTGAGTGAGTTGGGTTTAACGCCTTTGATCAATATTTCCGTTATACCTCTGGAAGGAAAGCCCTAACATTAAGAGAGCGAATTTGATATTTATACCACCGGATGCTGGAAGCTTAAGGACGTCACGCCGTGCACCTCTTTGTCAATCTATTTAGTATTAAACACGTAACTCTTTTAATGAAAGTTGAACCCAATTGTTAAACATGAATTCTTCCAGGAAACATGTGTCGCATCATGAGACCGTCAGGATCACGTGGGAAGCAATACTCCGCTCCGCTATGATGAGATATCAAGTGTGTATTGTGTGTATTGTGTGGCGCCTCAAAGCAATACTACATGGATCAATATTTCAGTTATTTAACCATAAACACCCAGTACGTAATTGAGCCGCTACTGAAATATTGAACCCCTCAAACATTTTATTTAATTAATATAGTTATTATGTGGGTATCGAATCAAAACGTCAATACCAAACATATGTTACAGGTCGTAAATGTTTTATCAATATAATGTAAAACCACAAAAGTTATTAAAATGTAATAAATCGATATTACATTGTCTAACTTTAAAAATAATCATTACATGCATGTTCGGGGCTTCATTTAATAAAGATACATATTCATTGTGAAAGCTTTTTGTCGTTGCCTGTGCGTTCTTACTCTCACATAGAAATGACATCAACGAGGCTCCTTTCACGTTAATGTTCTCAAAGAAGTACCTTATGTACTGCTTACCAAAACATATTTTTACGTATTTTAACCTATTAAAGAGGATTCTCACAAAAACGTGTGTTAAGTGATTATTCACACATTAAGTTCAAATAAAACAGATTAATACGTATTACAGTAGTCAGATTTTGTTGATGCATGTCATCGTATCCCAATTGCGTGGATCGATGCTCATGATATCGACCACTTGATTGTCTGGTCCAGACTCGATTATTTACAGACCGCCATACAGCTGGGTGCAGCGTTATACAAAAACAAAAACAAACAAAACATATCACATACTGTATCCATCAAGGCTTATTCATTTTGGCTGTTCTATCATGGCAATATTTCGAAATATAATCCTGTATATCCAGATATTGGAAATATTAAGAAGCCACAGAACAAATACTCCTACTTAACGTTTAACGTGTCTTCATGAATGTCGTTGTAGTCTTGCTCCATCACGACAAGACAACTACATAGATACAAAGGGCTCTCACAAAACATACGACCCGTGAAGATTCCGGGGTAGAATAGGTCTTCAGCAACCCATACTTGCCGTAAAAGGCGACTATGCTTGTCGTAAAAGGCGACTAACGGGATCGGGTGATCAGGGTTGCTGACTTGGTTGATACATGTCATCGATTCCAATTGCGTGGATCGATGCTCATGATGTCAATCACTTGATTGTCTGGTCCAGATTCGATTACTTTACAGACCGCCGTCATATAGCTGGAATATTGCTGAGTGCGGCGTTAAACAACAAACTAAACAAAAACAAAAAAACACAAAACATACATCCTGGGGATGTAAACGCTACATACCAGTCTGTCCCACCGTCCCTGAACCACACTTAGGTCCCCTTCCGCCCATCTATCTCACACCCAGCTGCTTTGGTTGTAACAAAGAACGTGAGTCTCACACACGACGTCCAAATGATGTAAACGAACTTCAGAAAGTCATGGGTGTGTTAATAAAGAATCCAATACAAGCTCCACCCAACCTAATGGGGCTCATCTAGATGGGATCGATCTCGCCAACAGCAGCTGGGACACCGTCCGTCTGCATCACACAGAATCATCTGTCATTGTGCGAAGCAAGGGGGAGCCATCTTGTGTGTGTTTATCTCCTCGCCTGTATTGATTCATGGTCCGATAATGAGCAGTCGTACATTTGTAAGAAGCTGTGATTGGGACGCAAATATGACTTTAATGAATGTCCAATCTTTGGATGTTCGGAACAGCAGGGAGAGATCGAGATATTAGATTAATACTTCACGAAACAAAGACCCTGTACGTCGAAACCTCGTTTATCCGGATCCCGCTTATCCGGACATTCCGCCTTTGGGCGATAGGTGTAAATATCAGCAGAAAACCCTTTCCATAATCGTGCGACATCTCCGCTGAAAGAAGAGTCCATTGTACAACTCCGACAATATTTAGATCATGTGTTTGTGAATAACTATCAAATACTGATGGTACCGGGTGCTCGCGAAAAAGTGACAGATGTAGACACCATCGTATATATCCAACTAGTCCGGAGTTCATTTCGGATTGGTGGTTTAATGCAAAATATCTAGATTTTAGTAGGAAACAATTAGTCCCTCTGGTCTGTCACTAGTCTCGTACTAACAGACGAGTGGTTTTGTCTAACCCTTGCTGCGCGTACCCTGCCTACCGGTGGCACCCGTCACAAACACATGCAAAGGCAAGTCAAGCGTTCTCTTCAACAAACACGGGACCATTTGGTATGTTTCGATCCACGCAATTGGGATACGACATGCATCAACCAAGTCAGTGAGGCTGACCACGTGCACCCAATCCCGTTAGTCGCCTCAACCGGCAAGCATGGGTTGATGAAGCCCAGTTCTAACCCGGATCTTCACGGTTCACATTTATGTAGTCGGCATATCACATTAGTGGCTTTCTGTTGTGATTGAGGCACTGGTAAGTGGGATCTCACATGTGGCTTTACTATACAGTAATTAAACCTCTAACTGTGTGACCTGAAATTCCCTGACCTGAAACAATCCCGCCTCGGGGGAAGCTTTTTCTTACCCGAGGGCTAATCCTTTCCCCTCTCACCAACAGGATTATCTCCCCTTGGTGTGCAGTTAATGGCCCAATCGCATTGTGAGCCGCAGGGTCAGACATGCCAATCTAATTAAATTGCAGATTTGATCGCAGATATTTGATGTGCATTTGTGATTTCATTACTGCCCAGCTCTCGGAGTATTGGGGCGTTATTTGAAATGTGATGGGAATTTGTTTGTCCCGATAACAGTCTTTGTGAGAAGGATTAATTCTGTAACAATAGTACTACACGTGCACGCTCACAGTGTGGATAAAATATGCATGTGATATAAAGTACTGATTAATAACAAATATAGCACTTAGTCGTCAACGATTTAAGCTGATTTGGTATCCGCAAATTAGCAAGTTTAATTTTGAATGTATGGATAATTATGTATTTGATGGCCGAAGAGTACGCGAACAAAACACAAAAATACGCGATCAATTCATGAACAATACGCAAAGTGTAGACGAACAATACCAGAATTGTTCGTAAGCAGTACATGAAATGTACGCGAACATTATACGAACACTCCGCGAATTTTACATGAACCGTACAGGAACAGTGCGCGAGCAGTACGCGAACATATATTAAGAGTAACAGCATTCACGTCAGGCGTTATGTCGACATTTTTTCGCCTGTTGGGCAAGGATGTGAGACCTACCGTAGCATAAGTGTGGTCAGAACATTCGCTGAAGGAAGGGCTCCAGGCTGATGGACGGATGTCGTCGTCGATGTCGCTCAGATCCCCCATATTAGCCAGCGCAGCGAGGTACTCGTCGTCGTCGCGAGCGTCCACGTACTCCATGACGTCCATGCTGCAGCTGCAGAGTCCGGTGGGACGCCAATGGCGGAGTGTTTATAGGTTGCTGAATGCCTTGACAAGAGTCGTTGATTTTTTAATAAAAGACTTTCAACGATGGAAGCAGGAAGAAAACTTTCAAAGTACGTGTGGCGCTATCCGATGTTACATTCTGGGAAGATACGCTGATCCAGTAAATGCACTGACAACCAGACTGTGTGCCCGCGGTTCCGTGTATCTTGCTACTGCAGCCATTGATAAAACACTTGCACACAACAGTAATACCTGTCCGGGTGATCTGAAGCTACCCTGCCTGTGACCACAGAACGATCTTGGATATTATCGGTAACACGTCACTGTAGCAGCTCAACACTCGATAATCACCGAAACGTCGAAACAGCGAGTGATCAGGAGAGGGGTACCGTGTCACAACGTCCATGGATGGTAAGTCGTCCTTCACAGAAGTCAAGTTGCGGGATAACGTCATTCAGCACAACCGCCTGCAACAGTCCACGACAAGTCTCTGCCAACCGAAGCACGATCAATGCTGCACCTACCTACCTACCTCGCTAATACTCCCATTGTTCCCCAGGCAATCAGATGAAAATATAATTACGTCAAATCGATAATCCTACTTAAATAACCAATTCAGCTAAATCCGATGGTTCAGGAGACTTATGGAATATATGAACATAATCCGTCATGACTGTTTTCAAGTCCCGTTTGCTCAATGAGGCGTTGTCCTCCTGTAAGGCGCCCGATCACAGTCATGTATATTCTCTGTTGGTATAACCTACGTCTCCGATCACCTGGAAAACCGTTATAGTTCGTTTGTGACAGATGTAACCAGGCGGAAATAACGCCACTATACGTCCGCCAGGCAAACTCTTATCTGCGCTGAAGGCGAATCTACAAACACTTCACGTGTGTTGCATTTAGCAGTCTTCAATCAATGGAAAGTAATCATAGTATTCTGTCGCAAGCATTGACAGCAGGGAGTCCGTTCTACCTGCACTTTCTCAGCTAAGTCGATGTCCTCTTGAACTCTTCTTGTGACTCGGACACACATAAATCAGTGACGTATTTCACACTCATCCGCAGCTGAGAACATGTCATTGAAGCAAATGTCTTATGTTCGAGAAAAACCGAACCGTAGTCAAAGAGCAACGGAAAAAAACATCACATCCTTTTCACATTCTTCATCCTCCAAGAGAGCATCACTGTGTCGTCAAGCCGGTGGCTGTCTTCATCGTTGCTTCTACCATGTAGATCAGCTTCTCAAAATATATTGCCTAACGACGCCATAATGAAACTTTGGGAGAAAAAAAACAAGACTCCTTCACCTACGATACCCCCGCGTTCTGTCCCGTGTGTGTTTTTCCCCGGCGACTCAACTCGACAGCAGCCCCCGCACAGTTTACACAGGATGCGGAACTAAAACAAAAAACTTGCTGATCCAATTAGCACATGGGGACATCCAGCCATCGATCGCCCAACTATTTGGCAGGCGTCTCGCCTCACTCCCAATATCCTCCCGAACGAACGAACGCTGAACCAGGCAATATGACCCAATATCCCACTATCAACGCCACACTCAACCAGGCAATAAGACCCAATACCCCAATAACAACACGATGCGTACTATCATATATGACCTGGATATAATATCAATAATACTTCAAATCAATACAACCTATATACCGTATCAATATGACTGTGTGCCATGTTGGGGGTGTTGAGGTGTTACGTCGTTACGGGCGTCCCAGATGTGCAACAGCTGTGACGAGGAACAATAACACCGCTAATCGCTCCTACCTTTGATCATGAAATGTTCAAAGTATTTAAAAATAACATCAACATTAATTGCCTAATTGCACTTAGAGGCCCCAGGCATTCTATTGTTTAATGTTTGTTTTAGCTACTGTTTATGCAACGTCCTCCTTCTATAATGTATCGGCGTCGTTTAATGCAATTAATAATGGAAGCGCGTCTACCACACAAAGACCCGTCAACGAATGTCCGATGTATTGGTATTCGATATTTGTTGTATATGCTGAGTGTCATTATATCTGTGTTTAACTCAGCTGCGAAATGTTGGACACCATGTGAATTAAGATCTTGTAACTGATCTATCATTGCATTATGATTCCCTTTGTACAGACGGACCCATATTGTCTACGGGCGGCTAAATATATGCGTCACATCAACTCCAAGACCAATAGGAAAGAAATTCATGTTACTTTTATCTCAATCAGCTATTTGTGTTTAGTCTTGTTTGTAATGTTTCATTTAATTTCAGGTTTAACACACTTACATATACTGACTAGAATATGTCTCTGTAAACTTACCAAAACCTTTTAAATTATAAATAGCATATTACTCATTCACCTTCTTCTTTTAGCATAAACCCATACTCGTTTATAGTTTTCTTAAATGTTCAAAGGAGTCGATTATTCCTTGAAATGGAAGGGACTAAATAAACAACAAAATACCCATAAACTGTTAGTATACGATACAGATCCATTAATATTTATTCCCCCGTCACTACATTCTCGAGAGGGCAACATCCTCTTTACTATATAAAACGTCTGTAGATTCATTTTGTTTATGAAATACCATGGAAACCGGGAAATTGAGGGGATTTATTTGATTAAAGGCTGTTTAGCAACTGCTAAATCAAACCCATCCTCTCAAGGTCATCCGAGGACAGCAAGTTGTGGTTAATAGTTAATAGTGGGAGGTAACTCTCGGCAGGTGCAAACACAAGGAGGCTCCGAGGGTGCAAACTCTGAGGCACAGCAGGTGCAAATTCGGGGGCACAGGAGGTCAAAAGGACGCGCCACTGCAGAAACTCATTCAATTCTACCGAAGGAGCACTTTGCGTCAAGCAGTTAGATATAGGTTTGAAAATTTAGATAACTTAATAGATGAGAAATCATGACATTATACACTTAGACATTATGCACGTTGATCAAAACATACTTCTATGGATAAATCAAATGACATATTTAGAATATTTCGTCGTGGTAGTTGTTAATATCAACTCATGGAATACCATTCAGACATTATTAAATCCATATTTTGTTTTCTTTCCACCGCCGTAACTGTATATTTGGCCCAAGCACACAAAGCAATGAGGGTAATCATGTAGCTAAATGTAATCTGATAATCTTTACGGACATGATTGGACGTGAAGATTGCCATTACGACCGGACAAATACCCAATCTATCATGACCTCAAACGGAAAGAAAAACATCAAACATCGGCCATGGTTAAATTGAGTAGGTTTGTTAACCAAAGACAGAAAACTGATCAGAACAAATTAATTTAACAATTATGTACTTTGGAATATAGAATACTTAGAACCAGAGGGGCAAGATAAATTATGTTCAGAGTAAACCAACTTAGCGACATTATAACTGTTTATTTGTTGTTTAATACCGCACTCAACAATATCCAGCTATATGACGGCGGTCTGTAAATAATCTAGTCTGGACCAGACAATCCAGTGATTGACATCATGAGCATCGATCCACGCAATTCGATGACATCAACCAAGTCAGCGAGCCTGACCACCCGATCCCGTTAGTCGTCTCTTACGACAAGCATAGTGGCCTTTTACATCGTAACTGATTATTTCAAAACAAGCGTAAAATAATATTCCCTACTTTCCGATCATCCTACCTCACCCCGATATGTATAAATAAACTTTGACATTAAAACAAAGTTTATATCACTTGCACAATTACTGTTATAATGCGTGTCATTCTGTACACACCTGTGTATTCAATGAAATCTACCACCCAAATGTTGATAAACGTTCAGGTAGAACAGGTAAATGCGGCTAAACATAACCCCAGAGCCGATCACTTCCCTCCCAGGACATGCGGAATGCGCTCGGGTGTATCATCTGTTACAGAGCACGTAACGCTTCCACACAATCAGCTGTCACCTTGATTAAACAATGAATAATTACGCTGAAACCTACGCGAAATCTTCACAGTACGTGGGAACGGCCCTACATCAGGTAACCGAGCCTTCACCTTAATTGACCACTGGCCACCTTCTCCTTGACCCACACTGGTCAAACATACGAGGTCATGAGAGGTGTAATTACGGCCACCATCTAAGCTCAGGTGTCAGGTTATGATCCTCATTGGTCAATACTCTCAGGCCGGTTCAGGTCCCGTACTCCAAACTAGTTGTCCAGGAAGTACCATCATGTTTGCAGACATGACAAGAAGGTTTATCTCCTTATCCCAGTCATGACCAACGTATGCTCGACAATAAGAACGTGTCAAACGTAATATATAGTCACCAGTTACAGCCGTCATCAAAACAAGAGAAATGTACCATACTCACACCGTGACCATAACTAGTTGTCAAAGTACTCTCGTGTTTACAGAAGGCACTGCCTGGCGTGAACATCGTAAACTCCACTACAAGAACGTGTCCAACGTCATTGCCTTCATTGAACTACGTTTATAACGAACTTACCGATATAACGAACCTATTTTTTAGTCCCATCAATTTGTTGTATATATGCTGTGTATATGCTTATAACGAACTACGGTTATTACGAACTAAAACTAGTGGTCCCTTTGAGTTGGTTAGAACCGTAGTTTACTGTATTCCATTCTCACACCGTACCTATAACTGGTTGTCTAGGAAGTACTTTCATGTATACAGAAGGCATAATCTCCTGGCATGAAGATCGCAAACTCCACTCCAAGAACGTGTGCAACTTCATTGCCTTCATCGGTAACACCTCCAAACCAAGATATACACCAATATTAACTGACGGACATAATAAAATACACGCACATGTTTAATGTTGGCAAAAATAAAACAAACAAGAATGGTTATTCAAAGGTGATCTGATGTTTGTTTTAGACCTTAAGTATGAAGTGTTTCGGCGACTGTTTCCAGCCCTGTCACGTTTTGTTAACGTTTGAAACCTTTGGTCAGATCTAATTTTCAAATATGTGCCTTATTTTGTTAGGCGGTTGAGGTCCTCTGTTATCGTCATTTATAAAATTATCATATCCTACTGATAATTGAAGTGTAACAGGTCTTAAAGGTCACATTTTAATTTTGGCAATGACCTGAAGATGTATATGATATTTGAAAATTCAAATCAATGGATGAGCTGGATCTACTTGATATACTTGACACGGGTAATACAGATGAATTAATGCCAGAAATTAAATTTAAATGCTTCAGCTGTAACTAGTCATACATCCTTTCACGAAGGATGATGCAGGTATTCAGAGGTCTTCTCTGTGTTAACGTCGAGGAGGTCATGAGGTCCCCAAGGCTCGGCTTCTAATCTGTGACGACCCTGTACAAGGCCTGGACATATTGACACGGGCCTATGGCACCGGACACTCTAAATACATTACACAACTGACCCCATCACACACTGGACAACAACAAACACAAGGCAAAACCAGTGTAGTTGTATGTTACTTGAGGGATTTTTAATCGAACTTATCGTCATCATCACCACCACCAGCATTAAGACAGAACCGTTCAAAATCATGTTCATGAACTATCAGAAGGTATTATCATATCATCATCATCATCATCATCATCATCATCATCATCATCATCATCATCATCATCACATCATCATCATCATCATCATCATCAACGTTAATGCTCATACTAAATATTTTGGCACAATGTCAACTTTAGTCCCCTGAAGGGCCGCGCACACCAAGCAATCTTTCTACGATTATAGAGTCCATCAATGTTACAGTTAGATCTCTTTGTGCACATGGTCTCAGATTGGGGACTTCACACCTTTTAAACAATATTTCTGCAATATCACAGCGGTGGACATGGGCTTCACACATTGAACACATGTGGGGAATCGAACCCGGGACTTCGGCGAGACGAGTTGACGCTTTAACCACTTTAACCACACCGCCCCAAACAAACGACATAAAAAGCTAAAACCCCAACGAAAACATATTTGGTCATGAAGACTGAGTTTCTTTGACATGTTTACAGACACCAAAATAATCTTGAAGACGATTCTGTGACAACATCACCAAAATCAGTGCATCCACGACGAGGACGTCTCCATCAGTCACGTGATCATCGCGCTGGGATGCGGTAGAGTACAAAATGGCCTTTTGAGTCAGGATTTGGAAACTGAGATTGATCCTCGCCGTTATTGACAAACAAACCGAACCCGATTGTTTGTGTTGGGGACTTTATTGCAGAATGATGCTTCAACCAACACAGGGATTACCTGACCAAATATTGCCCCAGTTTCCGCATAACCCGACCATAAGCGTGTATGTGGGCTGGATGACGGGAGGGTCATATTCATATCGAATAAATATCTGATGTTTACGCTCTCTGTTTTGTGTGAGATTATCACATTATATGCCATCATCAATGTATTAACACTTACATGTTTAATATCAATATTCATGACAAGACATTCGTGACAAACGTAAGGCTTCGTGTCGAGCGGAGACCCATGCAGAGAGGTCGCATTTAGGAGGAAGCGGACTTCTTGATTATCGAATAACGGTATTAACCACTTCCATGTCATGAATATGATTTTAAATTAATGAATTTAACCATAGGGTCCGTCGGACCAGTTTGAATAATAAAAGTTCATTAATAATGTTCTAATTTATTTTTGAGTTGAGAAAAGAACAAATTGAACAATGCTATTTGTGTTAATGATAATAACCTTCACTGGCATAGCTTGACAATAAACACAAAAACATGCATAGATAACGAACGGCCGACCAATATTGTTGAAATATCTGCAAAGGACGGGCGATTTTATATTATGGCGACTTGGGGAGAGAGGGAGGGGGCGTCGGGGGTATGTCTTGTTGATTAGTTTTCCAGAGTAATTTTTTTGAAATACAGGACAAAAATAGTTTGCTTCATTTAGGGTTTACAAAACATAATTTTGTTCGCCGGTCATGCTGGTACTGCCTATCAAACCTGATCGTCTTATCCGTTATTTCGACTTGGCCGAGTTTGTGTAACGTGGGGTAATATAGTGATACAGTGGAACGGTACTGATGCGAACATGAAGTAACTTCGTCTTAAACGATACATCGAGTTACCGTTGTTCGAATTTCTGAGATTCCACTGTACGTAATCAAGGGTGGATAATGGAGCGTTACTCAGGAGACCAGTGTACACATGAAAAGAAAACCTCCTCACCAAGAAACACCACACAAGTAAAGTGGCTACTGTCTTAACCGGACTAGTGTGGGATTGAAAAAATAAGTCCGGTTTAGAAAAACGTCCGTATTAGTGAGATTATAGCAGGATATAGAGAAGTTTGAAATGACGTATTGATAGAAATATTACTTATATCGAAGTCGATTCGGGACCGTAGATGCCGTCCGGTATTCACAGTAATCCGGATTAGTCAGCGTCCGGATATGATGGATTCCACAGTAATTAATTGGCCGTGAACATGACGAACACAAGACTGTACTACCCCAGTATATACTATACTGTCTGTCGGTGCCTATCTGTCCGCCCATACACGGACCACAGATCGTGTCGCTTCACAGTCATACGCTGCACTTGACCCAGACATTGGGTCGGGACAAAACTCGGTGGACGCCGGTACTTGTTAGTTTTACTAATTACAGATACGCGGGACAGGTGAGAAGAATGTCGTGCACGGAGCCGATGACGTGTTACGTCTAGCAACGTTGTCGATGGAGATGCATGCAAGGTCAGACAGCCAATTACGCCCAGTATAGACACGGGTTGCTTGAGACATAATCTGCATTCTTGCTTATCGCAAGTATCAAACTAAAGGGTGAGCCTTCTTGTGTCAGGGGTAGAACTTAAACAAAGGTATGTCCTCTAATAAGATGGCCCTGAGCAAATACTTGACCATTTGATCTGCGATTGCGAGTTATAAGGGCACAATATTAACGGAAAACAGTATATATGTGTGTGTGTGTGTGGGGGGGGGGGGGGGGGGGGGGCTTTTCAAAGCGTTACGAAGATGGGGGCAGTCGGGGGAAGGCGTCTGGACATTAACTATTGCAATAACATATATACAGAAATGTAAAACCGTTCACAGGTATACAAATAACACCATTCATCATTATATAAATATCAGATATAAAAATCAATGAACCCACTTATGAATTCCCCTGAACAAATCACCTACCATGACTTGGAAATCACAGAACACACACGCCTCCTCGATGTAAGGCATGATGACGTTTCAGTCGTCACAGTCACCGTCTAATTAAAGAAGCATCCCCTCCCAGTCGATCACCAGGTCACCTCTCGCCCACCATGACTAGAGAGCTGTCTGGGGTCACAGCACAGTGCCCTGCAGACTGTCACTTGATGCCACATCAGCTATTACACAACGCGAGCCCCCACGTGTCCTAAAACACCGACGGTCGAAGCCCAACTGGTGGCCGTGCTGCCCTCGCCACAGCGCAACAACCCAGTCTAACCGATCCCTTTATCCCCGAACATACACACAAATATTGGTTACAGTCACATGGCACGGCTAAATATCTGCCAACGCAGTTCAATCACATCTCTTGTCTGACTTTTTGTCCCCGCTTCGTGGCTAAGCTGGTTGTAGCGTTGAGGTAAAGGACATGGTTGGGTCTATAACTGGTACACTATCAAATCCTGAAGCAGTCACAGCTCCTGGAACAACACGTACCCAATCTGAGGAGCGTGTTGATCTGTAGGGAATGGTGTAAGCCTGTGTGGGGGTATACACTGCTACCTATCTATGGCTTGTGGGCATATTACACCTGTTAATAACCATCACCCCTTCAAGACCCGTCACCAGCTCGTCACCCCATGTCTTCCCGTACTGTCGTCACCAGCTCGTCACCCTATGTCTTCCCGTACTGTCGTCACCAGCTAGTCACTCATGTATTCCAACACTGTCGTCACCAGCTCGTCACCCTATGTCTCCCAGCACTGCTGTCACCAGCTCGTCACCCCATGTCTTCCCGTACTGTCGTCACCAGCTCGTCACCCTATGTCTTCCTGTACTGTCGTCACCGGCTAGTCACTCATGTATTCCAACACTGTCGTCACCAGCTCGTCACCCTATGTCTCCCAGCACTGCTGTCACCAGCTCGTCACCCTATGTCTTCCTGTACTGTCGTCACGAGCTAGTCATTCATGTATTCCAACACTGTCGTCACCAGCTCGTCACCCTATGTCTCCCAGCACTGCTGTCACCGGCTCGTCACCCCATGTCTTCCCGTACTGTCGTCACCAGCTCGTCACCCTATGTCTTCCTGTACTGTCGACACCAGCTAGTCACTCATGTATTCCAACACTGTCGTCACCAGCTCGTCACCCTATGTCTCCCAGCACTGCTGTCACCGGCTCATTACCATATCTTCCAACAGTGTCTTCATCAGCTCGTCACCCTATGTCTTCCAACAGTGTCTTCACCAGCTCGTCACCCTTTGTCTTCCAACAGTGTCTTCACCAGCTCGTCACCCTATGTCTTCCAACAGTGTCTTCACCAGCTCGTCACCCTATGTCTTCCAACAGTGTCGTCACCAGCTCGTCACCCTATGTCTTCCAACACTGTCGTCACCAGCTCGTCACCATGTCTTCCAACACTGTCGTCACCTATGTCTTCCCGTAATGTCACTACAACAACTATCGTCACCACCTTGTCACCCCATGTCTTTCCGAACCGACACTACAACCTTGTCACCCAATGTCCTCTTCTACTGTCTTCTACTAACGTTACAACCTTGTCACCCCATGTCTTCTCGTACTGTCGCTACAACATAACTGTCGCTACAACCTTGTTACCCCATGTCTTCTCGTACTGTCGCAACAACATAACTTTTGCTACAACCTCGTCACCCCATGTCCTCTCCTACTGTCGCTACAACCCCTATCATCTCGGGGCCAAACATGCACAGTGAGACTACAACATTGAAACCTGCCCGTCCGTCTGAAATAACGGCTATACAGCATTCGCAACATCACAATGGGACATGGCGACATGGCAAAATAATTGGCTTCCAGCGCTGGAAGAGCGCAAATCGTCTTACAAAAAATGCGTGGAAAATAACTTCGCTCATGACGGTTGAAGCATGTATTTCCAAATGAAATACCAGGTAACGGACAGGTGAGAGATGAGGGGTGGACGATGTAAAGCCGAGGGGCGGGCAGGCGACAGTGATGGTGCAGGAATGGCGACTTGGTCACGTCTTTAATTAGCCTAATACTCTCTGAAGCCTTGCGGTGACTTCAGCCATCACGGTTTACTTGACGAACATGGGTCTCGACGCGTCTCAAACACATGTCGAAGTGACAAGTTTGCTGAAACAATGCGACAGGAACGTAATTCCGATCCAGAACTGAATTGATAATCTTCCGTCTGGGTATCGTGTTGTTATGGGGATGAGGATTAGAGGGAACCTCTACCAGGTTTAATTCCGTCCCTGTACTCAAACGTCTTAATCCATGTTGCTCAAACTGCACCGAGCAATGATGGCGGCATGCCCTCAGGGGCACATTCCGTAGTTCCAGACACACAACACACAACGCACAACACACAACACACAACAAAGGCAACGCTATCCTATGTAAACTTTGTCAAATATTGAATTGAGATTGAAGCCACGCGTGCGGGTTAACTCTCTGCGTCCGTTACTAAAGTCCCCTCGGCGACATCGTCGACGACGATCTGACGTATAAAATATGGGCGCCAATATCTACACCGGCTGGATGAAAAAGCCAGGGAGGAGGCTTGGAAAAATTACAGTTAATACAACGCAAATCACCGCTCCTCTCTGAACAAATGCTCTTTCATGCAGGCACTCAGATACAGTGACATGTAACCTAAACATTGAAAATAAACATTTGGATACAATAGCCCAGGTCACATCCCAATCCTAGCGTTATATTTTTCATAACATGCTAAAATAAATGGTCTCCTTAAGAATTATATTATATTAAATGTCACGGTGGTCGTGTCATTGGATTTGTTTGTTTGTTGTTTAACGCCGCACTCAGCAATATTCCAGATATTTGTCGGCGGTCTGTAAATAATCGAGTCTGGACCAGACAATCCAGTGATTGACATCATGAGCATCGATCCACGCAATTGGGATACGATGACATAGATTCAGTGCCCTTTTCGGATTAACTAAGATCAAATCTCAAAATCATATAACCAGAGAGAAAAATTGTAAAAAATTGTGAAAAATATTAACGAGGCAGTTCGTGATGAAGTGAGTGAGTTGGGTCTGACGCCGCTTTGAACAGTATTCCAGTTATATCACGGCGCGTCAGCTTTCTGTGGGAGGAAAGCCCGAAGTGATGCAGGTCTCAGACGCTTACCACTTTGTTGAAACCACGAACACGGGTATGGCGCTGACAAACCTAGAAACATAATCGGGGCGAACCGGGATTCGAACCCACAATCATAGGTTTCCGGTGTGTCTAAATGTCAGGCGCCTGAGACAACTGCCCCACCCGTGCCCCTAACAATAAAACCAAACTTTAACACTGCTGCAATATACTCGAAAACTCCGAGGTGATAGCGACATAAATAGTTCAAGGATAAGGTACATGTACATTGATGTTTCCCAACTCATCAAGTAATTATGATTACTGTGTTAGCAATCCGAAACAGGTAATTAACTTCAAAGGAACCGACGCCAGGTAACAGACGCTAGCCTGGTGCCGAAACTCAACACCTGTAAAGTGAGGCTGAGATTGTGAATAGGGTGACACGGCCCAGACTGAACTATGGTAGTCGAATATGTGCCACACAAACAAGTGGTTGACAGCGAGAGTGAGATAGTATCACGATGACGCATACTGAATACTTTTGTTCTGCAGGTAACTTTCTAGTGCCACACATACAACCATTGTGTTCATCTGATACACAACTTAGTCGCTTCTTACGGCAGACGGGACAAGGGTCGATTCCTAGAATCCTTCATGGACATGTTCATTACCAACAAATCAACAATTTATCTTAAAATAGCCTCGTTTAGAATCTTCTAGCTCGTAACTTCATGCTTATCACACCCATGAACATCCGGGTTAGAATAGATCTTCAGCAACCATTGCTTGTCGTAAGAGGCGACTAGGCTTGCCGAAAGAGGTGACTAACGGGATCAGACGGTCAGGCTCGCTGAGTTGGTTGATGCATGTCATCGATGCTCATGGTGTCAATCACTGGATTGTCTGGTCGAGATAATTACGGACCGTCATATATTTGGAATATTGCTTTTTGCGGCGTTAAACAACAAACAAACAAATCCATGCTGTTGTAAGAGAGCGTATGTTGTTTAGTGTCGTAGATAGCAATGTCCCAGTGGCTGTAAGGAATCACCTTTGGACTAGGTAAACCACTTGCTGACTGCATGAGCAACGACAGACATTGTAACTAAGGGTGAAACGATACACCGATATTCCGATGCATCGCGATACTTGACCCACGATACGATATACGATAAACGTGGGCCCATTTATCGTTATGCGACGATACGGAACGCAAATCTCAAGTACAGCGTTTCCTCGGCATTGTGCCTTTCAATAAACCGCTAACTTGGTTATAGCGCGCGCTAACGCATGGCTCCCAAAAAACCGTACTTACATTTTTAATAAGCTCAGGTTTTACACCGACAGATGTTTTCCCCATCTCATAAAACATTATCAGCTGATCACCGCAAGCACATAACACCGAAAATACCAGTCAGCAAATCCGAACTGAAGTACGCAATTCAATACCATTATTATACTATCTTGTTATTAAAACGTGTTCATTGTATATCTGGACTTGTGTTTGTAATATATTTTATTAATTTTATTCAAAATTTCATTTAATAATATTTTCATTAAGTTATGTGAAATCGCGTGTGAAGAGATACAGCAACCACGGTCAGATTACCGCTTTTGACGCATTGAAAGGAACTTTAGTTGCTAGAGAATGGATACATATATTAAAAATGCCATACTTTGACTCGTTAAAAGTCATATTTGTGGCAATTTGGCTAATATATGTCAACGTAACGTTATCGCAATCGAAATACATGTAGCACGGGGAGTCCCTAGGGTGACTGGTCAAATTTGTTCCATACGTAAAAATATCCTGCAACAGCAATCACCAGTACCAAAATGCTACACTTGTGGTTCTTATAATTATAAATATATAATTATAACGTAAAAGCTGCAACTAAGGTAACAAGATATTGGAATAAATTATTCCTGATAAAACAATAATTTCAGATACAATTTCTTCGACCATTGCATCAAAATTCTTTGAAGATGTATCACTGGTGGAGTACATTAATTGTTTTCTGGTGTTTGAACTTTGAATTGTTTTGAAGGAAAGTTGAACAACTTCAGTAGTCTTGTTATTATAAAATAATTTTGACTGTTCAGGTTCAATCTTTACATGCTTTAAGTCTTGTTGTTTTTTTTATCATTGCGTATCGAGATACGTATCGTATCGTGACCAGAATATCGAGATGCGTATCGTATCGTGACCTTCCTGTATCGTTGCAGCCCTAATTGTAACCAACCTCAGTAGAGAGGACCTCATTCAAAAGAATTGTCAGCTAAACATTCAACAGAATTGTCAGCGGAACATTCAACAGAACTGTCAGTGAAGCATTCAACAGAACTGTCAGTGGAACAGTCAACAGAATTGTCAGCGGATCAGTCTACAGAATTGTCAGTGAAGCATTCAACAGAATTGTCAGTGGAACAGTCTACAGAATTGTCAGTGAAGCATTCAACAGAATTGTCAGTGGAACAGTCTACAGAATTGTCAGCGGAACATTCAACAGAACTGTCACTTGATATAACAGAATGTCACTTGATATAACAGAATGATCAAACCCCAAATTAAACAAGTAACAAGTGACGAGCTGCTCAAGAAATATTCATGACGAACAGAACTTGAGCGAAACATTTCTACTCACCCTACACTGTAACGAATATTACGTCATGTTCACGGTGACGCTAAAACTGTAACATTAGAGTCGGTGAAGACCTTTCACTATACGAGTCTTTACACATCCACTCTGTACAAATATGCCGAGTCATCAATCTGCGTGAGCTTGTCTCAACCAGCAGATACGGTCTTTTCACCTTATCACAATCGTGAGGCGTGAATTTGCTCTATACAGAGATTAATGTATTTAACAGAGAAATAAACAGGCCCCTATCGCTATCTGTCAAGTTAACTTAGCTCCGAGTGCGATTGGTATACACGTTATCGTTGCGTCAACTATGGATATCACGATGTAGTTTTAAATATCCATATTGTGGGCCGAATCGTGAGATAGTCAAGCCCATACTGTGTACACAATTAACACATAGTACAGCTGCACTACCTTCGCATCTAACCATCGGTAGCCGCTGTTCACATGGGGTACACCTCGTTTCACTCACTCACTCTGTTGTTAGACAGAATTTCAAAATCACAATCTTTTTTCTTTTTTTATCTGCTTTGTGTTTTTGTTGTAGATTTCGGTGTTTTAATCAGCTGTGTTTAAGAAAGAGGGTAAAACTAGGACATCAAGTGTACCCATGGTTTAAGACAAATGTTTGTTTTCCGGAAGCCACCCCTGTGTTTAGGCGTCGGGGTGAAACTCTATGTAATCTAGCCTAATTAGTGAGTGTTGGGTTGTATTCACAGGGGCTTTACTCAGAGGCGCCATGGGGCCATGTAAACATGGCATACTAGAAATGTGATGGTTACAATCTTGTAGGATTAAAACGTGTTGCCTAAAGACGTGCAGGATTTCTGCAGATCATCCCCGAGAGGACTGTACAGGGGGTTCGGGGTATGATGGGACTAAAGGACTTTTAATCACTTCGCTGCATACGTAGCTATTCACATGAAACAGGCATGTGTGACGTTATTGTTGAAAACAATATTCTTAACAACTGAAGTAGAATAGGTCTTCAGCATCCCATGCTTGCCGTAAAAGGCGACTATGCTTGTTGTAAGAGGCGACTAACGGGATCGGGTGGTCAGGCTCGCTGACTTGGTTGATGCATGTCATCGTATTCCAATTGCGTGGATCGATGCTTATGATGTCAATTACTGGATTGTCTGGTCCAGACTCGATTATTTACAGACAGCCCTCATATAGCTGGAATATTAGTTGCTTCTTACGACAAGCATAGTCTCCTCTTACAGCAAGCATGGGTTGCTGAAGACCTATTCTCCACCCGGATCTTCAGGGATCCTATGTTAAGAAGACAGTCACAGCGTTCGTATCGCTAAGATCGCTTATTGAAACGGTTATTGGACATCAACTCAAGATGTTTTCAGAAGAAGCATGTATGGATGTCAAGAGCGATGTAAACACACTGACCAGAACCTGAATTTGATCTGTCCAGACATAAAACCCCAAACATTGTCCTCCACGAACGACCGCCAATCGGACGTCCATATCAATATTTACGAATAGGTCGCTACTAAATCAAGTGTAAACATTCATTTCAGCGGGTATATGTCCATAAAGTGTCGCAGTTGGTAGTTTTATGAGCCATTATTGATAGTATTTGCCTTGACTGGCCACTGTGACAAGCAGATGTTCCACCTGGACTGACAGGCTAATGACAGGGTCGCACACACGGCCCTCGCCATGCTAACTCGGAGAGGGACATTAACAGCATAAATACACACATAAGTTCCCAGGCTCACACGCAAGCAGATACTGCATGCATGGCCTGCTGTGTGATTACTGAACGAGGCACGATACGAGGCAGCTCAGGTGTAACGTCAACGTCAACTGGTTGTGATCCTAGCGTTTGTTTGTTTGGTGTTTAACGCGCACTCAGCAATATTCCAGCTATATGACTGCGGTCTGTATATAATCGAGTCTGGACCAGACAATCCAGTGATTGATATCATGAGCATTGATCTACGCATTGATAGGTGGCCTTGATTGGAGGGGGTGTTACAGGGGTATCGAGCTTGAATTCTCGATTAGGAATTATCATGGATTTGCTAACAATATCGGATAGCGTCTGGTTCGGAGGACGCCAGTCTACAACTTGCTAATGTTTCAATAAAGTTGATTAACTATGCCCACATTGGGACGTTATAATGTACAACTTGGGTATAATATTTTGAGCATTCGGTACACCTGTATGTATCCCCGAAAACATGGTACATCCGTTTGTATCACCGAATACCCGATTCACCTTGCGTATCCCCGAATTGCCGACACACTCATTGGTATCCCAGATTACCTGATACACCCCTGCGTATTACCGAATACCCGGTTTTATTTCTTTGTTTGTTGTTTAACGCTGCATTCAGCAATAGTCCAGCTATATGACGGTGGTCTGTAAATAAATCGAATCTGGACCAGACAATCCAGTGATAAACATCATCAGCATCGATCTACGCAATTGGAATACAATGACATGCAACAACCAAGTCAGCGAGCCTGACCAACCGATCCCGTTAATCGCCTCTTACGACAAGCATAGTCGCCTCTTACGAGAAGCATGGGTTGCTGAAGACTTCAAGAATATCCGGCACATCCGTATGCATCATATGGGAAAGATGTGTGCATCCCCGAATACCGGGTACACCCATGTGCAGTAGTGTGTAGCTAGTAACAGTAGACAACTACCGGATAATTGCAGTTCATCCCCTGTAATCTCATCAGCTGGTTCATTGTGACAGTGATGTCTTCTGTCAGCGGTGCTTCCGATCGCGCCACGTTGATGTACAACACAATAACTCCACACTGACAAAATAGACAGCGTAGTAGCAGTGGGGGAACTCGCTATACAGATGTACACTAACATCAACTGATGCACTGTGGATAAACACACTCACATCAAGGCAGTGTACTCTAGTGAGGTTAGTTGGGGTTCAAGACATTCGACGCAACTGTTACCATCTTCTACAACCTTAAATACATGTACTTAGTTGTACGCTGTCTCAAATACAAACGCGTGCATATACGCGTAACGTGTATGTGTTGTGTGTGTGTGTGTTGTGTATGTGTGTGTTGTGCGTGTGCGTGCGTGTGTGTGTGGTGAGTGGGTGTCTGTGTGTGGTGAGTGTGTGTGTCTGTTGTGTGTGTGTTGTGTCTGTGTGTGTGTGTGTGTCTGTGTGTGGTGAGTGTGTGTGTTGTGTCTCTGTGTGTGTGTCTGTTGTGTGTGCGCGTGTGTGTGTGTGTGTCTGTGTGTGTGTGTCTGTGATGAGTGTGTGTGTGGTGTGTGTGTGTCTGTGGTGAGTGTGTGTGTCTGTTGTGTGTGTCTGTGTGTGTTCTGTGTGTGCGTGTGTGTGTCTGTGGTGTGTGTGTGTGTGGTGTGTCTGTGTGTGTGTGTCTGTAGTGAGTGTGTGTGTCTGTGGTTTGTGTGTGTGTGTGTGTGTGTGTGTTGGCGTGGGGCTGGGGACTTGTCGGACTAGGTCGTGATGGGGCGTCGATGTGTACACATTAACGCCTCATTCATCTTTCCAACAGGAAACGCACAGCAATTTAATGTGAAAAGCAATAGTTTCTTATCACCAATGAGTTGATTAACATCCCTCTGACACATGCCAACAGCCAGCAGATAAACAACCCTTGCAAAACATATCGCCCTTCCACTGACAGAACTCACAGCATTATTTCCATTCAGGGGAGTGAATGAGTATGGTTTTTACGCCGCTTTTAGCAATAGCCCTGCAATATCACGACGGGGGTCAACACAAAGTGGGAAACTTCATGAATCAAGGATACCCTTGTGTACAGTCGACTTTTTATGTAGCGAATTCTGCTTGATACATGATGCGATCACTGACCTGCATCATACAAACCCGAGATTTGCTCCAGTGGTCGATTAAAAACGAAGCTGATTTCTTACAATATCAATCTCTCGTAACTGATTATATAAGTGATATAACTAGACAGGTCAATCAATTTCGAAACATTAGTTGCGTTTGATTATTTATAATTGGAATTACTACATGCATATTCTGTTATAGCGGCGGCCCTCAATATAAAGCTATCAAGAGATACGTAACGCCGACAGGAAATACCTGTCAGGGTCACTTTTGATCTCGGCTTAATTAAGCACAGGTAAACTCAGGTAAGTGACCACTTGAACCCTGTGTAGACTGTGGGAGGTGTATCTTGCCGAGTACATCCCGCACACAAATGCCTTCGAGTGAATCACTGTCCCCGTAACGCCCCCCGCAAACCTCGCCCAGCCATAGTCCCTGGTCAGCTGGTGTTTGCATTAAAGTCACCTTTAGCTTGGAATAGTCCCAAGCATCCAATACAAATGAATTCATGTTAAAATAGAAAAGGCGCTCCATCAGTCAGCCGAAGACAGCAATTACATGCCTGGAGAACGGCCTGATGATGAAGATGGGACTTGTTGAGACAGAACGGCTCATCTCTGTCTCATTAAGTCGCCATGTCGCAGTAAATGAAGTTCCGTAAGATTGATGTCTGTGTGTGACGAGAGACTCTCCACCCATTGACTCGCTTGGCTCGGTAGCTAGACTTGCACAAGTCTCTAAGGCAATAGTTATTAGTTCAAATCATAATTTCTGGATTACATCAATAAGAACAAGTTGTCCCTATATGTGACTGGAGTCCGTGTATTGCCCGCTTATCTAGACTTATATTAAAAGGATAGAGTTACTATACACCCATGGACTTATCAGTCAGTACAGACTTGGAGCAAGGCTACTCGATAGCCAGTGATTCTCGAAGACGCCGGCGTTTGCTTTACAATACCAGCATTGAGAAGGCCATTTTGATGAATGTTCATTTGAACATCTTTGTCCGACTGTCATTTGCATCTGTCTCCAGAGGTGACAATGACCACGTGTTTTGAATAGCGGTGACACGCGAGAAAATCTTTTTCCTACAGGTAGATCCACTTCGGATTTGACGAAATTGTGAAATTCGAATGTGCTGGTATTACGAAGTGAATCATACTGACGTGATTATTCACGCCACTGTCACATGATGTTCGGATATAACGAAGACGGTTGTATGTGGAATAATCGGTTGTTACGAAGATGCTATTCCCCAAATCCTGATGACTGACGATACTGCTGGTGTTAATTCCGGATGTAACGAAGTCGGTGGTATACGAAGTAATCGGTTATCACAAGGATAATGTTATTCCCCTAGCTGTAAATGCTTCATATAAATTTCGGATTTATCGAAGTAAATTTAAAAGTCCATTGAGTTATGTTACATCCTAAAAAAAATAATTTCCATTACAATAGGTGAAATTAAATACAAGGTTCACCTTCAAAATGGAGGTTTTGTTTGTCTATCAATGGTTGGAGTTAGTGAGTATGATTTTACGCCTCTTTTAGCAATATTCCAGCAATATCACGACGGGGGACACCACAAATGGGCTTCACACATTGTACCCATGTGGTGAATCGAACCCGGGTCTTCGGCTTGACGAGCGAACACTTTAACCACTAGACTACCCCACAGTCCTATCAATGGTAGGAGGACATAGGTGCACAGACGCAATCTCACCAGCTTTAATAATGACGTGTCCTATGAATTGTGTACACTGTTTAGAGTAGTGCTGCACTTCCTACTCTGCCAGTATCTCATTGGGTATGTGACAAAAACGTAAAGCGCCAATGAAAGCCGCTTCCTGGTAATGCATTGGATGACATGATCCCCTACAATAGGTGAAATTAAATACAAGGTTCACCTTCAAAATGGAGGTTATGTTTGTCTATCAATGGTTGGAGTTAGTGAGTATGATTTTACGCCTCTTTTAGCAATATTCCAGCAATATCACGACGGGGGACACCACAAATGGGCTTCACACATTGTACCCATGTGGTGAATCGAACCCGGGTCTTCGGCTTGACGAGCGAACGCTTTAACCACTACGCTAACCCACAGTCCCACCAATGGGTTGGAGGATATAGGTGCACAGACGCAATCTCACCAGCTTTAATAATGACGTGTTCTATGAAATGTGTACACTGTTTAGAGTAGTGTTGCACTTCCTACTCTGCCAGTATCTAATTGGGTATGTGACAAAAACGTAAAACGCCAATGAAAGCCGCTTCCTAGTAATGCATTGGATGACATGATCCTCTGTAAGCCGAGGACTGCTGCATAAACATAACAACAAGTTGTAAGGCAAACCGTACCGCCGTACGTATATTAAATACGTATGTAGGCCAATCAATACGCGTAATTCAAATGAATTAAAAATAGTCACCTTAAGCGCACGTAATAACTTAATTGCTTGTATTTAAAGTATAAGTGTTCACGACAAGTCGTTAAAGCTAATGCTTTTCTTCTCATGCATGAATCAGCGTGGCGTATGATACAGTTGGTAGTATATTTACTGTCTTATATAAAGAGATGTTCATCGGTGTACACGTATGTCCTGGAATGCTGACAACGTGATAGTCTACCCGAGTCCAGGGTATCGCATAATTGTCACTTCACTGTCAAACGGGTGACTGCATCACCTGTGTCTTTCACGGTTATTTCCTGGACGGACGAATTGTTAGAATGAACGTCTTATGACACAAGTCTGTGATCAGTCCTGTAATAAGGCATCTATGATGTTAACATATAACAAATTGAGGAAACTGGGGATTATGAATCTAAGCATATTAAGACCACCGGTACTGATCCCAATGTCAATTGGTACTGACATCACACGTTGTGCAATTTTCACGTGCATGTGAATACGTCAGAGGTTGTGATAATTGTCCTTACCTTCCTGTTGACAAAACTTCCAACTCCTGACCGACGTATTACAGAAACGGAGAGATTGTTCCCGGGTCTTGAAGGCTGACCCCCAGGTCCACTGGCTCTACCCCCGGGCACGGCCATCATCGTCCATTCCTGTAGACTTCTTACCCCCGAAACAGACACCGTCTCCACTCCCATCGAGATCCAGCTGGCTCAGGACATACTCAAGAAAGTTGGAACAGCTGGTCTCGAGAGTCTGAACACAGATCTACAGCCTCGCCGCATCCAACAGCCGCCCACATTGGGGAATCAACAGGCAAAGAAGTTCCCTTCTCACGTGAGCCGACATTCATTCAGAATTGTCAACATGACGACATACAGGCAGAAGTGACTGCACGGGAGCATGAATGAAAGTATTGATGTCCTCTGTGGAGTGCTCAAGCTCGGAACTCCCCGAGTTTGTGTTTTAGGAAGACAATTACACAGGGTGTGTCGAGTAAAAGATTAAAGGTTTAGTTCAGGTTCGAGAGAGGAAACTATCCGTTCTGTTAGCATGGAGAGTCGTCTGCTTCGCAAGGGACGGATGCTACTCCGTGCAGCGACTCGACTGAGATAATCACCAGTTTGAGTTGGCACGAGCCAAGACACACCTGGTTTGTCGTCTGCTCCTCGCGTGGGGCAAGATCGGCGTTTAAGATCGATACTGACCGTTTGATTGCATTCACTGGCCCGCCATTTACCTGGATGTAATAGGTAAAAGGGTAAGAGGTAAAGACAAAACAATAAAACCGCTAAACCAGCGGAGCGGAGAGATTTCGGAAGAGACGGAGTGTCAGCGGGATAAGGTCACACTGTGAATCTAGGCGTAAACACAACACTGTTCTCCACATTCACCGCCAGCTCTGGGATACAGCTAATCCCGCTAGGGGCATTCCTGAATCTCAATGATGCCAGAACGCTTCCCTTGACATCACCAGGGATGATCTACATGAGTAGGATCCGGGCCAGGCGGGGTGATTTGAAATTTGCAGCCGTTGGAGTAGAGATTCAAGTGTAAGGCAGGCACTGTTATGAAATAATCATCATGGTTACTCTGCATGACAACATTCCTGGGGTATGTTACGACATTGCCGGAAAACCACTGGAGTTTAAAGTGAACTTATATACTACTAAAATGTTAAGGACCACCCGATTTGATCATATTACTATAGTTACTCCATCATACCATGACGTATTAACTATAGTTATATGAAAAAGACTGGTGGGATTGTTAGTCTTGCCATGACAGAAAAACTACAGCAATATGAAAAAATAGGTAGTCGTTAATATTTTTTAGAATATATACAATAACCCCATTAATCCGAACGGTAAAGTCTCATTAAAATTGTCCGGATTAACAAACTGGATTAAGGAATCATTGGTATGAATGTCATTGTATGTTTGTGTTCCGAAAGTTCCTTCGTCCGGATAAGCGAGAATTCACAGTATGTGTATCGTGTTCTCATACTGATGTAGACGGGTGTTTGTGATACCACCATGCGATAAATCACCGACGTTACAGATCCCGAGGTATATGAGCACAGACCGTTCTGGTAACCCGACAAAGCCAGCACAGATACACAGAATGATACACCTATATCACTTACACTAATGAAGATGGATATACTGTACGATGAATGAGTCTGCTTGTGCCCGTAAGTGAGACAATAATGATAGGGTCTGATGTCCCCTTGTACCAGGGATAATTGCCGGAATGTAGATAACGTTATGTCGGGATACCTGACGCGGCCTATAGGTACTTAATACGTATCTACACCGGCAGCGTTATAAAGCGACAGCTGACCGCCGTATAGACAGGTATATCTACAGTTAACAGACCGGAAAGTTGCTTATTTACCAGAGTTGTACAGTCGAAGATGATCCTTGTTCACATGCGGCATATTACAGAATAGCAGTGTCAGCAGGTGGGATTGCAATGTGCAGATTAGAAGTGCCCTTTAGAGAGCCACAATTCCCTTCACAAAGCCACATATACGGTGCTCAATGAAGGGGCACAAGGCTACATACACGGTGTCCGTGTTCAATGAAGGAGCACATGGATACATATACGGTGTCCGTGTTCAATGAAGGGGCACATGGATACATATACGGTGTCTGTGTTCAATGAAGGGGCACAAGGCCACATATACGGTGTCTGTGCTCAATGAAGGGGCACATGGCTACATATACGGTGTCTGTGTTCAATGAAGGTCCACAAGGCTACATATACGGTGTCTGTGTTCAATGAAGGGGCACAAGGCTACATATACGGTGTCTGTGTTCAATGAAGGTCCACAAGGCTACATATACGGTGTCTGTGTTCAATGAAGGGGCACAAGGCTACATATAGGGTGTCCGTGTTCAATGAAGGGGCATATGGCTACATATACGGTGTCTGTGCCCAATGAAGGGACACATGGCTACATATACGGTGTCTGTGTTCAATGAAGGGGCACAAGGCTACATATACGGTGTCTGTGTTCAATGAAGGGACACATGGCTACATTTACGGTGTCTGTGTTCAATGGAGGGGCACAAGGCTACATATACTGTGTCCGTGTTCAATGAAGGGGCACATGGCTACATATACGGTGTCTGTGCTCAATGAAGGGGCAACGGGTAGATGTGCCCCATATGGATGCAATGCATGATACAGGGTATATATACACAAGGCCATATACAGAGCGACAGAGACACATTGTGGCACATGAATGGCCACGGCCCATTGCTTCCCACATACAGAGGGGCACCGCCCTAAATTCTTTCCTTAATTGTAATCACAGGGTGATCATGACGTCCACTTGATATGACACACATATATCCCCCGTCTAATCAAAAGTTCTCTCCACTTCGTAGCTCTGTTTACCTAACTAAACCCCTGCCCCCACACAATGACGCAGGCCGGCTTCGTGTCCCCAGCAGGGCAGGGCCGCTGTGAGGCAACCCCTGTCCTGTTACACTGGGTCAGCGTTAAGGTCGCTTTCAATCTCAGCGCAGGAAGTACATTGTGTGACAGTCATATACACCGCTTCGCTATCTTCAGCTGTGTCCGTACACACGTGTAATGGAATCGGTGTTCAAGAGAGACCAATAACACACACTAGGAAGATACATCTGCCTTACTAGCGAACAATGTATTCGAGACAGGGTCCCGTGTATATATGCCGATTCATCAGCAGGTTATCCTTACCTATCTTCATACAGGTTATTAAAACGGAGAGAACTTCATAACCTTCATATTGATCTTACTCAAACGTACTTGCAACCAGTGGCACTAATCTAGGTCTATCTGCATCTCGCTCACATGTGTATGTATCATATGGTATGAGTCGCTGACAGCAACAACCACCCCGTCGGGTGTCTGCACCGACTGTCACATAACAGTACACCCGTCGCCATGTGTCACTATTACATAACCCAGTAATCACTCGGATTGATAGGAGTGACAGGTCTCTGTCCACCTGTAGCGTTAGAGTATTGATTACAGGTGAAGCACACCGAAAGCTACAGACTACTGACAACTCAACAAGATGTGACCCGGGTGTAAATTGTGAGATTACAAAGATGGAGGCACGTTTAGCCTACCTTGTCGTCTGCTTGTATCCGCTCCACCCGCTGTCGTCTGCTACGCTTGCTACCTGCACGCGATTGTCGCGCGATATTTAGGTCAGGTTAAAAGCGATATAGTAGCTGAAGGGTCATATCCGTGGCACGAGATCTGTGAATACACTGACTGGTTGTCCTTAAAAGCGCACAATGTTTGCATTATATTTATCAGAACTGGCTTTCCCTGCGTATACAGTGGGAAAGAGGACGGAGGTCAGTGAGCGCTGAACAGGACTAGATTGGACAGTAAACACGGATTAAGACATGAAGCATATATTTTGAGCTCTTACGGTTGGGTTAATCCTCGAACTGTTGCCAAACTCGAAGTTAAATCCTGGCTTCACCTTTTTAGGTATAATTGTATTAGTTCATCTGTGACGACTTTGCCGACACGTGGGGTGTCCTTGGTGATCTCAAGGATTTAATGCGCGTCTTAAGATACGGATAAAATGGAGATGGTGGAGTCATGTCTGAATTGAGCCTCGTGCCATGACATTGATCATTGCTCAGTATATCATCCATTGTTTTGTCTAGTCAATACAGTAATTTACAGGCCGTCGTGAGATAGGTGGACGTTTTGGGGGATTTTTTTATCCTGGATAAATTGAAACTGTTTTACTTAAAAGCGAACCGTGAAGATCCGGGGTAGAATAGGCCTCAGCAAGCCATGCCTGCTGTAAGAGGAGACCATGCTTGTCGTAAGAGGCGACTACTGGATTGTCTGGTCCAGACTCGATTCTTTACAGACCGCCGTCATATAGCTGGAATATTGCTGAGTGCGGCGTTAAACAACAAACAAACCAACAGACCGCCGTCATATAGCTGGAATATTGCTGAGTGCGGCGTTAAACAACAAACAAACCAACAGACCGCCGTCATATAGCTGGGATATTGCTAAACAAAACAAAAAACAACTTAAAAGCACGTAGCTGGAATGTTGCTTTTCTCTCACTTACGAGAAGTGACACGACGAAAGCATATTATGGCCGACATTTTGAGTCAGATTCCATCACTATGGTGTTCTACTCCATGACGGGACATGGCGGTGTCGTGTCGCGTGATTATACGTAAAGGAAATGTAAGTATCTTGAATCAACACAATATAGTTTCACACCTAGCTGAAGTTGGTCTGGGATAATTTGATAATCGGTATCGACATGGTGAGCTTGTGAATCCACGAAACGTTTCATATGATGTTTGTAAATGTCACAACCATGTTTAGAATGTGTAAACATCAGTGAGTGCATATTGTTTCACGCCGCCTTTAGCAATATTACAGCCAAATCAAGACGGAGACGGACAAGACGGTCTAAAACAATTAGTTGTAACCATGTGGGGAATCGAACCTGGTATTCAGTGGCGAGGGGAATAGACGCTTATTAACTACCCAACTGACCCTCGCGTACAATGTCTTCAAGTGGCATTATACAAAGTGGCATTATTCTGAGGAATATTACACAAAGTGGCATTATTCCGAGGGATAGTACACCAAATGTTATTATTCTTAGAGGCATTACACAAGGTGGCATTATTCTGAGGAATATTACAAAAAGTGGCATTATTCCGGGGGATATTACACCAAATGTTATCATTCCGATGGGCATTAAAACAAAGTGGCATTATTCTGAGGAATATAACACAAAGTGGCATTATTCCGAGGGATATTACACCAAATGTTATTATTCTTAGAGGCATAACACAAAGTGGCATTATTCTGAGGAATATTACAAAAAGTGGCATTATTCCGGGGGATATTACACCAAATGTTATTATTCCGAGAGGCATTAAACAAAGTGGCATTATTCTGAGGAATATTACACAAAGTGGCATTATTCCGAGGGATAGTACACCAAATGTTATCATTCCGATGGGATTAAAACAAAGTGGCATTATTCTGAGGAATATTACACAAAGTGGCATTATTCCGGGGGATATTACACCAAATGTTATCATTCCGAGAGGCATTAAAACAAAGTGGCATTATTCTGAGGAATATTACACAAAGTGGCATTATTCCGAGGGATGTTACACCAAATGTTATCATTCCGAGGGGCATTAAACAAAGTGGCATTATTGTGAGGAAAATTACACAAAGTGGCATTACTCCGAGGGATGTTACACCAAATGTTATTATTCGGAGGAGCATTACACAAAGTGGCATTATTCTGAGGAATGTTACACAAAACGGCACTATTCCGAGGGATATTACACCAAATGTTATTATACCGAGGGGCATTAAACAAAGTGACATTATTCCGACAGGCATTACACAAAGTGGCATTATTCCGTGGGGCATTTCACAGGGTGGCATTATTCCAAGGGACGTTGCTCCGTGTCCAGCCTTAAGACGGCTGCTCATCCTAGGGACAGTTGATGAAGGTGTATACATACGAACATACGGGTACCTAAAGTACCCCGAATCAACGCAAGGCGTCCCATTCCTCACGTTCAACACTTCCATCGGGACAAGCCCACACCATGATCGGAGCGTAACAAACATTGACCCGTCCTCATAACGAGGCCATGAGTGTTTGAGTTGTGGAATCATGCTTGAAGCCTTGCGTCTAATTACACCCTGCACCGAGAGATGTGTTTACCTGCGTGGGTACACGTGAATCTGACGGTGTGACGTAACGTGGTCACACAGACAGACACCCCAGGTCGGGGCAGTCAGGGGCTTAACATTCTGTCAGAGTTACTCCAAAACACACTTTCATCATAAATCAACATTTGTAAATGTTTCGAGTTCATGTCTTAAATAAATACTCCACATAAATAGAATGTGTTTCCTGCAAACAGTTTGACAGAAAATACAAAGAATATCGACATAAGTAGCCATGTCGGTGAGTGAGTGAGTAAATATTGCTTAAAGCCGCTTTAGCAGTATTGAGCATCTCGGTGACTAGTCAGTAATGACGTGTCGAGTTAAACTGCATATGGACGTGAGCGCTACCGTCAAACAATGTCAGCTGTCAACCAGCTATTCAATAACTGCCGAGACAGCGAGCGCACATCACACGACCTCTGACGTGTATTATAATACTGCTTGACACCTGAGACAGTTTGCAGATACATGTTTATGTATACATAATACACAAGAAGATTATGTGTGGATACATTACATTAAAGGGCAGAGGCTGACAGACTTATTTGACATTTCAGTTCTCTTTTGTTGGTTTTTACTCTGTTTATAATGTTACATTTTTATAAATATCACTGGTATTATATTTGGATTATCATATCGGCCGCACTGGCGCATAAAGTTTCTCCGTGGGAACATAACGCGGAATAAACACCCAGAGGATTCGGTGTGGGTGAGTATTGTGTTACGCCGCGTTAAGCAATATTTCAACACCTGAATGAGCTTCACACATTGTACCCATGTGGGGAATCGAACCTAGGCCTTCGGCGTGACGAGGTAACGCTTTAACCTCAAGGCTACCCTATCGCCTCCGAGATTCAAGTGAGTGAGTGAGTATTGTGTTACGCCGCGTTAAGCAATATTCCAGCAATTAATACGGCTGGAACACCTGAATGGGCTTCACACATTGTACACATGTGGGGAATCAAACTTGGGCCTTCGGCGTGACGAGCTAACGCTTTAACCTCAAGGCTACCCTATTGCCTCCGAGATTCAAGTGAGTGAGTGAGTATTGTGTTACGCCGCGTTAAGCAATATTCCAGCAATTAATACGGCTGGAACACCTGAATGGGCTTCACACATTGTACACATGTAGGGAATCGAACCTGGGCCTTCGGCGTGACGAGCTAACGCTTTGACCTCAAGGCTACCCTATCGCCTCCGAGATTCAAGTGAGTGAGTGAGTATTGTGTTACGCCGCGTTAAGCAATTTTCCAGCAATATCACGGCGGGAACACCTGAATGAGCTTCACACATTGTACCCATGTGGGGAATCGAACCTGGGCCTTCGGCGTGAAGAGCGAACGCTTTGACCTCAAGGCTACCATACCGCCTCCGAGATTCAAGGATGAGGTGTGGATTATGTGGTCAAGACGACTATGCTGTATAGTGTGAATGCTGTTTTACGGCGCAGTATTCCAGCTGTATCACGGCTGCCCGAACGTGGTCGAGTCTGGAAATGGTAAACCAGTGGCTGATAACATGAGCAACGACCCACACCGTCATGCTATAAAGACCCAGATTATCCAGGTCAAATAGTAAGACCACCCGATCTTGATCAATCTTCATTAAACCGAAAGAAAATATATTCTACCACTGAAATTCGTCTGTTCATACATACTTAGTCCTGCACCACGACCGTGGAATATATTTATTTTATGAAAAAAAAATAATCTTGAAACGCATACGAAAGCAAGTCTAGCCAGGAGTCAAGAGGGATATTGTGTAAGATTTCAGAGACTAAATGTAAGTCTAATACATACTACACGAAAGAAGTTAAGGACCACCTGATTCATATTTCCATCGTTAATGTGACATGACAGATTAACTACAGTAATATGAAAGAATCGGTACTCCTTAACTTCTTTTGAGTAGTATATTACATTATGCCCGTGAAGTTCGGCTGAGATAGTCAACTTCGAGTTAGGCAACAGTTCGAGGTACGCTCGGAACAAACCAACTCCAAAGATTCAAGGTATTTTCAGGGGCGATCGGGAAGAACAATTTGGATGGTCTCACCTCGCATGTGACCCGGATGTTCACAGAGTGAATATTGTTTTAGGGGTCTACTGGGTTACTCGATTAGTAAAAGGTTCAGGTGTATTTTTAATACACCTGAACCTTTTATTTATCGAGTAACCCACCTGGAAATTATCCTCGATTATTAAACGCACACGCACACGCACACGCATACGCATACGCACATGCACGCACAAACGCAAACACACATAGCCTAGTTATATTGCGAGAGCCTGTAAAAACTCGAATCTAGACCAGACAAACCAGTGATTGATATTGTGATCAACGATCCACGCCATCGGGGTGCAATGACATGCTATCAGCCAAGTCAGCGAGCCTGACCACCCGATCCATTAAGTCACCTCGTAGGACAAAAAGTGTTGTTGGGGATCCGCACGAGGGACACGAGGGACAGTTATTATCAAACACTGTGTTTGTACAAAGTCCTATCTCAGTAAACATCTTCAGAAACCTACTAATTTTACTTATTTTCTACTTACATATTACTTGTCAAAGACGCCGGGGATCTTGCACAGATCTCCTCTTTCCGACGCTTTACAAATAAGCCTGTTACATGACACATGAGAATAACAATCTTCTCTGTCAGCGAAACATGTCATTACTACAACCGACTGAGTGTTAGTCTCACGTGATCCCCCGAGATCACAGGTAATTTACAGGTGTGTAACAATCAGCGCTCAGGTGTGTTACCTCCAGCGTCCGGCGTTACAGGTATCAACTCAATAACGTACACGTATAAGTTTAGCATTACATGAAAGTCATAGATTACTGTGCCACAAGGAGATCCCTTCTGGAGTATCACGTGACGAACAGTTGACATTGATATGGTGTTATGAAAGGAATTATGAATATGATTGATATGTATCTGTCGTGCTTCCATTGTTGTGACAGCTTGAAGCCATTTTGTTTTATATAATATCCTCTCCCTGGCATGTGTCAAAGCTAATCAGTTGAGGGCGGTAGGGGAAGGGGTACCACTACTTAACCTATTACACGGATATATTTAATCAAGAACTAATCAAATACGGATAAGCATAATCCTGATAATGGTTTTAGTTTACATGGAACCTGTAGTTTAGGAACTGTAGAAGGTTACCGAAAAATCCTTGGGGAGGTTTTTGCCTCTTCGTCATAAATGTAGTTAGGGGCGGAAGGTTAATCCTAGAAGTTTGCGTTTCATTGTCATATTATTTGTGTTGAAAACATATTACCAAATGAGTTATGGTTATATGTTTAAGCTTGTATACTCAATGACCGATATTATTAAACTTCTAAATGTATAGACGTCAAATGGCGGGGAGAGGAGGGGACGTACCCCTACACACAGACACACTCACACTTACCACACTCACACACACACAGCACTCTCACATACTCACACACTCACAACACACACTTACACACTCTCACACATACTTACACACTATCTCACGCTCACACACAGACACACACTCAAAGTGCGCACACAAACAACACATACACACACAAACAACACATACACACACAACACTCACAAACACACACAGACGCACGCGCACGTATACACGCACACTCACACACACACCACACACACCACACACACACACACACACTCCCTCTCTCTCTCTCTCTCTCTCTCTCTCTCTCTCTCTCTCTCACACACACACACACACACACACACACACACACACACGCTGACCTCCCTTGGACCAGTACAGGTTAACATATAACCATCACTGAGTAATAATAGTACACAGGTCGTTAGATCGTACGGTTTCATATAAAAGCAGGTCCCGTAACACACAAACGAATTATCACGTTGGACATAAAACCATTGCTCGAATATTCGATTATCTCTTCCCTTTGTTTTTTTATTTGTCTACCTAACTCTGCAGCTCAAACCAGAGATTGATAGCACGAGCAACAATCTACGTCACCGAGACCCATGACGCAATCAGTCAGGGCTGCTTGCACACAGCGTTCGGCCATTGTAACTCCACGGAGAAGGGGAGGAAAAGAAGATGATTATCTTATGGAACAATAAGGTATTAACAATGCTAAAGCAAGTGCATCCTGAGATACAGTAAACTACGGTTATAACGAACACGCTTATAACGAACTGACGGATATAACGAACTACTTTTTTGGTCCCGATAATTAGCTGTATTATGCTGTATATATGCTTATAACGAACTACGGTTATAACGAACTAAAATTAGTAGTCCCTTTGAGTTCGTTATAACCGTACTTTACTGTAACTTTGTTCAAGAGGGCCCCATCAGTCCTTACAGCGATCACGCGCTGCTAAAGACCGCGTTCCACAAAGCGATCATAGTGCTACGTTGATCGTAAGCCTATGATAAAGTATGGGACATACGACCAACTTAGCACTAAGATCGCTTTGAGGAACAGGTTCCTAGGCTCCGTTCCACAAAGCAATTTTAGCGCAAAGACGATCGTAACTCCCAACAACACAGACTTGCGACAGTCTTAGTCCTAAGATCCCTTTGTGGAACGGGTCCCTGTTCCCCCTGAATTCCCATCGAGTAGGAGCAGAAGATGACCTGCCCTATACAATATACACGATGTCAGTCACTGGCCATCACATGTTCATATGACCCAAGTGCATGCACGATTCCTTCAGTGAATATAGAAATACAAACGGGTCCAGAGACAATAAAAATCCTCGAAGCAAATCCAAAAAGATCCCTGTTTTCTTGATTCTGAATCTGATACGCTTCAATAAAAACTTGATATTCGACCTCATCCAGTGAATGTCTGCACAGGAATGCGTTACCGGCGGATGCTGTGACTGCTAATACTGAAGATGTGAAAGATAGCTACCCATTTGAAGCGTTCCCACGCACTCGAAGCACAAGGCATACCCCATTCCCCCCCTCCAACATACCCCTGTCTCAGGACAATATATATATTACTCATTTTCACATTGTTAAGTGACAACAACCTGCTGTATAATCGTTACAGGGGTATTCTAGGTGTCTACAGAATGTACCTTGACAAACTGCTATATGACAACGGGAATGTTCATTCAGTAATAGACTTGCACAAGTCTCTATGGCATTACTTATTAGTTTGAATCATATGTTCTAGATTATGTAAATATTAAGAACGAGTTGTCCCTATAACAGACTGGAGTCCTTATATCTAGACTTGCCTATAAGGAGGATAGAAAAACTACACATCCCTGTACTTTTCTTTCAGTAGAGTCCAGGAGCAAGGCTACGTCAGCAGGTGCCCGCGGGGATGGTTTGAACTAGCTGTGTGCAGAGATGATGGATTGTGCATTGAAACGAGAAAATAATATACTGGGTTTGTTATACAAATTTATGAATTATTATCTTTTCACGCTGAGGGACGCGCCGCGGGGTTCACCGATTGGTAATAATTGAATAATACGGATGAATGGAAAAAATATTTGAACCTAAATACTGGGGACATGAGTAGGACATTGTTTTATGTATGTGCAAAATATAACTGACCTGCGGGTCATGGTCAGTAAAAACTCGGGGACGTGTGATCCCCGTCTCTCTCTCTCTCTCTCTCTCTCTCTCTCTCTCTCTCTCTCTCTCTCTCTCTCTCTCTCTCTCTCTCTCTCGCTCATTATCTCACACTTTCTCTCTCATTATCTCTCTCACTCTCTCATTATCGCGCTCATTCTCTCACACTCGCTCTCTGTCTCTCGCTCTCTATCATTATCTCGCTTACTCTCTTTGCCTCTCTCTGTGCCTCTCTCTCTCTCTCATTATCTCACACTTTCTCTCTCATTCTCTCTCTCACTCTCACTATCTCTCTCATTATCTCGCTCATTCTCTCACACTCGCTCTCTGTCTCACGCTCTCTATCATTATCTCTATCTGTGCCTCTCTCTCTCTCTCTCATTATCTCACACTTTCTCTCTCATTCTCTCTCACTCTCGATATCTCTTTCACTGTCATTCTCTCTCTCATCATCTCACACTTTCTCTTATTCTCTCTCTCACTCTCGCTATCTCTCTCATTATCTCATCATTCTCTCACACTCGCTCTCTGTCTCTCGCTCTCTATCATTATCTCGCTTACTCTCTTTGCCTCTCCCTGTGCCTCTCTCTGTCTCTCTGTCTCTCTCTCTCACACACACACAGTATTTCAGATGAACTATAACCTTCGCTATCATCTAAACGTAGCTGAACCTGTTTCATCACAATCTTATATCAATCTCGGGGGAGACATAACTACGAAAACTTCAAATATTCAAAGTCCCAAAACAGGTGGTAATGCTAAATAAGCCAGCTTATTTTCAAATCTCAAAACACTTCTCCAATCTTTTCTAGGCGTTGAATACCGCAATCAATGAAGTATTCAGGTAAACGCCCATCTGTTACCATGGGGAGCAGGATGTGCGGAATGTGATAAACTAGCTGACAACGTGCAGAGCGTGTGTACCAACACGTGAAATCATTGTGAACAACCAGGGCCGGTAATGAAGACATATAAGCAGATCAGGCGGAGAGTATATTATACAGAACGCTCGAGCAGAAACTACTTTCAAGTAATATTATTCGTTCGACAAAAGAAACCAAGTCAATGACGTGTGACTGACATTTATGTCCCCTCGATGGAGTAGTTTACACTTCAAATTGAAACTTGAATTACCCTGCTTCATAGTGGAGCATTGTGGGTACAAATATAACAAGATCGGGTTACTCATAAGGAGAGTTGTAACGCTGCTGTCTCAATGTAAGGTTCTATGTTCGCAGAAAGGTGAGCGTATACTGCCCCTCCGGTGGCAACCATCACAAACACGTGCAAAGGCAAGTCAACTGTTCACATACAAAGCACGGGAAACATGTGGTAGAAGTCAAAATAGGGAATTGCAGCAGACATAATTCTTGTCACAGATACGTAACATTTTGGAAATGTCGAACATATGTTTGACATAAAACATTTTGAAAGCTTTTCTAAGGCCTTGAATGTTGTAAATCTTACCAAAGAAAGAGAATGCATTACATTTTTGCTCGATTGTGAAAAATTTAGACATCAAAGGGTAGATTTGCTGGAATATTGCTCGACATTAAAGAACGCTGACTATTTGTAGTTGACGTCATCCCCTTGCCAAAGTCTTTTTGTCACTCTGAATCTTTATGCATACATCTAACACACGCCCCGAGTGTAGGGCAATTTTTTTTTATATGTTTTAATAATACAGTCAAAACTGGATGTATCAAGCACGGTTATAACGAATTCAGCCCAACATACAGATATTGAACGAGTACACTTTGAGAGAGAAACTCGTAAAGAGGGGGGAAGGGGATGTTAGAATAGGTTTTTCAGTAGCCCATGCTAGTCGTAAGAGGCGACCATTTGAGATATGCCATGTGAGATACACCATGTGTGATACAGCATGTGAGATACGCCATGTGAGATATACCATGTGAGATACGCCATGTGAGATATACCATGTGAGATATGCCATGTGAGATACGCCATGTGTGATACAGCATGTGAGATACGCCATGTGAGATACGTCATGTGAGATACGCCATGTGAGATATACCATGTGAGATATGCTATGTGAGATACGCCATGTGAGATAAGCCATGTGAGATACATTTTGTGGGATACGTCATGTGAGATACGTTTTGTGGGATACGTCATGTGAGATACGCAGTGTGTGATACAGCATGTGAGATACGTCATGTGTGATACAGCATTTGAGATACGCCATGTGAGATACGTCATGTGAGATATACCATGTGAGATATACCATGTGAGATACGCCATGTTAGATATGCCATGTGAGATACGCCATGTGAGATACACCATGTGAGATACGCCATGTGAGATACGCCATGTGAGATATACCATGTGAGATATGCTATGTGAGATACGCCATGTGAGATATACCATGTGAGATACGTTATGTGGGATACGTCATGTGAGATACGTAGTGTGAGATACATCATTGATATATGCCTTGTGAGACCGACATGTGCACGAATAATACACAATTACTTGATCAACGTCATCACGACAAGCCGCTATGTGGTACAGGCAATGTACACCTGTTACTTGCATTAATATTACAAAGGCCAAACTGACCTTGCAGATACTGCAGCTGAGAATGGTGACGCATTAATGATACAACAATGTCAACCTTACATGATTTCGTTTTAATTGAGAACCTTTTTTATATCAACCTATACTTTTTCACAGCACTACACTGCACGAAAAACGACTATTTGCTTAACACAAAATAGGTTAAATACACAAAGAAGACTTCAAAGGGATATATGATTGTATTCAATCTTAACCCTTAAGGACTTCTTAATATAAATACATACATATTTCATATCTTTATCTGCTCATGTTCCACGCGCTGTGTTGTACAAAACGTCAAGAAGAGAAAAAATAGTTTACAGCTTTAAAACAAATCGACATACCTTTGAAATCGAATCCTGCATAATTTCCAGTTAAAAGGTCTAGAGAAGGTTACCTGGTGTATTAACAGACGTCCAAGCGGTGAAATGGTTAGAACACGCTATAAGCCTCGTCAGATGCCTGTCTATGTAACGTGATCAACAACAAGATACGATCTCACCGTTGCCCATATGTCGTGGGATCCCACTGGTGATTGAAGCTAGATAGAATAGTTAATACATCTGGTGATCAACTATTTCAGGAGTAGGGTATATTACCTTAATATATAAGGTCAGGGAGAAGGTTAGAAAAACAGGTCTTATTCTCCAGCAACTTTGAAAAAAAGACATAAATACAAACCCCATTCTCCTACTCTCGAATGTATTATCTTGGTGTAGGGTTCTGCGTGGCGAGAGAGGTAGTTTATGGTGTGTGTTTTTCTGTCTATAACAAACAGCTACGTTACCTTCACTTGTCTCTTGATGAAAGGGAACGCAGGGGGAAGAAAGTAGGGTTATGTTTTGGTCGTTAAAGATGTTATTTGTGGTTCGAGTTTCCAAAGTGCCTTGTGTATAAGTGTAAGGCGTAGCTTGGCGGAGATGAAAATATATACTATACAGTTTGTGTTATTGCCTCGCGTGTAACACCTGTTTTTCTTTACATATTGCATGCATTCGTCATCTCGAACGTAATGGATACACGATGTTCATTCGAGGTGCTCTTTTCTAAGTTTTGTAAGTTTGTTTGTTTGTTGTTTAACGCTGCACTCTGCAATATTCCAGCGATATGACGGCGGTCTGTAAATAATCGAGTCTGGACCAGACAATCCAGTTATTGATATCATGAGCATCGATCCACGCACTTGGGATACGATGACATGCATCAACCAAGTCAGCGAGCCTGACCACCCGATCCCGTAAGTCGCCTCTTACAACAAGCATAGTCGCATTTTACGGTAAGCATGGGTTGCTGAAGACCCATTCTACCCCGAATCTCCTTGGGTCTTGTTTTCAAGCGTTGGTAGATGTCATATCAATGGTCATCGATGAAAGGCCACATCCAACATTGCGGCCGCCTAGGTAACAGTTTAATAAAATAAACTGATAACAGAAAATAGAGATAACTATGTATAACAACACCTTGCCAAAACACTAACTGGATCCGGAGTGAGTGGGGACTAACGCCGCTTTGAACAGTATTCAGTTATATCACGGCGTGTCAGCTTGATGTGACTTAGTATATACCTGTAGCTGCCTTAGTCTATACCGGGAGTTTATGACTTAGCAAGTACGTGTATCTGATATAGAATATACCTGTAGCTGATATAGAATATACCTGTAGCTGAATTAGTCTACACCTGTAGCTCAATTTGCCTATACATGTAGTTGACTAAGGCTATACCTGTAGCTGAGTTAGGCTATAACCTGTAGCTGAATCAGCCCATACCCGTAGCTGATACAGAATATAACCTTTTCTGTAGTTGACTACACGTGAAGTTGAATCTGCCTATAGCTGGTTTAGCATATATACGAGTATTTGACTCAGCATATGCCTGTCTAGCTGATTTAGCCAACACCTGCAGCTGAATCTGCTTATACTGAAATCTCCGTACCTGGATCATTCAAGTTATATCATATAGTCGATGAAATCCCCACTCTCTTACAGCCATGGCGTTGTCTCTACCGAGCTGTTACCTATGTAATAACTTACCTGTCCTAATTAGCTAGTAATTACGGGGAACAGTTAGACCCCCCAGGGACAGCTGGAACAGGTACACTGGAACCTGTCCTACCCAGAGCAGAAAACACGACTGTATAGGTAAAAGATAACACAATCTCCATCGATCTTTTGTAATCGATTCCCGTTGCCATGGCTACACTGATATTAAATGTATAATTCACTTTTAAAGTGATAGGTATAACACATGTTTTGAAACAAATCAATTAAACATTTTATGATAAGCTCGTGTGGCTAAAATATAAACGAATGAAGATATTGATTAAATATTATTTCACATTTTACTTTTATTTTTTTTATATATTGAATTATTTTAGATGCATATATTTAAATTATTAATCTCATCTTCTTAATCATTATTGATAAACAGTCTTTGTTTCAGAGTCAGTCGCGGCTCCTAGAACACGATAAAACAAAAGGTCGGTAAGGGATATAGCCCAACACATATCAGATTCCCCTTCATAATGTATGGAGACCTGGCTAGGTTTTCGCTGCCCTGCTTGTTATATGGCGTGACTCCTACTACAAGATATAACAGACACCAATAGAAAGTAGTAGGTTCGGGTGTTTAAATGCACGGAGCGTCTTAATGGATACCAATAAATGTAAAGTGGCATTCATCACAACACCCCTGTTATTGTTGTAAGGTGGGCAATCTGACTACGTTATATAGCAACAGACTGCTTAATTGTCGACTTTCCCCCTTAAAAAACGTTTTAGTTATTTTCTGCATGTAGCTACTTAATTCCTTTAAACATAATTGGCATATGGGTGTGGACAGGAGATGAGGTGAGGTGAAATGGACACGAGAGAGACAGAGAGTGAGAGAGAGAGAGAGAAAGAAAAAAAGAAAGAGAGAGAGGGGGAAGTGAGATAATGAGGGAGAGAGAGGCACACAGAGAGGCAAAGAGAGTAAGCGAGATAATGATAGAGAGCGAGAGACAGAGCGAGTGTGAGAGAATGAGCAAGATAATGAGAGTGAGAGAGAGAATGAGAGATAAAGTGTGAGATAATGAACGAGATAATGAGAGAGAGATATCGAGAGTGAGAGAATGAGAGAGAACGTGTGAGATAATGAGAGAGCGAGAGACAGAGAGCGAGTGTGAGCGAATAAGCGAGATAATGAGAGAGTGAGAGAGAATGAGAGAGAAAGTGTGAGATAATGAGAGAGAGAGAGAGAGAGAGAGAGAGAGAGAGAGAGAGAGAGAGAGAGAGAGAGAGAGAGAGAGAGAGAGACGGGGATCACACGAACTCGAGTTATTACTAACCCAGAGCCGCAGGTCACTTACCATAAAAACAGACAATTGCCACTATCACACCATCATCTCAACCGGTGCCCTGTTGATTTAATCCACGAACGCCCATTTCACACTCTAAATATGTTGCTCAACCAATTACAGTAACCACAGGTAGTAGCGGGAAGATCAGAACGCTTGCTAAACACCGATTTCGAGCCATTTAAAACATTTATCGCCATGTCCCCTTCAGGCCAAACTACAATGGGGAGACAACCCCGCTCTGACGTGATGTTACGTAGTCGCCAGGTTATTGAAAGATCAAGAGCGACCGGTCGTGGCGTGTTGGCGTATTGTCGCTAACAACGACAATATTATCAGTGTAATTAACTCCTGGTCACTTCACTTGATCCGGTCGCTATTGCCCGGAGGTGGGGCTTGATCCGGTCGACATTGCCCGGGGTGGGGTCGGAGGTATTACTGTGTGGGTGTTCTCGTTGACTTATTCAAACCAAGCATGCAATCTAAAGTCTAGCCTATCTCCTAGTCAGTCATAAAGTTATATATCCAATATAGCCCATGCAAGTCTACAATATTTGACAATTCTATATTACTGCAGTATCCGAAAATGGGTTCTTTTTTCTTATATTTTAATAACTATGACAACTGTAAAAAAAATTCAGTTCAGAGACTATATGTTAGTTTACTATCTCCGTTCTGTACGGCTAATTGACCTGTTTTGCAGTATAACACATTTCAAATTCAGGAAATACTTGGGAAAATTGACCTCAGGTTTTCACAGAAAGAAACAATTCTCTGGCCATGTTAGGTGTCCTGAAAATTATTCGACTTTCCCTTTAAGAGAAAAAAAACATTGTATGTCTGAAAGCAATGAGAAAAGTATCCAAATAGCCAAGCAAAATACACCCAGAGCAACTTAAATGGTCGGTCCCTAGTTTTAAAGGATGAGGCCCCGTTGCATCTCTTAATATGTTTTGTACCAAAAAGTTCCAGAAATAACACGAGGTCAATAAACATGACCATTGATTAACTTTGGAATGTTCCTTGTTAAGCAGTAGTTATGTTCGTGCACACAGTAAATGTAACGTACCTAAACGTGTAGGGATATCTCAACATTTATAACAAAGTTACGTGAACTTAAATGACAGCTGGATAGACGCAATAATTTTGCTAACACTCTAATAGTTTGAGTATGGGTACTAAATCGTCCCATAGTTTTCCTTGAAAGGTTCCCCTCCCATAGTTAAACAAGAGCGGTCACCCTCCCATAGCATAGTGAGTGAGTGGGTATGGTTTTGCGCCGCTTTTAGCAATATTCCAGCAATATCACGGCGGGGGACACCAGAAATGGGCTTCACACATTGTACCCATGTCGGGAATCGAACCCGGGTCTTCGGCGTGACGAGCAAACCCATAGCATAGCATAGTATAGTGAATATAACTTGAAGATTAGTTTGGGACATTAACGTGATCGCACTTTGTTTTAAGTAGGAGAAATTCCTCAATCCCGCGATTATTTTCGCACGTGAAGCTTGTTCGTGCGAAAATAATCGCGAGATTTCGGACATTCTCCAATACATAACGCCAACGCCAGACAATAACCAGTCTCGATTTTCCGCCGAAACAGATTCAATTGGACATAAAAGGCACCATAGCGGCTGAAATTATCTAAATGGATAACTGAAAATCCGTGATGACACGAGGTGTTTGGGAAAAGAGTAAACATGCGTCAGCCTTCAGTCGCCATGTGCTCACAGTGCTGGAGATACGGACCTGGCGCTGAATATTGTCTGACTTTAGGTATACTTGCTTAACGTCTTACCCGCCACACTCATCTTTGTAAAATGTCGATAGAAATGATGAAGTCCACCTACCTCTCAGCAATACCAGCAACTACCGGCAACACCAAACAGTTCATGGTCAGATCACATGAGAGTCAGTTGTACTCGGACACAATCTACAACAACGTCAGTATTATCCGCTTCCTATGACTTACGTTGAATTCATTTCTGACTCCCACCTAACCTGACTAAGCGACCCTGTGTTCCCCTGGACGACAAGTTATAGAATTGAGACGCGTGAAACCTGAGAATGCGTAACAATTAGATTGTTGGAAATGGGTTGTGTGATGGTTTGTATTCATGCATTGTTACCCAAGAGTCCAATATTAGCGCCAGGCACGACTCAGGCTCCAACGTTATTGATACAACACACGCAAACTGACACCGGTGTGTGCTCAACACTGCCCTGAACAAACTACAGGAACATCAGGTCACATCGCGCAAACACAACCGTGAGAAATGGCTGTCTTGTCCCGTTGGGGCCTAATCAGGGGACAGGGAAGAAGAATTTGTTTGTTGTTTATTTGTTTATTTTCTTGAACCGGTAAAAAGATGGTTCAACGGACTGTTTGTAATTATTACAGTTTTTAACAGCTCGCCGGATATAATGGTTGTTCTGTCGGTTTCTGAAATGTTTCACCTACGTGTAAGAATGCGGTCACGCCACAAGGAACGACCCACTTGTTTGAACAAGATCATGACACAATAACGCATTATGACAAACTCGATTAATCTTATATTTGATATATTGATCAACTCGTGACAGTAACAGGTTCATGTGATATTGGTCAGCATCCATTCCAACAACCTTGTTATTGATACGAATAATAAAACTAATCCAAGAGACTCTTTCCGACTGCAAATATTTGTCTGAGATGTTTCTCATTAATTCAAACGGTTTATTGGAATATAATACCAGGCCAATATTTTCATCATCATTGCGTCTTTAACCTCGGTGACCGACAAAAGCAAGGTCCACATGATTCCATCAATATAATCCACAATGTCCTATCAACACTGGGAACCCTATGGTATCATAGCTCAAACTCGGGATGGAGACGATTGGTTTTCTTGAACACTCACATCTCATTTTATTTGTTCGTGGACCGCACTATTCACTGATGTTTTCCTGTCATTGATTACAACCAGGGAAGAACGTGGCTCTCTATTGTCTTCAAGATGACAACAGAACGCGCGCGTGCTACTGTCGATATCGACATTGGGGGACAACAGGAGGTGTAATTACAGCCACGTGCTGCAAACGTCAAGCGGGATTCTGGAAGAGTGTCTGAGTTCCTGAAGATGTAGATGATGTAGATAGGTTGGTCACGTGATTAAGTTAAGATAACGGACAATGTCAATGATTTGGTAGATTATGGAATTAACATCTCTATAAAGGCGTGTCCCTCGCGTGGGGTCATTTGTTGAAAGTAGCATCAAGGTAATTACCGTTATTTCTGAACCGTAACGGGATATTTCTGTCGCCTGTGATAAACCAGCCCATATTGATGTTGATATCAATGAGGATCACGTCAATACGCGACGTGCAGTTGCAGCGGCCATTAGTGTTTACCAGTCTGTGACTGTTGATTGTAATCAACGTCGGTGCATGGACGAGGTAATGACAACAGCCAATGCAGACGCGGAGTTTGGACAAAACAATGGATTCATATCATTATTTATAAACACGAGACCAAACACATTAATGACTACATTTACAATATTTCAGACCAACTGGTATTTTTACCTGCACGTGCTACATTTCTGCCCATGCGCGATTGCTCTAACCTTAATTTATGGCATGTTTGAAACAACTAACGTATATGGGATGACGTCTTTTGTGAGATTTGTAATCCCAATGTCTTGATGCAACCTTGATCTACCGTCCTTGACGACTGGCAAATTCGACCCTGACCTTGCCCCGACACTGCATTTCTACGACGAATAGAACACGTGCACATTCCTGGTAAAAACACGCTTTCCTTCTCGTAACGTCATCACACCATTCCCACTGATAGATTCATGAAACGGTCAGCATATCCTGTGTGAACTGGTCATGAAGACGATTATGGTTTTGACACCAGCGACATCAACACTTTTGACCAACAATTAAACAGACTCATATTCACGTCATAACCTATATGACGGAGTGCACTGCTATGCATGATATACAGGCGATCATGGTCCTGTAAAACACATTGGGCCCGGTTACTGGATATTTAATACTCATCTTAGTACATACCTCCTCTTGCCGTCATTGTCTTGTGTGGTACCGGCAGTACAGCACTCCTCGCCACAATACTGCACCCGAACTGACAGTTCTGTTACGTCGCAATTCCACCCGTGCTGTGGAAGGCTTTAGTTGTAGACGGGTCGAGATTTTATCACCTTCTGTAATTACTAGCGCTCTGAACTACCCGTATTCAGCCTCCATCGCCACGGAAGGAACGCAACAATGAGCTTCAAGTATGCCACACTGACAAAGGGATCAAATTATGTTTCTTGAAAGCATTCGACCCGTTTATTTCTTAAATGCTTCGTGAGCAGTCTTTCATTAACTGCAGATAATTGTGGAGTCGGACAAAGATAGTCAGCTTTAAGTCAGTGTTGTTTGAGCAGAGCTTTGTGGATGAGGTTCTAATGCTCGTTTGGAGCTCCCATGTGGAAACCGGTCTTGTGTTTTATCACCACGGAGATATAGTCGACGGGGTACATTCAAATACATCTTTTATAGTGCTGATGCAGCAGGCTGTTCACATTGCCGACCCTCACAACCCACCCTCCCCCCTCGTATCACCTGCAGGTTTTCGTAGAAACCACCCTCCTGCACAAAGGGTACATCATGGTTTATACCAAAATACTGGCATAGCAGGGGTCATCATTCTAAAAGCCTCTTCTCTGAGCCACTTTATCACCTGTCGATGTCTGTCATGCACTAAACACCCCCCACCCCCCTACCCCCACCACCACCCCTCCCAAACCAAATACACACAGACCCTTACCCTCAACACCATACCCCTCAATAATCTACCTTCTCAAGACCTTCCACCCTCATCATTCTACAACCTCAACACGCAATACATCCTCAACACCCTCAAGACCCTACACACTTAACGATCTTACCCTTCAACACCCTACCCCCTCAACACCACACCCTTTCAATAATCTACCCCTAAACACCCTACCCCCTCAACACCCTACCCCCTCAACACCCTACCCCCTCAACACCCTACCCCCTCAACATCCTACCCCCTCAACACCCTACCCCTCAACACCATACCCCTCAACACCATACCCCCTCAACACCCTACACCCTCAACACCCTACCCACTCAACACCACACCCCTCAACACCCTACCCCCTCAACGCCCTACCCCCTCAACACCCTACCCCCTCAACATCCTACCCCTCAACACCCTACCCACTCAACACCACACCCCTCAACACCCTACCCCCTCAACACCCTACCCCCTCAACACCCTACCCACTCAACACCCTACCCCTCAACACCCTACCCCCTCAACGCCCTACCCCCTCAACACCCTACCCCCTCAACATCCTACCCCTCAACACCCTACCCCTCAACACCCTACCCCTCAACACCATACCCCTCAACACCCTACCCCCACAACATCCAACCCCTCAACACCCTACCCCCACAACACCCCACCCCTCAACACCCCACCCCTCAACATCCTACCCCTCAATACCCTACCCCCTCAACATCCTACCCCTCAACGCCCTACCCCTCAAGATCCTACCCCTCAACACCCTACCCCCTCAACACCCTACCCCCTCAACACCAAATCACCCTCAACACCCTACCTCCTCCCCTATTGCCACTTCAAACTGAAATCCTATTTCAAAGGCCACGTTCGATTAAATCACGTTTACATATTTTGAGGTCACCGATGAGGGTGAAAGAGGGGTGGATTTTTCAACAATATTTCATGGTTTGTAGCCATTGCTTTTCTTGAGAGAAAAAAAACTTTCTGTAGGGTCTCCCCGTAGTTACAAGTAACATGGGGAACAGCTGATCAAGAACGCTGAACAAATGAGGGGACACGGTAGTCGCAGCTAGGCTAGGCTCGGGGCGGTGGGGGTGGGGCTGTCCAAATGCTACGGTTGACATCACCTCAGTTTGCAGAAAGCCTTGCTGTTCATTAAGACCAACAAGAAGGAATGCTGTGCCCTGTTCAAGTGCCTCTTTAGACACCTGGCTCAGGTCAGACGGAAAATTCATTGACAAAACTATATCGCATATAATGACATTCAAAGTTCTCAATCTATCATTATCAATCAAACGAGATCAAAATAAACGTAGCGAAGAAGTCGGCCATAACCCAGCCCGCCTTCGTCAGTTTCCGTCGAATTAGTTTGTGGGTGGTACGGAAAGATGGATCGTAAAAGCTACAAAAACGAACTCGGATATATGTTCGCGTTGTATGTTGATATATTATACCATAGCTGTCATCAGTAAGTGCTGTAAAACACTTGAGAGGCGTTCTTTTTACAAAGAGGGTTTAATTTATTAATATGCGTGATGTCGGATACAATGTGACAAAACATGAAGAAATATATCGTGTTTCGTAGACGCTAAATATACATGACATTATTAGGTATCCCCGTCGGCACATTCCTATTTCGCCCCGTTCACAAACCTTCAGGTCAGTGGTAGAGCGTATATTCATTCTACTGGGATTAAATAGATAAGCATATATACTGTCTACCTGAAGATGGAAATTAAACCAGATATTTTACTCGTTTCTCATATGCCGGGGACATATTCTCTTACCCGGAATTATAACTATAATTGTATATGTATGTTGTTTTATGCCGCATATTCCAACGACATGACGGCGGTCTGTAAATAATCCAGTATGAACCAGACAATCAAGTGATTGACATCTTGAGCATCGATCTACGCAATGGGATACGATGGCATGCAATCAACGACATGACCACCCGATCCATTTAGTCATCTCTTACGACAAGCATGGATTTCTGAAGGGTTGTCTGTATAGAGGCGAATATATCTTTGTGTAAATGCTATTGTCGTAGAAAATAATATTTGATGTTTTTATGTTGGTTATCTTTACTGTTAATGAAATATGTATCGACTAGATGAAGTTGGATAGACGGAGTAGAAGTTGTTTCACATCTATATCTAGGAAATCTGTGTAGAGTTGAGTCCAGATAAACCATTGGTTGATAACATGAGCACCTATCCACGACGTCGTAGTACAATGTCATAAATCAGCACGGTCACACATCGCAACCATCCGATTTTACTGGCTTTTACAAGTAGGGTGTATTGGGTGTCCATTTTGCTCGGATTCACCGGGGGGTGATGATGATGACGATGATGACGACGACGATTATGATAATGATGATGATGATAGTTACAATAGTAGTAGATGATGATGATGATGATGATGATGATGATGATGATGATGATTTCATCAATGGTGAAAATTAGTGTTGGACATATTGTCGTATTCCAAATACCCGATAACAAATAACAAGTTAACATGGGCGGTCAGCTGCGGGTTGATCATGTACATGGTAATATATTCCTGTCTAATTAGCAGAAACATGTCACCTGTCAACGGCACATCCATATCCTGACGGCGCATCCAGACCAGGTATTATGCTCCTCGTAGTACACGACAGGAGAAACTCTACGTGATCTTAATCATTGACAATATAAATAATACAAGCGAAAGAGTTTCAATCGTTGTCTCTCGGCGAGCTAGCGAGACAAAGAGTCTTTATTTTCTACCGACTTTCTCGAGCCGAACTGTAGCCTATAAATCCAACTTTATAACTCAATGTGATTCTCAACTGTCAAAAGTTCACATATACCTCCCAGCATGTAGACTCGGAGATAAGCTCATTGATGTGAGAAAGTTGCATGCTTGACTGTCGCCGTATAGCTTAGTTTGTTCCACGTGCTTGGAACGCTGGACTGTCGGATTTATGAAATTTAATGTATGGAATCTCACGTCTAGAGCAGAAACGTACCTATAGTCATTCAACAACAGTAGAATATGTAAACATTGTCATACGAAATCCATGCGAGTCGCACAGACAGCATGTGGCACGATTATAGATCTGTAGACATATTGGAAGCGCATCTTACCTGTAGATGCAGGTGTCATGTCGGTAGTATTGTGTTCCATGTATAGCGTTGATAATTCCGGATCCTTCACCTGTGCAGGTAGTCTGTTCCTGTGGCGTCTACCTGTTGTCTCACCTGTGTAGACCTGCCGGCCACTCAGACCTCTCACACCTGGATTACTAGTCAGGTGAGCGGCGTTACAGCCAGCCGACCACAGTTCACAGATCTCACTCGCGGGCCACGTACGTCACATGATCAGAGAGGTGTAGTAAAACAGTTAGCCCTGCCGTCACACGCAGCCCGGGGGGAGGGACACTGGTGGGGGTGGGGGCACGGCCGCACACAGGTAACGCAGTACATACATATATAAATACCTAGCACAAGGCTATAACCACTGTTGGGTTTCACAACGCTTATGTACCCGCGATAAAAAAATATTCTGTTCCGGAAAATGCTTAAGAATGGCTGATGGGTTTCCTTGGGTGTCAAAAGGTCCATACGGGTGGACTCTAATCAGTGTGCTGAACCCGTGCGTATCCCTTTACCGTTAGAATATGCCTTCTACCTGGGGGAGACCCTCCTTCGTCACTGCCAGGTACTACCCCCTACTGACGACCAGTGCAGGAGACGCACCCCCGGGCCATACGTCCGCTCACTACTTTGGTATTTTACAAATTTTTAGGTCACCGGTCCTCAATTCTCGTTCACCCTTTTCACAGCGTGAAAATATTCAATTCTGTTTAGAACCTATTAGTACGATTATCTATAAAAAAATAATCATTCCCGTTCCGCCACATGATCCTTGTAATACAAGGCATGTGTGTTCATAAATTGTTAATTTTATGCAGCGTTGTGGAATGTAAGCCGACGTCTTTGTCATGAAGTATCGCTGCAGCCTGACAAAGACCCCGGTCTCGTCAAAGCTGACCTTTGCAGTTCGTTATATGAAGTTTGGAGATAGTGTTCGCTGTGTCTTTGCCGTTGTATGTAGCTTCTACCTACCTCTGTGAGAGAGCAAGGTAAAATTACACCCACTCCGTTGTGTGCGGTTCTCAACAAGCATGTCTTATCTCCTACAGAGAAACAATAGGGGAATTGACGCTCGTGTCCCGCTGGAGGAATACAAACTATTTCAATATCCCCACAGTATCATTCCCTGACTTATCGATCAAATAACGGATCACATTCCTAATTGATCCCCAAATCTATAAAAGCAGATACGCTTAAAGGACACGTATAATTGATTTGAGAAAATATTTTTTGTCAGCCTACACTTTTGCATTCCAAAGAGATAACATGAGAGAAAAAATTTAGCACAAAATTCAGAGGATATAGAGCATGTCAACGTGTCCCGAGGCAGATTGAGTTCGTAAGGGTTTAGTCAGCCATATACAGATTAACACTGATATGTGGATAGGCGAACAGCATCCCCTTGTGTTGAAGTCGCTGAGACGTTGATGAGAACATACCACCGCGCACTTAGTTCAGCGTTCTTGGGATAATATAAAAAATAAAGCAAACTTATCGAAATAAGATATGAATGGGTATTATATACAGATGAGCTTATGATACGGCCCCTGGTAAAGATGAATGGCGGATGAGCGTGAGAACAACCCTGTATGACAAAGGTAAGTAAGTAGACTTTAAAGGCGTCTGTTTGGGGATGTTGCAGCAACATTTGACGATACTGATGAAACTTATATGCACACCGTGACCAGCATAATGAACGCCCTTACTTAATTGATAATCTGCCTGTACTAAAATAAGGCACCTCACTACTTATGTCCACTAATGTGATCGTCTTCAATTTGTTTCATGTTGTGGCAACTCGTTAGACCGGACACTGTTAAAACGGGAATCCCGACTGCAGGACAAGCATATTGTTGAGAACGTCTAGTATTTGATTGGTTAATCCGGAAATTCGTTAATCCGGGCGTTTTCACCTGGAATTTTACCGTCCGGATTCAAGGATATTTAATAAGTGTGTGTATGTATATATACTGGATATATATAATTAATGTATGTATATACTGAATACATAATTAGTGTATGTTTATACTGGATACATAACTAGTGTATGTATATACTGGATACATAATAAATGCATGTATATACTGGATACATAACTAGTGTATGTGTATACTGGATACATAATTAGTGTATGTTTATACTGGATACATAACTAGTGTATGTATATACTGGATACTTAACTAGTGTATGTATATACTGGATACATAATTAATGCATGTATATACTGGATACATAACTAGTGTATGTGTATACTGGATACATAACTAGTGTACATGTATGTATATACTGGATACATAATTAATGTATGTATATACTGGATACATCATTAGTGTATGTATATACTGGATACATAACTAGTGTATGTATATACTGGATATATAATTAATGTATGTATATACTGGATACATAATTAATGTATGTATATACTGGATACATAATTAATGTATGTATATACTGGATACATAAGTAGTGTTTGTATATACTGGATACATAACTAGTGTTTGTATATACTGGATACATAACTAGTGTATGTATATACTGGATACATCATTAGTGTATGTATACACTGGATACATAACAAGTGTATGTATATACTGGATACATCATTAGTGTATGTATATACTGGATACATAACTAGTGTATGTATATACTGGATACATCATTAGTGTATGTATACACTGGATACATAACTAGTGTATGTATATACTGGATACATCATTAGTGTTTGTATACACTGGATACATAATTAATTAACAATTCTACTAGAACAAGCTTGGAATCTTGTGTAATCCAATCATAGTGTATGTTGATAGTGGCTAGTTCAGCATCCCTAATGATGATATCTACAATGTATGACTGCGTCTCTGTACCGAGGCTGTGTATCATGTGTCGTGTTTGTACATTTCTGGTGGTACATACTCCTCCGTGTTTACACCCATACACTAGTGGTTCACTACTCCTCATGGTAAACACATTTGTCCATTTAATGCTTAACAATAAACGTCTTGGCCAAATATTTGCAGCTTCGCCTGTCTACCTGTCTCAACAATACCCGCTTGCTATGTTTGTATGGGAAGCCTCGGCAAGTCTACCAGGTCGTTGCGGTGGAGAAACACCAGTTGAGAATTCTAACTATGTGGGCTACAAGGAAGCTTCAGGCGGGGGGACACAGATGGGGAGTGTGAGTGCGTGAGGGGTGGGATTGGGGGGTTGAGAAGGGGGGGGGGGGGGGGGGGGCGTAGCTGAGGGGTGGACAGGTGGTGGTGTGTCTTGGTAGGTTTTGAGTTTGAGCCGAGTAGGTGTAAATGGTTATTGTATATACAAATAACCTGATCATATACTGATCCCCAAAGTTGGGGATCATGAATATTTTTGTGGATACGTTTTGGGAGCGAGGAGTTTTTTCCTTATATGAGTATACACAAACATTGATCTGCCGCAACCACACTAACACACGTATATCATGGATAGTGTTGAGGGGTTGGGGTGGGGTGGGGGAGAGGGTCATAGTACACTGAGCATAGCTTTCTACCACCGTCGTCACTGAAAGAACACAATTGAAATATGTGGGTGCATTATCTCATTTGTGGGGAGTGAAATTAAAATTTTCTTCATGATACACAATATCTGCCTGGGTCTGAACGATTCAGTGCGTCAGATCAGGTGTTCTGTAATGCGAGGAGTGTATATCTTCACCAATCATTATTAATAGGGTATACAGTCGAACCAGCGTTGACGTGGGTGGTGAGCCTTGAACATGACGAGTAATATGTATGTTACGGGATAAGGCGTGGAAGGGGTGGGGGGTGGGGTTGGGGGGGGGGGGGGGGATTTAGATAGACTGGGGGCAGGAGGGGGAGGGAGATAAACAGGGGGAGGGGGAGCAGTCATGGGCCGAGATAGCCCAGTGATTCAGAGACATGTATTTGTGTTCAAGCTTACATCTATTCTGCTAATTATTTAAATATTCTCCGTATACCTTTTCCAAGTCACATACATACCTGGAGACTTATGTTTGATACATAATATTTCTACATAATGACAGTTGGGGATTGTTGATGAACTCCTTTGTCCACCAAAATGTAAACTGACTGACAAGAGAAAAGTATACACTTGAGCACTGATTCGACCCAAAAGTCACAAACGTTATCAAAATATTACTAGGCAGAAACTGTCTCCGAAACACTGCATATTGGAATACTGTTTAAAGCAGCGTTAAAACCGAAGTCACGACTGTCACGACTGACACGCATATATCAGGTAACTTAACATCAGTTTATACTAATGGTTCTATCAACAAGCCGTGAAGTAAATACAGTGCAATAACACAGAGCATGTAACATTTTTAGTCTTCTAATCCTTACAATGAGTGGACCGCCTCCGTGGTCTAGTGGTGGAGCGTCCGCCCGGAGAGCGTCATACCAAAAGACGTTAAAAGATGGTACTTGTTGTTACCCTGTCTGGCGCTCGGCATTAAGAGGCTAAAACAAGGACGGGTCGGCTCGGGGTCAGTATACTGTATCTGAGTGGGGTATTCATGTTAAACTGCGACATGGTATCTCAGTGTGCTAGCACTATAAATCGGCCACACAAACACACACACGTACATGCACGTCGCTATATAAGTGCAATAATCTTGGACGCGACGTTAAACCCCATTTCACCTCACCTTACAATGAGTGAGTATGGTTTTACGCCGCTTTTAGCAATATTCCAGCAATATCACGGCGGGGGACACCACAAATGGGCTTCACACACTGTACCCATGTTGGAATCGAACCCGGGTCTTCGACGTGACGAGCGAACGCTTTAACCACTGGGCTACCCTACCGCCCTCCTTACAATGCTAACATATAGCAAAACCCATAAAAATGGCAAATTTCTACTAGTCCTTATGGTACCTAAACTATTGCACAGTTTGGCAAGGACTACAGGACTAGTGCCAGTATCGCACGCTGAGCAACTATGAAGATATACCGTTGTAACCCAACAAGCACCATATCGTCATTAAAGGCAGGTGAGTCAGAAATCGACCGATATAATCCCACACGTGGATGATTTTTGTAAATATTTCATCCGCTCCCCACATTTACCCTTACTGTTTTCTGTAAAAACAACCAGATCCGTCCTTCAGAGGGACATATGATTCCTGACCTTTCCCAGTGTGAGCTGGCAGAAAAAGGCGTGTCGTGTTGCAATGAATATTACATCTGTGTTCACCCATATCTCATCAGCCATGATGCTACCTCGAGCTCACAAATGCCAGGGTATACCATATCTCATAAATATAAAAATAGTGAGGGGGTGTTTACAAGAAACTGTATATATTTAGTGTGTGTAATTTACTGGATATTATTTTAAGATTCGTATACTGGATATATAGTTTGCAATTGTATGCACTGGATATAAAATTAAAACATGCATTTGTATACATAGTCCATATATAACCTTTTATACATTCTTGATATATAATTAGTGTCTGTACAAATACTGGATATATACTTAGTGTCTGTATATATACTGTAATTAAGAAATAAACGACGAGTGGGTGTTGTAGCTAAGGCTTTTCACAGGTTTTGGCAATTTTGGAGATTCATTTTCCGAAGTAATTTAGCGAGGACACGAGGCCTAGCCAAGCGGTATCAGTTTCCATAGCTGTGCTTGTAGACCTCTGCGGCTTGGAACCTTTTCCACACATTAAAACAGTTGGATTTGGCCGAAATATATATGTTCGTTTTGTCACGGTGTGTACATCTGACTGCACTTCGTAACGTTATGACAGGACAGGCCGACTGTCAACAACGTCTGACTGTGGCCGTGTCGTCTCGTAGACTAGAGTTAGAATAGCTACCCTTTGTTAAAGGACAGTTACTCTATCGGACAGACCAATGGATTGCCGAGAAAGGCAAGTAGAAACAATTTGTGTAGGTAATTGTTGTTTTGCATATATGTAGTTACGCCACTGTATAAGGAACATTTTTCAGTTGGAACTATATTGGGTACTGGCACTTGCCGACTGACACATCACTTGTCCTCTGACGTAATATATATTAATGCGCACATTCCATGAAAACTTGCAATGTTTAGGTAATGCTCATGAGAGATGGGAAGAGATTTTTTAGCACAGAATTGAAGAATGACATTACATGATAAGAGGTTATCACACTTGTGTGTATAGGGATGGTAGATATCCTGTATTAGTAATAAATATTGTATCTAGCGAGCCTTGGCGAATATTTTATCGTGAAATAAACCACACTCCGCTCTCCATTGTTATTTGTGATTTATCGCGTAGCTATCTTATATTTTTTAATATATATCCCATTTAATATATGTGACCCACCAGGAGAAAAGGGACCTTATTGGTACGAGGATACAATTGTGCTATGACGTCATAAAGACGTTTGACGTCAACTTACTTCAGTGAAGATCGCCATGTGTGCAGAATCTACAAAATATCTTATTCTTCTCTCGTTAGTTCGCAATGTAATAAAAACATTATTTCAAAACCTTTTAGCATACATGTTTACTTTTGATTCATCAGACATTACGTCGAAAAACTGCAATTATTACAAAAACAGTTGTCCGTCAGGAAATAAGACCAACTGTTTGATGTCATGTATCTTTGTAATAAATATGAATTGAAGCATGTGAATTGTACTTTTGTGTTCCGAAGATACTGTGGTTCTCAAATATAATAAAGAATCAAAATGTGATTTCTTTTACCAATAAGGTCCTTTATCTAATGGTCGGTCACATATGCGAACCTATTTTGGCATGTGTAATGAAATTCCTACGAGTCAAAGAAACTAAAGGCTACGTGCACGCACAGCTGACTGAGAGGGTCAGGTCGCACAATGAGAAGGAATCACTGGGACATGTTCAGTAGGTATATTATGAAAGGTACATGCACACATATAAACGTGTTTCAATCCGGGGTAGAATAGGTCTTCAGCAACCCATGCTTGCCGTAAAAGGCGACTATTCTTGTCGTATGAGGCGACTAACGGGATCGGGTAGACTAACATCTAGTCTCTGAAATGAACATATCGTACAGAAAAAACCTGTTGTTCAGTTATCTTAATACAAATATAATAAAAGGGAGCCCAGTGACTCTTCATTTTCAGATACTGCAGTAATCTAGACTTGCCAAACATTATAGACTTGCATGGGCTGTATTTCATATATATTTGCATCAGGGTCTGTAAGACAGACTAGGGATCGGGTGGTCAGGCTATTGACTTGCTTGATGCATGTCATCGTATCCCGATTGCGTGGATCGATGCTCATGATATCAATCACTGCATTGTCTGGCCCAGACTTGATTACTTACAGACCGCCGTCATATAGCTGGAATATTGCAGAGTGCGGCGTTAAAAAACAACAAAAACAAACAAACCGACTGGCCACATGCAGTCAAGTCCTCTCAGCCAGGTGAATAAATTGTCATGTGTTCTTTATCCGTACTCCCAACTTTAAGTTCTTCAACTGAGCAAACATGTGTATATCAGTGACAACCAACTTATACATTATTCACACAAGTGAGATTCCGCGAATGTTTTATAGAAATCTGACGAGCCGTGCTGGGCAAGGGCATTAATAATATATCCCTATAATGGCAGCAGAGCACGCGAGATTTGCACAAATGATTATGGCGTTACGATGTTCCGTAGATAATGCTGACAATAGTAACGATAGTGTTCTCTGTAAATATCTAAACGCTGCAGATATGATCACAACGCTAATTGGTGGAGAGTCATGCTCGCGAGGTGTAATCTACTCTATAGACTTGCACAAGTCTCTAAAGCAATATTTATTACTTTAAATCATAATTTCTAGATTATGTAAATAATAAGAACAAGTTGTACCTATAGGAGACTGAAGTCTTTAGTACTGTCTATATATCTAGACTTGCCTTTTAGGAGGATAGAATTACTACGCATTCGTGGAATTTTCTTTCAGTAGAGCCTAGGAGCAAGGCTATCTACGCCATAGCGCTACCTCTTATTGCGATCCTTCGACACAATGTAACAGTGGGTACATGGAATTAGCCCCGTTGTTGTGTAACCAGTGTGAGTTGGGTCAAGTGTTAAATAAGGTCTTGAAATGAGAAAATATATTGCAAAAATACAATGACAAGGGTCTACTTGGTTTTCGAGGAAGGGGAAGAGAGGAATTTGTGTTGCTGTTCACAGTATGGCGATACTACCATAGAGGACAGCTTTAAGCTGGTTTCACATAATATACCATCATTGAGAATCGAACCCGGTATTTATAACAAGAGACTGCTCCAGCAACGACAGTAACCACATCTGACTGTAACCACATTGTACCCTAACCACATTAGCCTGTTATCACATTGCACTCTCAACACATGTACAAAGCGATCACATGTGCTAAATCGTCATAGCGTTATGGTCGCTTGGTGCACTACGTTGTTGGTTGGTTGTTAAACCCCGCACTCAGGAATATTCCAGCTATATGACGACCGTCTGTAAATAATCGAGTCTGGACCAGACAATGCAGTGACTGATATCATGAGCATCGATCCACGCAATCGGGATACGATGACATGCATCAACCAAGTCATCGAGCCTGACCACCCGATCCCGTTAGCCGCCTTTTACGACAAGTATATCCTCTTACGACAAGCGTGGGTTGCTGAAGACCTATTCTAACCCGGATGTTCACTAGTATGGTGCTATACGTTCACGGTACCCGTGCGATATCATGAGCATCGATCCACGAAATTGGGATACGATGACATGCATCAACCACCTCAGCGAGCCTGACCACGTGCACCCGATCCTGTTAGTCGCCTTTTACGACAATGATAGTCGCCTCTTACGAGAAGCGTGGGTTGCTGAAGACCTATTCTAACCCGGATGTTCCCTAGTATGGTGCTATACGTTCACGGTACCCGTGTTTGTCAACTGGGGATCTGGTGGTTACAGTGGGGCTTGTCTGTCACCGTACCTCTGTGGCACGACTCTCAGCCACTAGTTTAGAGCCGACTTCCAAGCTGCCATGAGTGTAAGCACTGTTGAAGTCAATATATACTAAGGGAACAATGAAATATATAGGGAATTTAGCTTTACTGTCAGTGCATTGAAATAGCGCGCGTATAAATTCAACACATGTCAGAACTAAATGTTGATATGTGTTTGTTTACATTGCTTCCAACGAGTATTTGTGAGGTGAGGTGAAATTGGGTTTAACGTCGCGTCCAAGATTATTGCACTTATATAGCGACGTGCATGCACGTGTGTGCCTGTGGCTGCTTGTACTAGTCCGGACTGATGCTGATTTATAGTGCTAGCTCACTGAGATACCATGCCGCAGTTTAACATGAATACTCCACTCAGACACAGTATACTGACTCCGAGCCGACCAGTCCTTGTTTTAGCCCCTTAATGTCGAGCGCCAGACAGGGTAACAACAAGTACCATCTTTTAACGTCTTTTGGTATGACGCGGCCTGGGATCGAACCCCGGACCTTCCGCTCTCCGGGCGGACGCTCTACCACAAGACCACGGAGGCGGCTGACAAGGGTGTGAACATGACAGCATATCATTTTACTGTGTCTAAAACTAAGTGTACCCTTATTCATTTTCATCAGTATATAACCGAATTTAATTTCAGTTATATATTGAAGAGACGTGTTTATTGTTATTTATCCAACATGTTGAAAATACATAAATTAGAAATCAAATTTAAAAACCTTTGAGTTTTGATTTCTTATTTATGCATTTCGAACACGTTGAATAAATAGCAATAAACGCCAGTGTATTTACCCCGCTTGTATGTTGTCAGTACCATAAACAATGTGATTGATGGTGTTGACATTAAACACGCTCCCTTATCGGACAACTCGTTCTTCACGCACCTATACGGCCACTATAGTCAGGTACTGTTTATTTATTCTGGGTGTGAGACGACTGACAATAGACGTTACTGCTTCCATTTGACGTCGACAAAGAACCTATTGTTTATATTAGCATTCTAAAACCAATAGTACGTGCTTGTCCATTTTGCCATCTATGCTTGTTGTGTTTGATGAAAAAGCCTAAGTCGCAAGTTATATGTTCGTTAAAACACGGGCATAAGTGTATCACATAACACATTTGTAATGTCATGATAAGTATATATAGTGTAAATACATTGAAACTTCGTTAATACGGACGGTCATTTTCACCGTTAATCGACCGGGTTGACGCATTTCCGGATGAGCTATGATGTAATATCCCTCGGGAGATGTGGAAATCGTCCGGAATGCGCAGTGTCCGGATTAACAGAGTCTCAAATGAGTAGTACCGTTTCTTTGACGGAAACATTATAAAGTATTAAACTATATTTCTTTGTTTGTTGCTCAACGCCGCACTCAGCTATATGACGGCGTCTGTAAATATTCGAGTCTGTGCCAGACAATCCAGTGATTGACATCATGAGCATCGATCCACGCAATTGGGATACGATGACATGCATCAACCAAGTCAGCGGGCCTAACCAGCTGATCCCGTTAGTCGCCTCTTACGACAAGCATAGTTGCCTTTTACCCTGAATATAAAGAAATTCTGTATGTATAATCTGTCTCCTTTCTTTCTTTCTTCCCTCTTTATGTATGTGAATAAAATATGAAATAAGCAAAACACCAATGTGTATATATTTTTTACATAAAATATGAAGCTAGTGCAACCATATGCCATTTTAAAATCGTTGCATCTACAGATAATATGGAACGTTCCTACGTCCCCATACATGCCTTAACGTGACGCGACTGCAGGTGCCAGGCTCTGAATGATACCGTGTTGCTATGTAATGCATGTTACACTTGTGTATAAATAAAGAAACATAGACCCTCGTGTTTGCATGATGTAAATATTTATATGAATATGGAGTATTCTGCAGAGCACCGATGTTGACATAGAGCTTACATATATTTATACAAGTTTTCCTTCATTCCAGAAATTACCCCAGGTATTCATTCTCCTGTGCTCATACCACAACTGATATTCTCTAGTTGCAAAATGTTTCGGAATGCGGCTCGCACACCATCACCTCACCTCATACCTGTCTTGTCATCCAGACTGTAGACAAGATAAGCGTTCTTATCCTGCCTTATACTTTTACATATGATATGTATTTGAGATATAATTTTTTGTATTTTAAAAGTATGTATAAATCATTGTAATGAGGTGAGACTATAATAAACTGTCTGTCTTTCAGTCTTACTTCACGAATCAGTTGTCAGGTAAGCGGTCTGGTAATATGAGCAGATATTTACCTGTGCGCGGCGGCATCTCTTTGATCTGCGTGATTACAGGTAGACCTTCTACCAGCGTTCATCTGAAGGGATGAAGCTTTCACCTAGACAGCGCCTTCTCCGTTACCCGAGTCCTGTCTAACTGACATGTTGCAGTGATCTGAATATAGGCTGCATCCACTCTGCCTGCTATCAGCTGTTGTTCGTTGACCTAAATTATTTATTGATGTATTTCAATGTCGATTATCTCAGTCTTCGCTCTGATGATATTCGTGGGCTAGCGCTTAAAAATTATACGCAATGAAGAACAATAGTATTTGAAAATACATATACAAAAAGGAGGCAAACGAATGTACATGTAATTATATAGTCGACGTTAGTACAACATTGGAAGATTTGTTCTAACGTGGGCTCCATTATTTTATACATATACACGTATAACTATATATATATATATATATTAGTTATACCACAATACACACACACACACACACACACACACACACACACACACACAAACACATATATATATATATATATATATATAGTAATAATCAAATAAGTGGAGTAAGATTGAACACAGTTTTAATAGGCTAGCGCTTTCAACTCGAGCGAGTCTCATCAGGCCATAACTGAATAACGGGCATGAAGTGCATATATATAACTATATATAACTATAACTATATATATATATATTACTACTTGTATGTGGTGTGTGTGTGTGTGTGTGTGTGTGTGTGTGTGTGTGTGTGTGTGTGTGTGTGTGTGTGTACTAACTGTGGTATAAATTAATATTATCACGTCATATATACATTATCAGATTTGGGCAAAAAAACACTGTGCTATGAGAGACAATGAAAGGCAAACCGAGGGCCAACCTATTCTAAATTCTGCGCAACAGTATTGTTCTACCTATCAGACGCATTATAAACATTATAAACAAAGAAAGTGTATACTAGTACCCATGTTTGATGGTGGCTGATACTGAAACAAAAAAGATGTGGTTATTCGATGGTGATGTATAATATATGGATGTCACAGTTGTACGTTTGTTATTTTGGGGTCAAATCCAGTTTTCAAGTGCATACTTTCTTTTATAATATGTTGGAAAAATGCAGTGATGCAACACTTAGCACGATTGTGTAAGCCTAGATGACGGTTCATGCAGCGCTTTGAATGAGCTCTCAATGTCTACCTTTAAAAGTTGGAGACAATTACAGTGACATGCTCTTAGTTATGCGTGGAATGTAGTAACGCGTGCTTACCCATTCTCTCAGACGCTCCGCCGGATCTGTAATCAAATATTGAAGAACAAGCACTTCCTATCCAATCAATTAGACACAACGCTTGTGCGGTTTTAATCACACCCTAGCGTGAAGCGTGACCCTGGTGTCTCGTGTTCAACGTCCTTGACGTCTCCATTAGGACTACTCCATGGACATTAAACGTGCACCGCGGCACCAAAGTGCATATTACGGTGCACATCGCGTGCATTGCAGCATGACGAAGCAGGTGCACAGTGCAGCTTGTATCGTGCTTGACAATTGAACAGTACGCCAGGAATGAATACAGGATATTGATAATTGACATTTTTTTAAATCGTTTAAATGATTCAATCAGTGATATTAGCTGAAATGTTTCTCGTGAGATTTGTTATCAATTGTTTATTTGAAATCCGAGAGGTGTCATCCCAGTACAACCGTATTTCATCCGTTCAAGACAAGATTATTGCACTTATATAGCGACATGTACACACGTGTGTGTGTGTGTGTGTGTGTGTGTGTGTGTGTGTGTGAGAGAGAGAGAGAGAGAGAGAGAGAGAGAGAGAGAGAGAGACCATGCCGCAGTTTAACATGAATAACCAATTCAGACACAGTATACTGACTCCGAGCCGACCAGTTCTTGTTTTTAGCCCCTCAATGTCGAGCGCCAGGCAGGGTAACAATAAGTGCCATCATTTAACGTCTTTTGGCATGACGCGGTCGGGGATCGAACCCCGTACCGTCCGCTCTCCGGGCGGATCATCTACCACTAGATCACGGAGGTGGTCAGGCGCGATAGGGGTAATTTAGTGGTTGAAGCGTTCACTCCTCGTGTCGAGGCCCGGGTTCGATTCCCCACCTTGGTACCATGTGTGAAGCCATTTCTGGTGTCCCCTGCTGTGGAATTGTTGGAATATTGCTAAAAGCGGCGTAAAACCATACTCACTCACTCACTGTACTATCTACGTCAAACAATCAGATGATTCCATGGAAACTCGTGTCAGAGAGGCCCCCAGTGGTCTATGGCACTGTCGCAAGAGGCGGTAAGATTGGATCAAGTGGTCAAACTCGGCCATTGCTTGCCCGTCCTCGTACCCGACAACTATAATGCTCATAATATCAACCACCGGTTTGTCTCTCATTGACTCGAATGTTCGGACTGCTATGGCTTCAATATAGCTGACTGGCGTCAGACAAAAACTAGCAAACAATCAAATAATGGTTATGTGTGAGGACATACCTGCAGATAAACATTTCAAATATACTGAAGGAAATAAATAAGGGAAGATACTGCAACATCGTTGTATGGTTACTGCTTTGTTCAATTAAAATTATTCGTTTGAGCAACCTCTGTCATTGGCTGAATAGTATCTCCACGGCCAATCACAATGTACGTTACATTCGTTGTATAAACGTTATATCTCGCCCCACACATGGTTCCCGTTACATCCGTCCAATATTTCTTTCCATTAGTATGTTAGGCGTGGTTGATTATTTACTGATACATGGACATGTAAATGCCTATCAAGGACTTGATTCATGGACAACGGGTAACATGAGGAAGAGGGTTCGGGACAGTTGAATGCAGGTTCTGCGAAGCGCACGTAAAATATTTAACCAGATACACAAAGAGATACACTAAGTGAGTGAGTGAGTTTGGTTTTACGCCGCTTTTAGCAATATTCCAGCAATATCACGGCGGGGGACACCTGAAATGGGCTTCACATATTGTACCCATGTCGGGAATCGAACCCGGGTCTTCGGCGTGACGAGCTAACGCTTTAACCAATAGACTACCCGACCGCCCCAGATACACTAAGAGAACTGATGTAATCACGTTAACATCAACAGAAGTGGCAGATGTGACGTGGCGATAGCATACCAGCAACAGTAACTGTCCCGTGTATCTGTTAAGTGTAACTGTGAAGTGTAACTGTAAAGTGAAACTGTAAAGTGAAATAAAAATGTAATTGTAAAGTGAAATTGTAACATGAAACTGCTAAGTGAAACTAAAATGTAACTGTAAAGTGAAACTGGAAAGTGAAACTAAAATGTAACTGTAAAGTGTAACTGTAAAGTGAAACTAAAATGTAACTGTAAAGTGAAACTGTAAAGTAAAACTATAATGTAACTATAAAGTGAAATATGAAAATGTAACTATAAAGTGAAACTGTAAAATGTAACAAATGTGAAACTGTAAAGTAAACTAAAATGTAACTGTTAAGTGAAAATATTAAAGTAAATTTAAAATGAAACTGTAAAATGTAGCTGTAAAGTGAAACTTGAAAGTTTAATTATTAAGTGAAACTAAAATGTAACCGTAAAGTGAAACTAGAAGGTATGTCGACTGTAGTAGTAGTAGCAGTCAACGGTGTATGTCTGCTTTGGTAGTGGTTAGTGGCCATAGCAGTATCAGTAGCCGCAGTGGGAAGCAGATCAAGTGTTGAGCGATGAGTTTGTGTGGGCTGTGCGAGGCATGACATGCTCGGCAGAATGTAACGCAGGGCATCGACCCAGGCCCGACATGCGGAATATGAAGCAGGTACGTGGGAGAGGTTGTCACCTGTCCAACATCCCCCTCCTCCGTTTTCGGAGCCACAATTCTCCCACCCCCTCCCCCACGAACCCACCTACACACCACATGTCTGTAATGTGACAACAACGAGCGTCAGTCCGTCAGTTCGTCTCGCCTCCCCGCCAAATAACACGACGGTGTGGACACAGGCCACAGGTCAGCGGTCTCGGTGGACCCTGGAGGGGGAGAAGGTAAGGGGAGGGGGGAGAGGCCATGGGGCACCTGTCAGGAACGCTTGTTATGCCACTGGTATCCCCTCTTCCTGTGTGAAGTCGAGGTAAAGTGTGCCTTGACAGTCCGGGACATTAAACTTCACATTTTATACATTGCGGGACGGATACAATCAGAATCATGCTAGAAAACCGTTGAATAAAGGTAGTCATCGATCGCTCTGTTTTACCGCTGCTTAATCCAAGAACGGGGTTTTCAGTATCGTGTTTGTTCAGTGTCACTGTGGTTTTCCTAACAAAAATACTTATTCTTTTGGTAGTTATAACAATGGTACACTGTGCAGAAACACTTTTCAAGAACATATTTCTACAGAAGCAATTAAATGCTTCGTTGTGTTTTATATCTAGTGGGGCGTATATTTGTCTTTGCTTCATTATACAGGAATTCCCATCTGTCTTTTACATTTTCATTTTTATCCCAGGTTAGATTATGCCAAGTAAATAACAGCACTACATGCCAGTCCTTAAACACCCGTATCCACTCCACCCTGACTCTTTTCGCCACATTACATTTCAACTTTCATTATTCAGAACATTGCAGAATAAAGCAGGAATTATACAAATGAAAGATACGAGCTTTAAATAGATTAATAAATGTTATCAAAATAAATATTTGTCAATGCAAAATATATATCAATATTTTCAATTTGAAATAATCCTAGCTAATACTGTGTCAAGTCAAAGAATATCCTCGAATTTTGAAGTGTACAACATCGACCGGATTTAACCAGACCTGTCAAACTTGACAACAGCCCGCTAGTGGAGACCGGTAAACACCACTGTACCAAGCTCCGTACAGGGGCACGTACTGCACATGGTCGAGTTGACGGGATGCAAATGTGTCAATAGTTGGAATGGACATGTACAAGGGACACTCTTCTGTCACGTTCACATTGCCAAAGGCGGGACATACCTAGAAGGCTCTACAATGTACCCCCTTGGTTCTTCTAGACATTCGCCCTTATGAACGAGTGTCTTTGTTTATTGTTTATGTGTGTGTTTAACGCCGCTATATAACGGCGGTCTGTGAATAATCGAGTCTGGACCCGACAATCCAGTGACTGACATCATGAGCATCGTTCGACATTGGAATAGGATGACATGCATCAACCATGTCAGCAAGCCTGACCACCTGATCCCGTTAGTCGCCTTTTACGACTAGCATGGGTTATTGAAGACCAATTCTAACCCGAATCTTCAAAGGTGTTTTTATTATCAGAACCAACAGCGAGATAATTTAAAATACAACCTCAATTGTTTTAAATAGGAATCACCCATTTAAAGACGATCGTTTAGCAAGTACACTGACTATGCCTGACTGAGTTTCAGTGATAATGACTTTGCCTACAAATATACAAATATAATCAAAATGATATATTATGTAAATGCGGTACAATAAGGTTAATTGCTGGTTCATTAAGTTGACGTTTATTCGTAATTAAAAACACTTAGTCACTTACATCAGACAAAGGAAGTAGTTGTTTAATTAACGTAGAAACCGCCTCCAAAAGACGTTAAAATGTGTCTGAGTGGGGTATTCATGTTAAACTGCAGCATGGTATCTCAGTGAGCTAGCACTATAAATCGGCATCAGTCCGGACTAGTACAAGCAGCCACACACACACACACACAAACACACACACACACGTGCATTCACGTCGTTATATAAGTGCAATAATCTTGGACGCGACGTTAAACCCCATTTCACCTCACCTTTGCAGGTAGACCTGTTCCCACGGCATACTCTCCAGGAATCAAGAAACCCACCGAACGCTGACTGTAAAGCTGTAAGAGTTACCTCCCTTTATCCAGTCAACCCTCCATTTTATCACAGGTAAACGCAATGTCAGTGTTAAAAGCTTTATGGATTCGTCGACCCTCACAATAAATACGAAAAATGAAAACCAAAAACGTACAGTCTGTGAAGGTCTACCTTTTGATTCTGCCGAATGCAACCTGACGTGAGGGGGTTGGGTGGGTGGAGGTTTGTTTGTTTTGTTCACAAAAAGCAGAGGAAGGAGTATTTTTACGTAATTGATACACATACTGTGCACGTGCAATATAGATTTACAAACAGTCACATGTGTTACGTTCATCAGGTCATGGGTAACAATATTCATAAATATGTGGACACGATTTATACAAATATGCTATGGTTGCTAGTATAGAGATACGCTTTGAAAGGATGCTTCTACGCGGTAATATTCGGGGGTTCATAAGAAATGAGACGGAAATGATATTTTAATCATTTTCTATTTCTGAAAGATAACCTTTTGGCGATGGATCTTTAGTTGTATTAAACTGTCTGGGCTGGACAGTCAGTTTGAGCTAGGAGAAACCTTACATTTCCTTCACATGTTAAAATAGACAGATATATCTTTTGTACGACTTATAAGAAGAATATACACTGCCAGGTTTACATTTCAATATCCTTGCAGCGTTGTTGGAAAAATAGTCATAAAACAGTTCACATAATAATCATGATAATAGCACACGTGATACCGAAAAACTCGCGTCGACTCGGGTAATTCCGGGAAAAAAGAACGACTGGTTACGGAAAGGGACGAATGCTGAAGCGGAAGGCGATCATTCGCAAGGTGAAGGTTGTTTCACGCTTGAACAGTCTGAGCTACAACATGCCGGACCCAGACTGCTTCCTGACCTGTAAACACACTAACCAGCATCACTTTCGTCTAATTCAGTTACCCAGCATCACAAACAATTCGAAGGAAATCAACTTCATCTGCATCGGCAAAACAAAATATTTACCCGCAGCGAAGATGGCTATTTTTAGAGGGGATTCCCAGTCACGTGATCCGGATTACCGTGACGTCATTTTCTCCAGCGTGTCCCGCGCAAGGTGTTCCGAGTGTTGTCAGCAGGTGTGCGTGTAGAATATGACAACGGGATACCAGCTTGCATCAGTGCTAGAAACATAAACACACATATCGCTCCACGCTGGAACCTAGCCGTCTATATAAACCAGGTTCAATAAGACTGAAACATTCACACTCTGATCGAGACAACTGGAGACGACATTCCCATCGATCAACACTGAGTACTGTTTTAGACTTTGAATATCACTTTCTTTCACAACTCGCGTCAAAACAAAACAGCCATGGGTGTTATCTTGGATAAACTTGCTGACTTCACAGGCCTATTCTCCGGGTTTACCAGAGACCCAGCTAGAATTCTGATGGTCGGACTCGATGCTGCCGGTATGTTATTAATGTTTAGGGCAATTACCTTTTTAACAAACTATTATCAAGATAACGGTATTTTATTTTATTCAAATAAAAGTTATTCATTTAAGTTTAAGGTATCACTTTCTTCATTCATTATTTTTTTCAAATGTAAACAAATATGTATTTATTATTATGTTTTAGCATTTTCTTACAAAATATACATATTTTCATATTCAGCTGTGATTTTAACTGAAAGAAAGTGTGAAAAATTGAATATTTATTACCTTTTACATGGGCAAAAACACAAAAATACATTTTGTTTATGTGGTACGAATGCACACTATATTAAAGTTATTTGCGTGACACAATGATTGCATGGACCATGGTCTGCATGTTGTAGGTAAGACGACGATCCTGTACAAGCTAAAGCTGAACGAGGTCGTCTCCACAATCCCCACCATCGGCTTCAACGTGGAGACCGTCAGCCCCTGCAAGGGCGTCAACTTCACCGTGTGGGATGTCGGCGGTCAGGACAAGATCAGACCCCTGTGGAGACACTACTTCCAGAACTGCAGTGGTCAGTTTCCTATTACGTCTCTAAACTCGGAAACACCGTTGTTTTCTCATCTCATGGCCCCCTTACAAAACTATATTGTCGGGACTAGATATTGGGACGCGGGTAGCTGGTCATGTGGTTAACGCTTTCCTTTGTCCCACATTTGGGTTCGATTCCTGACATTCCTGACGTGAGTCTCATCAATGACAATATCACTAATAATCTGCTACCTGAACATTCTTAAATACCTGTACATATGTACAGCATAACTGTTTCTAATATGTGAAGGTTGGTAGCCAAATGGTCATTGCCTTCCTTTGTCCTGCATTTGGTGTCGATTACTGACATCGTGAAACTATGTGAACTCCTTTGTCGAGAGGTTTGTGAAGATTCCACCCTTTCGCGCTCTGTGTCCAGAACTGAATATCAGCTTGTTTATTTTAGGTATCTTGTACGTGGTTGACACCAACGACAGGGAGAGGTTTGCCGAGTCACGAGATGAACTGATGAACGTCATCGACAGCGACGAGATGAGATCCGTTCCTGTCGTCGTCCTGGCTAACAAGCAAGACTTGCCAGGTAGGCACATGGGCGATTCAGAAAATGAATGTGGCTGCCCTTGTATTGGCAACATACACAGCTTAAGGCGCAGGATTGTCTTTATTTCCAATTATTATGATACTGATGCTGCTGCTGATTATGAATGTAGTGATGATGACGATGATTATTATTATGATTTCTTAAAGTCTTTGTAGGCAATTAGACGTTAGGTTTACGTATGAATAGGGTTTTTTATATTAAGTCTTTCATCAGCTGATGAAGGGGCAGACACTTTATTCCCGAAACGCTATGTCCGTATAATGAAGAAGTTGCTATCCATAAAATTTCTTGTCATATTATGATTGTGTTATATTATTTCGGTTGAACATTATCAGTAAGCAAGTATTGGTGTTTTGAAAGTAAATATATTGTAACACACGGTAACAAAGTCTCTTCTCACTACCACTGTATTGGGGGCCTAGTGGGTAAAGCGTTCGCTCGTCACGCCGAAGACCCGGGTTGTATTCCTGACATAGGTACAATGTGCGAAGCCCATTTCTGGTGTCCCCCGCCCTGATATTGCTGGAATATTGCTAAAAGCGGCGTAAAGCCATACTCACTCACTCACTCACTCACTCACTCACTCACTCACTCACTCACCACTGTATTGATGTGGCTTCTTTACACGTTTTTCCTGAAGCTGCCGCCAAGTTGTCGGAAGTAGTGGACGCCCTTCACCTTCAGAAGTTGACGGACCGGAAGTGGTACATCCAGGGGACATGCGCAACGACCGGGGAAGGACTGTTTGAGGGTCTGGAGGAAATGTCCAGACTGGTGAAGGATTTCAAACAGAGCAGGAGGAGGTAACTCGCCAGAATCAGAAATAACCACAAATATACATCTGTGATAGTGTCCAGAAGCTCAGGGATGACCGACTGAAGAGTATCTATGTTTAAACCTGCATGGGTGGATGTGATAAAGACATGGTCAGGGATGACCGACTGAAGAGTATCTATGTTTAAACCTGCATGGGTGGATGTGATAAAGACATGGTCAGGGATGACCGACTGAAGAGCATCTGTGTTAAAACCTGCATGGGCGGATGTGATAAAGACATGGTCAGGGATGACCGACTGAAGAGTATCTGTGTTAAAACCTGCATGGGTGGATGTGATAAAGACATGGTCAGGGATGACCGACTGAAGAGTATCTGTGTTAAAACCTGCATGGGCTAGTGTGATAAAGACATGGCATAACTCGACGTCACCTCTCATATATATACATTTTTTTGTCCCATTAACTATGAGCAGTGTGTGACATGACAGCTGACATGCAGTAATACGACATTGACAAGGCCTGTCATGTTTGCATTGCGGTGGAAGCCAGAAGGAGGACCCTATGCCGCCAGAACAAAAAAGGTCAACGCCATTTTACTGATTCAGTCTCAAACCCAGTCTCTCATCGTGATTACCGATTCTAGTCCTGTTGTCGCGTGATGACTCTGGATCAATGGCGTTATCAGTCTTTCACTTGTATTTATGTACGGTTTTGTGTATAATTCATCGTGTAAATACTCATATGATTCTAACATTCCTATTGATGTTTGTTCAGTGTTTATCTATTTTAAAACCTAGCAAAGTTTATATTTGTAGTAAGTGTATAAACGTCTATGCTGTATGTACATGTTTTGATATTTTGTACAGTAAACTACGGTTAAAGCGAACACGCTTATAACGAACTGACCGATATAACGAACTTATTTTTAGCCCAGGCCATTTGTTGTATAAATGTTGTGTATATGCTTATAACGAACTACGGTTATAACGAACTAAAATTAGTGGTCCCTTTGAGTTCGTTATAACCGTAGTTTACTGTACTTGAACATGTAATTGTTATAAATGATCAAATGTTTGTATGAAATTGGAATAATACAATTATTTTCCACTCCACGTGGACATTGTTTGTCTTTAAGTGACAGTAAGACACAGGAACCCCTCTCTGTGTCATCTTGTCTCTCATATCATTCATATCTCTCTGTAACACGACTCCAACAGAATGACAGACCAAATAAGGTCCCTTTAATCGACTTATGGAGGGGTTCAATGTAACATGAATAGAGACTAATGTGAGAGAATAATAATGGACTAATGTGCAACCTCAAAACAGAGATGTTGAGAGATATGGAGTGAGTGACGCCGCTTTTAACAATATTTAAGTCATATCGCGGGATGTCAGCTTAGTGTGGGAGGAAAGTGATGCAGGTCTTAGACGTTTACCAGTTCGGTGAAACCCACGAGCATGGGTATGGTGCTGAAAAACGTAGAAACATAATTGGGGCGAACCGGTATTCGAACCCATAATCATAGGTTTCAGGAATGCCCAAGGGACGCAACTCTGCACAGCGAATCGCGGCGCCTCAGACGACTGGGCCACCGGTGACCCCGGGTTGGTAATGTATTAGTGTGAGTTGATAATGAATTAGTGTTGGTTGGCAATGCATTAGTGTTGGTTGGTAATGTATGAGTGTGAGTTGGTAATGTATTAGTGTGGGTTGGTAATGTATTAGTGTGAGTTGGTAATGTATTAGTGGGGGGTGGTAATGTATTAGTGTGAGTTGGTATTGTATTAGTGTGGGTTGGTAATGTATGAGTGTTGGTTGGTAATGTATTAGTGTGGGTTGGTAATGTATTAGTGTGAGTTGGTAATGTATTAGTGTGGGTTGGTAATGTATGAGTGTGAGTTGGTAATGTATAAGTGTGTGTTGGTAATGTATTAGTGTGAGTTGTTAATGTATTAGTGTTGGTTGGTAATGTATGAGTGTGAGTTGGTAATGTATTAGTGTGGGTTGGTAATGTATAAGTGTCGGTTGGTAATGTATGAGTGTGAGTTGGTAATGTATTAGTGTGGGTTGGTAATGTATTAGTGTGGGTTGGTAATGTATGAGTGTGAGTTGGTAATGTATGAGTGTGGGTTGGTAATGTATTAGTGTGAGTTGGTAATGTATTAGTGTGAGTTGGTAATGTATTAGTGTGGGTTAGTAATGTATGAGTGTTGGTTGGTAATGTATTAGTGTGGGTTGGTAATGTATGTGTGTGGGTTGGTAATGTATTAGTGTGGGTTGGTAATGTATGAGTGTGAGTTGATAATGTATGAGTGTGAGTTGGTAATGTATTAGTGTGGGTTGGTAATGTATTAGTGTGGGTTAGTAATGTATGAGTGTGAGTTGGTAATGTATGAGTGTGAGTTGGTAATGTATTAGTGTGGGTTGGTAATGTATTAGTGTTGGTTGGTAATGTATTAGTGTGGGTTGGTAATGTATTAGTGTGGGTTGGTAATGTATTAGTGTGGGTTGGTAATGTATTAGTGTGGGTTGGTAATGTATGAATGTTGATTGGTAATGTATAAGTGTGGGTTGGTAAGGTATGAGTGTGAGTTGGTAATGTATGAGTGTCAGTTGGTAATGTATTAGTGTGGGTTGGTAATGTATTAGTGTGGGTTGGTAATGTATGAGTGTGAGTTGGTAATGTATGAGTGTGAGTTGGTAATGTATTAGTGTGGGTTGGTAATGTATGAGTGTGAGTTGGTAATGTATTAGTGTGAGTTGGTAATGTATTAGTGTGAGTTGGTAATGTATGAGTGTGAGTTGGTAATGTATGAGTGTGAGTTGGTAATGTATTAGTGTGAGTTGGTAATGTATTAGTGTGGGTTGGTAATGTATGAGTGTGGGTTGGTAATGTATGAGTGTGAGTTGGTAATGTATGAGTGTGAGTTGGTAATGTATTAGTGTGGGTTGGTAATGTATTAGTGTTGATTGGTAATGTATGAGTGTGAGTTGGTAATGTATTAGTGTGGGTTGGTAATGTATTAGTGTGGGTTGGTAATGTATTAGTGTGGGTTGGTAATGTATTAGTGTGGGTTAGTAATGTATTAGTGTGGGTTGGTAATGTATTAGTGTGGGTTGGTAATGTATTAGTGTGGGTTGGTAATGTATGAGTGTGGGTTAGTAATGTATTAGTGTGGGTTGATAAGGTATGAGTGTGAGTTGGTAATGTATTAGTGTGAGTTAGTAATGTATGAGTGTGGGTTGGTAATGTATTAGTGTGGGTTGGTAATGTATTAGTGTGGGTTGGTAATGTATGAGTGTGGGTTAGTAATGTATTAGTGTGGGTTGGTAATGTATTAGTGTGGGTTGGTAATGTATGAGTGTGAGTTGGTAATGTATTAGTGCGGGTTGGTAATGTATGAGTGTGAGTTGGTAATGTATTAGTGTGAGTTAGTAATGTATTAGTGTGGGTTGGTAATGTATTAGTGTGGGTTGGTAATGTATTAGTGTGGGTTGGTAATGTATTAGTGTGAGTTGGTAATGTATGAGTGTGAGTTGGTAATGTATGAGTGTGAGTTGGTAATATATGAGTGTGAGTTGGTAATGTATAAGTGTGGGTTAGTAATGTATGAGTGTGAGTTGGTAATGTATTAGTGCGGGTTGGTAATGTATGAGTGTGAGTTGGTAATATATGAGTGTGGGTTGGTAATGTATGAATGTGAGTTGGTAATGTATGAGTGTGAGTTGGTAATGTATGAGTGTGAGTTGGTAATGTATGAGTGTGGGTTGGTAATGTATTAGTGTAAGTTGGTAATGTATGAGTGTGAGTTGGTAATGTATGAGTGTGGGTTGGTAATGTATGAATGTGAGTTGGTAATGTATTTGTGTGGGTTGGTAATGTATTAGTGTGGGTTGGTAATGTATAAGTGTGAGTTGGTAATGTATGAGTGTGAGTTGGTAATGTATTAGTGTGGGTTGGTAATGTATTAGTGTGGGTTGGTAATGTATGAGTGTGAGTTGGTAATGTATGAGTGTGAGTTGGTAATGTATTAGTGTGGGTTGGTAATGTATTAGTGTTGGTTGGTAATGTATTAGTGTGGGTTGGTAATGTATTAGTGTGGGTTGGTAATGTATTAATGTGGGTTGGTAATGTATGAGTGTTGATTGGTAATGTATAAGTGTGGGTTGGTAAGGTATGAGTGTGAGTTGGTAATGTATGAGTGTGAGTTGGTAATGTATTAGTGTGGTTTGGTAATGTATTATTGTGGGTTGGTAATGTATGAGTGTGAGTTGGTAATGTATTAGTGTGGGTTGGTAATGTATTAGTGTGGGTTGGTAATGTATGAGTGTGAGTTGGTAATGTATTAGTGTGGGTTGGTAATGTATTAGTGTGAGTTGGTAAGGTATGAGTGTGAGTTGGTAATGTATTAGTGTGAGTTGGTAATGTATGAGTGTGGGTTGGTAATGTATTAGTGTAAGTTGGTAATGTATGAGTGTGGGTTGGTAATGTATGAATGTGAGTTGGTAATGTATTAGTGTGGGTTGGTAATGTATTAGTGTGGGTTGGTAATGTATGAGTGTGAGTTGGTAATGTATGAGTGTGAGTTGGTAATGTATTAGTGTGGGTTGGTAATGTATTAGTGTTGGTTGGTAATGTATTAGTGTGGGTTGGTAATGTATTAGTGTGGGTTGGTAATGTATTAATGTGGGTTGGTAATGTATGAGTGTTGATTGGTAATGTATAAGTGTGGGTTGGTAAGGTATGAGTGTGAGTTGGTAATGTATGAGTGTGAGTTGGTAATGTATTAGTGTGGTTTGGTAATGTATTATTGTGGGTTGGTAATGTATGAGTGTGAGTTGGTAATGTATTAGTGTGGGTTGGTAATGTATTAGTGTGGGTTGGTAATGTATGAGTGTGAGTTGGTAATGTATTAGTGTGGGTTGGTAATGTATTAGTGTGAGTTGGTAAGGTATGAGTGTGAGTTGGTAATGTATTAGTGTGAGTTAGTAATGTATGAGTGTGGGTTGGTAGTGTATTAGTGTGGGTTGGTAATGTATTGGTGTGGGTTGGTAATGTATGAGTGTGAGTTGGTAATGTATGAGTGTGAGTTGGTAATGTATTAGTGTGGGTTGGTAATGTATGAGTGTGAGTTGGTAATGTATAAGTGTGAGTTAGTAATGTATGAGTGTGGGTTGGTAATGTATTAGTGTGGGTTGGTAATGTATTAGTGTGAGTTGGTAATGTATGAGTGTGAGTTGGTAATGTATGAGTGTGAGTTGGTAATATATGAGTGTGAGTTGGTAATGTATAAGTGTGGGTTGGTAATGTATTAGTGTGAGTTGGTAATGTATGAGTGTGTGTTGGTAATGTATTAGTGTGGGTTGGTAATGTGTAAGTGTGGGTTGGTAATGTATGAGTGTGAGTTGGTAACGTATTAGTGGGAGTTGGTAATGTATAAGTGTGAGTTGGTAATGTATAAGTGTGGGTTGGTAATGTATGAATGTGAGTTGGTAATGTATTAGTGTGGGTTGGTAATGTATGAATGTGGGTTGGTAATGTATGAGTGTGAGTTGGTAATGTATGAGTGTGGGTTGGTAATGTATGAATGTGGGTTGGTAATGTATTAGTGTGGGTTGGTAATGTATTATAGTGAGTTAGTAATGTATGAATGTGGGTTGGTAATGTATGAATGTGAGTTGGTAATGTATGAGTTTGGGTTGGTAATGTATGAGTGTGGGTTGGTAATGTATGAATGTGAGTTGGTAATGTATGAGTGTGAGTTGGTAATGTATTAGTGTGGGTTGGTAATGTATGAGTGTGGGTTGGTAATGTATGAGTGTGGGTTGGTAATGTAAGAATGTGAGTTGGTAATGTATTAGTGTGGGTTGGTAATGTATGAGTGTGAGTTGGTACTGTATAAGTGTGGGTTGGTAATGTATGAGTGTGAGTTGGTAATATATGAGTGTGAGTTGGTAATGTATGAGTGTGGGTTGGTAATGTATTAGTGTGGGTTGGTAATGTATTAGTGTTGGTTGGTAATGTATGAGTGTTGGTTGGTAATGTATTAGTGTGGGGTGGTAATGTATGAGTGTGGGTTGGTAATGTATGAATGTGAGTTGGTAATGTATGAGTGTGAGTTGGTAATGTATGAGTGTGAGTTGGTAATGTATTAGTGTTGGTTGGTAATGTATGAGTGTGGGTTGGTAATGTATGAGTGTGAGTTGGTAATGTATGAGTGTGAGTTGGTAATGTATTATTGTGAGTTGGTAATGTATGAGTGTGAGTTGGTAATGTATTAGTGTTGGTTGGTAATGTATGAGTGTGGGTTGGTAATGTATTAGTGTTGGTTGGTAATGTATGAGTGTTGGTTGGTAATGTATTAGTGTGGGGTGGTAATGCATTAGTGTTGGTTGGTAATGTATGAGTGTGAGTTGGTAATGTATTAGTGTGGGTTGGTAATGTATTAGTGTGGGTTGGTAATGTATGAATGTGAGTTGGTAATGTATGAGTGTGAGTTGGTAATGTATGAGTGTGAGTTGGTAATGTATTAGTGTGGGTTGGTAATGTATTAGTGTTGGTTGGTAATGTATGAGTGTTGGTTGGTAATGTATTAGTGTGGGGTGGTAATGCATTAGTGTTGGTTGGTAATGTATGAGTGTGAGTTGGTAATGTATTAGTGTGGGTTGGTAATGTATTAGTGTGGGTTGGTAATGTATGAGTGTGAGTTGGTAATGTATGAGTGTGAGTTGGTAATGTATTAGTGTGGGTTGGTAATGTATGAGTGTGAGTTGGTAATGTATTAGTGTTGGTTGGTAATGTATTAGTGTGGGTTGGTAATGAATTAGTGTTGATTGGTAATGTATAAGTGTTGGTTGGTAATGTATTAGTGTGAGTTGGTAATGTATGAGTGTGAGTTGGTAATGTATTAGTGTGGGTTGGTTATGCATTAGTGTGGGTTGGTAATGTATTAGTGTGAGTTGGTAATGTATTAATGTGGGTTGGTAATGTATGAGTGTGAGTTGGTAATGTATTAGTGTGGGTTGGTAATGTATGAGTGTGAGTTGGTAATGTATAAGTGTGGGTTGGTAATGTATTAGTGTGGGTTGGTAATGTATTAGTGTGAGTTGGTAATGTATTAGTGTGGGTTGGTAATGTATGAGTGTGAGTTGGTAATGTATTAGTGTTGATTGGTAATGTATTAGTATGGGTTGGTAGTGTATTAGTGGGGGGTGGTAATGTATTAGTGTTGATTGGTAATGTATTAGTGTTGGTTGGTAATGTATGAGTGTGAGTTGGTAATGTATGAGTGTGAGTTGGTAATGTATGAGTGTGGGTTGGTAATGTATTAGTGTGGGTTGGTAATGTATTAGTGTGGGTTGGTAATGTATTAGTGTGGGTTGGTAATGTATGAATGTTGGTTGGTAATGTATAAGTGTGGGTTGGTAATGTATTAGGGTGAGTTGGTAATGTATGAGTGTTGGTTGGCAATGCATTAGTGTGGGGTTGTGAAACATTAGTGTGGGTTTATATCATCTGTGTGGCATGATAATGTATTAGTGTTGGTTGGTAATGCATGAGCGTGAATAGGTTCGGTGTATGAATTCGTGAATATCAAAACATTCCATCATTTTTATAAAGCACCCTTGTTGCTAGCTGAATGGCACGTGGTAGATTAACTGGAGTGCAGTAAGTTGTTTCCATCATGTTTTATGTTTGGAAACTTTTATTCCATTATATCCTGTTGAACATAATCAGTCTGTATTCAGACAGACATAGTAATATGCGTTGTGTTAGTCTGTTTTTGAGTGAGTAAGTCATGGATAACGCCGCTTTCAACAGTAGTCCAGTTATATGCTGGCGCGCCACCTTAATATCGCCCGAAAGCCCAAACTATGGAAGGTCTCGGACATTTACCACTTTGGTGAAACCATGGCACTGACAAACCTATGAAAAATTATTTGAGTAATTATGTTATTTGTTGGGTATAAATGTGGATTCTATGGCATATCTACGCTGCACTGGCATGTAAACGAAGTAGATCAATTTTATCATGTTTATGGGAGTGAGTTTCTTTCTGCTGTTAACATGACCATGCTGAACAGAGACTGACTGACATGGACAGGTGAGTTTACTAGTTGTATCCTGTAGGATTTCCACAATAACGACAGGGTGACTACAAGATTCTGGTACTACTGTTACGCAGGGTTTGACAAAGTATTATTTATTTGCAGTGAAATCTGGGTACAATTTTATATATGTGGGGTACAGGAAAGGTACACATAGAAATCAGAGAACATCAAAAACATCTCGATGCATGTACCCTGGGTACAAAACAACAGTACCCAGGTGGAAAAGAGCCCCCTCGGCAGTAGATAGATCACTTGCTCCTATTGATTGTATAGTATGTTCAGGTTGCCCACGTCGGCAAAACAAACATGGCGAAACTGATGTCAGATTTTATTCCCTGGTCTCCATTTAGGTTTCAACGTGGGGATTCCGGGTTAGAATAGGTCCTCAGCAACCTGTGCGTGTCGAACGAGGCGACCAAATGCTCAGACTCCGCTACTTGGTTGATACAGTGTCATCGTGACCCAACGACTTGGGATGTTGCTCGTGATGTCAGTCACTGGTTTCACGGGTCCATACTGGATTATTTACAGTCATACACGTAGCTTGAATAACGCGGTTTTGACCAACAAACGTAGAATTACAGAGGACTTATATATTTGCAACACACATAAACAGCACTCTCTGATACAATGTTCTTGGCTTTACGAGTATATTCGTTCACTATATTTTATTGCGCTTCAAAAAACATCTAATCACGATTTATCTCCCTTCGACCTCTCAGTTACCAAGTAAATGTGACAGGTCCTCACCGCAGAAACGAGAGAGCTGTCGGTTCCATGCTTCATAACGCGAAACAGTTCATTAAAGTTACCAAAACAATCAGTACATTTAATGTATATGTAGAATAATAGTTTCAGGTGATTCTGCGACTGACATTGTACTTAAATTCGTCCCTTGATTTCAACACATGTTATACAAGGTGACTAAATTGGAGATCGGTTGGTCACAACGGCTGCTTAATACGGGCTTTTCACTTTGACTGTAATGGCGGTTTTCGTACCGCATGTCACATGATCAGCCTGTCGAAACGCCAGACTCGCGGGCCTCCACAGCAGTGCAACTGTCGCCCGGATCAATGTGGTCGGAAGAATGTCTGTAAGTCTGTAACAAAACAGTGTTGTTGTTTTGTCTTGTTTCCGCATATCAAGGAAGTCTGGACGTCACTTAAATATTCCACAGATAGATCAGATATCACGAATAGACCCATTATACACTAGCATTATGATAACAATAATTCATTTTGGGGTATCATAAAATGAATTGTTAATATAAATCAGGAATAGATGGTAAAACGGCGCCCCGTGTGTAAAGCTGTGACAAACAGTGCTGCTTATTGTCCTCAACATAGCAAGCAAGGATTACCGTCATGTAAATATCCATCCTACACCGCCATAGCTCACAACCCTGCCATTTATAACACAGAAGCAATAGCTCCGTTACACTGTCATAGTGGTTGCACAAATTAAAAAACACATCATGTGGGATATCTGGTTTTCGATATAATGATTTTTTATTAAAGCAACTTACATTCGAAGTTGGTAATATATAAAATAGAAAACATTAAAGCAGTGCGTGTACAGCCGTGTTTTGCTACTGAGATTACATATAAAATGTGTCCACTTACAGACCTTAATTCATAAAATTCAAATAGCAAAGCTCAGATGAGTGATTCAACACCAATATATAATGTGATTTTACTAAAACACAGTGAAAGGTGCTTACAGGTAAATACACAATGACACATATTAAAACACATAAATCCTCAACTCACGTGACGATAGTTTGTTGAAAGGAGGATTGCGACATGTTCATTCACTTCAAAGTAAATACCTTCACTACATTTGGTGTACACACGTACATACGACCACGCCCACCAACACACACTCCACGTGGACTCTGGACGCCATCCTGTGATGACAGTATGTTTCTAACAAACTGTCCTGACTCAGTCAGATGGAGGACTCTGTGTAGATTGATGTCTGTCACCAGGATGTCTCCTGTGCTGGTACTTGTGATACCATGTGGATACTCCATCTCTGTGTCTCCTGTAGTGCTGTAGGTGAACACCACATCTCCCTCGGGAGTCAGACACACGACACACTCTGATCCACTGTCAGACACCAGGATGTTTCCTGTCCTCGTGGTACAGAGGTAGCGGGGATTATTCAAGATGTATCTACTTGGTTGGCCTGGACGAATTGACTTCAGCACGTGTCCCGCCATATCCAGGATATCAACACAGGGAGGGGAGCTGGAACTTGCTGCTAGTGTTGATGGTGTCAGAGACGTTATACCCCAGTACTGTTTGCTGGTTGTGATGGTTGACAGCAGCACCAGGTAAGGGTTGACTTGTACTGTTACAATCTGACTGGTACCGAGCACAGTGACAGCCACCTGGTTGTCCTTCAACTTTGTTATACCCCACGGACCACCTTCCAGACTGAGCCTGCTGTGACCTGGCTGCTTGTTCCTGGTGTAGAAGGACTTCACACTGTTGTTCAAGTAGTCTGTGACTACCACTGTGTCTGTACCATTCACCACTAACACCGTCACTTCAGTGGGGTTTGGTTCATAAACATCTCCTGCTACTCTGACGTTAATGGTGTCCTGTAACACAGGAGCAGCCTTTAGGTCGAGCACACCCTCATACAGGACGTCTATCTCACCCAGCTGTAGATCGTCCAGTGCTCTACTCAGCTTGTCCGTGTCCTGTCTGAACATGATCCTGGCTATTCTTCCCTTCTCCTTCACGTCTGTGACTCCGACAGCCTCCACATCACCGGCCTCACATCCCTGGTACATCTCATACACACCCATGTCACACTCAGATTGTAGAGTCTGGTCTATCAGCTCAGCCTGTTGTTGGTACATCTGTACTGACATCTCACCTGACTTTATGTCTGCCTTCAGTTCTCCAATGTGTTTGTCAGACATTTCTTTCAGTTCAGCCAAAAGTTTCCGTTCCTTGACTTTGATCATCTCTATTGCTTTGAGACTTGCAGACTTGATATTCGATTCTATTTGTAAGTAATGCGTTAATGCTTCATTGACTTTGGGGGTTTGTTTTCTAACATGTGTTTTCATCTCGTCGTGTTTCTTCAACAAATCCTCTTTATTCCTTCTCAGCTCGGTTTTCATTGCAGGAATCTCTGACTCAATTTCAACAACCAAGTCACATTTCCTGTGATGGATAGTGCAGCATGTTTGACAAACAGCTGTTTTACAATCTTTGCAAATATATTTGATATTTTCATCCTTGTGAACATTACACATGACCTTTCTCTTGACCTTCACCTTTGTCTCTCCAGACAGGTCAACTACTTCATGGTGACGCGAAGACGGGATTCGTTTGTGCATCCGTATACATCGTTCACAAAGTGCGTCGTCACAGACAGAGCACCAAGATGTAGCTGGAGTTGTCTCCCCTTCCTCCTTGCAATAACTGCAGTCAGTCGTATCTGAAATAGTAAGATAACTTTGATCCAGAGTATCAACACGGGGCTAAGAAATGTTGAAGCATAACAACCTATTGATGCAGTACCTTTACTGTCATAAAGCGCACACGTGTAATCCAGAAGTAAAACAAATTGTAATTTGCATGTGGTCCTCCAGAATCAGGACACATTGCATTCAAAAGTTTTATGTGACATAAAAGTAGATTACAAACATAGAATGTTAACAAAACTAACATTGGGGATATTAAGTTGACACATTCATAGTGGTGTACGCGATACTGTTGACACTGATATGTCTACACTGGAAAATTATTTATCTTTTTCAAAGTAACAGCTACATTGTTAAAATTGTTGTGAGTGTGATTGGGTTTTTTTTAACCATGAACCGTACTTCCTTGTGAGAATTACCTCCCTAATGCTGATATGTTTACTCCTGTAGCCTCTAATGTAAATTATTCACACTGTACAAAAGTGCTAATACCTCGCTACATTGAAATTGTGTCAAAGTTTCCCGCTGTAGGCCTGTCCTCGATCCTCTCGACAGCCAGACCCGCGTCACGGAATGGGTCAACGTTTCATGGTAGCGAAATGCTGCATTGGGGAAATATATCGACTCGTACCTTGCCCTTCGACTCCTAGGGGCTGTAGGCAAAGAGCGCAAGCTCTCTTGAGTAGGTAAACCAGTCTAAGACAGAGCGTGATCTCCTCTTATGATTGTGTCCAAATAACATAACATGTTTAGTGTAATAATTTACAATTAGGAATGTTTTAAACAATAGTTATTTATGTACTTCGTTTGTAAGCATATCGTTATACATTTGTGAGTGAGTGAGTTGGTGAGTATGGTTTTTAGCAATATTCCAGCAATATCACGGTTGGGGACACCAGAAATGCGCTTCATACATTGAACCCATGTCGGGAATCGAACCCGGGTCTTCGGCGTGAGGAGCGAACGCTTTAACCAATAGGCTACCCGACCGCCCCTTATACATTTGTGAGACAAGAAAGTTTCTTTTAGATGTTGGTTTACATCTTTCCAACTACTACTCATCCCATGTAACTTTCTCAAACCAAAACCAAAAGAAACACGGCGTCGTGCAAGTATGTTCCATATAGCACATTCTGTGGCTCATCATGAACTGATGTGGATGAGAAAATACGCATCACAAGCATTTCAATAAGTGCTGTCGTGAAATCTTATTCAAATAACACTGGATTTGTTGCACTGGTTTATTTCACCACATAGATCGTAGAAAAGACAACGTCTGTGTCTGAGATAGATCTTAGATCACATGGATGTTACTCATTAAGCACATGTTCACAATAGGATTGTATTTTGTACACAATCCTTCCAAACAACACCATCAGCAGGTTTAGAAAATTTACAGAAAACATTCTTCTCAACTTCACACACGTTCGTATCCTCAGCACACTCACTCAGTCAGACCTAGGAACCACACTTATATACGTACAAATCACAAACTCCCACCTTTTGATCCGGGGCCAAACGAGTCCAAGAGTCCCTGGATGACAAAGCTAGGCTTGACGCCATCCGCCCACTCCTCCACTGTTCTCTCAGGGGCAGACACTTTCGTCATCTTGCTGCAGAATGGACACAGGAGAGACTTGGCACTGATGGCTTCTGGTCTGGTTTTTGTGTAGTTGACGACACATTTCCGACAGAAGGTGTGATTGCATACAAGTGTACAGGCCTTGTCAAACACCTCTGTACATATCGTGCATGTCAGGAAGTGTTCTGTTAACTTCTGGGAGGTCGCCATCTTACCTACAAAACGACAAAACCAGCCGTTGTATTTTCGGTGTACCCTTATACAAATTTTAGCCACAACCCGAGCTTCCTGACCTCAAACACGTACCACTAAGTCTGACTGTAGTTGTGGCACTTATTTACTGTCCCGTTCAAAACTAAAGAAGGGTATTTTCTATCCTCCCATTCACCGCCTGGATCATCCAGATCTTAAAACAATTAACAAATATCCCATTTCGTAAAAACAACAGCATTATCTCAGATGTATGCAAATGTTATGAATTATGAACATACATTCTGCAAAACACTGTATTTGTGTGCGTGGGTGTCTGAATGTGTGCGTGCGCGCGAGCGTGCGTGCGTGTGTGTGTGTATATTTTCTCAACTCTCGGCGGTCCTTAAGGAGACATACACAGGTATTTTATAGCTACCCATTCTCATGTCTGTATATAGCCTGAATCTGTGGCCTGTCAGTGATCAGATAGTGAATGGTGATTTTCAACTCGAGGTCACATGAAGTGTGTGCAGTGTATCGATCACGTGACATAGTTGTGGGGTGACACCCACTCATTACCATATCGACAGTAGGAGACATTATTACAGTTCACATACTACAATATCAGATATGAAATAATACAGTTATGTGGAGGTATTTTCCCGTATGGTTTACTGCAAGATTTGTCAGGGATCATGTCAGTGAGAATAACTGTAACAGACACACGTGATATATACATACACATACATCCGGAACGGTCTTAGTATTAGAGTCAAGTGGTCGATCGGAGGAAATAGTGAAAGTAGATCTTTCAAACATTCCGGTTAGCCTACATGTTACATTTAATTAGGTGCCCGGTCATGAGAATCTGCCTGGAGATGACTGTATAGTTAGATGAACCCTTGTGGTGTTACCAGACACAGTAGGACAGGTGTGTAGCGTTCTAACTGAAGTAGACACGGGCCTTGTGACAACACACACTTACCTCGTGTTGAGGGAAATTGAGAAGCAGGAAGTGATTCATTCGTTGCCAGCTCTTGTTATTCCGGGACAAGCTTCTCGCAGTTTACGGAAAGGGGCGAGTGTTGACGAATGAATGTGTGTAACAAGGGATTGGGATTCGACCACAGGTGGGATTGTGTTTACCTGAAGTTACTGAAAATATGGCAGCGCAGTGAATCAGAGGGACCTATTTACCCAAAGAGGGGGCGGGTGGCTCAGTTGTCTAAGGCGCCGCGATTCGCTGTGCAGAGTTTTGTCCCTTCAGCATGCCAGAAACCTATGATTGTGGGTTTGAATCCCGGTTCGCCCTGATTATGTTTACAGGTTGGTCAGCACAATACCCCTGCTCGTTGGTTTCACCAAAGTGGTAAACGTCTGAGACCTGTATCAGTTCTGGCTTTTCCTCCACGTTAAACTGACACGCCGTGATATAACTGGAATACTGTTAAAAGCGGCGTTAACTCACTCACTCACTATAGCTATTAACTCAAAGTGAAATCAATGTTGTATAATGACAGCAGAAGTTAATAATATTCTATTTAAAGGTAAAATATTTGATTTGTTTTTTATTTTTATCTGGCATTTTTAATTGGTGCAATTTTGTACAATGAAGTAGTACTAGTGAGAATCGTGCACTACATGATTGATAGGACAACATTAACAGTTATGTTTCTCCATCGCTGACAAATGTCAGGTACACGGTGTGTGTTAGTTACAAAGAAATAAGCAGTTTTCTGTTATATAAAACCAGGAAGTGATATTTTAAATTATTGCAAGAACTGTTGTTTGACTCAGTTTTATATGTCTTGTGTTGGAGCACAAAATTATTTCGCTGAACAGCAACTTTGTTTCATTATAATAACTTTCCGCTTGCACCTTCAAACAGTTGACTGATAGCCTTCCAAGTGTTGGCTCCCATTCAGTAGCACTCCATCTCTCATATCAACATTCCTCATCAAAGTATGATTCTGACATCTTGTTTGGTGTCGATATCCAATTGAAACAATATGTTCATCTAAAAATCTGTTGATAACAGAATTTAGTGTGAAACCAACAAATGGTATACAATCAACAATTGTATTACTCAATTAACTAGTTTTACATATCAATATTCATTTTTGAACAGCAATTACAATGACAGCTCACAATAGAGTTGTAGTACAATGGTCAGTGGCAGTATCAAATGCAAAAATATGATTGCAGTTGTGACATCAAAATGTTAGATAATGTTACCAGCTTCAAGCATTTTCTACACAGTGTCAGAAAAGTCCAGTGTCCGTTGAACATCACGGAATATTCCACCTGTTACTTTAACTCTTGACATCCATCCATGATATTACGGAACTTTTACAGATATTTTGAGCATATTAATATAATAACTTCCTTACCACCTTACATTAAATAGTACTACATTTATGAACATTAATCATTGTCCAAATGCTAAAAAATAACTATAACTTTGTCATGGTTAGGTTAGGGTTAGGCTTAGGTGAGGTTAGGTTAGGTTAGAGTTAGGGCTTCTAATGCATTAGTGTGGGTTGCTAATGCATTAGTGTGGGTAGCTAATGCATTAATGTTGCTTGCTACTGCATTAGTGTGGGTTGGTTATGCATTTGTGCCGGTTGTTAATGCATTAGTGTTGGTTGATAATGCATTAGTGTGGGTTGCTAATGCATGCGTGTTGGCTGCTAATGCATGAGTGTTGGTTGATAATGCATTAGTTTTGGTTGCTGGTGAATTTGTGTTGGTTGGTAATGCATTAGTGTGGGTTGCTAATGCATAAGTTTGGGTTCCTAGTGCATTAGTGTTGGTTGGTAATACATTAGTGTGGGTAGCTAATGCATTTGTGTTGGTTGCTAATGCGTAAGTTTTGGTTGATTATTTATTGGTGTGGATTGCTAATGCATTAGTGTTGGTTGGTAATGCATGAGTGTTGGTTGGTTATGCATGAGTGTTGGTTGGTAATGCATGAGTGTTGGTTCATAATGCATGAATGTCCTCTTGCACCACCTCTGTGCAACCTCAAAATGGTGTTTTAAAATATTGAACAATAAGCACATCGCAAAGGAATCTGTGATGAACGATATGATTTTATGGAGCAATATTGATTAACGGGAAATAGTTTGATTTACTGTTGTCGTGCCCAAATATGATTGACAAATTTGTTTGTAAAAATAACTTTGTGACACAATTCTTCACGTCGATATACAGCTGCAATAATGCCAATGCGACGTTAAATTTAAACACACACACACGCACGTACGCACGTACGTACGCATGCTCGCACGCACGCACACACACACACACACACACACACACACACACACACACACGCATAGAAACATACATATTAAACATATCCAATATGTATACTGTGATTTTCCAAAACTCCTGAAACAGAACATACTCCTGGCCTACAGAAGATGCATTTCATGTGTTGATGATTTGCCCAGACTACAGTACCATAAGAATGAAATATTTACCCCAGTACGTTGTAATCAGGCCTTCGTTTGAAGGTTTCTGATACTTATGCAGACTGGTGACGATAGTCTATTATCTAAGCGATCTCTATTATTGTATCATATATTTCACAAGAGAACAGTCCTTTTGTGAACAAATGTCTTCTGTTACTTGTACAGCATATATTAAGGTGCGCTCATTGTGACATTTATAACGCCTTAATGTAAACATGATGTACTATTGGTCTTCTGGCCACACATACGACTAAACCGATGTCTGTATACTGTAATATATACACAACAAGTGATCCAATAAGATCACGTTATTGTGCGTTGACTACAATCACGTGGCCAGATTGTTGTGGTGATAGCCGTGTGACGTCTTTTTCGCCAACCTGTCGCGATCCACATCGCAGTCGTGAGCTATTTTTAGAACTCCGCGTGGCCAGAAATTGACAGGGCAAAGTTGCGTGTTGTATATTTCGCCGCCTGGCTTCCTGAATGTGAAGTATATTAGGTTGTCAGTGGTGTGTGTGGTCATGTCAGCGTGAGGCAGTCAGACAGAGAACGTTTGGGATAATAGCTGGTGATAATTCAGAGTGGGAACGGACAACGGACTCTTTGTTATTCACTTACACTGTTTCTACAGAACGGGACACATTTCAAGGAACATTCATCGTGTTCAGGTGATATTTTGTGATATCGCTATGGGTTTGTTACTATCACGGCTTATGCAGATCTACAGTGAGTTTTCATCGGAACCAGCTCGGATCCTGATGCTGGGACTGGATGCAGCAGGTAGGCATGGGGAGGCCTCGGGGGTAAACGTTTGTTTGTTTGTTTGTTTGCTTGTTTGTTTGCTTGTTTGTTTGTTTGTTTAACGGAAGACTCAGCAATATAACTATAAGACGGCGATTTGTAAATAATCAAAACTGACCACTACCCGTTCCCGTTAGCCGACTTTTACGACAAGCATTGTTTGCTGAAGATCAGTTGTAACCCGCATCTTCACGATGGAGGGGGATAAACCATGTTTTATTATTCTTTATTTCTTATTCAAAATGTAGTGCTATAACACTTTTGTATTACTGGGAGGGTGGGGTATTCAACTTTAAATACCTTTTTGTTATTAAGCTTGCATCGATCCACTTGTCAACAGGGCTTAATATTTCATCTGTTTAATCAGTGGGGGCGGTCGGGTAGCCTAGAGGTTAAAGCGTTTGCTCGTCACACCGAAGACCCGGGTTCGATTCCCGACATGGATACATTGTATGAAGCCCATTCCTGGTGTCCCCCGCCGTGATATTGCTGGAATATTGCTAGAAGCGGCGTAAAACCATACTCACTCACTCGAACTCTCGAATAAAATATAATGGTGTTTGGGAAAGTGAATGGTAAATAAACCATGCTATAGGGATGTGGTATGTTATCTCAGTGTGCTAGCACTATAACATCGGCATCAGTCCGGACTAGTACAAGCAGCCACACACATACGTATACACATGCACGTCGCTATATATGGGCAATAATCTTGGACGTGACTTTAAACCCCATGTCACCCAGCAATAATATGGTAATATTAGTGACCAGTGTGCAGGTAGAATATAATGTAGCGCAGTGAGCATGATCAGTGCGTGGATTCGTCGCATTACAAACGTTATCCGTCTCGGTAATATGGTGGTGTTGTCCCAGGTAAGACGACCATCCTGTACAAGCTGAAGCTGAACGAGAGCGTGTGCACCATCCCCACCATCGGCTTCAACGTGGAGACGGTCAGTCCGGTGAAGGGCGTGACGTTCACGGTGTGGGACGTTGGGGGCCAGGAGAAGATCAGACAGCTGTGGAAACACTACTACCTGAACACACAAGGTAGGTGTAATATAAGAACTACACACGGGGAGCCACACACTTCAGAGGGCATGATCCACGGATCGCAGTGCACCTTGTCTGTTTGGTTTGTTTTTTTGTTTAACGCTGTACTCAGCAATATTCCCGCTATATGACAACGGTCTGTAAATAATCGCGTCTGGACCAGACACTCCAATGATTGACGACATGAGCATCGACCTACGCAATTGAGATACGATGACATGCATCGAGTCGGCAAGCCTGACCACCTGATCCCGTTAGTCGCCTCTTACGACAAGCATATAGTCGCCTTTTACGGCAAGCATGGGTTGCTGAAGACCTATTCTATCCCGGATCTTCACGGGTCACCTTGTCTGTCGTTATTGCCGACCAAAATGGAGTCGAAAAAAGGCCGCGAACACTAATGGACTACTGTTTCTGATTGGCTGATAATGGAATGGGCGGGGTTTGTGCATAATTACGCTAAACGATGTCACTGGTTTCATATTGTGATCCACAGTGTGTTTGTGTTAATGATTAAGCAAGCAGTCTGTTAAGATATTATTGTTGACTATCCCTATTCACACATTGTGCTCACCGACTTTTACGTTTATATTTCCGTAAAGGCAAAACATGAAGTCAATTCTTGAATAACCCCCAGGTCTGATCTACGTGGTGGACAGCGCAGACCGTCTGCGCATAAAGGAAGCCAGGTCGGAGCTGCACGGAATCTGCAGTACGCCGGAGATGGTGGGGGTACCGGTGGTGGTGATCGCCAACAAGCAGGACTTGCCAGGTGGGTGCGTCAGAATGGTCCATGTGAATTACTGCTGACAAGCATCAGACCAACAGCCTGGTTTCCTGCGTATGCGGCGCTGGCGCTGCACTGTAGCTCCAGCGCAGCATACCCAGGGAACCAGACTGTCAAGACCTACGGTAGGCAAACCAGTGGTTGATACCATAAGCAGGTTAAGACAAATTCCTGTCATGTTATGAAGTGGGGTTATCAGAAATCGGCTTCATTAATTGCACGGTGGGGATGTGGTGTCAAACCAGTGTCTTCGGAGACACGAGCTAACACTTTGACTACTGGGCCACCCCAACGCCACTGGCATATAATAGCCAATGACTTATATATCAGGTGTGTTTTATACAGTCAAGGGACACAACTCGACATTACGCATACAGAAATTATGTCTATTTATTTACTATTCGCATGGCTGAAAATAGGCCTATTTTCCGATCCTGTTATATCTTCCTTTTGTTATGTATCCTTGTGTGTCTGTACGTAGGTGCCCTTAAACCATCGGAGGTCGTCGAGGAACTTGACATGAGGGACCTCAGTGACCGGAAATGGTACATACACGGCGCATGCGCACCAAATGGAGAAGGGTTATTGGAATCAGTGCAGGAAATGTCGCGACTCGTGAAAGACTTTCAGAAAGCTCGTCGACGATGACAGGGGACGTTCCACAACACCAAGCATAATAAAGAATCAAAACAGCACAATGAACAAGTATGTGGTAAACAGGGCCCTGCTCCCCGTCTGAAGTTCAGCGAGACACCATATAAGTCGAGAGGATAAGTTCTGGTGCGAGTCAGTGCGTCTGCCTTCCCGTAGGTTACTTCATTTGGGAGACATACTTGAACTCGTTCTTAAAGGTTCTCACAGCGCTGGCAATTCAAGGTTCTCACAACGCTGGCAATGTGAAGTTCAAATTTCCTTGGATATTGAAATCACCGAAAAGATCATGTGAGTGAGTGTTGTGTGACGCCGCATGAGCGGTTATGTAGCCATTGGCGGTGAACTGTGTCTGAAATTAGACTGTGATAGCTCAGGTACGTTAAGATTGAAACTCTTCAGAAATCAACGAATGACTTTATTTACAGTGTCATAGATTCATTTTTATTTTGTTGTGTATTTTTTAATATGTTGTAAATATTGTTTGTATTTGTTGTTTATAATAAAAACGTATTTCAAACACTGGGGAGTTCACCCTTGATTTTTCTGACATAATGATTTGTCTATGCATAGAATCGTTAGTCCAGCCAAACTGTAACTCTAGAATTCCAACAGTGGAAACTGGACTTTTATAGTCAGTTAACGCCCTTGCCTCGGGAAGATGTCTTACATGCAAATAGCTAACAGGGTCAGTGTGTGAGGTACGGACCACAGAAACCATTGACAAAACAAACCATGCCACACAACCTGACCTAATCAGGTTACACACTGTAATCGCATAGTCTCCATCTTAGGAGGTAGATACAGGCACTGGGGACAGTGAGTGAGTGTGTTGAGTTTAGTGCCACTTTGAACAATATTCCAGTCATGTCACGGTGTGTCAGCTTGTGGGAGGATCATTCGTCAACAAAGGAACGCAACTGTGCATAACGACTAGCCTCGGACCACCCGTACCCTCGTATTTAATTGATCCACGTTCCAGAAAGCGATCGTATTGCTGCGACTGTCGCAAGTCTACGTTAAAGTATTGGAGTTACGATCATCTTACTGCTGCGACTGTCGCAAGTCTATGTTAAAGTATTGGAGTACGATCATCTTACTGCTGCGACTGTCGCAAGTCTATGTTAAAGTATGGGACTTACGATCATCTTAGTGCTGAGACTGTCGCAAGTTTATGTTAAAGTATGGGACTTACAATAATCTTAGTGCTGCGACTGTCGCAAGTTTATGTTAAAGTATTGGAGTTACGATCATCTTAGTACTGCGACTGTCGTCAGTCTATGTTTAAGTATGTGAGTTACGATCACCTTAGTGGTGAGACTGTCGCAAGTTAATGTTTAAGTTTTGGAGTTACGATCATCTTAGTGCTGCGACTGTCACAAGTCTACGTTAAAGTATGGGACTTACGATCATCTTAGTGCTGCGACTGTCACAAGTTTATGTGAAAGTATGGGAGTTACGATCATCTTACTGCTGCGACTGTCGCAAGTCTATGTTAAAGTATGGGACTTACGATCATCTTACTGCTGAGACTGTCGCAAGTTTATGGTAAAGTATGGGACTTACAATAATCTTAGTGCTGCGACTGTCGCAAGTTTATGTTAAAGTATTGGAGTTACGATCATCTTAGTACTGCGACTGTCGTCAGTCTATGTTTAAGTATGTGAGTTACGATCACCTCAGTGGTGAGACTGTCGCAAGTTTATGTTTAAGTATGGGAGTTACGATCATCTTAGTGCTGCGACTGTCACAAGTTTATGTTAAAGTATGGGACTTACGATCATCTTAGTGCTGCGACTGTCACAAGTTTATGTTAAAGTATGGGAGTTACAATAATCTTAGTGCTGCGACTGTCGCAAGTTTATGTTAAAGTATGGGAGTTACAATAATCTTAGTGCTACGACTGTCGTAAGTCTATGTTAAAGTATGGGAGTTACGAGTTGCGTTAAGACTGCTTTATGGAACGAACCCGTGTTGGGTAATATATAGGCGTGTATAAAGTTTAGGTTTCAAGGGTTGATTATTCTAGGGAGAGAGTTTGGTTAAACGCCACTTTTAACAGTATTCCAGCTGTATCAGGGCATGACGGCTTAACGTATGGGGATGTTTGAAGTGATGCAGGTCTTAAACGTTTAGCTATTTGCTGAAACCAACAAGGAGGGTTACAAGCCATTCAACTGCCATTGGAGTCTAACTTGACAGCATGAAGTCACATTGTCATATAATTAACAATGTCAACCATTCAACATATTTATTCGTAAAAAGAGTACAAGTTGTAACATAATTCATAACCAGCATATCAGTCATCTTGTAAAAAATGTAATAAACGGGAGTAAGAGAGGTAAATGGATATAAAACAACAAAGAACTAACCCAAAGGTGACAACACTGTAACCTGATACTGCTCAGGAGGGAGCACCTGGGTACATTGACAGATCACAGACTTGTTGGAGAGAATACGTGGGAGTGTACTACAACGTCTGGCTACAACCGCTACCAACACGTGAGTTACACCCCAGATGCTGGCAAGGAGTTACCTGGGCAACATGTGAGTTACATCCCAGCTTCTGGCAAGGGGTTAACTGGCAAAGTGAGAGTTATACCCTAGCTGCTAGTAAGGGGTTAACTGGGCAACATGTGAGTTACCCCTAGCTGCTGGCAAGGGGTTACCTGGGCAACATGTGAATTACACCTTAGCTGCTGATAAGGGGTTACCTGGGCAACATCTGATTTATCCCCCAACTGCTGGCAAGGAGTTAACTGGGCAACATGTTTGTTACACCCTAGCTGCTGGCAAGGGGTTAATTGTGCAACATGTGAGTTACACCCTAGCTGCTGGCAAGGAGTTTACTGGGCAACATGTGAGTTACACCCTAGCTGCTGGCAAGGGGTTAACTAGACAACATGTGAGTTACACCCTAGCTGTTGGCAAGGAGTTAACTGGGCAACATGTGAGTAACACCCTAGCTGCTGGCAAGGGGTTAACTAGACAACATGTGAGTTACACCCTAGCTGTTGGCAAGGGGTTACCTGGCCAACATGTGAGTTACGGCCCAGCTGCTGGCAAGAAGTTTACTGTGCAACATGTGAGTTACACCCTAGCTGTTGGCAAGGGGTTACCTGGCCAAAATGTGAGTTACACCCCAGCTACTGGCAAGAAGTTTACTGTGCAACCTGTGAGTTACACCCTAGCTGTTGGCAAGGGGTTAACTGTGCAACATGTGAGTTACACCCGAGCTGCTGGCAAGGGGTAAACTGGGGAACATGTGAGTTACACCCTAGCTGCTGGCAAGGAGTTAACTGGGCAACATGTGGGTTACACCATAGCTGCTGGCAAGGGGTTAACTAGACATATGTGAGTTACACCCTAGCTGTTCGCTAGGGGTTACCTGACCAACATGTGAGTTACACCCTAGCTGTTGGCAAGGGGTAAACTGGGCAACATGTGAGTTACACCCCAGCTGCTGGCAATAGGTTACCTGGGCAACATGTGAATTATACCCTAGCTGCTGGCAAGGAGTTACCTGGGCAACACATGAGTTATACCCCAACTGCTGACAAGGGGCTACCTGGGCAACATGTGAGTAACACCCCAGCTGCTGGCAAGGGGTTACCTGGGCAACATGTGAGTTATACCCTAGCTACTGATAAGGGTTAACTGGGAAACATTTGAATTACACCCTAGCTGCTGGCCAGGGGTTAACTAGACAACATGTGAGTTACACCCTAGCTGTTGGCAAGGAGTTAACTGGGCAACATGTGAGTAACACCCTAGCTGCTGGCAAGGGGTTAACTAGACAACATGTGAGTTACACCCTAACTGTTGGCAAGGGGTTTCATGGCCAACATGTGAGTTACACCCCAGCTGCTGGCAAAAAATTTACTGTGCAACATGTGAGTTACACCCTAGCTGTTGGCAAGGGGTTACCTGGGCAACATGTGAGTTACACCCTAGCTGTTGGCAAGGGGTTACCTGGCCAACATGTGAGTTACACCCTAGCTGCTGGCAAGAAGTTTACTGTGCAACATGTGAGTTACACCCTAGCTGTTGGCAAGGGGTTAACTGGGCAACATGTGAGTTACATCCTAGCTGCTGGCAAGGGGTAAACTGGCGAACATGTGAGTTACACCCTAGCTGCTGGCAAGGAGTTAACTGAGCAACATGTGGGTTACACCATAGATTCTGGCAAGGAGTTACCTGGGCAACTGTGAGTTACACCCTAGCTGTTGGCAAGGAGTTAACTGGGCAACATGTGAGTAACACCCTAGCTGCTGGCAAGGGGTTAACTAGACAACATGTGAGTTACACCCTAGCTGTTGGCAAGGGGTTACATGGCCAAACTGTGAGTTACACCCCAGCTGCTGGCAAGAAGTTTACTGTGCAACATGTTAGTAACACCCTAGCTGTTGGCAAGTGGTTACCTGGGCAACATGTGAGTTACACCCTAGCTGTTGGCAAGGTGTTACCTGGCCAACATGTGAGTTACACCCCAGCTGCTGGCAAGAAGTTTTCTGTGCAACATGTGAGTTACACCCTAGCTGTTGGCAAGAAGTTTACTGTGCAACATGTGATTTACACCCTAGCTGCTGGCAAGATGTTTACTGTGCAACATGTGAGTTACACCCTAGCTGTTGGCAAGGGGTTAACTGGGCAACATGTGAGTTACACCCTAGCTGTTTGCAAAGGGTTACCTCGCCAACATAGGAGCACCACCCTAGCTGCTGGCAAGAAGTTTACTGTGCAACATGTGAGTTACACCCTAGCTGTTGGCAAGGGGTTAACTGGGCAACATGTGAGTTACACCCTAGCTGCTGGCAAGGGGTAAACTGGGGAACATGTGAGTTACACCCTAGCTGTTGGCAAGGGGTTACCTGGGCAACATGTGAGTTACACCCTAGCTGTTGGAAAGGGGTTAACTGGGCAACATGTGAGTTACATCCTAGCTGCAGGCAAGGGGTAAACTGGGGAACATGTGAGTTACACCCTAGCTGTTGGCAAGGGGTTACCTGGGCAACATGTGAGTTACACCCTAGCTGCTGGCAAGGAGTTAACTGTGCAACATGTGAGTTACACCCTAGCTGCTGGCAAGGAGTTACTTTGGCAACATGTGAGTTACACCCTAGCTGCTGGCAAGGGGTTAACTAGACAACATGTGAGTTACACCCTAGCTGTTGGCTAGCGGTTACCTGGCCAACATGTGAGTTACACCCTAGCTGCTGGCAAGATGTTTACTGTGCAACATGTGAGTTACACCCTAGCTGTTGGCAAGGGGTTACCTGGGCAACATGTGAGTTACACCCTAGCTGTTTGCAAAGGGTTACCTCGCCAACATAGGAGCACCACCCTAGCTGCTGGCAAGAAGTTTACTGTGCAACATGTGAGTTACACCCTAGCTGTTGGCAAGGGGTTAACTGGGCAACATGTGAGTTACACCCTAGCTGTTTGCAAAGGGTTACCTCGCCAACATAGGAGTACCACCCTAGCTGTTGGCAAGAAGTTTACTGTGCAACATGTGAGTTACACCCTAGCTGTTGGCAAGGGGTTAACTGGGCAACATGTGAGTTACACCCTAGCTGCTGGCAAGGGGTAAACTGGGGAACATGTGAGTTACACCCTAGCTGTTGGCAAGGGGTTACCTGGGCAACATGTGAGTTACACCCCAGCTGCTGGCAAGAGGTTACCTGGGCAACATGTGAGTTACACCCTAGCTGTTGGCAAGGAGTTACCTGGGCAACACATGAGTTATACCCCAACTGCTGGCAAGGGGCTACCTGGGCAACATGTGAGTAACACCCCAGCTGCTGGCAAGGTGTTAACTGGGCAACATGTGAGTTACACCCTAGCTGCTGGCAAGGGGTTACCTGGGCAACATGTGAGTTATACCCTAGCTGCTGATAAGGGTTAACTGGGAAACATTTGAATTACACCCTAGCTGCTGGCCAGGGGTTAACTGGGCAAAGTGTGAGTTACACCCTAACATGCTGGGACGGGGTTACCTGGGCAACATAGGAGTTACACCCTAGCTGCTGGTAAGGAGTTACCTGGGCAACATGTGAGTTACACCCTAGCTTTTGGCAAGGGATTAACTGGGAGCCGCCGGTGGGACAGGATACGCTCACCTTTTAGCGAACGCCTGGTATCATCACAATTTGATGGTGTTCAATAAAGACTTGCTCATGATATAGTCGGAATCTTACAGTCGACTCTGCTTAAAGCAGAGATTTCCTATGAATACCAAAAGGCCTTTGTGCGTCTTTACCGCACTGGCGGTGAAGAACAAGCAACCAACGGAGGTCTCCACCTGGGGATTCCGGGTTAGAATAGGTCCTCAGCATCCTGTGCGTGTCGTACGAGGCGACCAAATGGTCAGGCTCCGTCACCTGGTTGATACAGTGTCATCGTGACCCAACGACTTGGGATGTTGCTCGTGATGTCAGTCACTGGTTTCTCGCGTTCATACTCGATCATTTACCGTCATACATGTAGCTTGAATATCGCGGCTTTGACCAACAAACATAGAATTACAGAGGACTTATTTATTTGCAACACACATAAATAACACACTCTGATACAATGTTCCTGGCTTCACGTGTATATATTTGTTCACAAGGGTGGTCGGGTAGCTTAGTGGTTAAAGCGTTCGCTCGTCACGACGAAGACCCGGGTTCGATTCCCGACATGGTTACAATATGTGAAGCCCATTTTTGGTGTCCCCCGTCGTGAATTGCTGGGATAGTGCTAAAAGCGGCATAAAACAAAACTCACTCACTGATATTCGTTCACTGTATTTTATTGCGCTTCAAAAAGCATCCAATCACGATTTATCTCCCTTTGACCGCTTAGGTACCAGGTGAGCGTAACAAGTCCTCACCGCAGAAACGAGAGAGCTGTCGGTTATGTGCTTCATAACGCGAAACAGTTCAGTAAAGTTACCAAAACAATTAGTACATTTAATGTATATATGTACAATAGTAGTTTCAGGTGATTCTGTGGAACACTGAGGCTTACATTGTGCTAAATTCTTCCCTTTGTATCTACAGGTGTCGTACAAGGTGACTAAATTGGTGATCGGTTGGTCACAACGGCTGCTTAATACGGGCTTTTCACTGTGACTGGTTTGGCGGTTTTCGTACCGCATGTCACATGATCAGCCTCTCGACCTTAGAATTCAGAAACGCCAGACTCTCGCGGGCCTCCTTTGCAGGTCACAGTGACACAGCAGTGCAACTGTCGCCCGGATCAATGTGGTCGGAAGAATGTCTGTAAGTCTGTAACTAAACAGTGTTGTTATTTTGTCTTTTTCCGCATATCAAGGAAGTCTGGATGTTATGAATTGTTGATCTAAATCAGGAATAGATGGTAAAACGGCGCCCCATGTGTAAAGCTGTAACAAAACAGTGCTGCTTACTGTCCTCAACATAGCAAGCAAGGATGACTGTCATGTAAATATCTATCCTACACCGACTCAGCTCACGACACCTCTAGTTATAACACAGAAGGAATAGCTGCAATGCAACTGTCGCCCGGATCAATGTGGTCGGAAGAATGTCTGTAAGTCTGTAACAAAACAGTGTTGGGTTTTTGTCTTTTTTTCCGCTTATCAAGGAAGTCTGGCGGTCATGTAGATATTCCACAGACACATCAGATTTCACGAATAGATCCATAATACACTGACATTATGATTACAGTAGTTCATCTTAGGGTATCATTAAATGAATTGTTGATATAAATCAGGAATAGATGGTAAAACGGCGCCCCGTGTGTAAAGCTGTAACAAAACAGTGCTGCTTATTGTCCTCAACATAGCAAGCAAGGATTACTGTCATGTAAATATCTATCCTACACCGCCATAGCTCACAACACATCTAGTTATAACACAGAAGGACTAGCTCCGTTACATTGTTATAGTGGTTGCACAAATGAAAAACACATCATGCGGAGGATCTGGTATTCGATGTAAGGATCTTTCATCAAAGCCACTTACAGTCGAAGTTGGTGATATTTAAAATAGGAAACATGTTCGGATGAGATCTGAACAATGAAAGCAGTACGTGAACAGCCTTGTCTTGATACTGAGATAACAAATAAAATGAGTACACTTACAGACCTTCATTCATCACATTCAAATAGGAAAGCTCAAATGAGTAATTAAAGGCTAATATATAACGTGATTTTACTAAAACACAGTGAAATGTGCTGAAAGGTAAATATACAATGACACATAATACTACACCTAAATCCTCAACTCACACGTGACTACAGTTTATTGATAGGGGGATTGCGACTTGTTCATTCAGTTCAATGTAAATACCTTCACTTCATGTGACATACACACGTACATACGACCACGCCCACCAACACACACTCCACGTGGAAACTGGACACCATCCTGTGATGTCAGTATTTTTCTAACAAACTGTCCTGACTCAGTCAGATGTAGGACTTTGTGTAGATTGAGGTCTGTCACCAGGATGTCGCCTGTGCTGGTTCTTGTGATACCACGTGGATGCTCCATCTCTGTGTCTCCTGTAGGGCTGTAGGTGAACACCTCATCTCCCTCGGGAGTCAGACACACGACACACTTGGATCCACCGTCACACACCAAGACGTTTCCTGTCCTCGTGGTACAGAGGAAGTAGGGATTCTCCAAGATGTATCTACTAGGTTGGCCTGGACAAATTGACCTCAGCACGTGTCCCGTCATATCCAGGATATCAACACAGGGAGGGGAGCAGGAACTTGCTGCTAGTGTTGATGGTGTCAGAGACGTTATACCCATGTACTGTTTGCTGGTTGTGATGGTTGACAGCAGCACCAGGTCAGGGTTGACTTGTACTGTTACAATCTGACTGGAACCTTGCACAGTGACAGCCACCTGGTTGTCCTTCAACGTTGTTATACCCCACGGAGCACCACCCAGACAGAGCCTGCTGTGACCTGGATGCTGGTTCCTGGTGTAGAAGGACTTCACACTGTTGTTGTTGTTGTCTGTGACTATCACTGTGTCTGTATCATTCACCAGTAACACCGTCACGTCAATGAGGTTTGGTCCACGTTCATCTCCTTCTACTCTGACTTTAATGGTGTCCTGTAACACAGGGGCAACATTCAGGTCCAGAACACCCTCATCTAGCTGTAGATCGTCCAGTGCTCCATTCGGCTGATCACTATCCTGTCTGAACATTATGCTGGCTATTCTTCCCTTCGCCTTCAGTTCTGTGTCTCCGACAGCCTCCACATCACCAGCCTCACATCCCTGATAGTCGGTCGTATCTAAAATAAGAAGGTAACTTTGATCCAGAGTATCAACATGGAGGAATGACACTACATACTGGTGCAGTACCTTTACTGTCATGAAGCGTACATGTGTAATCCAGAAGTTGAACAAATTGTAATTTGCATGTGGTTCTCCAGAATCAGGACACATTTCAGTTGAAATATTATGTAACATGAAAGTAGATTACAAACATTGAATGTAAACAAAACTAGTGTTGGGGATATTTGGTTGACGCAATCATAGTGGTATAACCGATACTGTTGACAATGATGTATCTACACTGGAAAATCATTTATCTTTTCAAAGTAACAGCGATCAGTGGAGACATGCAGATATTGTTAAAATTGTTGTGAGTGTGTTTGGGTTTTTTTTAACCATGAACCCAACTTCCCTGTGAGAGTTACCTCCCTAATCCTGATATGTTTACTCCTGTAGCCTGTTATGTCAATTATTCACACTGTACAAAAGTGCTAATACCTCGCTACAAGGAAACTGTGTCAACGTTTCCCACTGTAGGCCTGTCCTCGATCCTCTCGACAGCCAGAACCGCTTCACGGAAATAGGTCAACGTTTCACCGTAGCGAAATGCTGTATTGGGGAAGTAGTTGGAATAGAGCCAGACCCGTACACTTTTTGTTTCAGTTTTTTTCAAAAGAATTGGTTACTGAAATGGAACAAAATTGTCGTTTTGGTGTTAAGTTACATTTGGAATTTATTTACATATTTTTACTTTTTTATTGGCGGAAGACCTTATTGTGTTTGGCAATACTTTCAACAACAATTTCAACAATATATTACTGAGGTCGAATGCTTGAATAATATTGTAATTCAGGCAAGAAAGGTGGTTATGGTCCTGTTAGTTAGTATAAATTCCTTGAATCCATACTCACCTCACCTTGACTTCAAATGTTTAGATACAAAGATAACACCAATACTTTTATACAGGGCTGAAATTTGGGGTTTAGTGACATTGAACCGAGTCAGGCAGACTATTCAATCGCTCGCTGTTTTGAAATGTGTCAAATATTGTCTCTTTATAATATGCAGGAATCTCGTTTACCCCCAAAAATGTTACAATATGTTGCGGTTGTATATGGAATACTTCAAGGGACATTGTCGCGTTGTCGCATTTTCGCATTGTCGCCCTTGCAAAAACCAGCAAAAAGTGTCAAAATTAGCCAAAGCAAGACATTGCGACAACGGGCCATTTTGGCCATTTGTGGCATTGTCGCAATGTCGCATTGTTATATGTCCAAAAGGCTTATGTGACGTACTGCAATCGGTCTTTGTACGGCGTGCGTCATCCGTCATGCGAAGTCTATGTAAATGAAAATATTTTTACATTAAGAGAAATTTTTACATTAAGGATTGTAACACGGCCATTGTATTTCCGGTGTACCCAAAATGCAAATTTTAGCCACAACCCGAGCTAACTGTCCTTAAAAACGTAACACTCAAGACTGGCTGTAGTTGTGGCACTTATTTACTGTCCCGTTTTAAAACTAAGGAAGGTATTTTCTATCCTCCCATTCACCGCCTGGATCATCGAAAAATATCCCGTTTCGTAAAAACAACAACAACATTATCTCAGTTGTATGCAGATCTTATGAAACATAAACTAACATTCTGCTTCACACTTAGGCCCGATTGTATTTGTGTGCGTGCATGCATGCGTGCGTGCCTGAATGTGTGTGCGTGCGTGCGTGCGTGCGTGCGTCCGTGTGAATGTGTATTTCTCATCTCTCGGCGGTCCTACAGGAGACATACACAGGTATTTTATAGCTCCCAATTCTCCCGTCTGTCTATACCCGGGATCTGTGGCCTGTCAGTGAGGAGATAGTGAATAGTGATTTTCAACTCGAGGCCACCCGCTGGCTTTACAACATGAAGGGTGTGCATTGTATCGATCACAGGACATAGTTATGGGGTGACACCAACTCATTACCATATCGAAAGTACATTATTACAGTTCACATACTACCATATCAGGTATGAAATAATACAGTTATGTAGAAGTATTTTCCCATATTGGTTACTGAAGCATTTGTCAGGGATCATGTCAGTAATAACTGTAACAGACACACGTGATATATACATATACATATTTCGGTATCAGTCTCAGTATTGAAGTGAAGTATCCGATCGAAGGCAATAGTGAAAGTAGATCTTTGAAATATTCCCATTAGCCTATATGTTATATTTACTTAGGTGCCCGGTCATGAGAATCTGCCTGGAGATGACTGTATAGTTAGATGAACCCTTGTGGTGTTACCAGTACACAGTAGGACAGGTATGTAGCGTTATAACTGAAGTAGACGCAAGCCTTGTGACAACACACACTTATCTCGTGTTGAGGTTGGTTGGTTGGTTTCTTGATTAACGCCGCACTCAGCAATATTCCAGCTATATGACCAGACAATCCAGTGATTAATATCATGAGCATCGATCCACGCAGTTGGGACCGACGACATGTATCAACCAAGTCAGCGAGCCTGACCACCCGATCCCGTTAGTCGCATTTTACGACAAGCATAGTCGCCTTTTACGGCAAGCATGGGTTGCTGAAGACCTTTTCTAACCCAGAATCTTCACGGGTCACCTTGTGTTGAGGGAAATTGAGCAGCAGGAAGTGCTTCATTCATGGTCAGCTCGTGTCATTCCGGGACAAGCTTCTCACAGTTTACAGAAAGGGGCGAGTAGTGACGAATGAATGTGTGTAACAAGGAATTTGGATTCGACCACAAGTGGGATTGTGTTTACCTGAAGTTTCTGAAAATATGGCACAATGTAGCAGCGCAATGAATCACAACGACCTATTAACCCAAAGAGGGGGCACGGGTGGCCCAGTTGTCTAAGGCGCCAGAAACCTATGATTATAGGTTCGAATCATGGCTCTCCCCAATTATGTTTCTAGGTTTGTCAGCACCATACCCGTGCTCGTGGGTTTCACAAAAGTGGTAAACGTTAGGTTAGGGTTAGGGTTGAAAAAAGTATTAGTGTTGGTTGATAATGCATTAGTGCAGGTTGCTAATGCATTAGTGTGGTTTGCTAATGCATTAGTGTTGGACGTTAATGCATTATATAACTAAGTGGTTCAAGTCCATACATGTACCGGTTATAACATGTTATAAATCAATAGTTTTAATATAAACATTTCATGTTCTATCATTTTGCATTTTGTTTCAATAATAACTGAAAACATTACATTAGATAATGATCAAATATATATTTCTTTTATTTGAAAAAAAAAATAGAACTGTGTCATATGTCCATACCCCACACAAATCTATATACCTGTGATAACATCTATCGATCCCAGTCTTTCACTGTGACCAACTTTCATTATCAACGTTCACCGACCATTCCATCCTATGAACAATGACGAGTCCCTGTACAAGTGTTCAATGTTTGAATTTTCACGCCCCTTTCACATTTGTTTCGAGGGGTAATTGACACTGGTAGACGTGTAAATTATTCTCACAATCTCAACCGAACGTAACTCCATTCCGACCTGGGTTAGAGTAGATTCCCAGCACTGGATGTGACTAAACTGACCAGTTTCACACAGTGTGAGATTATTTATGAAAAACAGTCGACCTTTACAGTTTGAGGAACTAATGTATGTTCCAGCATAATGCTGCATATCTCTGTCTCCCTGTAGTGTAACACATAACTTACCCTGTGTCCCGACACGCCCTCTCCACCCGCGACAGTTTGACGTTGTGACGCAATGAGAGCTGGGTCAGGTTTGCTGATAAGCACGATGACAGTTTAAAATAAATCAAATCAGGGTCACCCCTTGGTCATGTGACAGTCATTTGGTGGTCGAGGTTATATCGTACAGAGACGACCCTAGTGTTGGAATAAGTGTTCCGCGGACCTATCCAGCTGAGCAGATACCCTGTCCCCATCTTATGCTTCCCAAAGCAACGTTTTGGGAATCATCTATAAATTTGATAAATAGTTGAAGAAAGATGCATGATGTGTGTCGGTGCTATTCCCACCTACACTAGTACCCACACACGGACTATTGATTACACCATGGCGACATTACAGACCACTGTTGTCAGATCCCAGACAGTGACATCAATGTGATAAAACAATCCCATAAACTTGTTATCACAATACCATAAACATGCAATCGAGGTCACCTGTCAGGAAGTACTGTTAGTTGACTTACTGAGATCCCAGCAAACAGGTCTAGCGTCGTTCCTACATATACTGAACCGCAAAACAAACGTCACCCACAGTAAGATTGCATGAAAAGTTGTCATTTAAATATCTGGGTGATTTTTGTCAAAGTTTCTAAAGTTTAACATTACCTTTCCAAGAAAAATGAAATTTGATGATAAAAAAAAAAGCGGTTGACAATAAGACAGATCGCCCAAACGCATCACGGCAACGGCCATTGTAACCCGATGCACATGAGTGGAAACTGAAATGCACATGCGTTCACCAATTTCTTGCCCTATAAGAATCCACTCACCTGGTATAACAATCATTCGTTATTGAATTGCTACCACATGCCAAGATTGACAAGAAAAAATCGACAAAAAGCTCTTGGACGATTGCAAGCTGGACAAACTGCCCGGCAAGTAGCCACTACATTTCAAGTCCACGTAAGGACCATATACCGACAACGATGACCGACCACGTAGTGGAAGACCAAGGGTCACCACCCGACGTCAGGATCGTCAGATTGTGCGACAGCATCTTCAAGATCGCTTTGTAACTGCTGCGGAAACTGCTCGACAAACCATGGGGACACACCAGCAACACATTAATGCAGACACCGTGCGTCGACGATTGACGAGCTGACACCTCCACTGTCACAGGCCACACAGAGGACCCATTCTGACACTACGTCATCGCCGGGACCGTCTTCAGTGGGCAACACAGCATCAGCATTGGCGCCACAAGCAGTGGAGAAGAGATTCAAAGACGGCTGAATGACGTCCGACCAAGGCCGACAACTGCAGCTGAACTGCGTCAGGCGTTCCTCAGAGTGTGGGCTGAAGTGCCTATGGCCTTCATCAAGCGCCTCATCCATTCCATGTATCGACGTTGCACGGCAGCCATCAATGCATGTGGCGGACACACGAGACACTGATTCGTGATGCCATTTCCTCAGAGACTAGTGTTGTGTTTCACTTTAAGAACATTTGACACTTCAATTTCAATCTTGATCAGTTTTACCAAGTTTCATCTTTTTAATATCTTTATAAAGATATGTAAAAGGAATATAAAGATATTAAAAAGATATGTAAAAGGAATATAAAGATATTAAAAAGATGAAACTTTGCAGTGACCGACCATTTGATATATATCTGGTTTTGTGGCTGTGGTAGAAGAAAACAAACTAATCATGATACAAAATCCCAGCCCCTCCTATTCCCATGAGTATTAAATGGTCAGTCTCTTCAACTACCCTGGCACGTCCACACATATTCATCACCAAGTCCAGATTTTCTTGGTGTGAAAACGCTTTTTGAAACCAAAGTTGTTTGTACCCATAGGAGATGTTTCGGTAATACGCGTGTGGTCGAATATATTATGGTTGCAGTTTGCCTTAATAATGTCTAGATCATGTGTGTACGTCACTTTTACACCAAGCTCATTCCAAAAATTATAATATATGGATAGCGTGGAATATACCTGCATCTGCCTACGTTACAGAAATGCTTTGAAATAGAGTTTTCTACATGATTGTTAAATAAAGACAAAACGAATTTAAATTCTTAAATTTAATAAAATGTAATGAATGTGGAGTCCTAAATTTCGTTTTCATTTGTTTCCTGCAGATAATCCCTGCAATATATAACAACGCATAATCAGCCATCCGGTACTGCAAGTATATAGAGGTTTTCATGCGTTTATTCCTAATACAGGATATTTACCATCCCGAAATACACAAGCGTGATAACCTCTTTATCATATAATGTCATTATTCAGTTCTGTGCTCGGAATCCCTTTCCATCTCTCACAAACATTACCTATAAACACTGCAAGTTTTCCTGGAATTTGCACATTAATATATGTTACGTCAGAGGGTACGTGATGTGTCAGTCGGACAGTGACAGCAGCGGATATAGTTCCAACAGAAACCTGTTTCTTATACAATGGGGTAACTTCATATATGCAAAACAACAATTGCCTACGCAAATTGTTTTTATTTGCCTTTCGCGGCAATCCATCGGTCTGTCCAAGGGAAGCTACTCTTACCCTAGTCTATTAAACGTCACGGCCACAGTCAGACGTTGTTGAGAGTCGGCCTGTCCTGTCATAACGTTACGAGGTGCAGTCAGATGTACACACAGTGACAAAACGATACAAGGTAAAAATACGAACATATTTCTGCCAAATCCAACTTTTTGAATTTGTGGAAGAGGTTCCAAGCCACAGAAGTCTACAAGCACAGATATGGAAAGTGATCCCCCTTGGCTACTGCCCTCGCAATATTGTTTCGCAATTTATATCTCCAAAGTTGCCAAAACTTGTAAAATGACTAAGCTATGTCACAGTTAGACACTGATTTTCGATATATTGGTCTATTCATTTGATAATGATAGCAATTATCCCAGTTGCTTATCCAGATTCCCGCTGGTTAACTCTGACTTGATCGCCGAATGACAAGGGCGACGCCATGTTTGTTTATAAACAGTAAAAGTAGTCCAAACTTGACCTTTGATGTTTGCATCTCTATCCGCAAATATGACCCCAACCCTTATCGTTTTTATCCCTGGGCTTTATCCTGCCGAGAAACCCACCCACTAAATGATAAAATGTTTTACTTTACACATAGAATTGCTGTATTCATTACCATAAAAAAATCCAAAACTTGTGCTTTTATTGCTTTTAATTTAAATGCGTAAATAGAGGAAGAAACGTATATTCCGGTAGCCACAGTGTTTAGAGTCACTCAAAACGTGCACATCTGTCTGAACGTCAAACCTCCATAAACGCAAATACCTATTAAAGTCAATTCTTATAAATAAACACGCCAACAATAATAACTTCACATACTACTTACTTATCATATTTATAATCATAAACATAGAAATCAAGAGATAGCAATACGACATCAGTGACATATAGTCCTTCACTACAGTAACACAAGCCCTGCACATTCTACTATCAACAAATCAGGAAACAGTCAATTAATGGGTGTGGCCTTTTTGTTTTTCGATTTATGGAAACTTTAATGCAAAATTGGTTGCTTGGTTAACCAATCGAATTCCACGAAATCCACTTGCTATTTCTTTATCATATTGCTTTTTGTTCACATACTTAAAATGGTGCGGTGGGGTAGTCTAATGGTTAAAGATTTTGTTCGACACCCCAAAGACCTGCGTTCGATTCCCTTCATGGGTACAATGTGTGAAGACCATTTCTGGTGTCCCTCGCCATTAAATTGCTGGAATATTGCTAAATGCGGCGTTAGACAATACTCACTCACATGACATACATTACAGAAACTAATCTCAATTACTTCTCCCATCTCCTACTGTGCATTTCCATAAGTATCATGTACCTTTTGAAATCGTGTGTTCTTCAGTCAGGACTCTGACGAGGCAAGTGAGATAACTGACTAAAAGTCCAGTTTCGACCCTTGCCGAACTAGGCTGGAATTTCAGAGTTATATTAGGCTTGACAAACGAGTCAGCATCCTCCAATAAAAACCGCGTAATGAAAAAGACACCCGGTTCGTAAACAACATGGTGACTGCTGTGCAAATGTCGGTCGATTGCAGGATAGGCCGAGCAAATGTATCGCCAACTGGTCGTCGACAGATATTTTTCAAATCTTTTCAAATTTTTTATCAAATTCCTCAAGTGATTTGATGCACCTCACGAGGTAAGACCCGTTTTACTACAATATAGATTTTGATTCGCCTTGACTGGAAGCCGGCCATTTTTTTTAAAAACAACAACAACAACAGCGAATGCAAATAAAATGAGTGGTGGAATCTGATTGGCCATGAGGGACATACAAGGGATATAAAATGTAATAGTTTGTGATTTCCCTACGATCGAGCCGCCACATTTAAGCCTTGTTCGACAAGGGTGGAACCTGGACTTTCATGGGCAGTTAACTCCCTTGCACCAGGAAGATGGTTCGATAAAGGATATGGGTCTTTTAGCTCCACAAGAAATGCAAAATTTTAGAAACCATCAAAACCTTTAGAAGTCAGCTTTCACGTGTGTTAATTTGAATGAGAATTCAATTTGGCATTTTTCGTTTGATGACTTTCATGTTTTGGGCTTATGGCAAAATTTAATGTTTAGGTAAGGCTAAAATGTGTCAAAAAGGCTGATTTTAAATATTTTAAGGAAAATTCTGAACATGAGCAAGTTTTTGACCAAAGCTGATATTTCTAGGAGATGTGGATAAAACTACTTCAAATATATTAATCATTCATATTGGCTCAAGGACTTGCTCCACACTAAGATGCAGTCCTTTCATTCATTTTAGCAATTCGTATCCATGTAATTATGTCAGAAGTGATGAAATAACAAATGTGAGAAGGAAAACAATCTCTTTAAAATCAGATCTTTGCTCTCGCTTCCGCTAAACAAAGATCTGAGGAAATCCCATTATGAGTAACGTCAGAACGACATTTCGCAAATGTTAATGTAATTGAAGAATTGTCTGATTATTCTAATATTTCTAAGTTTGGCGATGTTTGTTGAGACTGAGTATATTCCAGTCAGGAACAAAAAGTCAAACAAAAAAATGATTTTAGTAGCCTAACGAATACCTTTACCCACATCACAATATATTTGCGTACATCCAGCTCTTGCCATGCGTATCGACCACTAAAATATGCTCGTATTCTGTCCTGGAGTGCCCACCGGGCAAGATATTTTTATTGTGTTTGTATAATTAAAGAAAGGGATAATGTAAGCCAGTGTATTTTCCTCGACTACCAAACGTTTGATATAACAGAATGAGGGATAGATTTCTACCCGTTTATAATAATTATCTCATGTCTATACATTTATAGTAGTTATATTAAATGTAAACAATACCACACAGCATGATGTTACTTGCAGAGGTTCTACATACTGATAGACGGAGATAACCGAGACCCGTGAGGCAAACGGGAGAGAATAATTTGAGAGAATAATAATGGACTAATGTGCAACGACAAAACAGCGATGTTAAGAGATATGGAGTGAGTTGGGTTTAACGCCGCTTTTAACATTATTCCAGTTACATCGCGGCGTGTCAGCTTAATGTGGGAGGAAAGCCCGAAGTGATGCAGGTCTCAGACCTTTACCACTTCAGTAAAACCCACGAGCACGGGTATGGTGCTGACAAACCTAGAAACATAATCGGGGCGAACTGGGATTTGAACCCACAATCATAGGTTTCTGGCTTGCAAAGGGGACGCAACTCTGCACAGTGATCGCGGCGCCTTAGACAACTGGGCCACCCGTGCCACCTCTTTGGGTTAATAGGTCGTTCTGATTCACTGCGCTGCTACATTGTGCCATGGTTTCATTAGATTGGCTAATCTAGCAATATTTTGTGTGTTGATGATTATACACCAGCAGTGAAGTTATTATTGTGAACTTGTTTATTTATAAGAATTGGCTTCAGTATGTTTTCTCTTTTAATTGCAACATGAAGGTGAAACCTGGTGTGCCCACTCGGATACCCGGATGTAAACAGTATGCACATCGGCTTTTACATTTTCCCCACCAAAAAACGCAATAATAATATTGAAGTCAATCTTTGAATATTGATTAACGACACTATATTTAGATTTACAACAATGATATGTAGACATTTGGGTGAGACAAACATTCTTTTTCAAAACGAGTACATATCTACACTATATATACGGCACCTATATCGTATCTGTACAATATAGATATACCAGCATCTCCACTGTTTCACTGGCAGAGAGCAATTACACCACATTGTTTTGTGTACACTTCAATCACGTGACCAGTTTGTTGTGTTGATAGCGCGTGACGTCATTTGTCTACACCCTGTCGCGATCCACATGGCAGTCGTGAGCTATTTATAGAACTCCACGTGGTCAGAAATTGACAGGGCAAAGATATTTAAGTTGCGTGTTGTATGTTTCGCCGCATGGCTACCTGAACGTGAAGTATATAAGGGTGTCAGTGGTGTGTGTGGTCATATCAACGAGGGCTAAGCATACACAGAGGACTGGGGATAATAACTGGTGACTACTGAGTGGAAAAGAAAAAGTGTGATATAACTCCTTCAAGTTCACACATACTATTTCTACAGAAATGGGAACAATTCAAGGAATATTCACTGTGCTTAGAGGGCATTGGATTTGTTACATCGCTGTTGGTGAAGATCTACAGCCAGGAGAGAACATACAACCAATTACAAGTTAAATATTTCACAACCGTTCCAGAGCTCGACAAGTCATGGGTGTTATCTGGGATAAACTTGCTGACTTTACAGGCCTTTTCTCCGGGTTTTCCAGAGACCAAGCTAGAATTCTGATGGTTGGATTCGATGCTGCCGGTATGTATATTAATGTTTAGTGCAGTTACCTTTTTAAACAAACTATTATTAAGATAATGGAATTTCACTTTATTAAAACAAACGTTGTTCATTTAAGTTTAGGGTATAACTTTTTTCGTTCGTTTTTTATTTTTTTTCTACAAAAATATGCATTTATTATTATGTTTTGTCATTTTCTTGCAAAATATATATATTTTCACATTCAACTGTGATTTTAAGGGAAACAAAGTGTGAAAAAATACAATATTTATCAGCTCTTAGATTGTCAAAAATACATTTTGTTTATGTGCACACTAAAAGCCATTTGTGTGACACAATGATTGCATGGACCATGGTCTGCATGTTGTAGGTAAGACGACGATCCTGTACAAGTTGAAGCTGAACGAGGTTGTCTCCAGCATCCCCACCATCGGCTTCAACGTGAAGACCGTCAGCCCCTGCAAAGGCGTCAACTTTACCGTGTGGGATGTCGGCGGTCAGGACAGGATCAGACCCCTGTGGAGACACTACTTCCAGAACTGCAGCGGTCAGTTTCCTATTACATCTCTAAACTTGGAAACACCGTTTCTTCCGTTTTCTCATCCCACGACCCCCTTACAAAACTATATTATCGGGACTAGATATTGGGACGCGGGTAGCTAGTCATGTGGTTAACGCTTTCCTTGGTCCCACATTTGGATTCGATTCCTGACATTCCTGGCGTGAGTCTCATCGATGACAATATCACCTATAATCTGCTACCTGAACATTCTTAAATACCTGTACATATGTACAGCATAACTGTTTCTAATATGTGAAGGTTGGTAGCCAAATGGTATTGCCCTCCTTTGTCCTGCATTTGGGGTAGATTCCTGACATCGTGAAACTATTTGAACTCCTTTGTCGAGAGGTTTGTTCAGATTCAACCGGCTCTGTGACCAGAAGTGAATATCAGCTTGTTTATTTCAGGTATCTTGTACGTGGTTGACACCAACGATAGGGAGAGGTTTGCCGAGTCACGAGATGAACTGATGAACGTCATCGACAGCGACGAGATGAGATCCGTTCCTGTCGTCATCCTGGCTAACAAGCAAGACTTGCCAGGTAGGCACATGGGCGATTCAGAAAATCAATGTGGCTGCCCTTGTATTAGCAACGTACACAGCTTAAGGCGCAGGATTGTCTTTATTTCCAATTATTATGATACTGATGCTGCTTATGAATATGATTGTAGTGATGATGACGATGATTATTATTATGATTCTGTAAGTCTTTGTAGGCAATTAGAAGTTAGGTTTACGTATGAATAGGGTTTTTCATATTAAGTTTTTTATAAGCTGATGAAGGGACAGACACTATATTCCCGAAACGCTATGTCCGTATAATGATGAAGTTGCTATCCATAACATTTCTTGTCATATTATGAGTGTGTTATATTATTTCGGTTGAACATTATCAGTATGCAAGTATTGGTGTTTTGAAAGTAAATATCTTGTTACACACGGTAACATAGTCTCTTCTCACTACCACTGTACTGGGGGCGGTCGGGTAGCCTAGTGGTTAAAGCGTTCGCTCATCACGCCGAAGACCCGGGTTCTATTCCCGACACAGGTACAATGTGAAGCCCATTTCTGGTGTCCCCCGCCCTGGTATTGTTGGAATATTGCTTACTCACTCACCACTGTATTGATATGGATTCTTTACACGTTTTTCCTGAAGCTGCCGCCAAGTTGTCTGAAGTAGTGGATGCCCTTCACCTTCAGAAGTTGACGGACCGGAAGTGGTACATCCAGGGGACATGCGCAACGACCGGGGAGGGACTGTTTTAGGGTCTAGAGGAAATGTCCAGACTGGTGAAGGATTTCAAACAGAGCAGGAGGAGGTAACTCGCCAGAGTCAGTAATAACTACAAACATACATATGTGATAGTGTCCAGAAGCTCAGGGATGACCAACTGAAGAGTATCTGTGTTTAAACCTGCATGGGCGGGTGTGATAAACGACATGGATGACCAACTGAAGAGTAACTGTGTTTAAACCTGCATGGGCTAGTGTGATAAAGACATGGCATAACTCGACGTCACCTCTCATATATATACATTTTTTTTCCCCATTAACTATGAGCAGTGTGTGACATGACAGTTGACATGCAGTAATACGACATTGACAAGGCCTGTCATGTTTGCATTGCGGTGGAAGCCAGAAGGAGGACCCTATGCCGCTAGAACAAAAAAGGTCAACACCATTTTACTGATTCAGTCTCAAACCCAGTCTATCATCGTGATTACCGATTCTAGTCCTGTTGTCGCGTGATGACGCTGGAACATTTGCGTTATCAGTCTTTCACTTGTGTTTATGTACGGTTTTGTATATAATTCATCGTGTAAATACTCATATGAATCTAACATTCCTATTGATGTTTGTTCAGTGTTTATCTATTTTAACACCTAGCAAAGTTTATATTTGTAGTAAGTGTATAAACGTCTATGCTGTATGTACATGTTTTGATATTTTGCACTTGAACATGTAATTGTTATAAATGATCAAATGTTTGGATGAAATTGGAATAATAAAATTATTTTCCACTCCACGTGGACATTATTTGTCTTTAAGTTACAGTAAGACACAGGAACCCCTCTCTGTGTCATCTTGTCTCTCATATCTTTCATATCTCTCTTTAACACGACTCCAACATGACAGACCAAATAAGGTCCCTTTAATCGACTCTAGGCCTTGTGGAGGGGTTCAGTGTAGCAGTTGGTAGTTGTGTACGTACGCATTCTACCATGACCCTGAAGAATGCTTGATTCTGATTGGTCAATCAAACCGTAAAGGAGGTTTCTAATTCCGTTATTTCCTTCAAAGTTAACAGTTCTATTCACACGGGTATCTTGCCACACAGGACATGCATCATCTTGCGACCATTCATGTTGCATTTGGAATTTGGTTCGATAACATCTTCCCAAGGCAAGGGAGTTAACTGACTATAGAAGTCCAGTTTCGACCCTTGCGAACTGGCCATGGGGTTGAATTATAAAGTTATTTTTTGACTTGGCAAACGAGTCAGCATAGTCCAATCAAAATCGCGGAAAGAAATCGACATCCTGTTCGGAAACAACATGGTGACTGCTGTGAAATTTCGGGCGATTGCAGGATTTTCCAAGCATTTGTATCGCCAACTGGGCGTCGACAGATATTTTCCAAATCTTTTAATGTTTTTAATCAAAGTGCTCAAGTGATGTGATGCACTTTCCGAGGTAAGACCCGTTTAATTACTTAATAGATTTTTTAAAGACATTTAGAAGAGATGCACTTAAGGAAGAGAATTTATGGTTTCAAATTCTTTATTATGAGGAACAACTTTTCGGAGTATAATAACTCCTTCTTCGGGTGAATGAAGGAGTAAGTATATACTCAGAAACGTTGTGTTGCTCGAAATAAAGAAGTTGACATCCATAAATTCCCTTCCTTATTATAGATTTTGATTATCGCTCGCCTTGACTGGGCACTTAATTTTTATTAAACAAATGCAAGTATTTATGAGAGTTGAAACCTAACTGGTCAGTAGGAGGGACATAGAAGGGACATAAATCGTAATAGCCACTGATGGCGCTACGATCGAGCCACGAACTTCCAGTCTAGTTCGGCATCATTCGTCAACACTCGCCCCTTCCGTAACCTGCAAGAATGTTATGTGCGAAAATACAACAACCCAATCAGAATGCGCGTATGGCTTCAAGTTCTTCGGTTAAAGAATCCCTCAGGAATATTTTTGGATTTTCTATTCGGCTTGTCCCGTTGGTCACGAATGATTCGGCATTGGTGAAAACTGGACTTTTTATATTAAGTGTCTCGGGAAGATAATTCGATAAAATGTCTGATTATTTGAATATAAATATTTCAAAGTTTTTTGGTTTTTTATATTTTTTAATTTGTTGTTGTTGTTTGTTGTTGTTTTGTTTTGTTGTTGTTTTGTTGTTGTTTTGTTTTGTTGTTTGTTTGTTTTTTGTGTTGTTGGTTTTTTTTGGGGGGTGGTAATGTATTAGTGTTGATTGGTAATGTATTAGTGTTGGTTGGTAATGTATTAGTGTGAGTTGATTTTGTATTAGTGGGGGGTTGTAATGTATTAGTGTGATTTGGTAATGTATTAATGTGGGTTGGTAATGTATTAGTGTGAGTTGGTAATGTATTAGTGTTGGTTGGTAATGTATTAGTGGGGGGTGGTAATGTATTAGTGTGAGTTGGTAATGTATTAGTGTTGGTTGGTAAAGCATTAGTGTTGGTTTATATCATCTGTGTTATACCCAGTTATACAATGGCGTGCAATCCTAATATCGGGGGAAAGCCCGAAGTGTTGCAGGTCTCAGACGTTTACCACTTTGGTGAAACCACGGTACTGACAAACCTATAAAACTATTTGAGTAAGTATGTTATTTGTTGGGTTTAAATGTGGATTCTATGGCATATCTTCGCTGCAATGTCGTGTAAACTAAGTTGATCAATTTTATCATGTTTACGGCTGTAAGTTTCTTTCTGTTGTTAACATGAACATACTGAACAAAGACTGACTGATTTCTGTCTGACATGGACAGGTGGGTTTACTAGTTGTATCCTGTAGGATTTCCACAATAACGACAGGGTGAATACATGATTCTGGTGCTACTGTTATGCAGGTTTGTACAAAATATTCTTTATTTGCTCTGAAACCTGGGTACAATTTTATATATGCGGGGTACAGGAATGGTACACATACAAATCGGAGAACATCGTGGACATCTAGATGCATGTACCCTGGGTACAAAACAACGGTACACAGGTCGAGAACAGTCCCCTCGGCTCTAGAATATAACACTTGCTCCTATTGATTGTATAGTATGTTCAGGTTGCCGACGTCGGCAAAACTAACATGGTGAAACATATGTCAGATGTTATTCCCTTTTTTTATTTGATCCACATGTTTCAGTGTCTTTTCAGGTGAAAATTAACATGATTGTAATGGGAGCCGCCGGTTGGACAGGCTCCGCTCACCTTTTTCTAAACACCTGGTATCAACACAATTTGATAGTGTTCAATAAAGTCGACTCTGATTCAAGCAGAGATTTCCTATGAATATGGAAAGACCTTTGTGCGTCTTTATCGCACTGGCGGTGAACAAGCAGCCAATGAAGGTCTCCACGTTAGGATTCCAGGTTAGCAACCTGTGCGGGTCGTACGATGCGACTTAATGCTCAGACTCCGTCACCTTGATGATACAGTGTCATCGTGACCCAACGACTTGGGATGTTGCTTGTGATGTCAATCACTGGTTTCTCGCGTCCATACTCGATTATATACCGTCATACATGTAGCTTAAATATTGCAGCGTTGACCAACATAGAATTACAGAGGAGTAATTTATTTGCAACACACATAAACAGCACACTCTGTGATAAAATGGGCTTCACGTTTATATTCGTTCACTGTATTTTTTGCGCTTCGCGAAAACATCTAATCACGATTTATCTCCCTTCGACCTCTCAGTTACCAAGTGAATGTAACAAGTCCTCACCGCAGAAACGAGAGAGCTGTCGGTTCAGTGCTTCATAACGCGAAACATTTCAGTAAAGTTACCAAAACATTTAGTACATTTAATGTATGTATGTACAATAGTAGTTTCAGGTGATTCTGCGGCTGACATTGTACTTAAATTCGTCCCTTAATTTCAACACATGTTATACAAGGTGACTAAATTGGAGATCGGTTGGTCACAACGGCTGCTAAATACGGGCTTTTCACTTTGACTGTTTTGGTGGTTTTCGTACCGCATGTCACACGATCAGCCTGTCGAACTCAGAATTCAGAAACGCCAGACTCTCGCGGACCTCCACTGCAATGCAACTGTCGCCCGGATGAATGTGGTCTGAAGAATGTCTATAAGTCTGTAACAAAACAGTGTTGTTGTTTTTTCTTTTTTTCCGCACATCAAGGAAGTCTGGCTGTCACGTAAATATTCCACAGATAAATCAGATATTACGAATAGATCCATTATACAGTAGGTTTATGATTACAGTAATTCATCTTGGGGTATCATTAAATGAATTGTTGATATAAATCAGGAATAAATAGTTAAACGACGTCCCGTGTGTAAAGCTGTAACAAACAGTGCTGCTTAGTATCCTCAGCATAGCAAGCAATGATTATTGTCATGTAAATATCTATCCTACACTGACATAGCTCACAACACATCTAGTTATAACACAGAAGGAAACGCTCCGCTACGCTGTCATAGTGGTTGCACAAATGAAAAACACATCATGCGGAGGATCTGGTATTCGATGTAAGGATCTTCCATCAAAGCCACTTACATTCGAAGTTGGTAATATATAAAATAGGAAACATGTTCAGATGAGATCTGAAAAATTAAAGCAGTACGTGAACAGCCGTGTCTTGCTACTGAGATTACAAATAAAATGTGTACACTTACAGACCTTCATTCATCACATTCAAATTGCAAAGCTCAGATGAGTGATTAAAGACTAATTTTTAATGTGATTTTACTAAAACACAGTGAAATGTGCTTAAAGGTAAATACACAATGACACATAATACTACACCTAAATCCTCAACTCACACGTGACTACAGTTTATTGAAAGGAGGATTGCGACATGTTCATTCAGTTCAATGTAAATACCTTCACTTCATCTGACATAAACACGTACATACGACCACGCCCACCAACACACACTCCACGTGGAAACTGGACTCCATCCTGTGATGTCAGTATGGTTCTAACAAACTGTCCTGCCTCAGTCAGATGGAGGACTCTGTCGAGATTGAGGTCTGTCACCAGGATGTCACCTGTGCTGGTACTTGTGATACCACGTGGATGCTCCATCTCTGTGTCTCCTGAAGGGCTGTAGGTGAACACCACATCTCCCTCGGGAGTCAGACACACGACACACTTGGATCCCCAGTCAGACACCAGGATGTTTCCTGTCCTCGTGGTACAGAGGTAGAGGGGATACTTCAAGATGTATCTACTAGGTTGGCCAGGACAAATTGACTTCAGCACGTGTCCCGCCATATCCAGAATATCAACACAGGGAGGGAGGACGGAACTTGCTGCTAGTGTTGATGGTGTCAGAGACGTTATACCGAAGTACTGTTTGATTGTTGTGATGGTTGACAGCAGCACCAGGTCAGGTTTGACTTGTACTGTTACAATCTGTCTGGTATCTTGCACAGTGACAGCCACCTGGTTGTCCTTCAACTTTGTTATACCCCACAGAGGACCACTCAGACTGAGCCTGCTGTGACATTGCTTCTTTTTCCTGGTGTAGAAGGATTTCACGCTGTTGTTGTAGTGGTCTGAGGCTACCACTGTGTCTGTACCATGCACCAGTAACACCGTCACGTCATAGAGGTTTGGTTCATATACATCTCCTGCTACTCTGACGTTAATGGTGTCCTGTAACACATGAGTAGCCTTCAGGTCCAGCACACCCTCATACAGGACGTCTATCTCACCCAGCTGTAGATCGTCCAGTTGTCTACTCAGCTTGTCCGTGTCCAGTATGAACATGATCCTGGCTATTCTTCCCTTCTCCGTCACGTCTGCGACTCCGACAGCCTCCACATCACCGGCCTCACATCCCTGGTACATCTCATACACACCCATGTCACACTCAGATTGTAGAGTCTGGTCTATCAGTTCAGCCTGTTGTTGGTACATCTGTACTGACATCTCACCTGACTTTATGTCTGCCTTCAGTTCTCCAATGTGTTTGTCAGACATTTCCTTCAGTTCAGTCAAAAGTCTCCGTTCCTTGACTTTGATCACCTCTTTTGCTTTGAGACTTGCAGACTTGATATTCGATTCTATTTGTAAGTAATGCGTTAATGCTTCATCGACGTTGGAGGTTTGTTTTCTAACATGTGTTTTCATCTCGTCCTGTTTCTTCAACAAATCCTCTTTATTCTTTCTCAGCTCGGTTTTCATGGCAGGAATCTCTGACTCAATTTCAACAACCAAGTCACATTTCCTGTGATGGATAATGCAGCATGTTTGACAAACTGCTGTTTTACAATCTTTGCAAATATATTTGATATTTTCATCCTTGTGAACTTTACACATGACCTTTCTTTTGACCTTGACCTTTGTCTCTCCAGACAGGTCAACTACGTCATGGTGATTGGTAGATGGGATTCGTTTGTGCATCCTTAAACATCGTTCACAGATTGCGTCATCACAGACAGAGAACCAAGATGTAGCTGGAGTTGTCTCCCCTTCTTCCTTGCAATAACTGCAGTAGGTCGTATCTGAGTTAACAAGATAACTTTGAACCAAAGTATCAACATGGGGCAATGAAATGTTGTAGCATAACTACCAGTTCTGCAGTACCTATTCTGTCATAAAGCGTACATGTGTAACCCAGAAAGTAAAACAAATTGTAATTTGCATGTGGTCCTCCAGAATCAGGAATATGAATATGCAACATTTCAGTCTAAATATTTATGTAACATAAAAGTAGAAAACAAACATAGTATGTTAAAAAACTAGTATTTGGGATGTTAAGTTGACACAATCATAGTGGTATACAAGGCACTGTTGACATTGATATATCCACACTGGAAAATTTGCATTTCATAATGAAGACGATCAGTGGAGACATGCAGATATTGTTAAAATTGTTGTGAGTGTGTTTGGGTTTTTTAAACCATGAAGCCAACTTCCCTGTGAGAGTTACCTTCCTAATGCTGATATGTTTACTCCTGTAGCTTGTAATGTAAATTTTTCACACTGTACAAAAGTGCTAATACCTCGCTACAAGGAAACTGTGTCAACGTTTCCCGCTGTACGCCTGTTCTCGATCCTCTCGACAGCCACACCCGCTTCACGAAATGGGTCAACGTTTCACGGTAGCGAAATAGCGAATAGAACCCTACTGGTACCTTGCCCTTCGCCTTCTAGCGGCTGCAGGCGAAGAGCGCAAGCGCTCTGGAGCAGGTAAACCAACAATCTAGGACAGAGCTTGATCTCCTCTTTTGATTGTAACCGAATAACAGAAAGCTGTTTAGTGTTATAATTTACAGTTAGTTAGAAATGATTTAAAAAGTTATATAAGTACTTCGAATGTAGGCATATCATTGTACATTTGTGAGTGAGTGAGTTGGTGAGTATAGTTTTACGCCGCTTTTAGCAATATTCCAGCAATATCACGGTGGGGGACACATTAGAAATGGCCCTCACACATTGAACCAATGGCGGGAATCGAACCCGGGTCTTCGGCGTGAGGAGCGAACACTTTAACCACTAGGCTACCCGACCGCCCCTAAAACATTTGTGAGAAAAGAAGTTGGTTTACATCTTTCCAACTACTACTCATCCCATGTAACTTTCTCAAACCAAAACCAAAAGAACCACGGCGCTGTGCAATTATGTTCCATATGGAACCTTTTGTGGCTCATCGTGAACTTATGTGGATGTGTTGTGCTTTCGTGAAATATTATTCAAATAACACTGGATTTGTTGCACTGGTTTATTTTACCACATAGATCGTAGAAAAGACAACGTCTGTGTCTGAGATAGACCTTAGATCACATGGATGTTACTCATTAAGCACATGTTCACAATAGGATTTCATTTTTTACACAAGCCTTCCAAACAACACCATCAACAGGTTTAGAAAATTCACAGAAAAGTTTCTTCTCAACTTCACACACGTTCGTATCCTCAGTACACTTACTCACTCAGACCTAGGAACCACACTTATATACGTACAAACCACAAACTCTCACCTTTACATCCGGGGCCAAACGAGTCCAAGAGTCCCTGGATGGCAAAGCTAGGCTTGAAGTCATCCGCCCACTCCTCCACTGGTCTCTCAGGGGCAGACACTTTCGTCATCTTGCTGCAGAATGGACACAGGAGAGACTTGGCACTGATGGCTTCTGGTCTGGTTTTGGTGTAGTTGACCACACATTTCCGACAGAAGGTGTGATTACATACAAGTGTACAGGCCTTGTCAAACACCTCTGTACATATCGTGCATGTCAGGAAGTGTTCTGTTAACTTCTGGGAGGTCGCCAACTTACCTACAAAAAGACAAAACCAGCCCTTGTATTTTCGGTGTACACTAAATACAAATTTTAGCCACAACCCGAGCTTACTGCCCTTAAACATGGAACACTAAGACTGGCTGTAGTTGTGGCACTTATTTACTGTCCCGTTCAAAACTGAGGAAGGGTATTTTCTATCCTCCCATTCAGCGCCTGGATCATCCAGATCTTGAAACAATTAACAAATATCCCGTTTCGTAAAAACAACAACATTATCTCAGATGTATGCAGATGTTATGAATTATGAACTAACATTCTTCAATACACTGTATTTGTGTGCTTGCGTGCGTGCGTGTATTTCTCAACTCTCGGCGGTCCTAAAGGAGAAATTGAGCAGCAGGAAGTGATTCATTCGTGGCCAGATCGTGTCATTCCGGGACAAGCTTCTCGCTGTTTACGGATAGGGGCGAGTGTTGACGAATGAATGTGTGTAACAAGGAATTGGGATTCGACCACAAGTGGGATTGTGTTAACGTGGAGTGTCTGGAAATAATGCAATGTAGCAGCGCAGTGAATCAGAGCGACCTATTAACCCAAAGAGGGGGCGCGGGTGGCTCAGTTGTCTAAGGCGCCGCGATTCGCTGTGCAGATTTGCGTCCCTTGGGCATGCCAGAAACCCACGATTGTGGGATCGAATCCCGGTTCGCCCCGATTATGTTTCTAGGTTTTTCAGCACCATACTCGTGCTCGTGGGTTTCACCGAAGTGGTAAACGTCTGAGACCTGTATCCCCCATGTTAAACTGATATGCCGTGATATAACTTGAATACTGTTCAAAGCGGCGTTAAATACAACTCACTCACTCACTCACTATTAACTCAAAGGGAAATCAATGTTGTATAAGGACAGCAGCAGTTCATAAAATTATATTTAAATGTAAAATATTTGATTTGTTATTTATATTTATCTTGCATGTTTAATTGATGCAACTTGTACAATACAGTAGTACCAGTGAGAATCGTGCACTACATGATGGATAGGACAACATTAACAGTTATGTGTCTCCATCAGAGACAAATGTCAGGTACATGGACTAAGTTACAGTTACAAAGAGATAAGCAGTTTTCTGTTATATAAAACCAGGAAGTGATATTTTAAATTATTGCAAGAACTGTTGTTTGACACAGTTTTAAATGTCATGCGTTAGAAGCACAAAATTATTTCGCTGAACAGCAAGTTTATTTCAATAAAATTACTTTCCGCTTGCACCTTCAAACAGTTGACTAATAGCCTTCCAAGTGTTGGCTCCCATTCAGTAGCACTCCATCTCTCATATCAACATTCCTCATCAAAGTATGATTCTGACATCTTGTTAGGTGTCGATAACCAATTGAAATATGTTAATCGAGACATCTTTTCATAACAGAATTTAGTGTGAAACCAACAAATGGTATACAATCAACAATTGTATTACACAGTTAACTTGTTTTATAAATCAATACTCATTTCTGTACAGCAATTACAATGGCAACTCCCAATAGAGTGGTAGTACAATGGTCAGTGGCAGTATCAAATGCAAAATTATGATGGCAGTGGTGTTTTCAAAATGTTCAGTGATAATAATATTCACCTATTCGGAACAGTCAAGCTTCCGAGATAGGCCTAGGCTGGGAATCCGGGCTGATATATGATCTTCACACAAAAGCTGGTCTTGATGTAATGACGGATGTAATGTGAGATGAGACAGTGACGCGCCAGCCGCACTTAGATAATGTTACCAGCTTCAAGCATTTCCTACACAGTGTCAGAAAAGTCCAGTGTCCCTTGAACATCACAGAATATTCCACATGTTACTTTAACTCATGACATCCATCCATGATATTTCGGAAGTTTACAGATATTTCGAGCATATAAATATAATAACTTCTTTACCACAGCTTACATTAAATACTACTACATTCATGAAAACTAATCATTGTCCAAATACTTAAAAAACTGACTTTCGCTTTGTCAGGTTTTGGTTAGGGTTAGGGTAAGGTTAGGTTAGGGTTAGGGTTGCTAAAACATTAGTGCGGGTTGCTAATGCATTAGGGCGGGTTGCTAAAGCATTAGTGTGGGTTGCTAATGAATTAGTGCGGTTTGCTAATGCATTAGTGTTGGTCGCAAATGCATTATCAACCAACTGGTTCAAGTCCATACATGTACCGGTTATAACATGTTATAAACCAATAGTTTTAATATAAACATTTCATGTTCTATAATTTTGCATTTTGTTTCAATAATAACTGAAAAACATTACATTAAATAATGATCAAATATATATACCCCACACAAATCTATATACCTGTGATAACATCTATCGATCCCAGTCTTTCACTGTGGCCTATTTTCATGATCAACGCTCACCGACCATTCCACCCTATATATCAATGACGAGTCCCTGTACAAGTATTCAATGTTTGAATTTTCACGCCCCTTTCACATTTGTTTCGAGGGGTAATTGACACTGGTAGACGTGTAAATTATTCTCACAATCTCAACCGAACGTAACTCCATTTCGACCTGGGTTAGAGTAGATTCCCAGCACTGGATGTGACTAAACTGACCAGTTTCACACAATGTGAGATTATTTCTGAAAAACAGTCGACCTTTCCAGTTTGAGGTTCTAATGTATGTTCCAGCATAATGCTGCATATCTCTGTCTCCCTGTAGTGTAACACATAACTTACCCTGTGTCCCGACACGGCCTCTCCACCCGCGACAGTGTGATGTAGTGACGCAATGAGAGCTCGGGCAGGTTTGCTGATAAGCACGAGAACAATTTAAAATAAATCTAATCAGGTTCACTCCTTGGTCATCTGACAGTCATGTGGTGGTCGAGGTCATGTGGTACAGAGACGACCCTAGTGTTGGAATAAGTGTTCCGCGGACCTATCCAGCTGAGTAGATACCCTGTCCCAATCTTATGCTTCCCACAGCAACATTTTGAGAATCATCTATTAATTTGATAAATAGTTGAAGAAAGATGCATGATGTGTGTCGGTGCTACTCCCACCTACACATGTACCCACACAAGGACTATTGATTACACCATGGAGACATTACAGACCACTGTTGTCAGATCCCAGACAGTGACATCAATATGATAAACCAATCCCATAAATTTGTGATCACAATACGATAAACATGCAATCGAGGTCACCCATCAGGAAGTACTTTTAGTTGACTTACTAAGATCCCAGCAAACAGGTCTACGTTGTCACAACGTTAAATTGTCGTTGCTACAACATTGCGAAGTTATGTTGTCACAACGTATATCTGAAGACTCGCAGATTGGTTGCTTTGACTACATATATATATATATATATATATATATATATGTATGTGTATATATATATATATATATATATATATATATATATATATATATATATATATATATACTGAACCGCAAAAGAAACGTCACCCACAGTAAGATTGCATGAAAAGTTGTCATTTAAATATCTGGGTTATTTTTTTCAAAGTTTCTAAAGTTTAAAATTACCTTGCCAAGAAAAATGAAATTTGACGATAAATAAACCAAAGCGGATGACAATAAGACAGATCGCCCAAACGCAACACAGCAACGGCCATTGTAACCCGATGCACATGAGTGGAAACTGAAATGCACATGCGTTCACCAATTTCTTGCCCTATAAGAATCCACTCACATCGTATAACAATCATTCGTTATTGAATTGCTACCACATGCCAAGATTGACAAGAAAAAAGCGACGAAAAGCTCTTGGACGATTGCAAGCTGGACAAACCGCTCGTCAAGTAGCCGCTGCATTTTAATTCCACGTAAGGACCATATACAGGCTCCAGCAACGGTACCAGACCACCAACAATACAGATGACCGACTACGTAGTGGAAGACCAAGGGTCACCACCCGACGTCAGGATCGTCAGATTGTGCGACAGCATCTTCAAGATCGCTTTATAACTGCTGCGGAAACTGCTCGACAGACCATAGAGACACACCAGCGACACATTAATGCAGACACCGTGCGTCGACGATTGACGAGCTGACACCTCCACTATCACAGGCTACACCGAAGACCCATTCTGACACCACGTCATCGCCGGGACCGTCTTCAGTGGGGAACACAGCACCAGCATTGGCGTCACAATCAGTGGAGAAGAGATTCAAAGACGGCTGAATGACGTCCGACCAAGGCCGACAACTGCAGCTGAACTGCGTCAGGCGTTCCTTAGTGTGTGGGCTCAAGTGCCTATGGCCTTCATCAAGCGCCTCATCCATTCCATGTATCGACGTTGCACGGCAGCCATCAATGCCTGTGGCGGACACACGAGACACTGATTCGTGATGCCATTTTCTCAGAGACTGGTGTTGTGTTTCACTTTAAGAACATTTGACACTTCAATTACAATCTTGATCAGTTTTACCAAGTTTTACCAAGTTTCAAAGTATGTTTACAGTGTTTGGGAAAATAAGGTTTCTCATATATCTATCTATGGTAACGTTTCTTTTGCGGTTCAGTATATATCTTTATATTCCTTATACATATCTTTATATATATATATATATATATGTATATATATATATATATATTGCAGTGACCGACCATTTGATATATATCTGGTTTTGTGGCTGTGGTAGAAGAAAAGAAACTAAGAGTGAAATTATATCCCAGCCCCTCCTATTCCCAAGAGTATTAAATGGTCGGTCTCTTAAACTACCCTGGCACGTCCACACATATTCATCACTGAGTCCAGATTTTCTTGGTGTGAACTCAACGCTTTTTTAAACCAAAGTGGTTCGTACCCATAGGAGATGTTTCGGTAATACTCGTATGGTCGAATATATGTTTTCAGTTTTCCTTAATAATGTCTAGATCATTTTAGTACGTCACTTTTACACCAAGCTCATTCCAAAAATTATAATAAATGGATAGCGTGGAATATACATGTACCTGCATCTGCCTCCGTTACAAAAAGGCTTTGAAATAGAGTTTTCTACATGATTGTTAAATAAAAAGAAAACACGAATTTAAATTCTTAAATTTAATTCAATGTAATGTATGTGGAGTCCTCAATTTCGTTTTCATTTGTTCTTGCAGATGATCCCTGCAATATAAAACAACGCATGATCAGCCATCCGGTACTGCAAGTATATAGAGGTTATCATGCGTTTACTCCTAATACATGATATTTACCATCCCAAAACACACAAGCGTGATAACCTCTTTATCATATAATGTCATTCTTCAATTCTGTGCTCGAAAATCCCTCACAAACATTACCTATAAACACTGCAAGTTTTCCTGCAATATGCACATTAATATATGTTACGTCAGAGGGTAAGTGATGTGTCAGTCGGACAGTGACAGCAGCGGATATAGTTCCAACAGAAACCTGTTTCTTATACAGTGGGGTAACTATATATATGCAAAACAACAATTGCCTACGCAAATTGTTTTTACTTGCCTTTCGCGGCAATCCATCGGTCTTTCCGATAGAGTAACTGCCCTTTATCAAGGGAAGCTACTCTTACCCTAGTCTAGTAAACATCACGGCCACAGTCAGACGTTGTTGAGAGTCGGCCTGTCCTGTCATAACGTTACGAGGTGCAGTCAGATGTATACACTGTGACAAAACGACACACGGTAATAATACGAACATATTTCTGCCAAATCCAACTTTTTTAATTTGTGGAAGAGGTTCCAAGCCACAGAAGTCTACAAGCACAGATATGGAAAGTGATCCCCCTTGGCAACTGCCCTCGCAATATTGTTTCGGAATTCATATCTCCAAAGTTGCCAAAACTTGTAAAATGACAAAGCAACGTCACAGTTAGACACTAATTTTCGGTATATTAGTCTATTCTTTTGATAGTCATGGCAATTATCCCAGTTGTTTATCCAGATTCCTGCTGGTTAACTCTGACTTCATCGCCGAATGACAAAGGCGACGCCATGTTTGTTTATAAACAGTAAAAGTAGCCCAAACTTGACCTTTGATGTTTGCATCTCTATCCGCATATGACCCCAACCCTTATCGTTTTTATCCCTGGGCTTTATCCTGCCGAGAAATTCACCCACTATATGATAAAATGTTTTACTTTACACATAGAAATACTGTATACATTACCATAACAAAAATGCAAAACTTGTGCTTTTATTGCTTTTAATTTAAATGATTATTTATGGAGGAAGAAACGTATATTCCGGTAGCCACACTGATTAGATTCACTCAAAACGTGCAAATCTGTCTTTACGTCACATCTCCATAAACGCAAATACCTATTGAAGTCAATTCTTATAAATAAACACGCCAACAATAAGAACTTCACATACAACTTACTTATCATTTTTATAATCTTTAACATAGAAATCAAGAGATATCAATAGGACATCAGTGACATATAGTCCTTCACTACAGTAACACAAGCCCCGCACATTCTACTATCAACAAATCAGGAAACAGTCAATTAATGGGTGTGGCCTTTTTATTTTTCGGTTTATGGAAACATTAATGCAAAATTGGTTGCTTGGTTAACCAATCGAATTCCACGAAACCACTTGCTATTTCTTTATCATATTGCATTTTGTTCACATACTTTAAATGGTGCGGTGGGGTAGTCTTATGGTTAAAGATTTTGCTAGTCACCCCAAAGACCTGGGTTCGATTCCCTTCATGGGTACAATGTGTGAAGACCATTTCTGGTGTTCCTCGCCGTTAAATTGCTGGAATATTGCTAAATGCCGCGTTAAACAATACTCACTAACATAACATACTTTACAGAAACTAATCTCAATTACTACTCCCATCTCCTGCTGTGCATTTCCATAAGTACCATGTACCTTTTGAAATCGTGTTCTGTCTTTTCTTGATGGAGCAAGTTTCAGATACTCCATGAGCTCCAACACAACATGGTGACAGCCGTGCAAATCTCGGTCGATTGCAGGATAGGCCGAGCATGTGTATCGCCAACTGGTCGTCGACGGATATTTTTCAAATCTTTTCATTTTTTTTAACAAAGTCCTCAAGTGATGCACCTCACGAGGTAAGACCCGTTTTACTACAATATAGATTTTGATTCGCCTTGACTGGAAGCCGGCCATTTTTTAAAACAAAAACAACAGCGAATGCAAATAAAATGAGTGGTGGAATCTGATTGGCCATGAGGGACATACAAGGGATATAAAATGTAATAGTTTGTGATTTCCCTACGATCGAGCCGCAACATTTAAGCCTTGTTCGACAATGGTGGAACCTGGACTTTCATGGGCAGTTAACTCCCTTGCACCAGGAAGATGGTTCGATAAAGGATATGGGTCTTTTAGCTCCACAAGAAATGCATAATTTTAAGAAACCATCAAAACCTTTAGAAGTCAGCTTTCACGTGTGTTAATTTGAATGAGAATTCAATTTGGCATTTTTCGTTTCATGACTTTCATGTTTGGGGCTTATGGCAAAATTTAATGTTTAGGTAAGGCTAAAATGTGTCAAAAAGGCTGATTTTAAATATTTTAAGGAACATTCTGACCATGAGCAAGTTTTTGACCAAAGCTGATATTTCTAGGAGATGTGGATAAAACTGGTTCAAATATATTAATCATTCATATTGGCTCAAGGACTTGCTCCACACTAAGATGCAGTCCTTTCATTCATTTTAGCAATTCATACCCATGTAATTATGTCAGAAGTGATGAAATAACAAATGTGAGAAGGAAAACAATCTCATCAAAATCAGATGTTTGCTCTCGCTTCCGCTAAACAAAGATCTGAGGAAATCCCATTATGAGTAACGTCAAAACGACATTTCGCGAATGTTTAATGTAATTGAAGAATTGTCTGATTATTCTAATATTTCTAAGTTTGCCGATGTTTGTTGAGACTGAGTATATTCCAGTCAGGAACAAAAAGTCAAACAAAAAAATGATTTTAGTAGCCTAACGAATACCTTTACCCACATGACAATATATTTGCGTACATCCAGCTCTTGCCATGTATATATTGAACCACTAAAATCTGCTCGTATTCTGCCCTGGAGTGCCCACCGGGCAAGATATTTTTATTGTGTTTGTATAAATAAAGACAGGGATGATGTAAGCCAGGGTATTTTCCTCGACTACCAAACGTTTGATATAACAGAATGAGGGATATGTTTCTACCCGTTTATAATAATTATCTCATGTCCATACATTTATAGTAGTTATATTACATGTAAACAATACCACACAGCGTGATGTTACTTGCAGGGGTTCTACATATTGATAGACGGAGATAACCGAGACCCGTGAGGCAAACGGGAGAGAATAATATAATGAGAAAATAATAATGGACAATTTGTGCAACCTCAAAACAGCGATGTTGAGAGATATGGAGTGTTTTGGGATCAGCGCCGCTTTTTCCATTATACCAGTTATATCGCTGCGTGTCAGCTTAATGTAGGAAGAATGCCCGAAGTGATGCAGGTCTCAGACGTTTACCACTTCGGTGAAACCCACGAGCACGAGTATGGTCCTGACAAACCTAAAAACATTATCAGGGCGAACTGGGATTTGAACCCACAATCATAGGTTTCTGGCGTGCCTACGGGACGCAACTCTGCACAGCGAATCGCGGCGCCTTAGACAACTGGGCCACCCGTGCCCCCTCTTTGGGTTAATAGGTCTTTCTGATTCACTGCGCTGCTACATTGTGCCATGGTTTCATTAGATTGGCTGATCTAGCAATATTTTGTGTGTTGATGATTATACACCAGAAGTGAAGTTATTATTGTGAACTTGTTTATTTATAAGAACTGACGTCAGTGTGTTTTCTCTTTTAATTGCAACATGAAGGTGAAACCCGGTGTGCCCACTCGGATACCCGGATGTACACAGTATGCAAACCGGCTTTTACATTTTCCCCACCAAAAAACGCAATAATAATTTTGATGTCAATCTTTGAATATTGATTAACGACACTATATTTAGATTTACCATCGTGATATGTAGACATTTGGGTGAGACAAACATTCTTTTTCAAAACGAGTACATCTCTACACTATATATGTAGCACCTATATCGTATCTGTACAATATAGATATACCAGCATCTCCACTGCTTCACTGGCAGAGAGCAATCACACCACATTGTCTTGTGTATACTGCAATCAAGTGACCAGTTTGTTGTGTTGATAGCGCGTGACGTCATTTGTATACACCCTGTCGCGATCCACATCGCAGTCGTGAGCTATTTATAAAACTCCACGTGGCCAGACATTGAAAGGGCAAAGTTGCGTGTTGTATATTTCGCCGCCTGGCTTCCTGAATGTGAAGTATATCAGGTTGTCAGTGGTGTGTCTGGTCATATCAGCGAGGGCTAAGCATATACAGATGACTGGGGATAATAATTGGTGACTACTGTGTGGGAAAGAAAAAGTGTGATATAACTTCTTCAAGTTCACATATACTATTTCTACAGAACTTGGTACAATTCAGGGAATATTCACTGTGCTTAGAGGGCATTGGATTTGTTACATTGCTGATGGTGAAGATCTACAGCCAGGAGAGAACATACAACCAATTACAAGTTAATATTTCACAACCGTTCCAGAGCTCGACAAGTCATGGGTGTTATCTTGGATAAACTTGCTGACTTCACAGGCCTATTCTCTGGGTTTTCCAGAGACCCAGCTAGAATTCTGATGGCTGGACTCGATGCTGCCGGTATGTTTATTAATGTTTAGTGCAGTCACCTTTTTAACACACTATTATTAAGATAATGGTATTTCACTTTATTAAAATATACGTTATTCATTTAAGTTTAAGGTATAACTCTATTCGTTCATTTTTTACAAAACTATACAAAAATATGTATTTATTATTATGTTTTGTCATTTTCTTGCAAAATATACATATTTTCATATTCAGCTGTGATGTTAAGAGAAACAAAGTGTGAAAAAGTACAATAATCATTAGCTCTCAGATTGGCAAAAATACATTTTGTTTATGTGCACACTAAAAGCTATTTATGTGACACAGTGATTGCATGGACCGTGGTCTGCATGTTGTAGGTAAGACGACGATCCTGTACAAGGTGAAGCTGAACGAGGTCGTCTCCACAATCCCCACCATCGGCTTCAACGTGGAGACCGTCAGCCCCTGCAAGGGCGTCAACTTCACCGTGTGGGATGTCGGCGGTCAGGACAAGATCAGACCCCTGTGGAGACACTACTTCCAGAACTGCAGTGGTCAGTTTCCTATTACATCTCTTAACTCGGAAACATCGTTTCTTTTGTTTTTTTTATCTCATGACATGCTTACTATAACGGTCTTCCATTAACTGAAAAGACAGAGGGCTTCTGCAAATGATTATGCCCTGAAAATAGCGTTACCGTTATTATAGCTAAAAAGGATGGAATTTGTTATCAAATAAAAAGAATCAACAATATCGGTTTTGAAACATTTACTGCAATCAACACGAATGTTACTGACCCGCTTTTACAAATATGGAAACTTCATAGAACAAACCAGATGACGTCACTATTGAACGTGACGTCACCTAACAACGGGCGTGATAATGGCGCGTCGTCAAGCAATATGAGGGCATTATCAAGTTACAATGCCCGCGGGCGGTTTGATGATAGTTCTATCCATTTTAGCTATAATAAACTATATTATCGGGACACGATATATGGAGCCGGGTAGTGATATGGTTAATGCTTCCCTTGGTCCCACATTTGGGTTCAATTCCGGACATAGTTCAAACACGTGAGTCGTATCACTAATGCGCTGCTCCCTGACCATTTTTACATAGCTGCATATATGAGTTTACGTTTTACGAATATGGGGAGGTTGATAGCCAAATGGTCATTGCCTTCCTTTGTCCTCAATTTGGGCTCGATTCCCGACATCGTGAAACTATGTGAACTCCTTTGCAATTGTCGATAGGTTTGTTAAAATTCCATCGGCTCTGTGGCCAGAACTGAATATCAGCTTGTTTATTTCAGGTATCTTGTACGTGGTGGACACCAACGATAGGGAGAGGTTTGCCGAGTCACGAGATGAACTGATGAACCTCATCGACAGCGACGAGATGAGATCCGTTCCTGTCGTCGTCCTGGCTAACAAGCAAGAATTGCCAAGTAGGCACATTGGCGATTCAGAAAATGAATGTGGCTGCCCTTGTATTAGCAACACACACACCTTAAAGCTCAGGATTATCTTTATGTCGAATTATTATGATACTGATGCTGCAGCTGATTATGATTGTAGTGATGATGACGATGATTATTATTATGATTCTGAAAGTCTTTGTAGGCAATTAGAAGTTGGGTTTACGTATGAATAGGGTTTTTTATATTAAGTTTTCATCAGCTGAAGAAGGGGCAGACACTATATTTCCGAAACGCCATGTCCGTATAATGAAGAAGTTGCTATCCACATTTCTTGTCATATTATGATTGTGTTATATTATTTCGGTTGATCATTATCAGTATGTAAGAATTGGTGTTTTGTAAGTTAATATATTGTAACACAAGGTAACATAGTCTCTTCTCACTACCACTGCATTGGGGGCGGTCCGGTAGCCTAGTGGTTAAAGCGTTTGCTCGTCACGCCGAAGACCCGGGTTCTATTCCCGACATAGGTACAATGTGTGAAGCCCATTTCTGGTGTCCCCCGCCCTGATATTGCTGGAATATTGCTAAAAGCGGCGTAAAGCCATACTCACTCACTCACTCACCACTGTATTGTTATCGCTTCTTTACACGTTTTTCCTGAAGCTGCCACGAAGTTGTCGGAAGTAGTGGACGCCCTTCACCTTCAGAAGTTGACGGACCGGAAGTGGTACATCCAGGGGACATGCGCAACGACCGGGGAGGGACTGTGTGAGGGTCTGGAGGAAATGTCCAGACTGGTGAAGGATTTCAAACAGAGCAGGAGGAGGTGACTCTTTAAAGGTGGAAATAACCACAAACAAACATCTGTGATTGTGTCCTGAAACTCAGGGATGACCGACTGAAGAGTATCAGTGTTTAAACCTGCATGGGCTAGTGTGATAAAGACATGGTATACCTCGACGTCACCTCTCATATATATACATTCTTTTATCCCATTAACTATGAGCAGTGTATGACATGACAGTTGACATGCAGTTATACGACATTAACAAGGCCTGTCATGTTGCGTTGAGGTTGAGGAAGTCCCCGAAAGCCAGAAGGAGGCCCCTATGCCGCCAGAACCAAAAAGATCCACACCATTTTACTGATTCGGTCTCAAACCCAGTCTATCCTCGTGATTACCGAACCTAGTCCTGTTGTCACGTGATGACTCTGGATCAATGGCGTTATCAGTCTTTCACTTGTATTTATGTACGGTTTTGTATATAATTCATCGTGTAAATACTCATATGATTCTAACATTCCTGTTGATGTTTGTTGAGTGTTTATGTATTTTAACACGTAGCAATGTTTATATTTGTAGTAAGTGTATAAACGTCTTTGCTGTATGTATATGTTTTGATATTTTGCACTTGAACATGTAATTGTTATACATGATCAAATGTTTGGATGAAATTGGAATAATATAATTATTTTCCACTCCACGTTGACATTGTTTGTCTTTAGCTAAGTAAAACACAGGAACCCCTCTCTGTTTCATCTCGGCTCGGGCGGCTCGGAGTCAGTAGACTGTGTCTGAGTGGGGTATTCATGTTAAACTGCGGCATCGTATCTCAGTGAGCTAGCACTTTAAATCGGCATCAGTCCGGACTAGTACAAGCAGCAACACAAACACACACATGTACCTGCACATCGCTATATAAGTGCAATAATCTTGGACGCGACGTTAAACCCCATTTCACCTCACCTCAACTTCCTTCTTATAGATTTTGATTATCGCTCGCCTTGACGGGGCACTCAATTTCTTATTAAACAAATGCAAGTATTTATGAGAGTTGGAACCTATCTGATCAGTAGGAGGGACATAGAAGGGACATAAATCGTTATAGCCACTGATGGCGCTACGATCGAGCCACAAACTTCCAGTCTAGTTCGGCATCATTCGTCAACACTCGCCCCTTTCCGTAACCTGCAAGAATGTTAAGTGCGAAAATACAACAAACCAATCAGAATGCGTGTATGACTTCACGATTTCACATATGTCTTGCATCTAAAAATATGCCAAAGTCACAGTTAAATGTGTTTAATCATACTGTATAATATTGTAAGTCCGGGTAGGTTTTCAATAGCAACTAGAATATAAATAATATATTGGGCAAATATCAAGAATTACAAAACGAGTTGACCAATCTTATTTAGCTATGCCCGTTTCCGCTCAGACAGAACACAGTCGCAAAAAAGGCCACGAGAGGGCCACGAGTCTCTATTCGGCTTGTCCCGGAAGAACGAGTTGGTCACGAATGATTCGGCATGGGTAGAAACTGGACTTTTCTCGGGAAGATGATTCGATAAAATGTCTGATTATTTTCATATAAATATTTCGATTTTGTTTTGTTTTTTATTTATTTATTTATTTATTTATTTATTTATTTATTTATTTATTTATTTATTGTTTGTTTGTTTGTTTCTTTGTTTCTGTGTCACGGAAGAACGAGTTGGTCAGGAATAATTCGGCATGGGTGGAAACTGGACTTTTTATATTAAGTGTATCGGGAAGATGATTCGATAAAATGTCTGATTATTTTCATATAAATATTTCGATTTTTTATTTATTTATTTATTTAGTTATTTAGTTAGTTAGTTAGTTAGTTAGTTAGTTAGTTAGTTAGTTAGTTATTATATTATTATTATTTTATTATTATCATTATTATTATTATTTATTTTTATTTTTTTGGGGGGGGGGTGGGAGGGTTGTTGATTTTTTGCTGTTGTTGATGTTGTTTTTTGTTTGACAGAGTATTTTTCAGTAAGCATTCGAAACATAAACTGTATTTAAGTGCTAAACAATTTCTTTACCCATATCACATTATTTTTTGGTACATCCAGCTCTTGCTATATATATCGACACTAAATCTACTCGTATTCTGCCCTCGAGTGCCCACCAGGCAGTATATTTTTGTTATGTTTGTGTAAGTAAGAAGAGAGATGATGTAAGCTGGGTGTATTTACCTCAACTACCAAATGGGAAGGTTACCAGCAAAGGGACCACGTGGTCTATCACCGATTAGGAGATATCATTAACTGAATGATTAATTTGAGGTACTACATCGGCCGTTTTAAAGCTATTCAAATCATTTTCTTGTTAGGATGACATTGCAGATGATGAATCCACTCTTGTCAATACGACCTGGTGGCCCCTTCACTGGAAGCTTCCCCCATATGTTTGATATAACAGAATGAGGGACAGATACCTACCTGTTTATAAAAATACCCTCATGTCCAAAAAGTTATAAAACATGTAAACAATACCACACAACGTGATGTTACTTGCAGAGGTTTACATAATGATAGGCGGGGATAACCGAGACCCGTGAGGCAAACGGGAGAGAATAATGTTGGAGAATAACAATGGACTAATGTGCAACCAACAAACAGCAATTTTCAGAGATATTGAGTGAGTGAGTTGGGTTTAACGCTGCTTTTAAAAGTATTCAAGTTATATCACAGCGTGTCAGCTTAATGTGGGAGGGAAGCCCCAAGTGATGGAGGTCTCAGACGTTTACCACTCCGGTGAAACTCACGAGCATTGGTATGGTGCTGGCAAACCTAGAAACATAATTGGGGTGAACCGGTATTCGAACCCACAATGATAGGTTTCTGGCGTGCCCAAGGGACGCAACTCTGCACAGCGAATCGCAGCGCCTTAAACGATAGGGACATCCGAGCCCGCCGAGTTGGTAATGTATTAGTGTGAGTTGATAATGTATTAGTGGGGGGTGGTTATGTATTAGTGTGAGTTGGTAATATATTAGTGTGAGTTGGTAATGTATAAGTGGGAGGTGGTTATGTATAAGTTGGGGGTGGTAATGTATTAGTGTGAGTAGGTAATGTATTAGTGGGGGGTGGTTATGTATTAGTGGGTGGTGGTAATGTATAAGTGGTGGGTGGTAATGTATTAGTGTGAGTTGGTAATGTATTAGTGGGTGGTGGTAATGTATTAGTGAGAGTAGGTAATGTATTCGTGTGGGTTGGTAATGTACTACTGTGAGTTGGTAATGTATTAGTGTGGGTTGGTAATGTATTAGTGGGTGGTGGTTATGTATTAGTGGGCTGGTCGTAATGTATTAGTGTGAGTTGGTAATGTGTTAGTGGATGGGGGTGGTAATGTATTAGTGGGGGGTGGTAATGTATTAGTGTGAGTTGGTAATGTATTAGTGGGTGGTGGTTATGTATTAGTGGGTGGTGGTAATGTATTAGTGGGTGGTGGTAATGTATTAGTGGGTGGTGGTAATGTATTAGTGGTGGGTGGTAATGTATTACTGTGAGTTGGTAATGTATTAGTGAGAGTAGGTAATATAGTAGTGTGGGTTGGTAATGTACTACTGTGAGTTGGTAATGTATTAGTGTGAGTTGGTAATGTATTAGTGGGTGGTGGTTATGTATTAGTGGGCTGGTGGTAATTTATTAGTGTGAGTTGGTAATGTGTTAGTGGATGATGGTAATGTATTAGTGGTGGGTGGTAATGTATTAGTGTGAGTTGGTAATGTATTAGTGTGAGTAGGTAATGTATTAGTGTGGGTTGGTAATGTATTAGTGGGGGGTGGTAATGTATTAGTGTGAGTTGGTAATGTATTAGTGTGAGTTGGTAATGTATTAGTGGGTGGTGGTTATGTATTAGTGGGCTGGTGGTAATGTATTAGTGTGAGTTGGTAATGTGTTAGTGGATGGTGGTAATGTATTAGGGTGGGTGAATTCGTGAATATTTCAATATCCCATCATTTTTATAAAGCACCCTTGTTGCTAGCCGAATGGCACATGGTAGATTAACTTGTGTGCAGTAAGTTGTTTCCATCATGTTTTATGTTTGGAAACTTTTATTCCATTATATCCTGTTGAGCATAATCAGTCCATATTCAGACATACATAGTAATATGTGTTGTGTTAGTCTGTTTTTGGGTGAATGAGTTAGGTATAACGCTGCTTTCAACAGTGGTCCAGTTATATCCTGGCGCGCCACCCTAATATTGGGGGAAAGCCCGAAGTGTTGCAGGTCTCGGACGTTTACCTTTTTGGGGAAACCACGGCACTGACAAATCTATAAAAAAATATTTCAAATAAGTATGTTATTTGTTGGGTATAAATGTGGATTCTATCGCATATCTACGCTGCATTGCCGTCTAAACTAAGTTGCTTAATTTTATCATGTTTACGGCTGTAAGTTTCTCTCTGCTGTTGACATGAACATACTGAACAGAGACTGTCTGACATGGACAGGTGAATTTACTAGTTGTATCCTGTAGGATTCCCACAATAACAACAGGGGGAATACAGGATTCTGGTGCTACTGTTACGCAGGGTTTGACAAAGTATTCTTTGTAAAAAACAGGTACAATTTTATGTATGCGGGGTACAGGAAAGGTATACATAGAAATCAGAGAACATCGTGAACATCTTGTTGCATGTACCCTGCGTACAAAACAACGGTACACGGGTGGAAAACAGCCCCCTCGGCTCTAGAATAGTTCACTTGCTCCTATTGATTGTATAGTATGTTCAGGTTGCCCACGTCGGCAAAACTAACATGGTGAAACTGATGTCAGATGTAATTCCCTGTTTCGACTTGAACCACATGTTTCAGTGTCTATTCAGGTGAACAACTGACTTTCTGGTAATGGAAGCCACCAGCTTCAAGCAGAGATTTCCCATGAATATGGAAAAGGCCTTTGTGCGTCTTTATCGAACTGGTGGTGAACAACAAGCAACCAGTGAAGGTCCCCGTGGGGACTCCAGGTTAGAATAGGTCCTCAGCAACCTGTGCGTGTCATACGAGGCGACCAAATGGTCAGACTCCGTCACCTGGTTGATACAGTGTCATCGTGACCCAACGACTTGCGATGTTGTTCGTGATGCCAGTCACTGGTTTCTCGCGTCCATACTCGATTATTTACCGTCATACATGTAGCTTGAATATCGCGGTGTTGACCAACAAACATAGAATTACAGAGGAGTTATTTATTTGCAACACACATAAACAGCACACTCTGATCAAATGTTCCTGGCTTCACGTGTATATTCGTTCACAGGGGCGGTCGGGTTCCCTAGTGGTTAAAGCGTTTGCTCGTCGCGCCGAAGACCCGGGCTCGATTCCCGACATGGGTACAATGTGTGAAGCCCATTTCTGGTGTCCTCCGCCGTGATATTGCTGGAATATTGCTTAAAGCGGCCTAAAACAATACTCACTCACTCACTCACTCATATTCGTTCATTGTATTTTATTGCGCTTCAAAAAACATCCACTCACGATTTATCTCCCTTTGACCGCTCAGTTACCAAGTGAATGTAACAAGTCCTCACCGCAGAAACGAGAGAGCTGTCGGTTCTGTGCTTCATAACACGAAACAGTTCAGTAAAGTTACCAAAACAATTAGTACATTTAATGTATATATGTACAATAGTAGTTTCAGGTGATTCTGTGGAACACTGAGGCTTACATTGCGATAAATGCGAACTTTATATCTACAGGTGTCATACAAGGTGACTAAATTGGTGATCGGTTGCTCACAACGGCTGCTTAATACGGGCTTTTCACTGTGACTGGTTTGGCGGTTTTCGTACCGCATGTCACATGAACAGCCTGTCGAACTTAGAATTCAGAACGCCAGGCTCTCGCGGGTCTCCTTTGCAGGTTACCGTGACACAGCAGTGCAACTGTCGCCCGGATCTATGTGGTCGGAAGAATGTCTGTAAGTCTGTAACAAGACAGTGTTGTTATTTTGTCTTTTTCCGCATATCAAGGAAGTCTGGATGTCACGGCGCCCCATGCAACAAAACAGTACTGCTTATTGTCCTCAACATAGCAAGCAAGGATTACTGTCATGTAAATATCCATCCTACACCGACTCAGCTCACGACACCTCTAGTTATAACACAGAAGGAAAAGCTCCGTTATGCTGTCATAGTGGTGGCACAAAAGAAAAACACATCATGTGGAGGATCTGATATTTGATGTAAGGATCTTTCATCAAAGCTACTTACACTCGAAGTTGGTAATATATAAAATAGGAAACATGTTCAGATGAGATGTGAACAATTAAAGCGGTACGTGAACAGCTGTGCCTTGCTACTGCGATTGCATATAAAATGTGTACACTTACATACCTTCATTCATCACATTCAAATGGCAAAGCTCAGATGAGTGATTAAACATTAATATATAATGTGATTTTACTCAAACACAGTGAAATGTGCTTACAGCTGGTTAACACACAATGACACATATCAAAACACATACATCCTCAACTCACACGTGACTATAGTTGATTGAAAGGAGGATTGTGACATGTTCACTCACTTCAATGTAAATACCTTCACTATATCTGACATACACACGTACATACGACCACGCCCACCAACACACACTCCACTTGGATTCTGGACACCATCTTGTGATGTCAGCATGTTTCTAACAAACTGTCCTGACTCAGTCAGATGGAGGACTCTGTGTAGAGAGTTGTCTGTCACCAGGATGTCGCCTGTGCTGGTACTTGTGATACCACATGGAAACTCCAGTGATGTGTTTCCTGTAGTGCTGTAGTTGAACACCACATCTCCCTTGGGAGTCAGACACACGACACACCTGGATCCCCGGTCAGACACCAGGATGTTTCCTGTCCTCGTGGTACAGAGGCAGTAGGGATACTTCAAGATGCATCTACTAGGTTGGCCTAGACAAATTGACTTCAGCACGTGTCCCGTCATATCCAGGATATCAACACTGGGAGGGTAGTAGGAACTTGCTGCTAGTGTTGATGGTGTCAGAGACGTTATACCCTGGTACTTTTTGCTGGTTGTGATGGTTGACAGCAGCACCAGGTCAGGGTTGACTTGTATTGTTACAATCCGACTGGAAACCGGCATAGTGACAGCCACCTGGTTGTTCTTCAACTTTGTTATACCAAACGGGGCACCACCTACACGGAGCCTGCTGTGACCGTGCTGCTTGTTCCTGGTGTAGAAGGACTTCACACTCTTGTTGCTATAGTCTGTGACTACCACTGTGTCTGTACCATTCACCACTAACACCGTCATGTCAGTGGGGCATGCCCCCTGTGTATCCCCTGCTACTCTGACGTTAATGGTGTCCTGTAACACATGAGTAGCCTTCAGGTCCAGCACATCCTCATACAGGACGTCTATCTCACCCAACTGTAGATCGTCCAGTGCTCTACTCAGCTTGTCCGTGTCCTGTCTGAACATGATCCTGGCTATTCTTCTCTTCTCTTTCACGTCTGCGACTCCGACAGCCTCAACATCACCGGCCTCACATCCCTGATACATCTCATACACACCCATGTCACACTCAGATTGTAGAGTCTGGTCTATCAGCTCAGCCTGTTGTTGGTACATCTGTACTGACATCTCACCTGACTTTATGTCTGCCTTCAGTTCTCCAATGTGTCTGCCAGACATTTCTTTTAGTTTAGCCAAAAGTTTCCATTCCTTGACTTTGATAGCCTCTATTGCTTTGAGACCTGCAGACTTGATATTCGATTCTATTTGTAAGTAATGCGTTAATGCTTCGTCGACTTTGGAGGTTTGTTTTCTAACATGTGCTTTCATCTCGTCGTGTTTCTTCAACAAATCCTCTTTATTCCTTCTCAGCTCGGTTTTCATTGCAGGAATCTCAGACTCAATTTCAACAACCAAGTCACATTTCCTGTGATGGATAGTGCAGCATGTCTGACAAACAGCTGTTTCACAATCTTTACAAATATATTTGATATTTTCATCTTTGTGAATTTTACACATGACCTTTCTCTTGACCCTAACCTTTGTCTCTCCAGACAGGTCAACTACGTCATGATGACGGGAAGATGGAATTCGTCTGTGTACTCGAATACATAGTTCACAGAGTGCGTCGTCACAAACAGAGCACCAAGATGTAGCTGGAGTTGTCTCCCCTTCCTCCTTGCAATAACTGCAGTGAGTGGTATCTGAAATAACAAGATGACTTTGAACCAGAGTATCAACACGGGGCAATGAAATGTTGTGGCATAACTACTTACTGATGCAGCACCTACACTGTCATAAAGCGCACATGTGTAACCCAGATGTGGTCCTCCAGAATCAGGAATATGAATGCGATCACATTTCAGTCTAAATATTTATGTAACATAAAAGTAGAAAACAAACAATGTATGTTAAAAAACTAGTATTGGGGACATTAAGTTGACACATTCATAGCAGTATACAAGGCACTGTTGACATTGATAAAAAATTATTTCAAAGTAACAGCTACATTTTTTTATTTCATAATGAAGGCGATCAGTGGAGACATGCAGATATTGTGAAAATTGTTGTGAGTGTGTTGTTTTTTTTAACAATGAACCAAGCTTCTCTGTGAGAGTTACCTCCCTTATGCTGATATGTTTACTCCTGTAGCTTGTAATGTAAATTATACACTCTGTACAAAAGAGCAAATACCTCGCTACACTGAAACTGTGTCAACGTTTCCCGCTGTAGGCCTGTCCTCGATCCTCTCGACAGCCAGACCCGCTTCACGGAAATAGGTCAACTGTATGTAATTGAGCCAGACCTTGCCCTTCGACTCCTAGGGGCTGTAGGCGAAGAGCGCAAGCGCTCTGGATTAGGTGAACCAGTCTAGGACAGAGCGTGATCTCCTCTTATGATTGTGTCTGAATAACATATAGATGTTTAGTGTAATAATTTAATAGTGTAATAATTTCCAGCAATATCACGGTGGGGGACACCAGAAATGGGCTTCACACATCGTACCTATGTCTGGAATCGAACCCGGTCTAACCACTAGGCTACCCGACCGCCCCTTATACATTTGTGAGACAAGAATGTTTCTTTTAGATGTTTGTTTACATCTTTCCAACTATTACTGATCCCATGTAACTTTCTCAAACCAAAACCAAAAGAAACACGTGCAATTATGTTCCATATAGAAACTTGTGTGGCTCATCATGAACTGATGTGGGTGAGATAATACGCATCACAAGCATTTCAATAAGTGCTGACGTGAAATATTATGTAAATAACACTGGATTCGTTGAACTGGTTTATTTAACCACATAGATCGTAGAAAAGAGGACGTTTGTGTCTGAGATAGGCTTAACACCACATCGGTTACTTATTAAGCACATGTTCACAATAGGATTTCATTTTGTATGCAGACCTTTCAAACAACACCATCAACGGGTTTAGAAAATTCACAGATGACAGAAAACTTTCTTCTCAATTTCACATACGTTCCTATCAGCACGCCCAAACCGGCTTCAAACGTAAAAGTCGTCGACCGCACGTCATGTCATCTGTATCAACGTGTTAGGAGGATCGTTGCCACATTTTAAAACTGTACCTGTATACGATATGATTTCATGATATACACAAACCCTACAAACAACTTTATAGATGACTTTCCATACAGCTTGGAATCCTTAAACATACCTAAATTCAACATTCAAATGAAATGTAGGGGTACCTTCCGGGGCGGAGCGGTAGCCTAGTGGTTAAAGCGTTCGCTCGCCACGATGATTCCCAACATGGGGACAATGTGTGAAGCCCATTCCCGATGTTGCCGCCGTAAAATTGCGGATATATTGCTGAAAAGTTCGTATACCATACGTACTCACTCAGACCTAGGAACCACACTAATGTACGTATAAATCCCAATCTCCCACCTTTTGATCCGGGGCCAAACGAGTCCAAGAGTCCCTGGATGACAAAGATAGGCTTGACGTCATCCGCCCACTCCTCCACTGGTCTCTCAGGGGCAGACACTTTCGTCATCTTGCTGCAGAATGGACACAGGAGAGACTTGGCACTGATGGCTTCTGGTCTGGTTTTGGTGTAGTTGACCAAACATTTCCGACAGAAGGTGTGATTACATACAAGTGTACAGGGCTTGTCAAACACTTCTGTACATATCGTGCATGTCAGGAAGTGTTCTGTTAACTTCTGGGAGGTCGCCATCTTACCTAGAAAAAGACAAAACCAGCCCTTTTATTTCCGGTGTTCACAAAAGACAAATTCTAGCCACAACCCGAGCTTCCTGTCCTTTGACATGGAACACTAAGACTGACTGTAGTTGTGGCAACTAAGGAAGGATATTTTCTATCCTCCCATTCACCGCCTGGATCATCCAGATCTTGAAACAATTAACAAATATCCCGTTTCGTAAAAACAACAACATTATCTCAGTTGTATGCTGATCTTATGACATATCAACTAACATTCTGCTTTACACTAAGGCCGACTGTATTTGTGTGCGTGCATGCATGCGTGCGTGCCTGAATGTGTGCGTGCGTGCGTGCGTGCGTGTGTGTGTGTGAATGTGTATTTCTCATCTCTCGGCGGTCCTAAAGGAGACATACACAGGTATTTTATAGCTCCCAATTCTCCTGTCTGTATATACCCTGGAACTGTGGCATGTCAGTGAGGAGATAGTGAATGGTGCTTTTCAACTGAGGTCACCCGCTAGCTTTACAACATGAAGTGTGTGCAGTGTATCGATCACGTGACATAGTTGTAGGGTGACACCCACTCATTACCATATCGAAAGTAGAAAACGTTAATGTCGGACTCTATCAGATGTGAAATAATATAGTTATGTAGAAGTATTTCCCCATATTGTTTACTGCAGCATTTGTCAGGGATCATGTCAGTAATAACTGTAACAGACACACGTGATATACACATACACATACATCGGGATCGGTCTCAGTATCGAAGTCAAGTGTCCGATCGAAGGCAACAGTGAAAGTAGATCTTTGAAATATTCCCGTTAGCCTACATGTTACATTTACTTAGGTGCCCGGTCATGAGAATCTGCCTGGAGATGACTGTATAGTTAGATGAACCCTTGTGGTGTTACCAGTACACAGTAGGACAGGTGTGTAGCGTTATAAGTGAAGTAGACACAGGCCTTGTGACAACACACACTTACCTGGTGTTGAGGGAAATTGAGAAGCAGGAAGTGATTCATTCGTGACCAGCTCGTGTCATTCCGGGACAAGCTGTTTACGGAAAGGGGCGAGTGATGACGAATGAATGTGTGTAACAAAGAAATGGGATTCGACCACAAGTGGGATTGTGTTGACGTTTCTGAAATCATGGCACAGTGTAGCAGTGCAGTGAATCAGAGGGACCTATTAACCCAAAGAGTGGGCGGGTGGCCCAGTTGTCTAAGGCGCCGCGATTCGCTGTGCAGAGTTGCGTCCCTTGAGCATGCAGGAAACCTACGATTGTGGGTTCGATTTCGCTGGGATGGGATGCTAATGCATTAGTGTTGGCTGGTAATGCATAAGTGTTGGCTGGTAATGCATTAGTGCGGGTTGCTGATGCATTAGTATTGGCTGGTAATGCATTAGTATGGGCTGGTAATGCATTAGTATGGGTTGTTAATGTATTAGTTTGGGTTGATAATACAATAGTGTGGGTTGCCAATGCATTAGTGTTAGTGGGTAATGCGTTAGTGTGGGTTGCCAATGCATTAGTGTTAGTTGGTAATGCGTTAGTGTGTGTTGATAATACAACAGTGTGAGTTGCTAATGCATTAGTGATGGTTGCTAATGCATGAGTGTTGGTTGATACTGCATGAGTGTCCTCTTGCACCACCTCTGTACAACCTCAAAACGGTGTTTTAAAATATGGAACAATAAATACATTGCAAAGGAATCCGTGATGTACGATACAATTATATGGAGCAACATGTATTAACGGGATAAGCTATATTTACCATTGGTAGACTATTGTTCTGCCGAAATATGTTTGACAAATTTGTTTTTAAGAATAACTTCGTGACTCAATTGTGTACGTATCAACTTGTTCTCGTCGCTATTTGGCTGAAATTATGCCGATGGGACGTTAAGTTTTAACACAAACACACACACGCACGTACGCACGCACGCATGCTCGCACGCACGCACACACACACAAACACACACACACATAGATAGACGCATACATATTTAAGACGGTAGATGACTAAAGATATCGAATATGTATAACTGTGATTTTCCAAAACTCCTGAAACAGAAGATACTCCTGGCCTACAGAAGATGAATTTCATGTGTTGATGATTTGCCCACATTACAGTAACATGAAATATTTACCCCAGTATTTTGTAATCAGGCCTTCGTTTGAAGGGTTTCTGATACTAGTGCAGACTGATGACGATAGTCTATTATCTAAGCGATCTCTATTATTGTATCATATATCACAAGAGAACAGTCCGTTTGTGAACAAATGTCTTTCGTTACTTGTTCAGCTTATATTAATAAGGTGTGCTCATTGTAACATTTATTGCGCCTTAATGTAAACATGATGTACTGTTGGTCTTTTGGCCACATATACGACTAAACTGTCTGTCTGTATACTGTAATGTATACACAACATATCTTTACAGTAGTAAGCAATTAGATCACGTTATTGTGCGTTGACTACGTGCGTCAGACAGAGAACGTTTGGGATAATAGATGGCGATAATTCAGAGTGGGAAAGGATAATTTTGATACAACTCTTTGTTATTCACTTACACTGTTTCTAAAGAACAGGACACATTTCAAGGAACATTCATCGTGTTTAGGTGATATATGGTGATATCGCTATGGGTTTGTTACTATCGCGGCTTATGCAGATCTACAGTGAGTTTTCATCGGAACCAGCTCGGATCCTGATGCTGGGACTGGATGCAGCAGGTAGGCATGGGGAGACCTCGGGGGTGTACGTTTTGTTTGTTTGTTTGTTCGTTTAACGGCGCACTCAGCAATATAACTATAAGACGGCGATTTGTAAACAATCGAAACTGACCACCACCCGATCCCGTTAGCCGACTTTTACGACAAGCATTGCTTGCTGAAGATCAATTGTAACCCGGATCTACACGATGGAGGGGGATATAACATGTTTAAGTATTCTTTTTTCTGATTGAAAATGGTGTTCTTTAAGACTTTTGTATTATTGGGAGGGTGGGGTATTCAACTTTAAATACCTTTTGTCGTGAAGTTATTAAGCTTGCATCAATCCACTTATCAACAGGGCTTAACATTTCATCTGTTCAATCATAACTTCGAAGTCGGTCGGACAGGTAGCCTAGAGGTTAAAGCGTTCGCTCGTCGAAGACCCGTGTTCGATTCCCGAAATGGATACAATGTATGAAGCCCATTCCTGGTGTCCCCCGCCGTGATATTGCTGGAATATTGCTAAAAGCGGAGTAAAACCATACTCACTCACTCGAACTCTCGTAAATAAACCATGCTATAGGTAGGGCCGGTGTTTTAGACCAACAGAAGATGTACAATGTACGACACCTCGTTAACTTGGTATATCGCTGAAACTTTAAGTCAATAGAATCCTCATCGGAATTCGAACCAAGCGTATATATTTGTTATGGTATGATGGTATGATATTGTTGTGCTAGGTTAGTAATAATATGGACCACCTCCGTGGTCTAGTGCTGGAGCGTCCGCCCGGAGAGAGGAAGGTCTGGGGTTCGATCCCATGCCGCGTCATACCAAAAGACGTTAAAAGATGGTACTTGTTGTTACTCTGTCTGGCGCTCGGCATTAAGGGGCTAAAACAAGGACTGGTCTGCTCGGGGTACGTTTTCTGTGTCTGAGTGGGATATACATTTTAAACTGCGGCATGGTATCTCAGTGTGCTAGCACTATAAAGTCGGCATCAGTCCGGACTAGTACAAGCAGCCACACACACGTGCATGCACGTCACTATATACGTGCAAAAATCTTGGACGCGACTTTAAACCATTTGTCACCCATAATATTATTGACCAGAGTGCAGGTTGAATATAATGTAGCGCAGCGAGCATGATCAGTGGGTGGATTCGTGGCATTACAAACGTTATCCGTCTCGGTAATATAGTGGTGTTGTCCCAGGTAAGACGACCATCCTGTACAAGCTGAAGCTGAACGAGAGCGTGTGCACCATCCCCACCATCGGCTTCAACGTGGAGACGGTCAGTCCGGTGAAGGGCGTGACGTTCACGGTGTGGGACGTTGGGGGCCAGGAGAAGATCAGACAGCTGTGGAAACACTACTACCTGAACACACAAGGTAGGTGTAATATAAGAACTTCACACGGGGAGCCACACACTTCAGAGGGCATAAACCTAGATTCGCAGTGCACCTTGTCTGTTTTGTTTTGTTGTTGTTTCACTCAGCAATATTCCCGCTATATGACAGTGGTCTGTAAATAATCGCGTCTGGACCAGCCAATCCAATGATTGACACCATGAGCATTGACCTACGCAATTGGGATACGATGACATGCATCAAGTCGGCAAGCCTGACCACCCGATCCCGTAAGTCGCCTCCTACGACAAGCATAGTCGCCTTTTACGGCAACCATGGTTTCTGAAGACATATTCTATCCCGGATCTTCACGGGTCACCTTGTCTGTGGTTATTGCCGACCAAACTGAAGTCGAAAAAAGGCCGCTAAGGCCCACTAATGGACTACTGTTTCTGATTGGCTGATAATAGAATGGGAGGGGTATGTGTATAATTACGCTACACGATATCACTGGTTTCATGTTGTTATCCACAGTGTGTTTGTGTTAATGATTAAGCAAGCAGTCTGTGAAGATATTATTGTTGTTGACTATGCGTATTCACACATTCTGTTAACCGACTTTTACGTTTATTTTTCCATAAAGGCAAAACATGAAGTCAATTCTTAAATAACCCCGAGGTCTGATCTACGTGGTGGACAGCGCAGACCGTCTGCGCATAAAGGAAGCCAGATTGGAGGCTTTATACAGTCAAGGGACACAACTCGACACTTCATATACAGAAATTATGTCTCTATTTATTTACCATTCATACCATGGTTGAAAATAGGCCTATTTTCCAAATCCTGTTATATCTTCCTTTTGTTATGTATCTTTGTGTGTCTGTACGTAGGTGCCCTTAAACCCTCGGAAGTCGTCGAGGAACTTGACATTAGGGACCTCAGTGACCGGAAATGGTACATACACGGCGCATGCGCACCAAATGGAGAAGGGTTATTGGAATCAGTGCAGGAAATGTCGCGACTCGTGAAAGACTTTCAGAAAGCTCGTCGATGATGACAGTGGACGTTCCATAACACCAAGCATAATAAAGAATCAAAAGAGCGCAATGAACAAGTATGTGGTATACGATACAGGGCTCTGCTCCCCGTCTGAAGTTCAGCGAGACACAATTTAAGTCGAGATCATGCACAGGGGATAGAGGCCAGTGCGAGTCAGTGCGTCTGCCATCCCGGAGGTAACTTCATTTGGGAGACATACTTGAACTCGTTCTTTAAGGTTCTCACAACGCTGGCAATGTGAAGTTCAAATTCCCTTGGATATTGAAATCAACGAAATGATCACGTGAGTGAGTGTTGTGTTACGCCGCATGATCGTTTCCAACAGTGGAAACTGGAATTTTATAGTCAGTTAACGCCCTTGCCTCGGGAACATGTCTTACATGCAAATAGCTAACAGGGTCAGTGTGTGAGGTATGGACCACAGAAACCATTGACAAAACAAAACATGCCACACAACCTGACCTAATCAGGTTACACACTGTTACCACTCAGTCTCCATCTTAGGAGGTAGATACAGGCACTGGGGACAGTGAGTGAGTGTGTTGAGTTTAATGCCACTTTGAACAATCTTCCAGTTATGTCACAGCGTGTCAGCTTGTGGGAGGATCATCGGTCAACAAAGGAACGCAACTGGGCATAACGACTAGCCTCGGACCACCCGTACCCTCCTATTTAATTGAGCCACGTTCCAGAAAGCGATCGTATTGCTGCGACTGTCGAAAGTGTATGTTAAAGTATGGGAGTTACGATCATCTTAGTGCTGCGACTGTCGTAAGTTTATGTTAAAGTATGGGAGTTACGATCATCTTATTGCTGCGACTGTCACAAGTCTATGTTAAAGTATGGGAGTTACCATCATCTTAGTTAAGAACATGTCTTACATGCAAATAGCTAACAGGGTCAGTGTGTGAGGTATGGACCACGGAAACCATTGACAAAACAAACCATGCCACACAACCTGACCCAATCAGGTTAAACACTGTAACCACTCAGTCTCCATCTTAGGAGGTAGATACAGGCACTGGGGACAGTGAGTGAGTGTGTTGAGTTTAATGCCACTTTGAACAATATTCCAGTTATGTCATGGGCGTGCCAGCTTGTGGGAGGATCATTGGTCAACAAAGGAACGCAACTGTGCATAACGACTAGCCTCGGACCACCCGTACCCTCCTATTTAATTGAGCCACGTTCCAGAAAGCGATCGTATTGCTGCGACTGTCGCAAGTTTATGTTAAAGTATGGGAGTTAGGATCATCTTAGTGCTGCGACTGTCACAAGTCTATGTTAAAGTATGGGAGTTACGATCATCTTAGTGCTGTGACTGTCGTAAGTTTATGCTAAAGTATGGGAGTTACGATCATCTTATTGCTGCGACTGTCACAAGTCTATGTTAAAGTATGGGAGCTACGATCATCTTAGTGCTGCGACTGTCGTAAGTTTATGTTAAAGTATGGGAGTTACGATCATCTTAGTGCTGCGACTGTCGCAAGTTTATGTTAAGGTGTTGGAGTTACGATCATCTTAGTACTGCGACTGTCGTCAGTCTATGTTTAAGTATGGGAGTTACGATCATCTTAGTGCTGCGACTGTCACAAGTTTATGTTAAAGTATGGGACTTACGATCATCTTAGTGCTGCGACTGTCACAAGTTTATGTTAAAGTATGGGAGTTACAATAATCTTAGTGCTGCGACTGTCGCAAGTTTATGTTAAAGTATGGGAGTTACAATAATCTTAGTGCTACGACTGTCGTAAGTCTATGTTAAAGTATGGGAGTTACGAGTTGCGTTAAGACTGCTTTATGGAACGAACCCGTGTTGGGTAATATATAGGCGTGTATAAAGTTTAGGTTTCAAGGGTTGATTATTCTAGGGAGAGAGTTTGGTTAAACGCCACTTTTAACAGTATTCCAGTTGTATCAGGGCATGACGGCTTAACGTATGGGGATGTTTGAAGTGATGCAGGTCTTAAACGTTTAGCTATTTGCTGAAACCAACAAGGAGGGTTACAAGCCATTTAACTGACATTGGAGTCTAACTTGACAGCATGAAGTCACATTGTCATATAATTAACAATGTCAACCATTAAACATATTTATTCGTAAAAAGAGTACAAGTTGTAACATAATTCATAACCAGCATATCAGTCATCTTGTAAAAAATGTAATAAACTGGAGTAAGAGAGGTAAATGGATATAAAACAACAAAGAACTAACCCAAAGGTGACAACACTAAAACCTGATACTGCTCAAGAGGGAGAGCACCTGGGAACATTGACAGATCACCGACTTGTTGGAGAGAATCAGTGGGAGTGTACTACAACGTCTGGCTACAACCGCTAGCAACATGTGAGTTACACCCCAGCTGCTGGCAAGGGGTTAACTGGGCAAAGTGAGAGTTATACCCAAGCTGCTAGTAAGGGGTTAACTGGGCAACATGTGAGTTACACCCTAGCTACTGGCAAGGGGTTACCTGGGCAACATGTGAATTACACCTTAGCTGCTGATAAGGGGTTACCTGGGCAACATGTGATTTATACCCCAACTCCTGGCAAGGAGTTAACTGGGCAACATGTTTGTTACACCCTAGCTGCTGGCAAGGGGTTAATTGTGCAACATGTGAGTTACACCCTAGCTGCTGGCAAGGAGTTTACTGGGCAACATGTGGGTTACACCATAGCTTCTGGCAAGGAGTTAACTGGGCAACATGTGAGTTACACCCTAGCTGCTGGCAAGGGGTTAATTAGACAACATGTGAGTTACACCCTAGCTGTTGGCAAGGGGTTACCTGGCCAACATGTGAGTTACACCCCAGCTGCTGGCAAGAGGTTTACTGTGCAACATGTGAGTTACACCCTAGCTGTTGGCAAAGGGTTACCTCGCCAACATAGGAGCACCACCCTAGCTGCTGGCAAGAAGTTTACTGTGCAACATGTGAGTTACACCCTAGCTGTTGGCAAGGGGTTACCTGGGCAACATGTGGGTTACACCATAGCTTCTGGCAAGGAGTTAACTGGGCAACATGTGAGTTACACCCTAGCTGTTGGCAAGGGGTTAACTGGTCAACATAGGAGTTACACTCTAGCTGCTGGCAAGGGGTAAACTCGGGAACATGTGAGTTACACCCCAGCTGCTGGCAAGAGGTTACCTGGGCAACATGTGAATTACACCTTAGCTGCTGGCAGGGAGTTACCTGGGCAACACGTGAGTTATACCCCAACTGCTGGCAAGGGGTTACCTGGGCAACATGTGAGTTACACCCTAGCTGCTGGCAAGAAGTTTACTGTGCAACATGTTTGTTACACCCTAGCTGCTGGCAAGGTGTTAACTGGGCAACATGTGAGTTACACCCTAGCTGCTGGCAAGGGGTTACCTGGGCAACATATGAGTTATACCCTAGCTGCTGATAAGGGTTAACTGGGAAACATTTGAATTACACCCTAGCTGCTGGCAAGGGGTTAACTGAGCAAAGTGTGAGTTACACCCTAACCTGCTGGGAAGGGGTTACCTGGGCAACATAGGAGTTACACCCTAGCTGCTGGTAAGGAGTTACCTGGGCAACATGTGAGTTACACCCTAGCTTTTGGCAAGGGGTTAACTGGTAGCCGCCGGTGGGACAGGCTACGCTCACCTTTTATCGAACGGCTGGTATCATCACAATTTCATGGTGTTCAATAAAGACTTGCTCATGATAAAGTCGGAATCTTACAGTCGACTCTGCTTAAAGCAGAGGTTTTTATTAAAATTTGGAAAAGGCCTTTGTGGGTCTTCATCGCACTGGCGGTGAACAACAAGCAACCAATTGAGGTCTCCACGTGGGGATTCCGGGTTAGAATAAGTCCTCAGCAACCTGTGCGTGTCGTACGAGGCGACCAAATGGTCAGACACCGTCACTTGGTTGATACAGTGTCATCGTGACCCAACGACTTGGGATGTTGCTCGTGATGTCAGTCACTGGTTTCTCGCGTTCATACTCGATTATTTACCGTCATACATGTAGCTTGAATATCGCGGCTTTGACCAACAAACATAGAATTACAGAGGACTTATTTATTTGAAACACACATAAATAACACTATCTGATACAATGTTCGTGGCTTCACGTGTATATATTTGTTCACAAGGGCGGTCGGGTAGCTTAGTGGTTAAAGCGTTCGCTCGTCACGCCGAAGACCCGGGTTCGATTCTCGACATGGTTACAATATGTGAAGCCCATTTTTGGTGTCCCCCGCCGTGATATTGCTGGAATAGTGCTAAAAGCGGCGTAAAACAAAACTCACTCACTCATATTCGTTCACTGTATTTTATTGCGCTTCAAAAGCATCCAATCACGATTTATCTCCCTTTGACAGCTTAGGTACCAGGTGAGCGTAACACGTCCTCACCGCAGAAACAAGAGAGCTGTCGGTTATGTGCTTCATAACGCGAAACAGTTCAGTTAAGTTACCAAAACAATTAGTACATTTAATGTATATATGTACAATAGTAGTTTCTGGTGATTCTGTGGAACACTGAGGCTTACATTGCGCTAAATTCGTCCCTTTGTATCCACAGGTGTCTTACAAGGTGACTGAATTGGTGATCGGTTGGTCACAACGGCTGCTTAATACGGGCTTTTCACTGTGACTGGTTTGGCGGTTTTCGTACCGCATGTCACATGATCAGCCTCTCGACCTTAGAATTCAGAAACGCCAGACTCTCGCGGGCCTCCTTTGCAGGTCACAGTGACACAGCAGTGCAACTGTCTCCCAGATCTATGTGGTCGGAAGAATGTCTGTAACAAGTCTTTTTTTCCGCATATCAAGGAAGTCTGGCTGTCATGTAGATATTCCACAGACACATCAGATATCACGAATAGATCCATAATACACTTGAATTATGATTACAATAATTAATCTTGGGGTATCATAAAATGAATTGATGATATAAATCAGAAATAGATAGTAAAACGGCGCCCGTGTGTAAATCTGTAACAAAACAGTGCTGCTTATTGTCCTCAACACAGCAAGCAAGGATTACTGTCATGTAAATATCCATCCTACTCCGACTCAGCTCACGACACCTCTAGTTATAACACAGCTCCGTTACACTCTCAAAGTGGTTGCAAGATGAAAAACACATCATGTGGGGGATCTGGTATTCGATGTAAGGGTCTTTTATTTAATCCACTTATATTCGAAGTTGGTAATATAAAAAATAGAAAACATGTTCAGATGTGATATGGACGATAAAAGCAGTACGTGAACAGCCGTGTATTGAGATTACATATAAAATGTGTACACTTACAGACCGTGTGCGATTAAATCTTCATTCATTTCATCATCATTCATTAAATAGCAAAGCTCAGATGGATGATTCAACATTAATATATAATGTGATTTTACTAAAACATGGTGAAATGTGCTTACAGGTAAATACACAATGACACATATCAAAACACATAAATCCTCAACTCACACGTGACTACAGTTGATTGAAAGGAGGATTGTGACATGTTCATTCACTTCAATGTAAATACCTTCACTTCATGTGATGTACACACGTAAATGCGGCCACGCCCACCAACACACACTCCACATGGATTCCAGACACCATCCTGTGATGTCAGTATGTTTCTAACAAACTGTCCTGACTCAGTCAGGTGGAGGACTCTGTGTAGATTGTTGTCTGTCACCAGGATGTCGCCTGTGCTGGTACTTGTGATACCAAGTGGATATTTCAGTACTTTGTCACCTGAAGGGCTGTAGGTGAACACCACATCTCCCTCGGGAGTCAGACACACGACACACGTGGATCCCCAGTCAAACACCAGGGTGTTTCCTGTCCTCGTGGTACAGAGGTAGAGGGGATTCTTCAAGATGTATCTACTAGGTTGGCCTGGACAAATTGACTTCAGCACGTGTCCCGCCATATCCAGGATATCGACACAGGGAGGAGAGCTGGAACCTGCTGCTAGTGTTGATGGTGTCAGAGACGTGATACCCAAGTACTGTTTGCTGGTTGTGATGGTTGACAGCAGCACCAGGTCAGGGTTGACTTGTACTGTTACAATCTGTCTGGTACCTTGCACAGTGACAGCCACCTGGTTGACCTTCAACGTTGTTATACCCCACGGACGACCACTCATACTGAGCCTGCTGTGACATGGCTGCTTGTTCCTGGTGTAGAAGGATTTCACACTGTTGTTCAAGTAGTCTGTGACTACGACTGTGTCTGTACCATTCACCACTAACACCTTCACGTCATAGGGGTATGCCCCGGATGTATCCCCTGCTACTCTGGTGTTAATGGTGCCCTGTAACACAGGAGTAGCCTTCAGGTCCAGCACGTTAATGGTGTCCTGTAACACAGGAGTCGCCTTCAGGTCCAGCACACCCTCATACATGACGCCTATCTCACCCAGATGTAGATCGTCCAGTGCTCTACTCAGCTTGTCCGTGTCCTGTCTGAACATGATCCTGGCTATTCTTCCCTTCTCCTTCACGCCTGTGACTCCGACAGCCTCCACATCACCAGCCTCACATCCCTGGTACATCTCATACACACCCATGTCACACTCAGATTGTAGAGTCTGGTCTATCAGCTCAGCCTGTTGTTGGTACATCTGTACTGACATCTCACCTGACTTTATGTCTGCCTTCAGTTCTCCAATGTGTTTGTCAGACATTTCTTTCAGTTCAGCCAAAAGTTTCCGTTCCTTGACTTTGATCGCCTCTATTGCTTTGAGACTTGCAGACTTGATATTCGATTCTATTTGTAAGTAATGCGTTAATGCTTCATCGACTTTGGAGGTTTGTTTTCTAACATGTGTTTTCATCTCGTCGTGTTTCTTCAACAATACCTCTTTATTCCTTCTCAGCTCGGTTTTCGTTGCAGGAATCTCCGACTCAATTTCTACAACCAAGTCACATTTCCTGTGATGGATAGTGCAGCATATTTGACAGACAGCTGTTTTACAATCTTTGCAAATATATTTGATATTTTCATCCTTGTGAACTTTACACATGACCTTTCTTTTGACCTTTGTCTCTCCAGACAGGTCAACTACGTCATGGTGATTGGTAGATGGGATTCGTTTGTGCACCCGTAAACATCGTTCACAGAGTGCGTCATCACAGACAGAGCACCAAGATGTAGCTGGTGTTGTCTCCCCTTCCTCCTTGCAATAACTGCAGTCGGTTGTATCTGAAATATCAATATAACTTTGATCCAGAGTATCAACACGGGGCAATGAAATGTTGTAGCATAACTACCAGTTGTGCAGTACCTATTCTGTCATAAAGCGTACATGTGTAACCCAGAAAGTAAAACAAATTGTAATTTACATGTGGTCCTCCAGACTCAGGAATATGAATATGACACATTTCAGTCTAAATATTTATGTAACACAAAAGTAGATAACAAACATAGTATGTTAAAAAACTTGTACTGGGGATGTTATGTTGACACATTCAAAGTGGTATACAAGTCACTGTTGACATTGATATATCCACACTTGAAAATTTGCATTGTTTTTATTTCATAATGAAGGCGATCATTGGAGACATGCAGATATTGTTAAAATTGTTGTGAGTGTGTTTGGGTTTTTTTAAACCATGAACCCAACTTCCCTGTGAGAGTTACCTTCCTAATGCCGATATGTTTACTCCTGTAGCTTGTAATATAATTATTCACTCTGTACAAAAGTGCTAATACCTCGCTACAAGGAAACTGTGTCAACGTTTCCCACTGTAGGCCTGTTCTCGATCCTCTCGACAGCCACACCCGCTTCACGGAAATAGGTCAACGTTTCACCTTAGCGAAATAGCGATTAGAACCCTACTGGTACCTTGCCCTTCGCCTTCTAGCGGCTGCAGGCAAAGAGCGCAAGCGCTCTGGAGCAGGTAAACCAATCTAGGACAGAGCGTGATCTCCTCTTATGATTGTGTCAGAATAACATAAAGCTGTTTAGTGTAATAATTTAGTTAGTTACAAATTATTTTAAAAGTTCTATATGTACTTCGAATGTAAGCATATCATTGTACATTTGTGAGTGAGTGAGTTGGTGAGTATAGTTTTACGCCGCTTTTAGCAATATTCCAGCAATATCACGGCAGGGGACACATTATAAATGGCTCTCACACATTGAACCAATGGCGGGAATCGAACCCGGGTCTTCGGCGTGAGGAGCGAACGCTTTAACCACAAGGCTACCCGACCGCCCCTAAAACATTTGTGAGACAAGAATGTATCTTTTAGAAGTTGGTTTACATCTTTCCAACTACTACTCATCCAATCTAACTTTCTCAAACCAAAACCAAAAGAACCACGGCGCCGTGCAATTATGTTCCATATAGCACATTCTGTGGCTCATCATGAACTGATGTGGATGAGAAAATAGGCATCACAAGCATTTCAATAAGTGCTGTCGTGAAATCTTATTCAAATAACACTGAATTTGTTGCACTGGTTTATTTCACCACATAGATCGTAGAAAAGACGACGTTTGTGTCTCAGAGAGACCTTAGATCACATGGATGTTACTCATTAAGCACATGTTCACAATAGGATTGTATTTCGTACACAAGCCATCAACAGGTTTAGAAAATTCACAGAAAACTTTCTTCTCAACTTCACACACGTTCGTATCCTCAGCACACTTACTCACTCAGACCTAGGAACCACACTGATACACGTACAAATCACAAATTCCAACCTTTTGATCCGGGGCCAAACGAGTCCAAGAGTCCCTGGATGACAAAGCTAGGTTTGACGTCATCCGCCCACTCCTCCACTGGTCTCTCAGGGGCAGACACTTTCGTCATCTTGCTGCAGAATGGACACAGGAGAGACTTGGCACTGATGGCTTCTGGTCTGGTTTTGGTGTAGTTGACCACACATTTCCGACAGAAGGTGTGATTACATACAAGTGTACAGGGCTTGTCAAACACCTCTGTACATATCGTGCATGTCAGGAAGTGTTCTGTTAACTTCTGGGAGGTCGCCATCTCAGCTACAAAAAGACAATACCAGCCCTTGTATTTTCGGTGTAAACAAAAGACAAATTTTAGCCACAACCCGAGCTTACTGTCCTTAAACATGGAACACTAACACTGGCTGTAGTTGTGGCACTTATTTACTGTCCCGTTCAAAACTAAGGAAGGATATTTTCTATCCTCCCATTCACCGCCTGGATCATCAAGATCTTGAAACAATTAACAAATATCCCGTTTCATAATAAAAACCAATTATCTCAGATTATGCAGATATTATGAATTATGAACTAACATTCTGCAATACACTGTGTTTGTGTGATTGCGTGCGTGCGTGCGTGCGTTGGTGTCAGAATGTGTGTGAGCGTGCGTGCGTGCGCGTGTGTGTGTATATATGTGTGTGAGAGAGCGTGTATTTCTCTACTCTCGGCGGTCCTACAGGAGACATAGCTACCCATTCGCCCGTCTGTATATAACCTGGATCTGTGGCCTGTCAGTGAAGAGTTAGTGAAGGGTGCTTTTCAACTCGAGGCCACCCGCTGGCTTTACAACATGAAGTGTGTGCAGTGTATCGATCACGTGACATAGTTGTGGGGTGACACCAACTCATTACCATATCGAAAGTAGGAGACATTATTACAGTTCACAGACTACCATATCAGATGTGAAGTAATATAGTTATGTAGAAGTATTTTCCCGTATTGTTTACTGTAGCATTTGTCAGGGACCATGTCAGTAACAACTGTAACAGACACACGTGATATACACATACACGTACATCGGGATCAGTCTCAGTATTGAAGTCAAGTATCGAAGGCAATAGTGAAAGTAGATCTTTGATGTATTCCGGTTAGCCTACATGTTATATTTAATTAAGTGCCCGGTCATGAGAATCTGCCTGGAGATGACTGTATAGTTAGATGAACCCTTGTGGTGTTACCAGTACACAGTAGGACAGGTGTGTAGCGTTTTAACTGAAGTAGACGCAAGCCTTGTGACAACACACACTTACCTGGTGTTGAGGGAAATTCAGAAGCAGGAAGTGATTCATTCGTGACCAGCTCGTGTCATTCCGGGACAATCTTCTCGCAGTTTACGGAAAGGGACGAGTGTTGACGAATGAATGTGTTTAACAAGGAATTGGGATTCGACCACAAGTGGGATTGTGTTTACGTGGAGTTTCTGAAAATATGGCACAATGTAGCAGCGCAGTGAATCGGAGCGACCTGTTAACCAAAAGAGGGGGCGCGGGTGGCTCAGTTGTCTAAGGCGCCGCGATTCGCTGTGCAGAGTTGCGTCCCTTGAGCATGCAGGAAACCTACGATTGTGGGTTCGAATCCCGGTTCGCCCTGATTATGTTTCTAGGTAAGTCAGCACCATACCCGTGCTCGTTGGTTTCACCAAAGTGGTAAACGTCTGAGACCTGTATCAGTTCTGGCTTTTCCCCCATGTTAAACTGACACGCCGTGATATAACTGGAATAGTGTTAAAAGCGGCGCTAAATCCAACTCACTCACTCACTATTAACTCCAAGGGAAATCAATGTTGTATAAGGACAGCAGCAGTTCATAAAATTATATTTAAAGGTAAAATATTTTATTTGTTATTTATTACAATACAGTATACTTAGTACTAGTGAAAATCGTGCACTACATGATCGATATTGCACAACATTAACTGTTACGTTTCTCCATCGGAGACAAATGTCAGTAACATGGAGTGTGTTACAGTTACAAAGAGATAAGAAGTTTTCTGTTATATAAAACCAGGAAGTGATATTTTATATTATTGCAAGAACTGTTGTTTGACACAGTTTTATATGTGTTGTGTTGGAAGCACAAAATTATTTCGCTGAACAGCAAGTTTAATTCATTATAATTACTATCCGCTTGCACCTTCAAACAGTTGACTGATAGCCTTCAAAGTGTTGGCTCCCATTCAGTAGCACTCCATCTCTCATATCAACATTCCTCATCAATGTATCATTCTGACATCTTGTTAGGTGTCGATATCCAATTGAAACAATATGTTAATCAAAAAACCTGTTCATAACAGAATTTAGTGTGAAACCAACAAATGGTATGCAATCAACAATTATATTTTACAATTAACTAGTTTTACAAATCAATACCCATTTCTGCGCAGCAATTACAATGGCAACTCACAATAGACTGGTAGTACAATGGTCAGTGGCAGTATCAAATGCCAAATTATATGATGGCAGTGGTAATATCAAAATGTTCAGTGATAATAATATTCCCCTACCCGCAACAGTCATCAAGCTTTCTTAGATTGGCCTAGGCTGGGAAACCAGGCTGATGTATGATCTTCACACAAAAGCTGGTCTTGATGTAATGACAGATGGAATGTGAGGTGAGACAGTGACGCGCCAGCCGCACTTAGATAATGTTACCAGGTTCAAGCATTTCCTACACAGTGTCAGAAAAGTCCAGTGTCCCTTGAACATCACAGAATATTCCATATGTTACTTTAACTCTTGACATCCATCCATGATATTCCGGAAGTTTAAAGATATGTCGAGCATATAAATATAATAACTTCCTTACCACCGCTTACATTAAATAGTACTACATTCATGAAAACTAATCATTGTCCAAATACTTAAAAAACTGACTTTCACTTTGTCAGGGTTAGGTTAGGGTTAGGGTTGCTAAAGCATTAGTGTTGGGTGCTAATGCATAAGTGCGGGTTGCTAATGCATAAGGGTTGGTTGCTAATGCATTAGTGCGGGTAGCTAATGAATTACTGCGGTTTGCTAATGCATAAGTGTTGGTTGCTAATGCATGAGTGTTGGTTGCTAATACTTTATTGTTGGCTGGTAATGCATTAGTGTGGGTTACTAATACATTAGTGTTGGCTGGTAATGCATTAGTGTTGGTTGCTAATACTTTAGTGTTGGTTGGTAATGCATTAATGTTGGCTGGTAATGCATTAGGTTTGGTGGGTAATGCATTAGTGTGGGCTGCTAATGCATTAGTGTTGGCTGGTAATACATTAGTGTTGGTTGCTTATGCATTAGTGTGGGTTGCTAATGCATGAGTGTTGGTTGCTAATACTTTAGTGTTGGTTGGTAATGCATTAATGTTGGCTGGTAATGCATTAGCTTTGGTGGGTAATGCATTAGTGTGGGTTACTAATACATTAGTGTGGGTTACTAATACATTAGTGTTGGCTGGTAATGCATTAGTGTTGGTTGCTAATACTTTAGTGTTGGTTGGTAATGCATTAATGTTGGCTGGTAATGCATTAGGTTTGGTGGGTAATGCATTAGTGTGGGCTGCTAATGCATTAGTGTTGGCTGGTAATACATTAGTGTTGGTTGCTTATGCATTAGTGTGGGTTGCTAATGCATGAGTGTTGGTTGCTAATACTTTAGTGTTGGTTGGTAATGCATTAATGTTGGCTGGTAATGCATTAGTTTTGGTGGGTAATGCATTAGTGTGGGTTGCTAATGCATTAGTGTTGGCTGGTAATACATTAGTGTTGGTTGCTTATGCATTAGTGTGGGTTGCTAATGCATTAGTGTTGGCTGGTAATGCATTAGTGTTGGATGGTAATGCACTAGTGTTGGTTGATAATGCATTAGTGTTAGTTCATAATGCATGAGTGTCCTCTTGCACCACCTCTGTGCAACCTCAAAACGGTGTTTTAAAATATGGAACAATAAGCACATTGCAAAAGAATCCGTGATGTACGATATAAATATATGGAGCAATATTGATTAACGGGAAATAGTTAGATTTACTGTTGTTATGCCCAAATATGTTTGACAAATTTGTTTTTAAAAATATCTTCGTGACTCAATTGTGTTTATATCAACTTGTTCTCGTCGATATTTGGCTGAAATAATGCCGATGCGACGTTAAATTTAAACACACGCACGTACGCACGTACGCACGTACGCACGTACTCACGCACGCACACACGCGCACACACACACGCACACACACACACACACACACACACACACACACACACGCACACAAAACAAAAAAAACACATAGATAGACACATACATATTTAAGACGGTAGATGACAAAACATATCCAATATGTATAACTGTGATTTTCCAAAACTCCTGAAACAGAAGATACTCCTGGCCTACAGAAGATGAATTTCATGTGTTGATGATTTGCCCAGACTACAGTATCATAAGAATGAAATATTTACCCCAGTATTTTGTAATCAGGCCTTCGTTTGAAGGGTTTCTGATACTAATGCAGACTGGTGACGATAGTCTATTATCTAAGCGATCTCTATTATTGTATCATATATTTCACAAGAGCACAGTCCGTTTGTGAACAAATGTCTTTTGTTACTTGTACAGCATATATTAAGGTGCGCTCATTGTAACATTTATAACGCCTTAATGTAAACATGATGAACTATTGGTCTTCTGGCCACATATACGAATAAACTGTCTGTCTGTATACTGTAATATATATACACAACACAACTGTACGGTAGTGAGCAATAAGATCACGTTATTGTTCGTTGACTACAATCACGTGACCAGTTTGTTGTGGTGATAGCCGTGTGACGTCATTTTCGCCAACCTGTCGCGATCCACATCGCAGTCGTGAGCTATTTTAAGAACTCCACGTGGCTAGAAATTGACAGGGCAAAGTTGCGTGTTGTATATTTCGCCGCCTGGCTTCCTGAATGTGAAGTATATAAGGGTGTCAGTGGTGTGTGTGGTCATATCAGCGTGAGGCAGTCAGACAGAGAACGTTTGGGATAATAGCTGGTGATAATTCAGAGTGGGAACGGACAACGGACTCTTTGTTATTCACTTACACTGTTTCTACAGAACGGGACACATTTCAAGGAACATTCATCGTGTTCAGGTGATATTTTGTGATATCGCTATGGGTTTGATACTATCACGGCTTATGCAGATCTACAGTGAGTTTTCATCGGAACCAGCTCGGATCCTGATGCTGGGACTGGATGCAGCAGGTAGGCATGGGGAGACCTCGGGGGTATACGTTTTGTTTGTTTGTTTGTTTGTTTGTTGTACGGCGCACTCAGCAATATAACTATAAGACGGCGATTTGTAAATAATCACCCGAGATCCCGTTAACCGACTTTTACGACAAGCATGGCTTGCTGAAGATCAATTGTAACCCGGATCTTCACGATGGAGGGGGATATAACATGTGTAATTATTATTTTTTTCTGATTCCAAATGGTGTGCTTTAACACTTTTGTATTATTGGGAGGGTTGGGTATTCAACTTTAAATGCCCCTTTGTTGTGAATTTATTAAGCTTGCATCGATGCACTTGTCAACAGGGCTTAACATTTCATCTGTTTAATCAGAACTTGAACTCTAGTGCGGGCGGTCGGGTAGCCTACAGGTTAAAGCGTTCGCTCGTCACATCGAAAACCCGGGTTCGATTCCCGACATGGGTACAATGTATGAAGCCCATTCCTGGTGTCCCCCGCCGCGATATTGTTGGAATATTGCTAAAAGCGGCGTAAAACCATACTCACTCACTCGAACTCTCGTAAATAAACCATGCTATAGATAGGGACGTGGTATAATGTGTTTGAGACCCACAGAAAATGTACATGTACGATGACACCTCGCTGAAACTTGAAGTGAATAGAATCCTCATTGGAATTCGAACTAAGCGTATATATTTGTTATGTTATGATGGTATGATATTGTGCTAGGTTAGTAATAACATGGACCGCCTCCGTGGTCTAGTGGTGGAGCGTCCGCCCGGAGCGGGGAAGGTCTTCGATCCCAGGACGCGTCATACCAAAAGACGTTAAAAGATGGTACTTGTTGTGACCCTGTCTGGCGCTCGGCATCAAGGGGCCAAAACAAGGACTGGTCGGCTCGTAGTACGCATACTGTGTCTGAGTGGGATATACATGTTAAAATGCGGCAGGTTATCTCAGTGTGCTAGCACTATAAATCGGCATCAGTCCGGACTAGTACAAGCAGACACACACACACACACACACACACACACACACACACACACACGTCGCTATACAAGTGCCACAATCTTGGACGCGACTTTAAACCCCATGTCACCAATAATATTAGTGACCAGCGTGCAGTTAGAATATAATGTAGCGCAGTGAGCATGATCAGTGGAAGGATTCGTTGCATTACAAACGTTATCCGTCTCGGTAATATGGTGGTGTTGTCCCAGGTAAGACGACCATCCTGTACAAGCTGAAGCTGAACGAGAGCGTGTGTACCATCCCCACCATCGGCTTCAACGTGGAGACGGTCAGTCCGGTGAAGGGCGTGACGTTCACGGTGTGGGACGTTGGCGGCCAGGAGAAGATCAGACAGCTGTGGAAACACTACTACCTGAACACACAAGGTAGGTGTAATATAAGAACTTCACACGGGGAGCCACACACTTCAGAGGGCATGATCCACGGTTCGCAGTGCACCTTGTCTGTTTTGTTATTTTGTTGTTGTTTCACTCAGCAATATTCCCGCTATATGACAACGGTCTGTAAATAATCGCGTCTGGACCAGCCAATCCAATGATTGAGCATCGACCTACGCAGTTGAGATACGATGACATGCATCAAGTCAGTATGCCTGACCACCCGATCCCGTTTGTCGCCTCCTACGACAAGCATAGTCGCCTTTTACGACAAGCATGTGTTGCTGAAGACCTATTCTATCCCGGATCTTCACGGGTCGTTATTGCCGAGTCACGAGTCGAAAAAAGGCCGCACCCACTAATGGACTACTGTTTCTGATTGGCTGATCATAGAATGGACGGGGTTTGTGCATAATTGCGCTGGACGATGTCACTGGTTTCATATTGTTATCAACAGTGTGTTTGTGTTAATGATTAAGCAAGCAGTATGTGAAGATATTAGTGTTGACTATGCGTATTCACACATTGTGCTCACCGACCTTTACGTTTATATTTCCTTTAAGGCAAAACATGATTAAGTCAATTCTTAAATAACCCCAGGTCTGATCTACGTGGTGGACAGCGCAGACCGCCTGCGTATAAAGGAAGCCAGGTCGGAGCTGCATGGAATCTGCAGTACGCCGGAGATGGTGGGGGTACCGGTGGTGGTGATCGCCAACAAGCAGGACTTGCCAGGTGGGTGCGTCAGAGTGGCCCATGTGACAACAATCAAACCTTCAGCCTGGTTCCCTACTTCAATGTAGTGCCAGCGCAGCATACCCAGGGAACCAGGCTGTTACACCTACGGAAGGCAAACCAGTGGTTGATACCATGAGCAAGGTTTGGGAGGACTGAAACCAGTCTCCGGCACGACTAGCTAACGGTTTACGAAGTGAGTGAGTGGGTGGGTGTTGGGCCATGTTAAGCCAAATTCCTGTCATGTTACAAAGTGGGAAATCGGCTTCATGAATTATACGGGGTGGGGATGGGGTGTCAAACCAGTGTCTTCGGCGACACGAGCTAAAGCTTTGACTACTGGGCCACTTATATATCAAACGTCAGGTGTGTTTTATACAGTCAAGGGACGCAACTCGACATTACGTATGCAGAAATTATGTCTCTATTTATTTACTATTCGCATGGCTGAAAATAGGCCTATTTTCCGTCCCTGTTATATCTACCTGTTTGTTATATATCCTTGTGTGTCTGTACGTAGGTGCCCTAAAACCCTCGGATGTCGTCGAGGAACTTGACATGAGGGACCTCAGTAACCGGAAATGGTACATACACGGCGCATGCGCACCAAATGGAGAAGGGTTATTGGAATCAGTGCAGGAAATGTCGCGACTCGTGAAAGACTTTCAGAAAGCTCGTCAATGATGACAGTGGACGTTCCACAACACCAAGCATAATAAAGAATCAAAACAGCACAATCAACAAGTATGTGGTATACAGGGCCCTGCTCCCCGTCTGAAGTTCAGCGAGACACCATATAAGTCGAGAGGATAAGTTCTGGTGCGAGTCAGTGCGTCTGCCACCCCGCAGGTAACTTCTTTTGGGAGAGATACTTGAACTCGTTCTTCAAGGTTCTTACAAGGCTGGCAATTCAAGGTTCTCACAACGGTGGCAATGTGAAGTTCAAATTTCCTTGGATATTGAAATCACCGAAATGATCATGTGAGTGTTGTGTGACGCCGCATGAGCGGTTATGTAGCCATTGGCGGTGTACTGTGTCTGAAATTAGACTGTGATAGCTCAGGTACGTTAAGTTTGAAACTCTTCAGAAATCAACGAATGACTTTATTTACAGTGTCATAGATTCATTTTTATTTTGTTGTGTAGTTGTAAATATGTTGTAAATATTGTTTGTATTTGTTGTTTATAATAAAAACGTTTTTCAAACACCGGGGAGTTCACCCTAAGTATGGGAGTAACGATCATGTTAGTTCTGCGATTGTCGTAAGTTTATGTAAAAGTATGGGAGTTATGATCATCTAAGTGATTCGACTGTCGCAAGTTTATGTTAAAGTATGGGAGTTATGATCATCTAAGTGATTCGACTGTCGCAAGTTTATGTTAAAGTATCGGAGTTATGATCATCTTAGTGCTGCGACTGTCGCAAGTTTATGTGAAAGTATGGGAGTTACGAGTTGCGTTAAGACTGCTTTATGGAACGGACCCGTGTCTTGGGTAATATATAGGCGGGTATAAAGTCTAGGTTTCAAGGGTTGATTATTCTAGGGAGTGAGCTTGGTTTAACGCCAGTTTTAACAGTATTCCAGTTGTATCAGGGCATGTCGGCTTAACGTGTGGGGATGTTTGGAGTGATGCAGGTCTTAAACGTTTAGCTATTTGCTGAAACCAACAAGGAGGGTTACAAGCCATTCAACTGACATTGGAGTCTATCCTGACAGCATGAAGTCACATGGTCATATAATTAACAATGTCAACCAGTAAACATATTTATTCGTAAAAAGAGTACAAGTTGTAACATATTTCATAACCAGCATATTAGTCATCTTGTAAAAAATGTAACAAACGGGAGTAAGAGAGGTAAATGGATATAAAACAACAAAGAACTAATCCATGGGTGACAACAACTGAAACCTGATACTGCTCAGGAGAGAGCACCTGGGAACATTGACAGATCACAGACTTGTTGGAGAGAATCAGTGGGAGTATACTACAACGTCTGGTTAAAACCGATAGCAACATGTGAGTTACACCCCAGCTGCTGGCAAGGGGTTACCTGGGCAACACGTGAGTTACACCCCAACTGCTGGCAAGGGGTTACCTGGGCAACACGTGAGTTACACCCCAACTGCTGGCAAGGGGTTACCTGGGCAACACGTGAGTTACACCCCAGCTGCAGGCAAGGGGTTACCTGGGTAACACGTGAGTTACACCCCAACTGCTGGCAAGGGGTTAACCAGGCAACATGTGAGTTACACCCCAGCTGCTGACAAGGGGTTAACTGGGCAACATGTGAGTTACACCTAGCTGCTAACAAGGAGTTACCTGTACAACACATGAGTTACACCCTAGCTGCTGGCAAGGGGTTAACTGGGCAACATGTGAGTTACACCTAGCTGCTAACAAGGAGTTACCTGTACAACACGTGAGTTACACCCCAGCTGCTAACAAGGGGTTACCTGGGTAACACGTGAGTTACACCCCAGCTGCTGGCAAGGGGTTAACTGGGGAACATGTGAGTTACACCCCAGCTGCTGGCAAGGGGTTAACTGGGGAACATGTGAGTTACACCCCAGCTGCTAACAAGGGGTTAACTGGGGAACATGTGAGTTACACCCCAGCTGCTGGCAAGGGGTTAACTGGGGAACATGTGAGTTACACCTTAACTGCTAACAAGGAGTCAGCTGTGCAACATAGACTTACACCCTAGCTGCTGGCAAGGGGTTAACTGGGGAACATGTGAGTTACACCCCAGCTGCTGGCAAGGGGTTAACTGGGGAACATGTGAGTTACACCCTAACTGCTAACAAGGATTCAGCTGTGCAACATAGACTTACACCCTAGCTGCTGGCAAGGGGTTAACTGACCAACATAAGATTCAGCCCTAGCTGCAGATAAGGGGTTAACTGGGCAACATGTGAGTTATACCCTAACTGCTAACAAGGATTCAGCTGTGCAACATAGACTTACACCCTAGCTGCTGGCAAGGGGTTAACTGGCCGACAGGAGAGTTAAATCTAGCTGCTGATAAGGGGTTAACTGACCAACATAAGATTCAGCCCTAGCTGCTGATAAGGGGTTAACTGGACAACCTGTGAGTTATACCCGAGCTGCTGGCAAGGGGTTAACTGTCATTTCGTGTTACCACAGACACTAATCCATGTCGGCTCCATGTTACTGAAGAAGTCAAGAGTTATTTCCCTTATGCCTTACACAAGAGACAATGGAAGGCACTTTTTCTATTGCTGAAGACGCTATAGCTTCACAGACTGCTATTTAATTATTTACACAAAAAGCTTCATCAGTGACAGTTCAGAGTGATCATGCAACACAAACCCCGCCCACTGTATTATCAGCCAATCAGGAAACGTGTGTCCGTTAGTGGGCGTGGCATGTTTGCTTGGTTAGCCAATCAAGTGATCCAAGTGCTGATATATTTTATAATGTCGGTCTTTACTATCGATAGTTTAGCCCGGCATATTAACCACTGATATTTCAACTTGCCATGAAAGTATTGCTATGTATTGATGTGTGATAAATCAGTACGCCCCAGCTGCCATACTCAACGGCTGACAGGGATACTCTTGGTGTGAGTGAGTGAGTTGGGTTTAACACGCTTTGAACAGTATTCCAGTTATATCATGACATGTCAGCTTAATGTTGGAGGAAAGCCTGAAGTGATGCAGATCACGTTGTTGAAACCCACAAGCACGGGTATGGTGCTGATAAACCTAGAATCACAATTGGAGTGAAATGGGGTTTGAGCCCACGATCCTAGGTTTCTAGCATGCCTAAGGGACGCAACTCTGCACAGCGAATGACTGCGCTTAGACGACTAGGCCACCTGTGCCGTAGATGTGTATTGCCATGAGCCTGATTCATTACCAGATTCAAATTCCACTACATACAAAGACACACACAGCCCCTCTGAAGGGTTCATAAAAAAACCAGATCAATACTGTAACAAAACATACATTTCTGCAAAATATCACTCATCGTTATGTTGGTACCTTCAAGTAAAGCCAATTACATTAATCAAAATATGTTTCATACAAATTAAACATAGTTATCAAAATAGCATCTTCACGAGGCAAGGGAGTTAACTGACTGTAAAAGTCCAGTTTCCACCCTTGCCAAAGTAGGCTGGAATTTTATAGGTTCTATCGCAGCGCCACCAGTGGCTATAACGAGTTATGTCCCTTCTATGTCCCTCCTACTGACCAATCAGATTTCACCTCTGATACCACTTGCATTTGCTTCAAACAAAATGGCGGCGCCCAGTGATGATAATCAAGATCTATATTGTAATAACATGGGTCTTATTTGCAAAGTTCATCAAATCGTATGAGCACCTTGATTAAAAACATGAACAGATTTGGAAAATAAGTTGACGGTAAACACATTTTGCAAATCACGCAAACAACGAAAATCTGCACAGATGTTTACAAACCGGATGCTGATTTCATTACGCGATTTTGATTGGACTATGCATAGACTCATTATTGCAGCCAAAATATAACTCCATTACCGCAGGTGAGTTTGTCAAGGGTGGAAACTGGACTTCTATAGTCAGTCAACACATTGCCTCTGGAAGATGTCAAAATAGATGCCAAAAGATCATTCAACAAAAGATTAAAGCTCAGATGTTGGGAGAATTGCTATGTGAGCACATCCATAAAGTTGAAACAATAAATAAGTTAAAGCCATTTTCACAATGTCCCTGACAATACCCAAGACATTCTTGCACTGTGACAAAACCAAGGATATGTCGACACTGTGTCCCTGACAAACTGTCCCTCGCATAACCCAGGACATTCTTACACAACCCAGTACATCCCTTCACTGACAAAACATTTGAGTGAGTAGAGCCATGTCATAAACCTAGGAAAACATAACATCTTTCAAGACATCACAAGCATGTAACATGATACAGATTATCAACAATAGTTCCACAGCCCTGGGATTTTGTACAGAGAAAATAGATACACAGTTACAAAACCAGATATTTTTTACTTAAAGCTATGAGCATGACTTTTTAAAAAGAAGAACATCTTGTAACTTTTGAAGCAGGCAATTTCAAGAATTCTAAGGGATAATTCATTTTTATCAACAAAATCCCACTACTAACTACACATGTAGATTTCTATACACTTCAAACAAAATATTTGAGAAATGGCAATTAATGGGTTTCTAATATGACTGCTGAGGCAGCCATATTGAAATTCAAATTTTGAGGCGCTGAACAACCTTGAACCCCCTTATAGTAACTACAGTAACAAACATTTACACAAACAATCTCATAAATCAGCAATAATCATAGCTTTAAGGGCAACAAAAACTATGGATGACTTGTGATGACATGAACTCATACAAACCTTCAGCAGGTCAGGTGAGCTAAATATCACTTGTGATGAATACTCTTTATACTGGAGTATAAAAGATATAACTAGGATGAAGGGGTTGGATTATTTTCTCAACTTGTCACATTTCACCATCTTCAAGTTGATGGATCCGGTGTACAGCATCACTTAAACTGTGCCGAAACCTACTTCGGTTTCAAATATCAATGGAGAAAGACACAATCTAACTAATGTTTGATTTGTTATGCATATTGCGCAAAACTTGACATAGCCATGGTAACAGGTTTCTGTTTTCCCTGATCGCATAAAAAAGTAAATTCCATTTGCTTACAATCTTAATACCACAGTATACCTTGGCAACAAAATAAATTCACAATGTGGGTTATCAGAATTACAAACATAAAATTCATCAACTGAAATATTAAATAACAAACTGTACATCATAAGAAACATATTTATTGTTAGTGAGTGAGTATAGTTTTACACCACTTGTAGTAATATTCCAGCATTATCATGGCCAGGCACACATTGTACCCATAAGGAGAATTGAACCCAGGGTCTTCAGCATGTTAAGCAAACGCCTTAACCACTAGGCTCATTCATTGCAAAGAACACAACCATGAACAAAGTACTGAGAGAGTAGAAAAGGAATTGAGTCTCAATATTCTATAAATACGTGAATCTCATGATGGGGTAGACATGGTTGATATGTTGGTTTTACACCATGGTCAAGTTACAATGGACTTGGCAGACACCAAGATGGCTTCCATGGACTCGGCAGACATCAAGATGGCTTCCATGGACTCGGCAGACACCAAGATGGCTTCCATGGACTCGGCAGACTTCAAGATGACTTCCATGCACTCAGTAGACATCAAGATGGCTTCCATGGATCCAGCAGACATCAAGATGGCTTCCATGGATCCAGCAGACATCAAGATGGCTTCCATGGCCTCAGCAAACATCAAGATGGCTTCCATGGCCTCGGCAGACTTCAAGATGACTTCCATGGATCCAGCAGACACCAAGATGGCTTCCATGGATCCAGCAGACATCAAGATGGCTTCCCATGTAGCTTCCTGTTTAGCTCACACAGTTGTTTGAGAAAGCCATCATTGGGGAAAATCTCTCTCTTGGCTCGAACTAATTTCACTGCCTCCTTGAGCGGCATGTCTCGCTTCAACATGAGAAACGCCAGCACGGTTGATCCTGATCGACTTATGCCCTGCATGCAGTGGATGTAGACCTTCCCTGCACAACACAACATAGGTTTAGGAAACACAGTGAGTGAGTGAGTGAGTGAGGGAGTTTAACGCCACTTTGAACAGTGTATTACCCCGGTAGTTACAGGAATTTATCTAGGCCTGCTCAGGGGCTGATATTTGATACAAAAACTTCCAAATTTGATCAGCTGCTTCGCTTAGGGTTATTATTATTTTAAATATATTTAGTAAAAGCTACAACTAAAATAACAAGATATTGGAATATGTTATTCCTGGTAAAAAAATAGTTTCAGATTCTATTTTTGCCGATCCTTGCATTAAAATCCTGTAAAGTTATATCATTAGGTGTGTCTTGACCGAATCACCGGTAGATTCCCAGAAAACATGTGTACAGCTGATTGCTGTTTCCAGCTTAATTTACGAGAAAAAACAAAAGGTAATCTTAATCCCTGGATGTAAAACAATGCCTAGCAGAACAAAAAATACAATTTAAATGGTAAATCAACATGTCTGGTGATATTTTATCTCAAATTTCAAATTTGTACTGACCAAGTTTCTCATCACCGGTTCATTTACCGGAATTCGCTCAAGGGATTCAAAAAACATTTTCCCAAAATACTGAATCTGCTAGAGGGGTGTTTGCATTATACTCAAGAAATTACGGTAACGGGATTGGGTGGTCAGGCTTGCTGACTTGGTTGATACATGTCATCGTATCCCAATTGCATGAATCGATGCTCATGATGTCAATCACTGAATTGTCTGGTCCAGACTCGATTAGTTAGTCTGCCGTCATATACCTGGAATATTGCTGAGTGCGGCGTTAATCATCAAACAAACAAACAAAATGTTATGTCTCTGAAATCAGCTCCCTTATCACAGGAGAACTCAGTCTATCATCACAGTCTTTAAAACTCACCATTGTCTGCAAGAGCTTTGTCTATAAAGTCAGCTGCCTTGTCGAAGTGTTGACTGAGGTTGTAGGTAAATATGTCCTTCCCAGGGAAACCGAAAAACTGGATTCCAACATCACTGAAATATTCAGCATTGGTGTCGATCATGTTGAACTTGGCTCCCATGCAGGTGTTGACAACATGTGTGATGCCCATAGACTTCAAGTCCTCCTTGTCCCGGGCTGTGGAGCTGCAACACAGCACATGGCCAATAACACTGGTCCTATATTATGGGAGTTGGCAGAGCTACAGATAAGCACGTATTTGCGTAAAATACCCCTAAATATTCAAAACCCAATTACTTTCAATTAACTTGCATTTAAAAACGCATGCATTAAATGAAAAACTCAAATGTATTAAAACAGCTCATGTAAAGACCCAATGAAGCTTTTTCAGCATGCGTACAAAGGAGCTAATTTCCGAAACACAATTACGAGCTTATTTTCTTTCCGAGTCAGGCCTATAGTTAGAACAGTTATATACATATAAAACATTATTTCATTTTTTCAAAATCTTAAAATGTTCACTAATTTTGGGAAAAACCCAATATGGTGATGAATAGGTGAGTGAGAAAATACTGGTTACACAATCAAAAATGGAATAACCCAAATAAGATAGAAACCCTTGAGTAAAAACTCAATTGCTCAAAAAGTTATCTGGAGCTACATCATGTACATATGGTGACCTTAACACCAATAAAGTTTCAGGCCACTGGCTCTCTAACATTATGGAAAACATTTTGGGATTATCATTTTTAAATCAAACACATAATTTCATCTGAATCCATCAAGCAAAAAACGTAAAACATTTGAGGATGGTGACAAAGGACAACATCAGCCCACATGAGGTAAAGGGTCGGGGGAGGAGGGACAGAAAGAGAGCAATCTTATTAAAATCAAATCTTAGTTCTCGCTACTGCTAAACAAAGATCTGTTGACACCCCATTATGGGTCACGTCAAAACGACCTTTCATATGACCAATCAGAGTGTCGCTTACCAGATCATGAAAGTGACAGTCTGAATGCATTTTCTGATCATGCTACCTTGGAAATTCGAACAGTAGATACAAGGTTTATGACTGAAACTATACAATCTAGGCCATCTATTAGCCATTCCAGAATGTTCTTTTGTTCAACTTCTTGTCAATCATTTCATTGGTCACAATTGGTGAAAGGTCGGTCTGATGTGACCCGTAATGGGATGTCCTCAGATCTGATTTTAATGAGATTGGAAAGAGAGTGTCATCTAATTAGGTTGTTTGTTTTTTGTGTGTTGTTTAACGACATACTCAACAATATTCCAGCTTTGTTTCATAGGCATTACTGAGAAGTTGACGGATGACAAAGTAGAGATAATTCATGGATAACAACTTCTGTATTTACTGTAAAGACGTTCCGGTATAGATCCTTATATCATTGTCAAGCTAGGTATAAGGATTTATACCAAAATGTAAATAAAGAAGTTGTTGTCCATAGACTATCTCTACTTTGAATATATCAGCTATGTGACTGAGGCCTGTAAATAATCAAGTCTGGACCAGTACCAATCCAAGCCATTGAGGTACAAGGACATGCTATCAACATGCTGTCACTGAGCTTGACCACCTGGGTACAGTTCCACAAAGAAATCGTAGCGCTACGACTATCGTAAGCCAGTGTTCAAGTATGGGAGTTACGATCACCTTAGCGCTAAGTAGTGGTGTAACGATACGGCGATACAGTATTGTATCCCGATGCACAGCCCACGATACGATGCATCGATTTGGAAAGCATGTATCGCGATACATACGATATTTTCATAACACAGTTTTACTTACCGTATTTTCTTGAGTATAGTGCGCACCTTTTTCCAAAAAACACAGCTGTGTAGAAGGGGGTGCGCATTATACACGAATAAATGAGTTTTGATGTTTTTTTCCCCATGGAAAGACATTACCGCGAGCACGTAACACTGGAAATAGCATGTCAACAAATCCATATCTGTGTCCGGCTTAGTTTACGAGAAAATACACAAGGTAATCTTAATCCCTGGATATAAAACCATGCCTAGCTGAACGAAAAATACAATTTAAACGGTAAATCAACATGTCTGGTGATTTTTTATCTCAAATTTCGAATTTGTACTGACGAAGTTCGCTGAAGGGGCACGGTGTAATTGTTTTTTGCGCATAATATTCAAATTTCTTTTTTTCCAAAATATTGAATCCGCTAGAGGGGGGTGCGCATTACACATGGGTGCGCACTATACTCAAGAAAATACATGAAATACGTTTAACAGTTTCAAAGCCAGTTTGTTGTTTAAGTAAAACATACTTTATTGCTGACACTTTACTATAACAGTAAATAAACACCTTATATCTTCTTCAACTGTACTTGTCACATCTTTTAGAGAGCAGAAAGACATCAACTTGGCTTAGCTTGTACCAGTAAACACTGTATCGTGATACGTATCGTATTGCGACCCCTGTATCGCGATACTTATCGTATCTCAACCCTCCTGTATCGTTACACCTTAGCGCTAAGATGGCTTTGTGGAACGGGGTCCAGATCCATTATAACCAGTCTAGGTCGGGGACCTTTTCTAACCCAGAGAGGTAACAAAGATAGATGCAATGTGAAACAGAAGATGATTCTGTAGGGGCCAATATGTCTGCCCTGACTTACTGGTCACCGAGGACAATCCCTGGGTACACCTCATCATATTTATGTTTGGGTGCCGCGGGAAAGCTGAACAGACTGTAGGCTCCGTGGGGGACAGGCTTGGACGTCATGGCATCATTGTTGGAATGAAGATACTCTCGTACCTCACGCAATAAGTTTGGATCGTGTGATGTCATTGCTAGGTGGAACTGGAAGAGGATGAAAACATATTATACATGGGACACTGACATCCCTCTCCCCGTGAAGCACTGCTGTGTTAGAATGTACAGCATACTCTTTGATGAGCTTGTACATTAGGAGAACTTCTTTCTTCCTTTGTCTGTTGTTTAACGCCGCATTCAGCAATATTCCAGCTATATGGCGGCAGTCTGAAAATAATCAAGTCTGGACTAGACAATGCAGTGATCGACATAATGAGAATTGATCCATGCAATTGGGATACGATGACATGCATCAACCAAGTCAGCGAGCCTGACCACCCGATCCCGCTAGTTGCCTCTTACGACAAGCATAGTCTCCTTTTACGGCAAGCATGGGAGGAGAATATGGAAATAATTTTTACAAAATAAGGAACATGTAATATATTTACATGTATTTGTTTATAATGTCTTCCTCTGAGGTATCGGGGAGGGTAGAGTTCCAGAAATAAAGTTTTCGAATTTAAAGATATATATCTACAAACAAAAAATTTAAACTCAAATGGTGCCCAGAACAATGCTGAATTTCAGAGCTGAGTCAGTTCTAGACTTGCCAGATCATTCTAGACTTGAATATATGTTTCTTCTGTTGGCCGAGTGAGAGTATGGTTTAACGCCGCTTTTAGCAATATTCCAACAATATCACGGCGGGGGTCACCAGAAATGGGCTTCACAGTTCACACATTGTACCCAAGTCAGGAATCGAACCCAGGTCTTCAGCATGACAAGCAAACCCTTTTACCACAAGGCTACCCTACTGCCCCTCTGTTGGTTGAACAAAGCAGTATATTCTTTACAACCGTCTTATCATGACACATGTCCAAGGCTTCAACATGATCAAGACTTCAACATGTTCAAGGCTTCAACGTGTTCAAGACTTGGAAATGTTCAAGGCTTCAACATGTCCAAGGCTTGGCTTCAACATGTCCAAGGCTTCAACGTGTTCAAGACTTCAACATGTCCAAGGCTTCAACATGTTCAAGGCTTCAACGTGTTCAAGACTTCAACATGTCCAAGGCTTCAACATGTTCAAGACTTCAACATGTTCAAGGCTTCAACATGTTCAAGGCTTCAACGTGTTCAAGACTTCAACATGTCCAAGGCTTCAACATGTTCAAGACTTCAACATGTTCAAGCCTTCAACGTGTTCAAGACTTGGAAATGTTCAAGGCTTCAACATGTCCAAGGCTTGGCTTCAACATGTCCAAGGCTTCAACGTGTTCAAGACTTCAACATGTCCAAGGCTTCAACATGTTCAAGGCTTCAACGTGTTCAAGACTTCAACATGTCCAAGGCTTCAACATGTTCAAGACTTCAACATGTTCAAGGCTTCAACGTGTTCAAGACTTCAACATGTCCAAGGCTTCAACATGTTCAAGACTTCAACATGTTCAAGCCTTCAACGTGTTCAAGACTTCAACATGTCCAAGGCTTCAACATGTTCAAGACTTCAACATGTTCAAGCCTTCAACGTGTTCAAGACTTGGAAATGTTCAAGGCTTCAACATGTCCAAGGTTTGGCTTCAAAATGTCCAAGGCTTGGCTTCAACATGTCCAATGCTTCAACGTGTTCAAGACTTCAACATGTCCAAGGCTTCAACGTGTTCAAGGCTTCAACGTGTTCAAGACTTCAACATGTTCAAGGATCCAACATGTTCAAGACTTCAATGTGTTCAAGACTTTAACATGTTCAAGACTTCAACACAATCTCATTAAAATCAGATCTTAGTTCTCGCTACCGCTAAACAAAGATCTGAGGACATCCCATTACGGGTCACGTCAGAAAGACCTTTCATCCAACCAATCAGAGCGTCGCTTACCAGATCATGAAAGTGACAGTCGGAATGTGTTTTCTAATCATGCAACCACGAAATATTTAACACGGGGTATTCCGAACGACAGTAACAGGTTTTAGGATTATATCCATACAATCTAGGCCATCTATAAGCCATTCTAGAATGTTCTATATATCAGTTTTAATTTTTTTAATCGAGAATATGTCAAAATATGTTTCGAAGCGTAGTCGCCAGTTTGAAACTAGTGTCGTAAAGCTGGAGAAAGCTGCCTTCTGTTTGGCTAATGTCGATTTCTTGTCAGTCATTTCATTCGTCGGTCAAAATTCGCGAAAGGTCGTTCTGACGTGAGCCGTAATGGGATGTCCTCAGATCTTTGTTTAGCGGTAGCAAAAACTATGATCTGATTTTAATGAGATTGGACTTCAACATGTTCAAGACTTCAACATGTTCAAGACTTCAACGTGTTCAAGACTTCAACGTGTTCAAGACTTCAACATGGTCAAGACTTCAACGTGTTCAAGACTTCAACATGTTCAAGACTTCAACGTGTTCAAGACTTCAACATGTTCAAGACTTCAACATGTTCAAGACTTCAACATGTTCAAGACTTCAACATGTTCAAGGATCCAACATGTTCAAGACTTCAACGTGTTCAGGGCTTCAACATGTTCAATAGACTATGGTATCTCCACTAAATGCTGGGTCACAAAAAAAAAACACTACACACACACACTCGCCTCACTATATGTTGCTTTGTCATTATGGTGAAATGGGGTTTAATGTCGCGTCCAAGATTATTGCACTTACATAGTGACATGCATGCACATGTGTGTGTGTGTGTGTGTGGCTGCTTGTACTAGTCCGGACTGATGCCGATTTATAGTGCTAACCCACTGAGATACCATGAATACCCCACTCAGACACTGTCTACTGACTCTGAGCCAACCCGTCAACAGTACAACAAGTACCATCTTTTAACATCTTTTGGTATGATGCGGCTCTCCAGGCTGAGGCTCTACCACTAGACCACGGAGGCGGTCACTTTGTTATGGTGTAATGTAGACATTATAATGCTTATGTAACAATATAATGATGAATTACAGGTGGTCCAAATAAGCGTAATCCTTAGCCAGGAACATACGTAACCACAGGATCATATGTAACTAAGAATAATGTATTCGACGTAATAAGCGCCAAGGGCGCTCTCAAAATTAGAAATAGTGGGCTCTTATTCGAATATTATTTTGGTGAAAAAAAAGAGTTGAAAGGTAAATTTCGTGGTTTATGCTGACAGCCTGAAATGTTTATATACGAGAGGTATATTTTTCCAGAATTTAATTGCCCATAATTAAGGGTGCATATAACACACGAGTGTGTATTATACGCGAAAAAATAAGTCTTGTGTACATTGATCAATAGGAAGGGGTGCTAATTGGGATTGTTCACTAGCCAATATATTAGCAAATATCGCCGTGGGCGCTTATTAGAGAGGGGCGCTTATTACGTCGAATACGGTAATATCAAACTCACAGACTTCTGCCTCGACTGTGAGTTTGTTAGTATTATTAGCTACATGTTCCTGTGATGTAACAAATATTCTATACCAACGAGATCGCATTCTAGGCCAAGGTATAGTATCTCAGTGACATAGCCCTGTGGTCATTCGTATTGAATGGTAAAAGACACAGGAAAATTATTAATGTCATTCAAATTTTTCAGTGAAGATCAATCCTTTCACCCAATATTACATCGTATTGAACGGTAGATCTACATGACACCTCTATAACACTACCCATCTGTACATTGGCTTTCAAATGAAAGTCGTTGGGACATAAGCAGTGATAAGGGTTAACTGTATTTTAGGATATCTGTTTTAATGAAAGTTGAAACAAACTAGAATCTGTTCGAAACGCTGACCTACCTGGAGCCTCGTTAGTGAGCTATTTTTAAGTCTCTGCCTCGGCTGACAGCCGCCTGATCCTGCTTCTCTGCAAGACGTGGTTCCTGAAAGTTTCCACTCGTTTCACTTCCTCAAACAGTCTTCTCTCTGTCGCTGCCCTGCGAATTCCCCGGGCATATTTATCATTGTAGCGATCATTGCTAAATATAGAACATACCTGGTTGTTATTGCAGTTATCGCCCGTGTCGCCTCCCATATATGGTCAATAACAATCTACCTACAACATTGACAGGCAAACTAAGTGAAGTTATTGCACCACTAATGACTCAGTGCAATTAGAGTTACGTCCCTTGGACCTTAGCACAGTCACTAACACTGACTGTGAGGATAAAAATAGGGCATACTTGGGGAAAGCCTACAAAATATGAGGAGTATTATTAGGGACTATCTGTCCAGAGTAGTTTGATTTTGTTGGTACCGAGCGCCTTGGTGCGAGTACGCTTCAAAATTAGGGCGGCTTCGACATTTTTTTTTTTTTTAAATAATTGTTTGTTTTTGTTTCTTTTTTTGTTTTGTTATTTGTTGTTGTGTGGTTTTTTTATTTCTGTATTTTTGGTGTTTTTGTGTTGTTTTTGTGTTGTTTTTTGTTTGTTTTGCTTTTGTTTTGTTTTGGGTTTGTTTGTCGTTGTTTTGTTTGTTTTGTTTGTTTGGTGTTGTTTTTGTTTGTTTGGTGTGTTTTTTTGGTGGTTTTTTTTTGTTGTTATTTTTTGGGGGGGGTGTCCTCTTCATATTCTTGTACGTTTTTTCATGATTCTCGCCGAAAGGACAAAATGCAAGATCACTATATATTTTATTATAAAATGTCAATTTTATGATGACCCGCCACAAATATGTGTATTACATTTTTATAACCCTCCCCTAGAGACTGTCATATTTGTTGGTGACCAGCCTGACTCTCTCTGACCCCCCACCCCACACCACTTTATTCTTTGAAACCAAATAGAAAACATCAGACGAATATTATTTACGCATTAGCAGTGTGCGCTACATAATTTCTCTGCCGCCCATAAATCATGGTCACAAACAGTGGTCTGTTACACACGTGTCTGTGTGTTCCCTAACTGTGTGATTTACAGTATTTGTCTAGCATATAGCACACATACATCATCACACACATGTTTATACTCCTGCACTTTTGATAGGGATATTTGTATTTTTCCGAGATACACACGTAACGCTTCTCATAAAATGTCAAGTGTATATTCAAATAGAACGACGTACATAGCTGATTATCCTTGTGAAAAGTTTAGTAAAATGTTGACTAACACACTGCCTGTGATGAATACGACCCGTGACGATCCGGGCTAGAATAGGTCTTCAGCAACTCATGCTTGCCGTAAAAGGCAACTATGCTTGTCGTAAGAGGCGACTACCGGGATCGGGTGGTCAGGCTCGCTGACTTCGTTGATGCATGTCATCGTGTCAAAATTGCGTGGATCAATGCTCATGATGGCAATCACTGGATTGTCTGGTCATATATCTGGAATATTGCTGAGTGCGGCATAAAACAACAACAAACAAGCAGCCTGTGATGAGTACACCATACGTGGTATTATTTTTAGATCCGCTTGTTTTGGTAATGATTCAATAGGTGTTTTGAAAAAAACAAATGCCTTAATTAGTTTTTCCTAAGTTTGATATTCATCATAACATCACAAGATGCTAACACAATAACCACGCTTCATCAATCCGCTACGTACGTACAAGCAAGGGGTCGTCAAATGCTATACGTCATCTAGCGCTGCGCTCAACAGCAAACAATAAAGGCGTGATTATAGGACTGCTTCTATGACTATTGGATATCGCAATTTGATGTCATAAGCAATAATGCGAACTCACCAAGACCGGAGGCGCCTAGCATGGATTTAACACAGTGAGTGAGTGAGTGAGCTATCTTGAACAGTATTTCCGTTACAGCACGTGGTATTAGCTTGTCGTGGGAGCAAGTCTGAAGGAACGGTCGTAGACCACTTTTATGTCGAACGCGAGCATGGTTTTGATGTTGTGAAATACAATGCTCATTATCAGGGCCAATCTATGATACGATACATCTGCGCATCCTGGCACGGCCAAGGGATGCAACTCTAAGCCGTCGCAGCAGACCACTGAGTCAGCCGTGTCTCCATTACGAACTGCTGGGAAAAGAAAGTACTTTGTATTGACAGCCATGTTTGATGGTGGCTGAAAATGGAACAAACAAGGAATGGCTATTTAGGTGTCATTTTGGATATCACATGCATCATATCAATGAGTATATCACAACTGGTCACGTGCACATGACGTCTCAAGGAACATGTGGATCGCAATACCGTGACTGTTTACAATTGTCTACTTTCTTTTGCCCGACAGTTTATTTCAAGGTTGATGCTGCTACCAATCCTCTTGAGTGAGTGAGTGAGTGAGTATGGTTTAAGGCCGCTTTTAGCAATATTCCAGCAATATCACGGCGGGAGACACCAGAAATGGGCTTCACACATTGTACCCATGTCGGGAATCGAACCCGGGTCTTCGGCGTGACGAGCGAACGCTTTAACCACTAGGCTACCCGACCGCCCCTTTTAGGCCGCTTTTAGCAATATTCCAGCGATATCACGGCGGGTTTCACACATTGTACCCATGTGGGGAATCGAACACGGGTCTTCGGCGTGACGAGCGAACGCTTTAACCACTAGGCTACCCCCTCTTGAGGAAAGGTTATGTGTCACGTACCTATTGTCAATCAAAAAGTAGAAGAAATCTTTTTGAAGATTACATCCGTGTTTTGTTTGTTTATTTATTATTCAATACTTAACAGGAACACCGTATGTTCCTCCAGATGGTCGTAATTACTGTGACACATGATGTGATACCATCGATACATCCGGGAACACCGTATGTTCCTCCAGATGGTCGCACGTACTGTGACATATGATGTGATACCATCGATACAACCAGGAACAGGAACACCGTATGTTCCTCCAGATGGTCGCACGTACTGTGACATATGATGTGATACCATCGATACAACCAGGAACACCGTATGTTCCTCCAGACGGTCGCACGTACTGTGACATATGATGTGATACCATCGATACAACCAGGAACAGGAACACCGTATGTTCCTCCAGATGGTCGCACGTACTGTGACATATGATGTGATACCATCGATACAACCAGGAACAGGAACACCGTATGTTCCTCCAGATGGTCGCACGTACTGTGACATATGATGTGATACCATCGATACAACCTGGAACAGGAACACCGTATGTTCCTCCAGATGGTCGCACGTACTGTGACATATGATGTGATACCATCGATACAACCAGGAACACCGTATGTTCCTCCAGATGGTCGCACGTACTGTGACATATGATGTGATACCATCGATACAACCAGGAACAGGAACACCGTATGTTCCTCCAGATGGTCGCACGTACTGTGACATATGATGTGATACCATCGATACAACCAGGAACACCGTATGTTCCTCCAGACGGTCGCACGTACTGTGACATATGATGTGATACCATCGATACAACCAGGAACAGGAACACCGTATGTTCCTCCAGATGGTCGCACGTACTGTGACATATGATGTGATACCATCGATACAACCAGGAACACCGTATGTTCCTCCAGACGGTCGCACGTACTGTGACATATGATGTGATACCATCGATACAACCAGGAACAGGAACACCGTATGTTCCTCCAGATGGTCGCACGTACTGTGACATATGATGTGATACCATCGATACAACCAGGAACACCGTATGTTCCTCCAGACGGTCGCACGTACTGTGACATATGATGTGATACCATCGATACAACCAGGAACAGGAACACCGTATGTTCCTGCAGATGGTCGCACGTACTGTGATATATGATGTGATACCATCGATACAACCAGGAACACCGTATGTTCCTCCAGATGGTCGCACGTACTGTGACATATGATGTGATACCATCGATACAACCAGGAACAAGAACACCGTATGTTCCTCCAGACGGTCACACGTACTGTGACATATGATGTGATACCATCGATACATCCAGGAACAAGAACACCGTATGTTCCTCCAGACGGTCACACGTACTGTGACATATGATGTGATACCATCGATACATCCAGGAACAAGAACACCGTATGTTCCTCCAGATGGTCGCACGTACTGTGACACATGATGTGATACGGAGAACCAGAGAAAGCAATGGACGTGTAGCAGGGCATGGAGTCGTCCCACAGATGACATCCTTACCTTGTCAGCTTGCTGACGGGGTTAACCTCTTTGGTCATGTGGACAAGGCGTCCTACCTCGGATCAGAAGGTCCGTGGTTCGAATCCCATCACGGGACTCGGAAATTTTATGGCCGCTACAGACACATGGGAAAGACTACATCATTCAAGAAGTTTCGAAGGTGACAGTTCAAGAAGCTGAGGGCGCTCTGATCTGATCTGACTCGCGACTTAGCTACTTGCACAATGCGGATGCATTCGTGACCAACGCGCCCCATTCCGGGACAAGCCGAATAGCGGGTTACGGAAAGGGGCGAGTAGTGACGAATGAAGCCGAGTGTAGCCTTGTTGTAGGTTACGGAAACATGCGAGTGGTGACGAAGGAGTGCGGACGGGATACCTATCTGAAAACACTGACTACTTGCCACCTAGCTAAAGAAACGGAGTACGTTTCACACTTGTGACATTCGACAGTGACAAATGCTGGACATTCGTGCACTGACTCATGACATTGCTTGGTGCTGCCACGTATTTGACCCATTGACCCATTGTACTGCCTCTTATGATTGTTAATTTAATCCAGTGTTTCAATAGCATTTGTTTATTATTCATTGCACTTGTGTGGTGATATACTGATTTCACAGTTACGTTTTGTACGAGCCGATTTCTTGGTTAACCTTCGCGTTCAACTCGTAACAACAGCATGTCTGTGAGCTTCGTCACCATCGACCACAACGTCCTTATACCTCGTGTTGTCAAGACATGGATGTAAACGGCAGAAGTGACATTGTTAATATGGCGGCAATGGCGGCCCTCTTGCAAATCGGAACTCACTGTTATTTTTTAAGACGCTGTTATTTGGATGATATTCTCGGATCACACATTGCAGCATTGTCATTTTATTTATTTTTGTCTGTTGTTTAACGTCCAGCAATGTTCCAGCTGTATAACGGCCGTCTGGAAATAATCAAACCTTGTGACATGCATGGATAGCTAATTTCTTCCAATCCGGATCTACACCGGGTTATTATGAGGAAGTAACTGAAATGGGAAATGTAATACGATTAAGCACACCGCATGCTTGCCTCCTTCCTGTATATCAAATGCCATTACAATACAGCAACACACAGACAAACCTGGAAGTATGTGCGATTCAGCCAATCAGAGCGACGTATTTCGACGTGTTGGTACATCTGAGGACATTTTGAATGCGCACGGAAGTTCAAATAACCCAAATGGAACCAACCGTCCCTTTTTAAAAAAAATAAAAAATCCTGGATCCACCCTGACATTTGTCGCCAATTTCCGTTTTGTAAATTCGCATGGATTGTATTACACAGATGGTTGTTGAAGTGTCTAAGACGAACTGTGTTGCAGACTCGTTCCCTGGGTATGCTGTGTTGGCTATCATTGTACATACTACCAGACATGCTATCATTGTACATCTACCAGACATGTTATCATTGTACATCTACCAGACATGTTATCATTGTACATCTAACAGACATGATTTCATTATACATCTCCCAGACATGCTATCATTGTACATCTACCAGACATGTTATCATTGTACATCTACTAGACATACTACCATTGTACATCTCCCAGACATGTTATCATTGTACATCTACCAGACATGCTATCATTGTACATCTCCCAGACATGTTATCATTGTACATCTACCAGACATGCTATCATTGTACATCTACCAGACATGTTATCATTGTACATCTACCAGACACGTTATCATTGTACATCTACCAGACATGTTATCATTGAACATCTACCAGACATGTTATCATTGTACATCTACCAGACATGCTATCATTGTACATCTACCAGACATGCTATCATTGTACATCTACCAGACATGTTATCATTGTACATCTACCAGACATGTTATCATTGAACATCTACCAGACATGTTATCATTGTACATCTACCAGACATACTATCATTGTACATCTACCAGACATGCTATCATTGTACATCTACCAGACTTGCTATCATTGTACATCTACCAGACATACTATCATTGTACATCTACCAGACATGTTATCATTGTACATCTACCAGACATGTTATCATTGTACATCTACCAGACTTGCTATCATTGTACATCTACCAGATATGCTATCATTGTACATCTACCAGATATGCTATCATTGTACATCTACCAGACATGTAAGCATTGTACATCTACCAGACTTGCTATCATTGTACATCTACCAGATATGCTATCATTGTATATCTACCAGACATGCTATCATTGTACATCTACCAGACATGCTATCATTGTACATCTACCAGACATGTTATCATTGTACATGCAACCAGACATGCTATCATTGTACATATACTATTCATTTGAAAAAGGACAAACTACGATTGATTATGTATGAATGCGGTAACGTATTGGCCGTCACCACTCACATTCTGTAAACTGTTATTTGATGCACACAGTGGCCTGTGGCCTTCGTACCAAATGAAGTATATTAATTAATTGACTCAATCGACAAAAACACAATTTCAGTGTCGCCGCAGTGAAATTATGTGGGAAAAAAATAGAAAAAAACTTGAAGAATCTCCCATTGCATTTCAGCATATGTTTCGTGGCTTAAAAGGCGTGACGGTTTGTGACGGACGGACGACAGACAACGCACTATGACACAAGCTCACGGCAACTTATACTCCATGTCAGTACAAATGGATCTAACCCAACTCGGACGGAAATCATAGACATATTTGGTGCACTCACCTGAATCTGTCTATTCATAACTTCGTCCAAGCTGTTGCCCCGAATACCAGTTTGTTAAATTATATTTTTTTGCATGTGGAGCAAACTGGTAATTCAGTATAAATAAAATACATATATCATTGCTTTCTGACAGGTGTTTCGAGCTGGCGGCGACTTGTGGTGTTCACGAAGAGTGTTTAGTTGGGGACGTCAGAGTTTGATTTGCCGCTGTAAATGCGTTGGCTTAACACTGCTTTGAACAGACTGTACATATTATACAAAACTATTTTGACTATAAACTACACTGTATTATGTGGACTGTATATGCTGTAATGTGCTGGGCAGATTATATGTATTGTACTGTTCCATATGGACTATGTACAGCCACACACACACTTATCATTCTGCTCTGGAATTCTGATGTAATGTTAGGGAGTGAATATTCTTTTACACCACACTCAGCAATATTCCATCTATATTCTTGTTGTTAAAAGCCAATAGAGTGCCCTTTTAACTTGACTTTTGCATTCTTAAATTTGAGCCGAAATTACTGCGAAAACTATATTGAAACAGCTTGTACACTGGCATTTATGGTTGAAAAGGGACAAGGGGAGGTGTTTGTCCATGACAAGGAGTGAGTGAGTTTGGTTAACACTGCTTTGAACAGTATTTCAGATATATCACGACGTGTCAGATTGATGTGAGGGGAAAGCCGGAAATGATGCATGGTAGAATATGTTGTCATTTGGTACCAAATTAATGTCATTCTTGGATTTGTTTGTTTGTTGTTAAAAGTCGCACTCAGCAATATTTAAGCTATATGACAGCGGTCTGTAAATTATCGAATGTGGACCAGATAATCCAGTGATTGACATCATGAGTATATATCTACGCATTTGGGACACAGTGACATCAACCAAACAGACCGCCTCCGTGGGTTCGCCTCCAGGGTTCGATCCCGGGCCGCGTCATACAAAAAGACGTTAAAAGATTGTACTTGTTGTTACCCTGTCTGGCGCTCGGCATTAAGGGGCTAAAACAAGGACCGGTCGGCTCGGAGTCAGTATACTGTGTCTGAGTGGGGTATTCATGTTAAACTGCGGCATGGTATCTCAGTGAGCTAGCACTATAAATCGGCATCAGTCCGGACTAGTACAAGCAGCCACACACACACATACACGTGCATGCACGTCGCTATATAAGTGCAATAATCTTGGACGCGACGTTAAACCCAATTTCACCTCACCTCAACCAAACACCCGATCGCTTTAGTCGCCCCTTACAATCATGGGTTGCTGAAGACCATTTCTAACCCACGTGTCTTCACGGGTTGTCATTCTCTGAAGCACCCAATGCAGCAACGATCAAATTGATAACCCAAACGTAACGATACGGGACTATGGGATTATCATGACGAGGCCTGTGGAAGTGTGTGCGTGTGGGTTCTCGGTTGAAATGTAGTCAGTATAGTACAGTATCGTTTATATATAGATAATAAGAGTACTGTAGTGTATATATAGTCAATAGAGTACAGCGGGGTTGATATAGTCAGTATAGTACAGTATCGTTTATATATAGATAATAAGAGTACTGTAGTGTATATATAGTCAATAGAGTACAGCAGGGTTGATACAGTCAGTATAGTACAGTATCGTTTATATATAGATAATAAGAGTACTGTAGTGTATATATAGTCAATAGAGTACAGTAGGGTTGATATAGTCAATATAGTACAGTATAGTTTATATATAGATAATAAAAGTACTGTAGTGTATATATAGTCAATAGAGTACAGTAGGGTTGATATAGTCAATATAGTACAGTATCGTTTATATATAGATAATAAGAGTACTGTAGTGTATATATAGTCAATATAGTACAGTAGGGTTGATATAGTACAGTATAGTACAGTATCGTTTATATATAGATAATAAAAGTACTGTAGTGTATATATAGTCATTATAGTACAGTAGGGTTGATATAGTCAATATAGTACAGTATAGTTTATGCAGTACAGTATCGTTTATATGTAGTCAATAGGAGTACTGTAGTGTATATGTAGTCATTATAGTACAGTAGGGTTGATATAGTCAATATAGTACAGTATCGTTTATATATAGATAATAAGAGTACTGTAGTGTTTATATAGCACAGCACTATATTGACTATATATAAACTATACTAGTTTCTGTATAGTCAATATTGTACAGTATAGTTTGTACATAGTCCTTTACAGAATAGTTGATAGTCAATATAGTATAGTTTATATATAGTCAATAAGAGTACTGTAGTGTATATATAGTCAATATAGTACAGTAGGGTTGATATAGTCAATATAGTACAGTGTAGTGTATATATAGTCATTATAGTACAGTAGGGTTGATATAGTCATTATAGTACAGTATAGTTTATATATAGATAAATGTGTGAAGCCCATTTCTGGTGTCCCCCACCGTGATATTGCTGGAATATTGCTAAAAGCGGCGTAAAACCATACTCACTCACTCACTCACTCCATAGGCCTTTCAAAGACTAGTAGAGTATAGTTTATATAAAGTCAATGGATTACTGTTTAATACATACAGTATGGTGTATATACAGTCCGTCTAGTACAGTGTGATATACAGAGAGTATATAGATGCTGTTTATACAGTATAGTATCACATATTCAGTATAGTGGTTTGCTATAGAAAGTTCATATGGATCAGTATATGCATAGAATACTAAACCAGCTCCTGCATGTTGTACTGATTTAATGAAACAAGTTTTATTTATTACTTGCCGTTAAAACCTTTTTAAAAATTTCACTGCAGTGTCTAAAATAGCACCAGACATAAATGCTATGCACAGCATAATCTGATTGAGTTTAACAGAAAAATACTTCAAACACATTTAAAGTTGACAGTATTAACTCAATACCATATGTGATGTCAGCCTAGCAACAGGGTTGCTGGGGTCATCAGTGTACACAGCCTCCTCTCAGTGATCTGGTGTGAGTGAATTTGGTTTTATGCCGCTTTTAGCAATATTCCAGCAATATCACAGGGGGGGGGGGGGGACACCAGGAATGGGCTTCACACATTGTACCTATGTCGGGAATCGAACCCGGGTCTACGGCGTGACAAGCGAATGCTTTAACCACTAGGCTACCCAACCGCCCCTCTCAGTGATCTATCATCTCCACACGCAATGTCATTGAATAAGCCCAGGGATGTTGGGAGTTTTCAAAATTTCCTAGTGTCTAGTTCCAGCAGTACATTAGCATGGGCTTTTGTCCTAAACAGTGTACTCCCAGCGAATTGTTATAAAACAGTGGTATCTTCAACAGGCCAGTAATAAATAGTTATAGTGTCCACAAATGATAGTACAACATAATGTACCATATTCGAGGTTATAAGCGCCCAGGGCGCTCTCAAAATTAGAAATAGGGGGCTGTTATTAGAATGTATTTTTGGTGATAAAAAAAAACAGAGTTGAAAGATCGTAAATTTCGTGGTTTATGCTGACAAATTGAGTTGATACAAAAGAAAAGTCTGGAGTATTATACACGAATAATTAAGTCTTGTGTACATTTATCCATCGGAAGGGGTGCTAATTGGGATTGTTCTAATTGGTTGCTTATTATGGGGAATACGGTATATGATTTATATACATACAGTACAGCTGATCAGCAACAGACAGCTGTCAGCCCTAGTTGTTTAACAGATATCAAATTCTGCTCTGGTATGACTGCGAAGCTGATCAAACAGCAGTCAGCACTATTACAGCAATATCATGGCAAGCTGTAAATTCCCCATCTGGAGGAGATAAGACTGATGGAAATAGTCTGTTCAGTGGGCCATGAAGCTGAAGCAAGAGACATCAGCCAGATAACCAAGTTCTCCTGCATCAATCCTAATGACATATTTTGGCACCGGGGACCATTCTGCTCTGGAATTCTGATGTAATGCTAGGGAGTGAATATTCTTTTACACCACACTCAGCAATATTCCATCTATATTCTTGTTGTTAAAAGCCAATAGAGTGCCCTTTTAACTTGACTTTTGCATTCTTAAATTTGAGCCGAAGTTACTACGAAAACTATATTGAAAAACTAATCCAATAATGCAGCTTGTACACTGGCATTTATGGTTGAAAAGGGACAAGGGGAGGTGTTTGTCCATGACAAGGAGTGAGTGAGTTTTGTTAACGCCACTTTTAACAGTATTCCAGTTATATCACAGCGTGTCAGAATAATGTGGGAGGAAAGCCCGAGGTGATGCAGGTCTCGGATGTTTTACCACTTCGGTGAAACCCACGAGCACGGGTATGGTGCTGACAAACCTAGAAACATAATCATGCGAACCGGGATTCAAAGCCAGTCATAAGTTTCTGTGTGCCCAAAGGATGCAACTCTGCACAGCGAATCTTGGCGCCTTTGACGACTGAGCCACCCGTTCCCCCTCCACAACAAGGAGCAACAATATTGCACTTATACTGCAACGTACATGAACCTGTGTTTGCCCACTCACCCATGCAACTTTTGAACATGGATTCCCACTCAGACACAGTATACTCAATCTGAGCTGACCAGTCCTTGTTTTAGCCCCTGAATGTAGAGAGCCAGGCAGGGTAACAAAAAGGACCATCTTTTTAAGGAGATCCAACCACCAACCTTCCACTCTCCAGGCAGATGATCTATCCACTAGCCCACTGTTAGGATAAACAGAATAGATTCATAAAAAACAAGAGACAAAATGAAGAAATATTATTTATTGCCTATTGGGTTTACAAAATGCATTAAAAACATGATATCAAAGAGATCTAAATAAATATAGTTCCACTGTATACACAAGTAGTAAAAGTGAGCTGTAAATACCGTCTCCCATCCAACTACTGATCCTAATTACCGGTATTATGACAGGTAGCACTCAAACAGATTATCCCAGGCGTCTGTTACAATGAACTGATGCCCAAATAGTGTTTTCTTTGAAACAAATCAACAATATATTTATTTCAGTCACTCTTTCTAGGACTAGTGAGTGAGTGAGTTTGGTTAACGCTGCTTTTACCAGTATTCCAGTTATATCGCGGCGTGTCAGCTTAATGTGGGAGGAAAGCCCGAAGTGATGCAGGTCTCAGACGTTTACCACTTCGGTGAAACCCACGAGCACGGGTATGGTGCTGACAAACCTAGAAACATAATCGGGCCGAACCGGGATTCGAACCAACAATCATAGGTTTCTGGCGTGCCCATGGGACGCAACTCTGCACAGCGAATCGCGGCGCCTTAGACGACTGGGCCACCCCTTTCTGGGACTAAAGTCAGCAAGCCAGATCTATGAAACCTACCTGGAGCTTGCGGCCTGACACTGCAGACAAACAAGCAGTAAGTAATAATGTACAGCCTCAGGTCCCAACAAACACACTACATGTTCCATGGGTAGACTGCCTCTCAAAGGATTTACTTACTCTAAGTAGTGTGGGTGTGGTAGGGTGGTAGGTGTCTGGCGAGGAGTATCAGTTGATCACACAAGAGTAACACTTATCAGCAAACCTCTCTGTTTTTTAAGTTTGTTTAACAACTAGTTGTAGGCGTATTGGAGGGAAGAGTGAGCAAAGACAAGGGGAATGTGAGGACAAGATGATTGACGCTGTGATGATTGACAGTGACGATTGACACTGTTATGATTGACAGTGACAGTTGACAATGACAATAGACACTGTTACGATTGACAGTAATGATTGATAGTGACAATAGACACTGTTATGATTGACAGTGACAATTGACAATGACAATAGACACTGTTACGATTGACAGTGACAATAGACACTGTTTCGATTGAGTGATGATTGATAGTGACAATAGACACTGTTACGATTGACAGTGACAATGTTACAATTGACAGTAATGATTGATAGTGACAATAGACACTGTTACGATTGACAGTGACAATAGACACTGTTATGATTGACAGTGATGATTGATAGTGACAATAGACACTGTCATGATTGACAGTGACAATAGACACTGTTATGATTGATAGTGATGATTGATAGTGACAATAGACACTGTTACGATTGACAGTGACAATTGACAATGACAATAGACACTGTTATGATTGTCACTGACAATTGACGGTGACAATTGACACCTATGATAGACAGTGATGATTGACAATGACAATGTTATGATTGACACTTATGATTGACAGTGACGATTGACACAAGGATGATTGCAAGTAAAGATGCATAACAAGGATTTCAACAAGAAACTGGACCTGTGGAAGTACGCCACCTTGACTGTGGCTGTTCCACTCAGTGAGAACCATGACAATGTTTGGATTCAAAGGTAATAGTTTTGTCATCCTTCCTTCAATGCCTACAGAACTAACCTATCTTACATCCTCCAGCAACAACCGACAATGGGGGAATGCCGTACACGGCAGGACACACTTCTCCTCCTTGAAAGGCATATTATCTTACCAGGATACTCAAAACTGATTGTCACATCAAGTGTATAGTAAACTTTTAGTTACATCAGTACGCGCAATTATAGTCATGGTGAATGTAGTCGTCCGTCAATGCCTGTATCAATAGATATGTACCTGCATTTATTAGATTAGTCAGTGTGATAAATCATGCAGGAAACAGCGCTGTACAGAAAATATATCACAAAAAAACAAACTATCTGGAGTGATATTCATCAGTAGCACGAAAGGTTCAGAAATAATAACTTTCTGGGTGTAAATTCTTTTCAAAAGAGTGAGTGAGTATGGATTTACGCTATTTTTAGCAATATTCCAGCAATATCACGGCCGGGGGACACCAGAAATTGGCTTCACACATTGTAGCCACATCGGAATCGAACCCGGAATCTTAATAATCATGCCATTAACGTCAGAAGTATAAATCGAATATCTATCACTAAGATAAGTCTGCCAAATGGCAGATGCTGTGTCATGTCAGACCTTCATTGGTTTGGCTGACAAGCTCACAGCAACTATTATTATTTCCTTCGTGTTGCCGCTATGATTGTGTTCTGCAGACTGGTGCTAGATACTATTTGTTACGATTGTGTTGCCGCAAGAGTAAAGCAGTTGGCATTACATGGTATCCATCTGCCACTGCACTGAGATCAAAGATGGGATTGAGCAAAGAAAGCTATATAATGCCATAGTTAGATTACTGGAAGAGTGAGCGAGTGATTTTTGGTCTAAAACCTCTTTGGCCAGTGTATCAGTTCAATAATGGACGTCAGCTTGATGTGGCCTAACACCTGCAGATCCAAAGATCCTGCCCTTGGTGATGTATTAAAGACCATGTTCAACAAATATCCCCATTAATCATAAAAGCATCCCAACCCTCTAACCCCATTCTAAAAATCTGGATCTGTGCTTGTAAAATGATGCAGACAAGCCAAGTAACAATCTGGACAAATCTGGTATTGACCCAGGGGTCCAGAAACTGTCATATGCGCCAGACATGTCCGATTGGGAATCTCAAACGTCCGGTTTAAAATATTGCTTACCGGACATTTAAATTTTTCTGTCCGGACATTTTTAAAAGTATTGTCCGGACATTCTTAAATTTTGACCGGACATGATCAACAGCTAGGACTGAGCAGTTTCTGTCTGCAGTTGTAACACAATGAAGATTATCTACACTGACAAGCTTTGTTTGTTTTGATTGCTGTAAATACATCGTACCTACATGATAGTCCAAGCGGACAAATCACTGTAATAGGCAATAAGTATTCAGATATATAGAACAATTAACAGTCTGGAGACATTAGTGGATTCACACAGGTAACAATTACCTGTCCAGGGACACTAGTGGATTCACACAGGTAACAATTACCTGTCCAGGGCCATTAGTGGATTCACACAGGTAACAATTACCTGTCCAGGTACACTAGTGGATTCACACAGATAACAATTACCTGTCCAAGGCCATTAGTGGATTCACACAGGTAACAAGGCTGCTGAAGTAGTCAAGTTTCTGGGACTGACAACACATCAAACACACAAAGTTTGGAGAAATCGGTTCAGGAATCACAATGCTTACCACGCAATGAAGAGGATAACATATCTTTTTCATTTTACCCTTTTTTTCATTGGTCCCAGTGACAGCAGTCCCCAAACAAGGCCTTGACATCATGCACTATTGGCCAGGAGATAAACAAGCCTGAGCTTCATACAGAGTGCACACTGACGTCACTCCTTAAGATATAAGGGCCTTTACAACTGGGGTCCCAGGACATCCAGATGTCCATGTTATCAGTCAGTAGGCTGTAGTAGACTGACATATGCATGACAACTGCAGAAACACATCCTCTGAGATTTTCAGTCACCATCTGATCTTTCGGAAGACATGATACAAAAGGTGTGTGAGGATAAAGGTGTCGTCCAAAAACAGTTTATCCTACCTAGACAAGAACAGTACATGTTCCTGAAAAACTCTGATTCTGCTCATTGCTTTCAATCTTTACATCATTTCAAATCAAATCAGATCAATCCTTCTAAGGCTCTGTACTCAGTGACTAGCTTCGATGCAACCAAATTCTATTGTAAGGTGCTAACAATTAACAATGAAGTTGCCTATAGCACCTTCTCAAAGCTAACGTCGAAACCCGATGATGACCATAATTTCAACCCACTTTTCTATTACTAATGCCCCTATGATAAGACACTTTGTTGTCTTGACAAGGTAACAATCTTACTAATATTCACTAATATGAATCTGAAATCAGATGTTCTTTATTATGTTTAATTAAGGACCTTCAGTTGGTTCCATTATTTTACACTGGTTACAAGGAAAGAACATTGAAACAAACCAATTCAGTTGAATAAATGAATTAAATGCTTTAATCACTGACACACAAATAGGGATATAACTCAACTTTCCCAACGTATCACATGACATTAAGTACTCAGAACATTGACTTCCTATCCGACATACTGTTATTTCAACAGATTCATCACCACAAACAGTAGTTACTGAAACGTAACCATGCCAACTGTTTTCAACAAAGAGGTAAACGACAACAGACTGCGCCATCTGTCACCGTGCAACCAGTGAGACGTCGGAGGGGGTGTCTATAGAATCCTAAAAAATTTATTTCAACAGAAGTTGAAAATTCGCATTCTCTTACAAATGGTAAAATCACATGTGTGAAAGACATGCTACATATCATCCATCAACAAATATTCTCTGACAATCTGAATGAACCAAATGATATTGGTGATATTCCAGAGTACAAACAGGAACATAAGAATTATATTATAAAAAAATATCGATGATGATGGTATGGCCAATGGCAGCAGTTTTTGGGGAAATATTTTCATTGAATACAAATTATTAGTTCTGTGACTCATGCCAATTTGTTCACTGGCAGAATATCTTATCTGCATTTTTATAAATTCACATGTGACAATTAGTCATATTTTCCCTATCGAGCATATACATAAGTTAATGTATATGACATGAACTACTTGTGAATGAACCAGGTCATTGATTTTGTATTACTTAGCAGCTGTCATTCAGGCACCAGGGTATTCTGTGACCCATAAGCAAGTATTCAAATTATTCTAAAGCAGAGAATATAAATGATTTATAATACACCTTTTTCATTCATCTTCATCCATCAATATATATGTTCAGGAGTAGTTGAAAATGTAAAATGTTCAGAAGACGTCGACTGACTCAGACAGTCTTTCTTCAAGTCCCTTTAACCAGATTTGTAGTTGACAAACATGAAGAAATCATTGATGTTGAAAATACATCGAATAATGGATATAAATGCAATAAACTAAAAAGTCTTCACATTACCATGATAACAGCAGGAGATTCCTAAAAAGGGTGTTTCAGTAACCATTTTGAAGAAGCCCTGAATTATCCATGCCATTTTCATCACACACATTAATGAACAAACTCGAACAAGTAATCATGAACAAACTCAAGCGAGTAATCATGTACAAACTCGAACGAGTAATCATGTACAAACTCGAACGAGTAATCATGTACAAACTCAAACGAGTAATCATGTACTAACATAGCATATTAGAAAAAAAGTGATAAAATGCAACAACATTATCCAGTCTGTTCTTTCTCTAAAAATGTAACAATCATTCCTTAATTACACACTTTCTGCTTTTCGCCATTTTCTTAAGTAGTTGACAATGCCAAGAGCTCCGCCGACGCCAAAACGAACAAAGTTGTCACTGACCAGAGGTCCTAGGGCAAAAAGTCCAGGTTCATAGACAGATTCGTATGTGAACGGGTTGATCTGAATTGGGTTGTGTTTACTGTCAATTTGCCAGTTCTGAACCACCCCCAAATGACGCCCACCATTTGGCAGAAATGACAAGTCCGACCTCGACCCAATCATGACAACAACCATTGAGGTTTCAAACGAGGAAATTGTGTCGCCTTGATCGGACTGTATCAGCACTTTCTTGTCATATTTAATTTCCACAACTTTGTGCTTGGAGTATGGCCTGTACAGTTCGGTTTCTGTTTTCCCTCGCATCATGGAGTGCACGCGGTGGTACTCAGGATACATGGACGATGGCAGCTTCCTGAAGATCAGAGACGGGTCATTGGGTCCGCGGCGGAACACATGAATTACCGGAATATTGTTCTCAGTTGCCATGAGAATAGTGTCCGCTGCACTCAGACCGGCACCAATCACCAACACAGGATCACACGATCCTATCAGCTCCCCCGACTTCATGATCTTCTCAAAGTCCGGTAGGGAGTGAACCACGTGGGGCAGGGTCTCGCCAGTAATTCCAAGACGGTTTGGAATGTCGTAAGTCCCGGTGGCCAGTATCACATAATGAGACACGAAGCAAAACTCCTCTCTTATTGTGTTGCCATTTTCAAAATCACCATCTTCAGCACTAAGTCGGTAGCCTCGAACCTCCCACAGGAAGCCATGATTCTTCTTGACGTTCTTACAACATGGTTCCACCTCCCCACTCTCGCTGTCGGCAAAGGTTCGAACCTGGAACACCTTCTGGACCGACGTCACAGTATGATAGTCATAGAAATGGCGTTGCAGACGCTTTTCCTTCACAAACTCGGAGTAATAATCTTTCACGTCTCCGACCGTGGCTCTCCCTGAGTGATTACCCATATGTAGAGATGAACACTTGCGGTTGGCCAGCCACTCTCGGAAGGGAACTGTGGGTAATTCCATCCAGTTGTTCTGACTCACCGTTTGCATGCTGCCATCCATTCGCTGAGGGATAAAAATAAACATTTTAATGATAATCATTTGGATACAATCAGAAATATTCTTGTTTTCTAGAGTTAATTCACAGAAAAAAAACCGAACTGTCATGGTAAGGAGTTCGTCAACAACTGGCTACTGCTTCGAGATTTTACATGTACCAGTACCTTCTGGAACTATGCCGCTCAAAATAAGTTAAGAACACCCAAAATTGGAAGGCTTGCAATACCCACCAGACATGACAGATTAACTAAAGTCATATGACAAAAATAGCTGTCCTTTAACTTGATTTTAGTTGTATGTTGGATGATGAGGGGTGACTATTGGTCTGGAAATCACTATTGTGATAACTATTGATATTGAAAGGAACTATTGGGATAACTATTGATATTGTAAGCAACTATTGCGATAAATATCGATAGTTTTCAGTGTATCATTTTAGATGGATTTTAGAGTTAAATTAAACCTTGGAACTGAAGTGATAACCATAACAACAAATAAAAGAAAAGTTTGAGAAATGACTGATTTGTGTTTCTTTACCCTAATAATTTAAGAAAAAGAAACTTCCACATTATCATGTGTAAATTAATACCACTCATGAGCAAAAGAAAAACAAATTTGAACAGCATTGCATATATTTTATTGAAACTGTAAAACTATGGTAAATAGTAAAAAACACGATCGAAACTATCGAGATTCCTAACTGAAATCAATACTATTGATCGGAAACCGATTTAACAATCGATTTATTGACTTTAATTGTTTACCAATAGCAATATATCGATATTTCGATTTATCGTGACACCCATACTATTGTGTTAGCCAAGTAGTCAATGCGCGTTTAAAGAATGGCCGGAGTTTGATTGCCAATATTAATAAAGCCTTTGAAACAAATTCTCCGTTGCCATGGTATTGATGCAAATGGCTGTTCTTTAACTTGATTTTAGTTCTATGTATTGATGAAGTTTGATAATTAAACCAAGTGCAAACGTACCTGCCATGATCCCCCTGCACGAGTCTTTCCTAGTACTACATGAGGTATTTCATACTGCTCTTCGTGCTTCCAGTCCAAAACAGTGGAGTTATCTGCCCCTAGATCTGCTTCAGGATGACTCAGGGCATCGAAGAGTAAGGCCACAGGGTTGGGGGATCGGCCCTCTAGACCCTCACATAAAAACTCCAGGTCCTGGAAACAGAGAATTATGGTAACACTGAATAATCAACTAGCACATGATTCCGTGATATTATATTGAAACCATAAACAAACAGAAAAAGGTCAGCCCACTAACAGCCTACTGTCTGCTGATTGGCTGAGAGTAAGGGTGGATCTAGCATTTATAAGGGAGGGATTCAAGATTTCAAAATCCCAAATCCTCTCTCAGTCAATATTACTGCCTACTACATACCACATTTGGGGATCATAGACTTGGCTGTTGTGCCCCGGATAAGGGGTGTTACACAGATGGTTGATTATAGACTGGGCTGTTGTGCGTGAATAAGGGGCATTACAAAGATGGTTGATCATAGACAGGGCTGTCGTGCCCTGGATAAGGGGCATTACAAAGATGGTTGATCATAGACTGGGCTGTCGTGCCCTGGATAAGGGGTGTTACACAGATGGTTGATCATAGATTGGGCTGTCGTGCCCCGGATAAGGGGTGTTACACATATAAGTTGACAACAGATGGGGCTGTGGTGTCCAAGACAAAGGGTGTTAACCAGATAGGTTGACAATAGACAGGGCTGTGTGCCCAAGACAAAGGGTGTTACATAGATGGCGGACTATACCTGTTCTACGAGGGAGATGTCCTTGGTATTCTGCAGCTTCTTGGTGAGGATGTCATTTGGATGAGTTGCACCGTTGAAGTAAGGCCGGTTCCCCGAGAGCATAAAGGACAAGCTGATGGCAGACGGTCCATTCCCTGAAAGAAACAAAACATCCGTCTTGGGGTGAAACGATTCATTGACCCATATTGACATTGCAATAAGTAAGCTGCAATCCCTTGCATTCATGAACGAGTCAGTCATACCAAGCCTTTTTATTCAAAAACCACACACTAAAAATTTCAGTTTTCTTGTTAATTCCAATAAACTCATCCACATGCATTAATCCTCTTTTTTACCCAACACATTCATTCTGACTTGCATTTTAAGTTTTCTTTCCCGCTGAGGCACATATCCCAACCTCTACTTTTGTTCCATTTGTACACAATGCCAATTTCTTAGCAGCCTATGTAATTTCAGCTTAAATGGGCAGAGAGAAAAAACCCAACAATGACTAAGCATGAAATGATGCAGAAACCTGAGTAAGACATGACTTGACAATTACCAAGTTGCATAACACACCAGGTACGGCCACAGCATTGCTAAGCATTGCAAGGAAACTAGAGCGATGTATATACCATGTACACAGCATTGCAAGGAAACTAGTGCAATGTATATACCATGTCCACAGCATTGCAAGGAAACTAGAGCAATGTATATACCATGTCCACAGCATTGCAAGGAAACCAGTGCAATGTATATACCATGTCCACAGCATTGCAAGGAAACTAGAGCAATGTATATACCATGTCCACAGCATTGCAAGGAAACTAGAGCAATGTATATACCATGTCCACAGCCTTGCAAGGAAACCAGTGCAATGTATATACCATGTCCACAGCATTGCAAGGAAACTAGAGCAATGTATATACCATGTACACAGCATTGCAAGGAAACTAGAGCAATGTATATACCATGTACACAGCATTGCAAGGAAACCAGTGCAATGTATATACCATGTACACAGCATTGCAAGGAAACTAGTGCAATGTATATACCATGTCCAGAGCATTGCAAGGAAACCAGTGCAATGTATATACCATGTACACAGCATTGCAAGGAAACTAGTGCAATGTATATACCATGTCCAGAGCATTGCAAGGAAACTAGAGCAATGTATATACCATGTCCACAGTATTGCAAGGAAACTAGAGCAATGTATATACCATGTACACAGCCTTGCAAGGAAACTAGTGCAATGTATATACCATGTCCACAGCATTGCAAGGAAGCGAGAGCAATGTATATACCATGTACACAGCCTTGCAAGGAAACCAGTGCAATGTATATACCATGTACACAGCATTGCAAGGAAACCAGTGCAATGTATATACCATGTCTACAGCATTTCAAGGAAACTAGTGCAATGTATATACCTGGTCCAGAGCATTGCAAGGAAACTAGAGCAATGTATATACCATGTCCACAGTATTGCAAGGAAACTAGAGCAATGTATATACCATGTACACAGCCTTGCAAGGGAACTAGTGCAATGTATATACCATGTCCAAAGCATTGCAAGGAAACCAGTGCAATGTATATACCATGTACACAGCCTTGCAAGGAAACCAGTGCAATGTATATACCATGTACACAGCCTTGCAAGGAAACTAGTGCAATGTATATACCATGTCCACAGCATTGCAAGGAAACCAGTGCAATGTATGTACCATGTCTACAGCATTGCAAGGAAACTAGTGCAATGTATATACCATGTACACAGCATTGCAAGGAAACTAGTGCAATGTATATACCATGTACACAGCCTTGCAAGGAAACTAGTGCGATGTATGTATCATGTCCACAGCATTGCAAGGAAACTAGAGCAATGTATATACCATGTACACAGCATTGCAAGGAAACTAGTGCGATGTATGTATCATGTACACAGCATAGCAAGGAAACGAGTGCAATGTATATACCATGTACACAGCCTTGCAAGGAAACTAGTGCAATGTATATACCATGTACACAGCATTGCAAGGAAACTAGAGCAATGTATATACCATGTACACAGCCTTGCAAGGTAACTAGTGCAATGTATATACCATGTACACAGCATTGCAAGGAAACCAGTGCAATGTATATACCATGTCTACAGCAGTGCAAGGAAACTAGTGCAATGTATATACCATGTCCAGAGCATTGCAAGGAAACTAGAGCAATGCATATACCATGTCCACAGTATTGCAAGGAAACTAGAGCAATGTATATACCATGTACACAGCCTTGCAAGGAAACTAGTGCAATGTATATACCATGTCCACAGCATTGCAAGGAAACGAGAGCAATGTATATACCATGTACACAGCCTTGCAAGGAAACCAGTGCAATGTATATACCATGTACACAGCATTGCAAGGAAACCAGTGCAATGTATGTACCATGTCCACAGCATTGCAAGGAAACTAGTGCAATGTATATACCATGTACACAGCATTGCAAGGAAACTAGTGCAATGTATATACCATGCACACAGCATTGCAAACTAGTGCAATGTATATACCATGTACACAGCATTGCAAGGAAACTAGAGCAATGTATATACCATGCACACAGCATTGCAAGGAAACTAGTGCAATGTATATACCATGTACACAGCATGCAAGGTAACTAGTGCAATGTATGTACCATGTCCAGAGCATTGCAAGGAAACTAGTGCAATGCATATACCATGTACACAGCATTGCAAACTAGTGCAATGTATATACCATGTACACAGCCTTGCAAGGAAACTAGTGCAATGTATATACCATGTACACAGCATTGCAAACTAGTGCAATGTATATACCATGTACACAGCCTTGCAAGGAAACTAGTGCAATGTATATACCATGTACACAGCATTGCAAGGAAACTAGTGTAATAATTATAATGCAAGGCACCAATTTTTTATATCAGTCTTGACAAGTATCTCTTAGATAATCAAGCAAACTGTCTTTCATGATGTAACGTCAGTAGTTTCTGAGGAAGGTTGTCCCCTTTGCAGACAGCCTGCACTAAGTTGAAAGCATGGAGCAAGGACCATAACTATGTAAAGAAATAATTTATGGCACCAATTATCAAACTTAGTCTTGACAAGTATCTTAGATACGCATGCTAACTGCCATTGCTGTAACTTCAGCATTTTTCTGAGAAAACTTGTCCCCAATGCACACACTATGCACGTAGTTGAAAAGCACAGAACAAGGGCCGTAACTCTGTAAAACATGAATTTCACACACACACACCTCTGCCCCACAAGATAAAAATAACACTGACTTCCATATAAGGCGGTCTTTCATTTATTTATTCCTATCTCATATGACTAAGCATATTTTTGTATAGCATTTTTCAACTACCCAGGCTGAATGAACAAGCAGCATTCTTGATGACTCAGTACAAACACACTTAAATGTACATCCAACCCTATAGATCCCCTGTGGTTTCTATCATGACAAAGGCCTATTTGATATGGCAGTTATTTCACCTGGCAGACCACACGTGTTGACTGTGGACACGTGCTACCAAACATACACTACAGCTGTAAAACATGGGTTCCACTAGGTGGGTTTTATCAATGCTGATGTCTTTTTATAAGTCAGGACCAGCTGACTGGTTAAGCGAAGCATTTCTTCTTATCTTATCAAATCCAGACATCATACTTGCCTTGTCATATTTCAGAACACTGCAAACAAACACATAATAATCATATGCTGATTACTGGCCCCAGCATGTAATTCTCTTTTCAGCTTTTTCAATGGGGTTTATTTTTACATGGACAAAGAAAGTTGGTACATTTAAATTTCTTCATTCTTATACTGCTGAGTCAGAATGACTTGCAGCGGCAGGATTACTCAGCATTCCACAGCCACTTGAAAGGTCGTTAAACACACATCTGTGTCAATCACACATCACCCATACCTTTGTCATGTAATTAAACACGTCTGTGTCAATCACATATCCCCAGTGCTTCCACACTGGTGATGGACGTCTCAAACTTTACTTCTCTAATATTGTAGTCTTTACACCATGGCAAGGTAACACTTTCTTCTATCATATTTATGGTTGGTTAGTGAAAAGAAAAGATAAAAAGATATTAAAAAAAAGAAGAGAAGAGATTTGCTGATCTCAAAGTTTTTTATTTGGCAGGTTTAGGTCAGTCCATTCAGTTTGGTAAATATTAATGCAAAATCTAGGATGTTTACAGGCATTTATCAACAATTCAAAACTGAGTTTCATTGGAACCAGGGAACCAAGGACCCTGAGAACCAGAGAACCAAGGCACCAGAGACCCAGGGAACTAAAGAACCAGAGAACCTAGGAACCAGAGACCCAGGGAACTAAAGAACCAGAGAAGCAGGGGACTAAGGAACCAGAGAACCTAGGAAACAGAGACCCGGGAACCAAGGAACCAGAGAACCTAGGAAACAGAGACCCGGGAACCAAGGAACCAGAGAGCCGGGGAACCAAAGAACCAGGAAGTCAAAGAGAACCTAGGAACCGGAGACCAAGGGAACTAAAGAACCAGAGAAGCAGGTGACCAAGGAACCAGAGAACCTAGGAACCAGGGAAGTAAAGAACCAGAGAACCAGGGTACCAAGGAACAAGTGAACCTAGAAAACAGAGACCCTGGGGACCAAGGAACCAGAGAGCCGTGGAACCAAAGAACCAGAGACCCAGGAAGTAAAAAACCAGAGAACCTAGGAACCAGAGAAACTAGGAACCAGAGAACTAGGGAGCCAAAGAACCAGAGGACCAAGGAACCATAGACCCAGGGAGCCAAAGAACCAGAGAACCAGGGGACCAAGGAACCAGAGAACCTAGGAAACAGAGACCCGGGAACCTAGGAACCAGAGAACCTAGGAAACAGAGACCCGGGAACCAAGGAACCAGAGAGCCGGGGAACCAAAGAACCAGGAAGTCAAAGAGAACCTAGGAACCGGAGACCAAGGGAACTAAAGAACCAGAGAAGCAGGTGACCAAGGAACCAGAGAACCTAGGAACCAGGGAAGTAAAGAACCAGAGAACCAGGGTACCAAGGAACAAGTGAACCTAGAAAACAGAGACCCTGGGGACCAAGGAACCAGAGAGCCGTGGAACCAAAGAACCAGAGACCCAGGAAGTAAAAAACCAGAGAACCTAGGAACCAGAGAAACTAGGAACCAGAGAACTAGGGAGCCAAAGAACCAGAGGACCAAGGAACCATAGACCCAGGGAGCCAAAGAACCAGAGAACCAGGGGACCAAGGAACCAGAGAACCTAGGAAACAGAGACCAAGGAACCAAAGAACCAGAAGACCAAGGAACAAGGGAACCTAGGAAACAGAGACCCAGTGCGTGCGTGCGTGCGTGCGTGCGTGCGTGCGTGCATTGCTCCATTTATAGTGCTCGCCCAATGAGATACCATGCTGCAGTTTAACATGAATACCCCACTCAGACACAGTATACTGACTCAGAGCAGACTTAATGCCAATCGCCAGACAGGTTAACAACAAGTACTGTCTTTTAACGTCTCTTGGCATGACGCGGCCAGGCATCGAACCCCGGACCTCCCGCTCTCCGGGCAGACTCTCTTCCTGCCTATCGGAAGATTGTTGAGTGAGTCATAGTTCCAGACGAGCGGAGTGCTGCTGATATATATATAGCTGATACAAACTGCTGAATAATCTGTCCATCAACCAACCAGTCTATCAGCAGTGGCAACTGAACACTATGTTTGAACTGCACATTTTATAAAGTTAACATGCGAAGCATTCCCTAGACTATGGAAGTGGGAATATGCTTTCTCAGTTGCCATAGGAACCCTAATTGCAGCGTAATTTTCCAATTTATTACCACAACACATGGTAGAAGTTTTCTTTCATGTTCTTTCGCAGTCCTCTTAAATTCCAAGTTGAAAAAAACATATTATTTTTGTTCCTTTACTACAGACAGGTCCAACATCTCCTAGCCCTGATGAAGATACAGGTTACAATTAATCTTCAGCAACTCATGTTTGTCGTATGAGAAAATGAACAGGATTGGTTGATCAGGCTCGCTGACTTGGTTGACATCGTCATCACAATCCATTGATGATCATGATGTCAATCACTGGATTGTCTGGTCTAGACTATTATTTACAGACAGTAATACAGCTGGAATATTGCTGAGTATGACAACAAACAAACAAACAAACAAACAGTTCCTAAACTGCCAACAGGTACACCTTTGCAGCATTGGCTCTTACATAAAACCAATCAAAACTGAAACTGTAGCAATGATCTGCCTGGTTCCAACAAGACTACAATGAATACACATGCGAACAGATCTAAAATAGTTTTACTGAAGCTGACATGTTCCCCCAGAGAGGAAACACTACACCCATTGTAACATACTGTTCATTCAGTGAAATCAGTCATCCACGCTTATAGGAGATAAACAGTAACTTAACACTGGTAGCTCCCGCCCCACTTGTGCAGCGGCATGTCAGGGGGTACTTTCTGTGTCACATGGCAAACAGTGATCTGTTTATTGCATCATAAAGCTCAGTGTACGTAGCAGCTATCTGCCTTTTATATTATCTCCGGTGTCAGCAGGCCATGTTATACAGGCTATATTACCCCTCAGGTGTCATCGGTTGTACTATCCATGATATTTTTATGTTAGGTGTTGGCTGGTTACACTAGGTGTTACAGGCTATACTATCCCAGGCTATATTATCCCATGCCAGGTGTTACAGGCTATACTATCCAAGGCCATATTATCCCATGCCAGGCATTACAGGCTATACTATCCCAGGCCATATTATCCCATGCCAGGTGTTACAGGCTATACTATCCCAGGCCATATTATTCTATGCCAGGTGGTCCAGGCTATACTATCCTAGGCCTTATTATCCCATGCCAGGTGGTCCAGGCTATACTATCCTAGGCCATATTATCCCATGCCAGGTGGTCCAGGCTATACTATCCTAGGCCATATTATCCCATGCCAGGTGGTCCAGGCTATACTATCCTAGGCCTTATTATCCCATGCCAGGTGGTCCAGGCTATACTATCCTAGGCCATATTATCCCATGCCAGGTGGTCCAGGCTACACTATCCTAGGCCATATTATCCCATGCCAGGTGTTACAGGCTATACTATCCCAGGCCATATTATCCCATGCCAGGTGTTACAGGCTATACTATCCCAGGCCATATTATCCCATGCCAGGTGTTACAGGCTATACTATCCCAGGCCATATTATCCCATGCCAGGTGTTACAGGCTATACTATCCCAGGCCATATTATCCCATACCAGGTGGTCTAGGCTATACTATCCCAGGCCATATTATCCCATGCCATGTGGTCCAGGCTATACTAGCCCAGGCCATATTATCCCATGCCAGGTGGTCCAGGCTATACTAGCCTAGGCCATATTATACCATGCCAGGTGGTCCAGGCTATACTTTCCTAGGCCATATTATCCCATGACAGGTGTTACAGGCTATACTATCCCAGGCCATATTATACCATGCCAGGTGTTACAGGCTATACTATCCCAGGCCATATCATCCCATGCCAGGTGCTACAGGCTATTCTATCCCAGGCCATATTATCACATGCCAGGTGGTCTAGGCTATACTATTGCAGGCCATAATATCCAATGCCAGGTTCAGCAGGCAAAGGGTTAAATCGACCTACTGAAGTGGAAATGTCATTAGTCTGATTTATTGGCAATAAACTTCACCTATCACGTGTGCCATGTTAAAAATGTCCATTGATAGGCAACTAAATCTGACATAAATCCAAAGTTAACATATAACTGTCATAAAATGTCAGAGTGAGTGAGTGAGTTGGGTTTAACGCCGTTTTTAACAGTATTCCAGTTATATCACGGCGTGTCAGCTTAATGTGGAAGGAAAGTCCGAAGTGATGCAGGTCTCAGACGTTTACCACTTCGGTGAAACCCACAAGCACGGGTATGGTGCTGACAAACCTAGAAACATAATCAGGGCGAACCGGGATTCGAACCCACAGTCATAGGTTTCTGGCGTGCCTAAGGGACGCAACTTTGCACCGCGCTTGCGGCGCCTTAGACGACTGGGCCACCCGTGCCCCCTAAAATGTCAGAAGGCACTTCTGGCATTTTACTAATATTTCATTGGTTAAGAATCCACCTTCTCACATAATTTACAAATGTAAAATAAAACTAACCTAAATTATCTTTTTTTCTTTTCCACCTTGTCTGTTCAGGGAGAAACATTAAAGCGAAAAGAGCAACCAAACCTTATACTTGTTATTTTAACAAATGTAACAAAAATAATATTTTTTTCATAAAAATCTTTTTCCGAAAATGATTGAAAAATAGATTGTCCTCAGGTTGGACCCAATAAAATATCTTTCCCTGAGCACTGGGCATGTGAGATGTCTTGAAAAATAAACGTTGTGAGTCCCCAAATGGCCACCTCCTTTCAACATGATGAAATATATTAATCAGTACATTGTGTTTTGAAGCACCAACAAAAAAACAGGCCAAAAATGTCCAGGACTCCCCATCTTAAACTAAAAGCTTGTTCCCCATTAAACACCTAAAAAGAAAAACGTAATAAAAACGACCCCTGACCTGTAATCTTCAAAGCAACAAAGCTCCAACCTATTTCATAAGAAAGTCAATGAAAAGGTCCCTGTAGGTCAGCTAGGGTTCACCATCAGCTCATTTATTATTGCCTTGCATGGACTGGAAATCGAAACAATTTGAAATCAATACATACCGACAATGACGACATCCGTGTGGACAGCCCCACTGACACAGCAAGGCGTGGACGAGGTCATCTTGGTTCACGACTACCCACAATGCATCAGCAGAAGCAGCAGCAGCAGCAGCACCTCACCACTCAGCACCACCACTGAGGCCCCAACGACAGCTGAAACAATCCAAACTGGCATAAGCTATTGGTGAATGTCCTAATGAGCTCTGCACAAGCGAATCAAACATAACAAGCAATGTAGATCCAATAACCTCACCCGCCTTAATTTGAGCTACAACTTCAATGGGTTTTTTATAGTGGCACTCAGTGTTAGTCATGAAAAAACAAAGCACATATGAAACATTTATCAAACACAGTAAGTTTACAGTAGTTTTCCAACATAGCTACAGTGTTACAAAAATATTTAAAAAGACATACGGAAACTAGGTGTTTGTAAAAACAGATGCCAAACTAGATTGGAATTTTTGGGTTCAATCATAGTTTACTTGACTTCCTCAAGAAGTTGACATCCATAAATCACCTGATGAAGGAGTAAGTATATACTCTGCAACGTTGTGTTCCTCATGATAAAGAAGTTGACATCCATAAATCACCTGATGAAGGAGTAAGTATATACTCTGCAACGTTGTGTTCCTCATGATAAAGAAGTTGACATCCATAAATCACCTGATGAAGGAGTAAGTATATACTCCGCAACGTTGTGTTCCTCATGATAAAGAAGTTGACATCCATAAATCACCTGATGAAGGAGTAAGTATATACTCCACAATGATGTGTTCCTCATGATTAAGAAGTTGACATCCATAATTCACCTGATGAAGGAGTAAGTATATACTCCACAATTATGTGTTCCTCATGATAAAGAAGTTGACATCCATAATTCACCTGATGAAGGAGTAAGTATATACTCCACAATGATGTGTTCCTCATGATAAAGAAGTTGACATCCATAATTCACCTGATGAAGGAGTAAGTATATACTCCACAATGATGTGTTCCTCATGATTAAGAAGTTGACATCCATAAATCACCTGATGAAGGAGTAAGTATATACTCCACAATGATGTGTTCCTCATGATTAAGAAGTTGACATCCATAATTCACCTGATGAAGGAGTAAGTATATACTCCACAATGATGTGTTCCTCATGATAAAGAAGTTGACATCCATAATTCACCTGATGAAGGAGTAAGTATATACTCCACAATGATGTGTTCCTCATGATTAAGAAGTTGACATCCATAATTCACCTGATGAAGGAGTAAGTATATACTCCACAATGATGTGTTCCTCATGATAAAGAAGTTGACATCCATAATTCACCTGATGAAGGAGTAAGTATATACTCCACAATGATGTGTTCCTCATGATAAAGAAGTTGACATCCATAATTCACCTGATGAAGGAGTAAGTATATACTCCGCAATGTTGTGTTCCTCATGATTAAGAAGTTGACATCCATAATTTACCTGATGAAGGAGTAAGTATATACTCCACAATGATGTGTTCCTCATGATAAAGAAGTTGACATCCATAAATCACCTGATGAATGAGTAAGTATATACTCCGCAACGTTGTCTTCCTCATAATATAGAAGTTGACATCCATAAATTCTCTTCACTATCATTGCTGTTCTATACACACACCACTTGTAACTTGTAACATAGATTGTTTGACTAAATTACTGAGATGTCTTTCCTGCATACCATATTCAACGTAATAAGCGCCCAGGGCGCTCTCAAAATTAGAAATGGGGGGGCTCTTATTAGAATATTATTTTGGTGAAAAAAACCCAGAGTTTAAAGATATATTTCGTGGTTTATGCTGACAGCCTGAAATGTTTATATAAGACAGATATATTTTTCCAGAGTTTAACTGCCCATAAGGTGCATATAACACATGAGTGTGTATTAAATGCGATAAATAAGCTTTGTGTACATTGATCAATCAGAAGGGGTGCTAATTGGGATTGTTCACAGCCAATATATTAGCAAATATCGCCATGGGCGCTAATTAGAGCAGCACGCTTATTACATCGAATACGGTACTATACAAGTGTATTGAAATTAACAAAGTATGTGAGACAGATTTGTTTGCTCATAGCGAGTTCTCAAGTCGTAAATAACAGACTCGAGTTTTGCTGAAACCGACACAGCCTTGAGTACCTCAGTAGTCGTTGGAGCTCTGTTTGGGACTTAGATAAGTATGGTTGACAGATATGAATGTATGGTACATAAACCTCATTTCATACAAAGATATGTTTAGATAGTTTTTCCTCTGTAGTGTCAGTGCTGTGGACACCAATGCCATTGTTATATGGACACGGTGACCCATGAATAACATTACTGACCAATATCCACAGTAGAATGGAGAAGCATTCCAATGTGTAGCAATAAATCTGGATCAGTTGGAGATGACATATCTTCTGCCCATGGGGTCATGGATATTGGTGACATTATGGATTATTCTCAATGAGCATCATATGTCTGCTTCATGGTGATTGGCTACTTACTGATAATTGCTCCTTTGTTATTTTAAGAGGCCGAGCAACATGAAGTAATATCAACATGTTTGTCTTGTCTGTTTGTTGTTTAAGGCCACATTCAGCATGTATACATGTATATGACGGCTGTCTGTATGTTATCGAGTCTGGACCAGACAGTCCAGTTATCCATATTGTGAACAACACTCACGTCATCGGGTACATAAAAAACAAGTCACCTCTTACTTTGGGCACAGACTGCTAGGGACAAATGAGCATAGGTTGCTAGGGACCAATGAGCAAAGGCTGCTAGGGACCAATGAGCATAGGCTGCTAGGGACCAATGAACATAGGTTGCTAGGGACCAATAAACATAGGTTGCTAGGGACCAATGAGCATAGGTTGCTAGGGACCAATGAGCATAAGGTGCTAGGGACCAATAAGCATAGGTTGCTAGGGACCAATAAGCATAGGCTGCTAGGGACCAATAAGCATAGGTTGCTAGGGACCAATAAGCATAGGCTGCTAGGGACCAATGCGCAAAGGTAGCTAGGGACCAATTAAACTATTAGAAACAGAAATCTGTATCATTTTTACCTTGTATTATTCTCTAAGTACCCATAACACATATTGTTTTCAAGGCACTATTGACATTTTATTTGAACATATTGAGAATAAGAAAACACTGAATTGTTCAGACCAAAACAATTGCATGTTTATGAATAAAGTGATGTTTGCATTCTTTTTTTAAAAACAAAATATTACTTGAAAGCATTTTGAAAATTCAATTAGACAATGAATGAATATTTTTTAATGCAAAATCTGCAATTTTACAGTTATTTGCACTGAGGAAGAATTTACCAAAATATCTTGATATCTTGAAAAAGAAACAACTGCAATACATGACGTGACCCCTATCACAGTCTGCACTATGACCAGGTGAGCTAGGTTATCACATCCAGCTGCCAATATGCTGACAAATCCCATGTAAGTTGTCTGTTGCCGTGATAACCTCGCTCACCTGAAGTAGTTGTAATCATAAACTGCGTCAACTTTGTAATAATTCATTCTTCATACCAAAGGGCAATTGCTTTACAAGGCTGTGGACTCACAGAGCTAGTCTACCCTGAACAGACCATCAGTAATCCTCCATTGTTTTCCCTCAAGTTAGTTCCCCAAGAATGCAGAGTCCCGAACCCACGATCCTGCAGATGGAATCAACATGGTAGAAACGAATGTAATAACTATAACCAATTACCCCATCTCCAGGCATCCTGGCATCCACCATAAGAGGGGTGAACATCAAGCTGTCATTCAGCTCCATCATCTTTGTAATTGGACCACCATCTGGTTGCTAAGAGTGAGTGAATAAGTTGGGTTTAACGCCGCTTTTAACAGTATTCCAGTCATATCGCGGCGTGTCAGCTTAATGTGGGAGGAAAGCCCGAAGTGATGCAGGTCTCAGACGTTTACCACTTCGGTGAAACCCACGAGCACGGGTATGGTGCTGACAAACCTAGAAACATAAATGGGGCGAACCGGGATTCGAACCCGCAATCATAGGTTTCTGGCGTGCCTAAGGGACGCAACTCTGCACAGCGAATCGCGGCGCCTTAGACGACTGGGCCACCCGTGCCCCCCCTGGGTGCTAAGAGCATTGTTTTTCGGACTGTTATTTATTCAAACATATTACCAATATGGATCGAGTGTGGTGACGATATTTGCACATATGCATTTTAGCAACACCAGATGCTGATTGGTCAGTTTGATATGACGTCAGAAGGATTCATTGTTGAAACTTAATGACTTAATCCACTGTTCATCAGACGTCACAAATTGATAAAACCATGCAGGGCTCGATTTAGCGATATACAACATGCACCAGTGCAGCCGATTATTGAAAAATGTAACCTAAGATATGTCAACATGCACATGGGCTTGACGTTATCAAACTGTGGGTACTTCAAGATAATGTACACGTTTTACAGCAATGTTTCGTAAATTAATGTGACACAGGCAGCAGGCCAGACTATGTTTCAACTTGGATAAATTACTGGGACCAAGGTGCAACTGGGTTTTGTCTAGTGCAACTGGGTTTTGTCTAGTGCAACTTGGTTTTGTCTAGTGCAACTAGGTTTTGTCTAGTGCAACTTGGTTTTGTCTAGAGCAACTAGGTTTTGTCTAGTGCAACTAGGTTTTGTCTAGTGCAACTGGGTTTTGTCTGGTGCAACTGGGTTTTGTCTAGTGCAACTGGGTTTTGTCTAGTGCAACTGGCTTTTGTCTAGTGCAACTAGGTTTGTCTAGTGCAACTTGGTTTTGTCTAGTGCACCTGGTGCAAGTTAAATCTAGTTCCTTAAATTGTGATCTGCTATAGGAACACAACTATATAGACTGACTTCAGCAATGTTTCTCTGTGGGGTTAATTTTCATACATTTCTCTTCATAGAATAAGCAGTCATCATCAAATGTCTCTCACCAATGAATGCTTTCATGTGGAGGTGTTCATTGATGATTGACTACATACATAATAAATGTAAATTAATGATGACTATCTTAATAAACATGCATGCATTCTACATAACAATTTAATTACTTAAACATCAACAGCTGTCAAAAACTTGTGGTTCACATTTCACTCCATCAGACTTAACAAATACACATATACATTCTGAATGCTTTTCCAAAACATTTACATGTTAAATGCAGTCAACAAGCCATCCGTGAAATATTCATGAGTTATGTCTGCTACATTACATGAATTTAACAAGCAGTTACTAATCACCAGGACAACATTCCAGCATAATCAATCTCTATATTGATAGTCTTCTTTCTACCTCTGCTATAAGAATACCTTCGTTTCTACTTTGAGCATGAGCTGGGGTATAAAGCTGACATACAATCAGGTTTCAGGGGTTTGGGTAGGTGTGCATTCAGGTATGAGACAATTTCACGACTTGCAAAAAGAAAATTAATATTTTCCTCATTTAGGCAATAATATTTCATATTTCCCCTCCAGGGAGTGTTTAACAGGACCAGCACAGAGTAAAAGGTTTGTACTACTCTTTTGCATTAATTACACTGCTAAATTTCTTTTTAAAAATTCCCATTCAACGATGCTTTTTACCCATTTGCCTGTCATGACCAATTAATTAATTTTTTTTAGTTTATCTGTTAATAATTAAAAAACAATTATATCAAGAATGAACAACCAAAATTACTTCAAAAAGTATCTTAATCACACTTATCTGGATACTAATAAATGCTGTTGATATTTCTCAAAGAAATATCTTACCTTAAACACAAGCGGAGTTGTGTGTCTGGAAAGACAGTCACAATATGAGGACAAATTAGCAGCAAATGACGAATTCTCTATGATAAACAGCATGTACACAACTCCCTCAGCATGCACAGGAATCCTGTGTCTGCCAATCAATGGCCGATGCCAAGCAACAAGCCCCGCCTTCAAACAATGATTGACATCAGCGACTGACCCGCCCTTCAGGCAAATGTGCTTACTCATGTTGTAAAAGTACATGTGGTATACACTGAACATTAAACATGGATAAGCCAGTCTGTTTGGGTAGGCTTCAATTAGTTTGTAGATGAGGGTTAGACTTAAGAACCAGTCACTGTAGCATGACAAGAGGAAATCTGGAAGCATTAAGAACAGCTCATTTTCACAAAATCTATTAATGTTACATAAACTATAAGTCAAAACTGAGCTGTGGACCAGATGGCTGATTTGTTTGTTTGTTTCTTGTTTAATGCCGCACTCAGGAATATTCCAGCTGTATGACAACGTCTGAACATAATGCAGCATGACCATCGATCTAGGCAATTGGGATACGATGACATGCATCAACAAAGTCTGCGAGCCTGACAACCCGATCCTGTAAGTCGCCTCTCACGACAAGCATAGTCGCCTCTTACGACAAGCATAGTCGCCTCTCATGACAAGCATAGTCGCCTCTCATGACAAGCATGGGTTCCTCAAGACCCAATTCTAACCCGGATCTTTATGGGTCACTAGATAGATGAAACTTATTGTGACCACCCATATTAAAAAATTTGAATTCATTTTATTGTTTGGTTAGTGGATGTCGTAAAGTAAGCAAATAAATGTAAATTAAATGTTAAAATTTAACAGAATAGAACTTGGTTCCACCCAATACTATGCTATAAAGTGTATTAACATGTTGATGTTACCATGTCAACAGAAGAGCATTAGTTATACTCACCCTACATGTATGAGCAAGTTTCACATCACCCACGCATGAATTCACATTCACATTCACATTCAACACACTGTGTAAATAATACAAAGTTAAAATAGTCATGTCAGTTAAAACAACAGATTCCAGTTCTAATGCTTAACCATGACTGTTTAGATCAATATAACAATGTAGCCACTGATTCTCAATGACAAGACTATAATGAGGCATGTTTAGAACAGAAAATCATTCATGACATTATAATAATGCATCCTTTCCATTTCTTTCAAAAATTGGGCCAAAAGTTTCTATCTGCAGGTAAATTTAATTATGAAGAAATAAAAGTGGCCATGTTTAAAGTCGGAATGGAATTCGATGTGCAAATTTTCAAGAGACCAGACTGGGATCATTCATACAAATTTCAACTCCATAAGCAGAACACTAGGAAAATAGGGTAATGTGAAGGTTAAAAGTCATAGCTTGATGGAAAATCAAAAGATAAACATTAAATGTTATGTCACATCCTTCCTGCATATCAAATTTCATAATGATACATGCAGAACTGGCTGAGTAGGTGGCAAAACTGACATTTTCAAGATGGCAACCATGGAGGCCATGTCTAAAGTCAGATCGGAAGTTTTAGAGACACCAAAGATGGGATCATTCATACAGTTAGTAGTTTCAGTTTTATGGGCATTGTAGCTATAGAGGAGATGTAACAAATGTAAAATTTCACAATGGACGTAAGGACAACTATTTCAGCCTTTCATATGACTTTCATAGAGCAAAATGATCCATTTTATCATGGCAATAGTCCAAGAATTTGAATCTGTGCCTGAACAGCCCTCGTATAAATTGGGTTACGCTTCATACAACAGTAATTATTCAGCCACTTCAGCAATGTTGAGTCAATCTCAAGGCCTATTGAGTCTTACAATGTCCATCTTCCAGAGCATGAAATATCAAGTTAACCAGAATACTATACTATTACTGCAGTGAACCTCACATTTAGTTCTGCTCAACGAAGAATTCTCAATGACATTCAACAACATTCAATTATTGAAGGCTATTCGATATTTCAAAGACTGTCCCAGTTCTCGGTAAAATACATTTATTCAAATGTAAACATATTCATTCAATGTTTACAACAAAATAAATAAAACCTTTTTCAAGCGTACTTTGATCCAGGAAGAAATAGCATCTAATATCTCTTGGATAACACAGAAACCAGAGACGCTGGTATTGCTGTATCATTGTTTAAACAGCGTCGGCCTTGGTGGGGTAGAATGTAAACAGGTGCAGCTCTTGGCTTCCTTCACGTCTCATGGCTTGCATATCATTATTTTCAACATGGTTACTAGCGAGTCCAAATTTACTGCCTGGGTACCCACCCCCTATTACCCGACCCTACCTGGGTACCCACTGTAGGTCTCAAGAGATAGGTAAAACATGTCTGATTGGGAATAGTTTGACCGTGAGTGAGTGAATGAGTATGGTTTTACGCCGCTTTTAGCAATATTCCAGCAATATCACGGCGGGTGACACCAGGAATGGGCTTCACACATTTTACCCATGTCGGGAATCAAACCTGGGTCTTCGGCGTGTCAAGCAAACGCCTTAACCACTAGGCTACCCAAACGCCCAGTTTGACCGTACTCCTGTCAAAATAAATTTAGATACACATATAATCCGATCTGGTCATGCATACACTGACGTTGACGGATGTTTTATCATTATGCAAACATATAAGGCCAGAAGGAATGTGTGCAAAGTCAGAAAGAAATGAGAACATTTATCACTTATAGTGTAACCATAGAGTTCTAGATAATTTGTGCCCTTAAACAATATAATCACGTGACTAACCACAGGTCCGGGTAGTCTTGTGGGTACCCGGGTCCTACTCAGTACCCACCCACCCCTGGTGCCCGAGTTAACCGTCCCAGCCCTAGTTACTAGGCCATGCTAGGCTAGTTTCTTGTTATTCTTATCACATTTCTGAGAAATGTCAGGTGTCGCATATTTACAGCGGCAATGCTGACACCTAGTCATGCACAGATCAAGGCACTCATCCAATCAGACGTCATCATTACAGCACGTGAGGCCATTTGTATTTTAACATAAGTACTGACGTGCTTATCATGATAAGGAGGGCATGCTGAAAGTGATTTTCCTGGTGATGATAGATCTGGTTGTGCTTTTCGACATGGGGTATGATGGACTGACAAAATGATCCGGTCATCATGATTCTCAAAAGCGTGACATCATTTAAAATGCTTACCTACAGGTTCTAGTCTCACGAGTTTGACAGTTTACAACATTGTGACAATTTACCAACTGTACTATTAACAAACTACCACATTTTGTTATAATGTTTAACAGAATAAATTACTAAGACCATGTGCAAATTAACAAGATGTTTATAATATCATGACTACAGTACAATAAAGGAATCCTTTCCATATTCATAAGAAATCAGTGTTTAAGAAAAAAAACAGTTTCGTTTTTCCACCCAAACAGATTCCATGGGGCATAAAGGGAAAAAAGGAGTGACAATTATATAGATGGATAACTGAAAATCAGTGATGATACCAGGTGTTCCCCAAAAGGGTAAGTGAGTGAGTGAGTATGGTTTTATGCCGCTTTTAGCAATATTCCAGCAATATCACGGCGGGGGACACCAGAAATGGGCTTCACACATTGTACCCATGTCGGGAATCGAACCCGGGTCTTCAGCGTGACGAGCACCTGCCACTCACATTCGCCACTAAAGAACATCAGTGTACAATGCTATAACTGACATGGTGTAGTTGAGGATTGACATATAGTGATTGTTCAATAACAGAGTTGAGCAGGTTTAATTGTCCTAATGAGTGACTCACCAGATACTGAGAGTTGTACAAGTTCAGGACTCGGTGGCCGTCGGAAGGTCCGTTGGAAGACTCTGAAGCTCTCTACCCAGTGCTCAACTCCTCTAGACCACCATGTAAATATAGATCACTATCTGACCAAAGGCCTCTCTTCAAGTCCCTGACCTTCCTTCTACAGCCCATCTTGACATGATCTAGTTTTCATACATGTCCTGCCTCATTTAACCAAACCTGTGGTTTATATTCAGGGACATCTGCAGTGGACATTAAGGTTGTGTATTATTCATTGTTCATTGTCTTCTTGATCACAGGTTGGCCCAAACTGGTGACCCAACTTGAATACATCCCCATCTGTGTGTGTTATAGTGAGGGGGAACCTGCTGGATTGACATAAGCAGTTATGTAGAGGGTAAGCATGCACTGGCCACTCAGTGAAGAGGTGTCCATGGTCAATGACTCCACTCAGGTCGCGGGACAGGTTAAAACTACCTCAGGTGTAACAAGTCTTCAGCACACAACAGCTGCTCTAGTTTCTGTGAGTGAGTCAGTTCAGTTTAACACTGCTTTGAACAGCATTCCAGTGATATCATGGCTAGTTGGTTTAATGTGGATGGGGTGTTGGCTTAATTTTTGGACGAAAGCCTGAACATTTATTACTTTGGGAAACCCATGAGCACTGGTACTGTGCGGACAACCTAGAAACAATAATTGGGACGAACCAGGATCATAATCCACAATCACAGGTGCCTGGCATGTTCAAGGGACATAACTCTACACAGCGAGTTGCATTAGATGACACACCACCACCCATGTAGCGGTACACGCAATGTGGGAAAGAAACGCTATTTTCTCAGAGAATTGGGTAGTCCTCTTAAGGAGTTATCTTAACACTCAATGTGATTATGTTAATTTACTTATCTGATCTGTTATCAGTGAAACAAATTTGACATTTGCAAGAATAAAACATTCCTTATTAATATGTAAGCCTAAATTAGAGGAATAATAAATTCCAACCAACCTGTGCTGTACAAATGGGAATGAACATTGGCCTTAGTCACTGAGAGCCAAGATAAATCCCTAGATGTGCAACCAGACCTCCACACAATGAGGTGAGGTGAAATGGGGTTTAACGTCGTGTCCAAGATTATTGCACTTACAAAGTGATGTGCATGCATGCGTGCGTGCGTGCGTGCGTGCGTGCGTGCGTGTGTGTGTGCGTGCGGCTGCTTGTACTAGTCCGGACTGATGCCGATTTATAGTGCTAGCTCAGTGAGATACCATGCCTCAGTTTAACATGAATACCTCACTTAGACACAGTATTTAGGCCCTTAATGCCTTGTGCCAGACAGGGTAACAACAAGTACCATCTTTTAATGTCTTTTGGTATGACGCGGCCGGGGATCAAACCCCGGACCTCCGGGCGGACGCTCTACCACTAGACCACGGAGGCGGTCTCCACACAATGAAGTTAGACCGGAAGTTTCAGAGGGTTGCGGGTAGGATGATATTGATGGCGGAGTGAGTGAATGTTATTTTATGCCACATTCACTATGTCAGCAATATTGCAGCTCAGCTACCACTGAATGTCAGCAATTAAGTTGGGGACTCAGTAAGGCAACCAGTGACTGAAAACATGAGCATAAATCACCAACAATACTACAAACAGCAAAGTGTTGCTATGGACCAACCATAACCCACATCCCTACAGAGAAATAGAGGGATTCTACCAAAGTTGATATGATCTGAGATTTTTTAAATAGCAATGCCAAAGAAGCTAATTCAAAAACATAGGCCCCCTAAAATATGTCTTTTTTTTTTGTTTTGGCAGAGATTTCTTATGAATATGAATTTCCCAAAATAGTGTAGGTTGGTTGTTTTTAGGGGGAGGAAGGTACGTTTGTTTTTCTTTGAAAAACTATAATTTGCACCACATCAGAAGAAGACTCCTTTCAAATAGATATAATGACTGTTTGATCTTGGAAGAAGTGCAAGCAATTTACACTAGTGAGGTGAGGTGAAATGGGCTTCAAAATTATATTGCGACGTGCATGCACGCACATGTGTGCGTATGCGCTAGTCCGGCCTGATGCCAATTTATAGTGCTAGTCCACTGAGATACCATGCCACAGTTTAACATGAATACTAGGGCTGCAACGAATACACTATGAGGTGAATACGATTCATATCATGAATATAGGATAACGAATACGAATACACTTTGAGGCAAATACGATTCATATCATGAATATAGGATAACGAATACGAATACACTTTGAGGCAAATACGATTCATATCATGAATATAGGATAACGAATACGAATACACTTTGAGGCAAATACGATTCATATCATGAATATAGGATAACGAATACGAATACACTTTGAGGCAAATACGATTCATATCATGAATATAGGATAACGAATACGAATACACTTTGAGGCAAATACGATTCATATCATGAATATAGGGTAACGAATACAAATATTAATTCACAATTACAATAACAACTCAGCAGTTTATGCATTAATTATTATATTCAGTGAAACAATAACATCATAAATTATTTGACATGGTGTGTTAATTATTAATAAATTAAACATTGATATACTGCACTTATCCAGGTACTAGTATCTGCTCAAATGCGACAATGACCAGTGAAAACAATACTATCAAATTTAATATTATAAGAATGTTGTCATTGAAAGAAATCTCATCTTCCCGAGGCAAGAGAGTTAACTGACTATAAAAGTCTAGTTTCCACCCTTGCCAAACTAGGCTGGTATTATGGAGTTACATTTTGGCTGGACTAACGAGTCTATGCATAGTCCAATCAAAATCTCGCAACAAAATCGAAATCCGGTTCGTAAACTGTCGCGCAGATTTCGGTCGATTGCAGGATTTGCAAAGCATGTGCACCGCCAACTCGTTGTCAACAGATATTTTCCAAACATTTTCATGTTTTTAATAAAGGTCCTCGCATGATTTGATGCACTTAGCGATGTAAGACCCGTTTTATCACAACATAGATCTTGATTATCGATCAGATAGTCTTGACTGGGCGCCACCGTTTTGTTTGAAACAAATGCAAGTGATGGAATCTGATTGGTCCACAGGAGAGGCTTAGAAGGGACATAACTCGTAATAACCACTGGTGGCGCTACGATCGAGCCCAGGAATTCCAGCCAAGTTCGGCAAGGGCGGAAACTGGACTTTTAAAGTCAGTTAACTCTCTTGCCTTAGGAAGATGAAGAAATCTATGCACATAATATGTTGTTATGGATATTTTTAGGTACAGGGTATGTAAATATACATGATAGCATATTCATAAATATTCGATTCTAGTGGCCAAGAATAACGAATTCAATTCATGAATTGGTACGTTTCGATACACCGAATACGCGAGTGAATCGTAACAGCCCTTATGAATACCCCACAAGGACACAGTATACTGACTGGGTCTGTTTTGGGGGGTGAAATGCAGCACTATGCTATACTGATCACTGTGTAACCATCGGTTACCATGACGTCCCAATGAAATGACATCACCAATCTCTCTGCCCCTGAAACTGGTTAGTTTTACTTTTCACACTCAAGACACTGGTTATTACTGTTAATAAACAGAAAAAGTTGGAAGAAAGATTTTGGATGATAAACAAGATCTCCCCCTCATGTTTATTGGAGTTTCTGTATATGTGCAATCAACTTTGAGTACCACTTACGACAAGAATTACAACTATCCAGATCCCAGGTGACTCAGCAGCACATGCGAAATAATGTGACATGTTGCACATTGTATAATAACTCATATTCAAGTCTGACCTCACACTGCCTAGCATAGCTACAATCAATATTCAATTCATAGTTTGTATCCCACCAGACATGCTTGATAAAGCATATCTTTCACCCTATGAATTACTACATATCACAAAGCCTATTATCAACCATCCATTATGAAGCAAAATGGATGTCATTGGATAATAAACCAATCTTCTTCAATTGACGCACATTTGTTTTCAAAATAACTGCAGTTGCATGTAATTTTTGTGCCTGGAAACAGTTTTGTTTGTTTCTTTTGTCTGTTGTTTAACGCCGCCCTCAGCAATATTCCAGCTATACGACGGCGATCTGTAAATAATCGAGTCTGGACCAGACATTTCAGTGATTGACATCATGAGAATCAATCCATGCAATTTGGATACGGTGACATGCATCAACCAAGTCAGCTATTCAGGCTTCCACAAAGTGTTAGAAATTAAGTGTGAGTGTCATGGATCATTATGATAACTTTTAAAGGTGCCCTTACATTTAATTGAATACTATAGCTCCAGAACCCAGAAGTCTCCTTACAACTCTTAACACTGCTCCCAAATTAAGCCTATAAGATTCTTAAACAACTGAAATACTGTTCAAATACATCCACTCATTTAAATGAATTCATTATGAGACTTACAAACCCAGAGATCAATAATGAATTAAAAATTGAAAAGGGATTCTTAAACCTTTGTGCTAACCTCTTGACATACTTAAAAACTCAGGCATTTTTCTAACTAAAATTGAAAATTTGTTGTTATTAGGCCAGTCATAAATAAGGAACTATTGTGTTTCATGACACAGGGAGGGAACATGCTTTATTGTTTCAGCTTATTTCCATTGTTGATTACCAATTAATCATGTTAATAGGATCCACTGCAAATCTGACACACAACACAATGACAGGTAGTGTTCCCGTTTAACGGTAAATACCTGTTTTTTACCGGTGAAATTGGTCCTGGACCGGTAATTCATGTGACTGCCAGTCCCTGTGGACCGGCCAATAGAGTACCTTATAAATGTTTGTTGTTGAACAAAACATCGGCGATATTCATATAAGTATATTTTTCAAATGAAGTCAGCTTGTCTGTTACCTTCAGGGTTTCCCCTTGTCTATTTCTAGTGCAAGGAAATAACATTTTGCTTAGGTTCGAGGTTAAATATTCATTTGAAGCAACTTAGTCTTGAAAAAGAAAAAAAGAAAATTGCCACTGAATTTTGTGTGAATGATGTGTAGATCTAACTAAGTAACTTCAGAGATGGTGTCATGTTGAGTGAAATAAAACCATATAATTTTTATACGTTTATTTAATTGTTGAAAGTTTGGACTAGCAAAAATTAGGAGGGGACTGGTTTAGCATTCCAAAGCCACTGGGAACACTGACAGGGATAGCATGACCAATAAAAGGTCGAATCTGATGCCAAAAGGACACGTGAGTTGAAAAATTCATTTGTGACTAATGGCTAAAAATATTCCTGGCAGGGATAATTTAGAGACTCTGACTTGAGAAAGCAAAAAGTTAATTAACAAGCACTATACTTAGTTTGGGGTATGATAACTCTGGTTTCGGTATGATTTCTTGTGTGTATGGTCAAACTTATCTCCTCATCAGTCAGAAACCTGTGGTCTAAGACTCGTGAAGCTCCTCCTGGTCTGCAATTCATCATCGAACCATTTCTCTCTGAAGATGCTCAAACCATGCCAGTCTTATGTAATCATTATGTATGACTATATACACACCAAGATCTAAGTTACAAACAAGCCTAAAAACAAGTCAGTTGCCAACGAACGGAGAACAAAAAAATAATAATGTTCCAGCTATTGGATCATTGTCATTATTGATGGGTACACCATTAATTCCTCGTCAAAAGGCGACGGCCCCAAAACGGGTAACGAAGGATCTACATTTACATTGTACTTCTTACTGCGAGGGGTTACCCCCAGTTATTACATACGACGCAACTTTGAGCCAAACTACTTCTTTTTGACTCTTTCAATTAGAAAAAGACATAACCATTGACAGGACTGAGAAAGCAGTGATTACATGCGACGACAGCATATTGGCAATCATCCAAGTCAAAACACTCGACTCACCGCTCGTCATGTCTGAGAGCCACACGCGTGTGTTCATGTGTGGCGTCTTATATACATGTCAGATTACGTACGATGCTGTCTAAACCTTACCCGCGAGTCATTCGAACCCTTTGTGTCCGTCAGCGTCACATTATGCTATATAGCTCCATCCACCCGACAAGTAAAGAAACGCCGCACATCGGAACATTGCCAAGGAAGGTAGGATGACATTGCAACATTTTTCACTGTCGAGCGCGATGATTGGTCGGTTTGTGACTGCCGGGTTGTATCGGAGTGGTTGATTGGCTGATATGCGGTGCTTATTTTCTCATATCGCTCGGCGTGTCGTTCTTACATAAGTTCCTTGTACCGCTGTTATATAAGTTCCTTATATGTTGAACTGAGAGAATAAAATATTGTTCACATATGTGACTGGTACAGTTAGTTTGCATTCAGACATAGCTTTGTATGGATTTGTGAATTATAAGTAGAACGATTGTGTGATGTCACATACATAACCATTTCATATAGCACTGTTGCCAGTTGTGGTAATACACAACCATCGTCAATATGCATCGAAAGCCAAAGTAAGTTTATATGGAATAAAATAAGTATGTAGCGTCTTGATTTTATTGAATGTATTTTGAATCCCCTTAACAGAAAAGTTGATTCGGCAACCCTTAGTCCGGATTTGAAAGGGTGACGGGTATACTTTATGGACGCTATATCGTTTTGTTTTGGTGTTTGTATTGTTGAGAGTTGTTTTGTTTTTTTTGTTTTTTTTAGAGGGGATGGATGTGTGTGTGAGGGGGGGGGGGGGGGGGGGGGTGGGTGTTGGTCTCCAGCGTTATCCTGTCTATTTCAACAACAGCGTCGTTCTGGTAAACCATGATTTAATGACATATCTTATATTGAAATAAAGTCGCGATTGTGACTGATCGTTAAGAACACGCTTTATAGAGAGGCGGGACGATGGCGACTATTTGCAATCTTGGTATATGCGAGATACATTATTTAATCGATTAATTTTACTGCTGCTCGTACGAATACAACACATAGATGGAGATTGAGGTCACCTTAATTTAAACATATTTAATTACGAAAAATGAACTGGGTTAGTCACAAGCGAAACACTGTGAGGCCTTCTCCTATGTATTCACTTAAATTGTGGCTCCAGAAAAAGCTGTAAATAATGCAGATGAAGACAAGATTGTGATAAGCATGCATAACCGGTCCGAACGTATATATATACACATACATAACTATACACGTGGCTTCAAAGCCCTCTAAAATTGAACACATGTATTTACAAAAAATATGAACTTACAAATACGATGTACGTAACTTTGGGTGTTTTTTCGCTGACTGCGTCTTCTAAATATGGGTATGACATTGTTGCACCTCAATTGGAAATAGACGGCAATCCTTCACGTGACGTGTTGGCGGACACACATGCGCTTACTCTATAAATAGATCACAACAGCTGCACTGTGTATCAAGTGATTCCATTACAGTTTCGTCTAATGAGGTTGAAGTCAAATCATCTCCGGACGTTTCACTTGGCTCAATAAACTACTCAGTGTGACCGGGGAGACAGAATATATACAGACTCGCTTTGATTGTGAATCAGAATGAAAAGGTTCATTTCCTTTAATGAAATCGAATATTTTTGATAGCAGGCAGGCATAGAAAGAATCACGCCAGATAAAAAAAATACCACAAAAGACTTTCCACCCACGATGAACAAAAAAACCCGGATTTGTGAACTCGACTTTACCTAAACTCCAGTTCTTCGATATATCCATTAAACACTACGAATTCACGACCTAGATATATACATTAAACACTGTGAATTCACGTCCTTGATAGACACATTAAACACCGCTAATTCACGTTCTCGATATATCAATTAAACACTGCTAATTCGCGTCCTCATATATACCCATTAAACACTGCTAATTCACGTTCTCGATATATCAATTAAACACAGATAATTCACGTCCTCATATATACACATTAAACACTGCTAATTCACGTTCTCGATATATCAATTAAACACAGATAATTCACGTCCTCATATATACACATTAAACACTGCTAATTCACGTTCTCGATATATCAATTAAACACAGATAATTCACGTCCTCAATAAACACATTAAACACTAAACATTATACCAAAAGATGTTAAAAGATGGTACTTGTTGTTACCCTGTCTGGCGCTCGGCATTAAGGGACTAAAACAAGGACTGGTCGGCTCGGAGTCAGTATACTGTGTCTGAGTGGGGTATTCATGCTAAACTGCGGCATGATATCTCAGTGAGCTAGCACTATAAATCGGCATCAGTCCGGACTAGTACAAGCAGACACACAAACACACACGTACATGCACGTCGCTATATAAGTGCAATAATCTTGGACGCGACGTTAAACCCCATTTCGCCTCACCTATTAATATTATTAATGCTGTATATATGTGATGTGTTGTGTCGTTGCGATAACCCAGTCTGATAAACTTGGTATCACGTTCCAATAAATATGCAAATGCAATATCACGGCGGGGGACACCAGAAATGGGCTTCACATATTGTACCCATGTAGGGAAATCGAACACGTGTCTTCGGTGTGATTCATATCTCAGTCGGAATGCTAAACGCGGTGATCAGTTTGAGAATGTGCTATAACAAAGAACTATCCATGACAACCACAATGTCACTTTGAAAATTTATAATACGGAAATTAAACAAAACAACATACACCTTCATGACAAACACATAGGGTCAATTTGACATTTTAAAGGACGGAAATTGTTAACAGAACTACTTTTACCTTAAATACAATGGGGTCAATTTGACAATTCGAGTGACGTAAATTAAAGACAATAGTAAGTAGCTGAACTTGAAAAATGGACCGATATTACCTACCTCGACAATGAATCGCCGCGTGCTTTGTGTTCATATACCTTTAGGCGGCCGCAATAATTGTGATAGTGCATCTGAACCTTCCAGAAAACAAGAACGCTTTCCCCCGAATCGGTAATAAAATAACACGTGACATCGCAATTCGAAGAATATAATCCGGATACGTACGACAATAGCCGGAGGTAGTTTGTCTTATATCTTAGGAAAAGGGGATTTCCCGTAAGTGGATGACGTAAGCAGTTTACTGTGGCGTCGCTACAAATAGAACAAGCTGTAAACTACAAGTATAACGAACACGCTGATAACGAACTGACTGATATAACGAACTTTTTTTTTGTCTCGACATGTAAACCATTCTACGGTCGGAAACAGCGTGAATGTCATTATTTGTCATGTTATATTTGTCATATTATATTTCAATGGGGGTACAAAGTTCTAAAGTTTGGGAATTGTAACGTCATACTTTAGGCAGTGGTGCCTATATCAAGACAGAAGCATGACAGTTATATGACACTGAATACAGGCCACGCTTTATTAATTTTCTGTTTCACGGATATATTCCACACATGGTCGGTCGAAATAAAAATATATAGCTATGTCATTTATTTATTTATTTATTTATTTATTTATTTATTTATTTATTTACTGGCTTCTTGAATCACTGATAGCGATGTCAACATGATATGTATAACAATTGAATTATATTGTATAAAACGGTCTATATTACTAGCGGGGATTTAATAAAGATACATATTTTTATGTTTAATTTATTTCCTTTCCAGCTGCTTTTCAGAAGGGTCGGCGGGTCCATGAAACGAAAAATAAAATTGTGTGGCCTAAATGTTCCGATTTTTTTATGTACATTATATTCTACGTAGTATGAGGGGGTATGTATCTCCTTGATGAATGTCACGGTACAGTTCAGGACATCATGTATATTCATATACCTTTAGGCGATTCTTTAATCTGCTATAAGTCTCAATATGCGTCTTATTCATTGTATCTAAAACATGAAAAGGGATTATTCCGCCATTCAAAGTCCGCGTTGGTTGCTGGAACAGTGTATCTATTCCCGTGTGTAGCCTGCTATCAACAAGGTGTAACGGCTGCTGAAGACATAAGTAATTACTTATATACATGAACGAGTTACCTGACACGCAGTTAAACAAATTGGGCTGTACTGACATACCACACACGTGTTTAGAGATCGGGGTCATATTGGCATATTATTCTATATGTTTAGAGATCGGGGTCATATTGACATATCACCCTTTGTGTTGAGAGATCGGGGTCACATTGACATGTCGTCCTTTTGGCTTAGAGATCGGGGTCATATTGACATATCCTATGTGTTTAGAGATCGGGGTCATATTGACATATCATCCTATGTGTTGAGAGATCAGAGTCATAGTGACATATCCTATATGTTTAGAGATCGGGGCCATATTGACATATCATCCTATTTGTTGAGAGATCGGAGCCATAGTGACATATCATCCTATTTGTTGAGAGATCGGGGTCATTGCGACATATCATCCTATGTGTTTAAAGATCGGGGTCATGTTGACATATCGAGGTTATACCATCATCCTATGTGTTTACATATCGAGGTTATACTGTCGTCCTATGTGTTTACATATCGAGGTTATACCGTCGTCCTATGTGTTTACATATCGAGGTTACACCGTCGTCCTATGTGTTTACATATCGAGGTTACACCGTCGTCCTATGTGTTTACATATCGCGGTTATACCGTCGTCCTATGTGTTTACATATCGAGGTTACACAGTCGTCCTATGTGTTTACATATCGAGGTTACACAGTCGTCCTATGTGTTTACATATCGAGGTTACACAGTCGTCCTATGTGTTTACATATCGAGGTTATACCGTCGTCCTATGTGTTTACATATCGAGGTTATACCGTCGTCCTATGTGTTTACATATCGCGGTTACACCGTCGTCCCATATTACCAGAGACACTGGTTATATTGACTTCTATAGGTATGGTTTCACCGGGAATTACTCCTCACATAAACTGACTAGCATGCCTTGTACTTTCTTTTAAAAAACTATGTAATAAAGAACAATCTAATCGCTTCCTGGTATCCGTATTGAGAATTGGGTGGAAGACCTGGCACCCGACGGTGCCGGATGAACGACTTGTCGCAGCGAGTACCCTTGAGCGTTGGAGTAACGCACCAGTGATAGACACTCCACCTTCAGACCTGTTATACAAATTTTAAAATAGAAATACTTTCATCACTATATCATTTCCTTTGAGTTAGTATTGTTTTACGCCGCGTTCAGCAATATTTCAGCAACAACACGGCGGGGATCACCAGAAATGGACTTCACACATTATACACATGCGGGGAATCGAACCGGGGTCTTCGGCGTGACGAGTGTACGTTATAACCACTAGGCTACACGACCGCCCCTTTATCAAATGCGAGAGCCAGACTTCAAGTTTACTTTGCCCCGTTGGGGTCGCGGGCGGACCAGTCGTCTAACGCGCCGCGATTCGCTGTGCAGAGTTGCGTCCCTTGGATACGCCAGAAACCTATGATTGTGGGTTCGAATCCCGGTTCGCCTCAATTATGTTTCTAGTTTTGTCAGCACCAGACCCGTGCTCGTGGGTTTCACCGAAGTGGTAAACGTCTGAGATCTGCATCACCTCGAGCTTTCCTCCCACATTAAACTGATACGCCTTGATATGACTGGAATACTGTTAAAAGCGGCGTTAAACCCAACTCAATGTCAAATGCGAGAGCCAAACTTCAAGTCAACTGTGCCCCGTCAGCACTTGAACAACTGATAAACACAAGTGACACACGGTGGCATAATCCCTTCATATACGTGTAACTTATACCCTGCGCGAGTGGCAAGGCCTGACTTCATTGTAAGCTCAAACGTCTTCCACATTTATAAGACTACTCGCACTGTATGCTGATGATCCCTCCCGACATTTGTGATTAAATAATAATAATAATAATAATAATAATGAATATGGTTTTATGCCGCTTTTAGCAATATTCACACATTGTACCCATGTGGGGAATCGAACCCGGGTCTTTGGCGTGACGAGCCAACGCAGTAACCACTAGGCTACCCCACCGCCCCTGTAATAAGAAGAAAGACAGTATCCTTCGTTCCAGTGTGTAGGCTCATTTCAAAGCCATATTGGTTTTCATGTTGGTCGGATTTTTTACGCAGTTATTTGATAACTATTTCTTGGGAAATGAAACTGTATTCCTCATAATAAACAGGGCTTTCTTAAAAAAGATGCATTTTTGCGTTCGTAATTTCAAATAATTGTCCCCTGCCACAATATGGACCTGGGTTATAGGAATGGGTGCTGTCCTTTCGTCACGTTTCGTTTCCGAGCAGAACTCAAAAACCATGAGAGCTTATCTTAACCAAACTTGGCACATAGATAGGACTAGAGGTGAACTGGTGCCCTTTTGATTGTTTGGGTTTTTGGTGTGTTTTGGTGTGTGGTTATTGTGTGTTTTAGTTAAGTGTGTGTATGTTCTGAAATAGTTTAATGTTTAATAAACTGTTGTCATGATTTCGAACGTTTCAAATAGTCTTATGAGTTATCGACATCCTTATTCATCGATACGTAAAGCTGACAATACTTTGAAATAGATATCAGTACGAAAAAGGATATTCTTCAATGTCATTGTAAAAGAATCAATTAACCAAGTGAGAGTGAGTGACTGTTGTCAAATGCCGCAATCAGGGACATTCCAGCTACCATTAGCACCCCGGCCTAAATGTTAGTCAACTGCAAGAAAAGTGTAACTTTTAGTCCAACATCAAGTCTTCACATACTTTTTTTATTTTTGGAACTATCTCATGTTCTCAAAATACATATTATAGAAACACATTAATGTTACTTCATGAGTTCTCAAAACACATATTATAGAAACACATTAATGTTACTTCATGAGTTCTCAAAACACATATTATAGAAACACATTAATGTTACTTCATGGATTCTCAAAACACATGTTATAGAAACACATTAATGTTACTTCATGGATTCTCAAAACACATATTATAGAAACACATTAATGTTACTTCATGGGTTCTCAAAACACATATTATAGAAACACATTAATGTTTCTTCATGGATTCTCAAAACACATATTATAGAAACACATTAATGTTTCTTCATGGGTTCTCAAAACACATATTATAGAAACACATTAATGTTACTCCATGGGTTCTCAAAACACATATTATAGAAACACATTAATGTTACTTCATGAGTTCTCGAAACGCATGTTAAAGAAACACATTAATGTTACTTCATGGGTTGTCAAAACACATGTTATAGAAACACATTAATGTTACTTCATGAGTTCTCAAAACACATGTTATAGAAACACATTAACGTTTCTTCATGGATTCTCAAAATACATATTATAGAAACACATTAATGTTTCTTCATGGGTTCTCAAAACACATATTATAGAAACATATTAATGTTTCTTCATGGATTCTCAAAACACATATTATAGAAACACATTAATGTTTCTTCATGGATTCTCAAAACACATATTATAGAAACACATTAATGTTTCTTCATGGATTCTCAAAACACATATTATAGAAACACATTAATGTTACTTCATGGATTCTCAAAACACATATTATAGAAACACATTAATGTTTCTTCATGGATTCTCAAAACACATATTATAGAAACATATTAATGTTATTTCATGAGTTCTCAAAACACATGTTATAGAAACACATTAATGTTTCTTCATGGATTCTCAAAACACATGTTATAGAAACACATTAATGTTTCTTCATGGGTTCTCAAAACACATATTATAGAAACATATTAATGTTATTTCATGAGTTCTCAAAACACATGTTATAGAAACGCATTAATGTCACTTAATATGTAACTATTTTGCCATTTTCATTTAGAGTTTTGATTTTGCAGCATATTGTATTACCGACATTTAGCAGAAAACAGTTGGTCCCACGGTAAGTGATACTTCGATTCTATAGGTTCATAAAAAAACCTTTTATGCCTAATGTTTCATATATATTCATTATTTATGACAATAAACACTTGCGAACAACAATTCATCAAAAAAAGTATGGTATATTTATCTATATGTTGTAGTGCGCCATTGGCTCTATTATTCCTTTAAAGAAATGTTGATGTTTGATAAACTCATATGTAAAAATGCTATTTGGACTATTTGCTATTTTCTATTATTCAAATTGTTACTCAGCTTTGCCTAAGTCAACAATGCAGGTAGAGTTGTCAGTATGTGTCACAATTTTAATCCCTTAGTCAAATTAATCCCTTAAGCAAATGGCCGCCTTGATTAGCAAACCAAATATTTCATAAAATAAAGAAGGGGTCTTGCTGATTTGATTTCACATTAATGTTGAAACTTGCAGTTTTAGTAAAGGTATGGACACATTTTTTTCGAAATTAGGCAAATAATCAAATACGAACATTTTTTTACATGTTTTTGCTTCTGTAAAATGCCATTGTTGAGAAACCCAAACAATTCTTTAAATTCTGAATGGGAAATGATATGTGTTTTCAACATTAACATAACAACATGCAGTTTCAATAACAGAAAGGACAAAAATGGTAACAGAATGGACAAAAATCGTAACAGTATGGACACAAATGGTAACAGTATGGACAAAAATGGTAACAAAATGGACACAAATGGTAACAGAATGGACACAAATGGTAACAGAATGGACACAAATGGTAACAATATGGACAAAATAAGCAAATAATTCAATAGAAGTATGTTTTTATGTTTTTATAATGTTGGTAATCCTTACTGTTTTGAAAACGATGATATGTAACATTCTATATGATACATGACAGATTTATATGTTATTTAAACCATACTCAATTCCACCACAAATAGGGGCGGTCGGGTAGCCTAGTGGTTAAAGCGTTCGCTTGTCACGCCGAAGACCCGGGTTCGATTCCCGACATGGGTACAATAGGTGAAGCCCATTTCTGGTGTCCCCCGCCGTGATATTGCTGGAATATTGCTAAAAGCGGCGAAGACATTTTACGATCTTACGGCGTTATTACCAACGCCAGATGACCTGCAGGACAAATTTGTGCTTGCATTGTATGAGGGTACGCATAGCCTGGCAAAGTTGTGATGAGTGAACTAGCCTGTGTGTTGAATGCACGCAACATATCATCGACAAAAGCAATTGTTTCTTTTGGCCTGGAATTAAGGATTGATCCTGGTACCCTCATGACACCAGTATCTTATGTGTCATTCCTGAACAAAGAAGGAAATATAATTCTTGGTTTTAAAGAAGTGGAAATAATTTTGGGTTATTAGCGAAGTTCTTCATGGATTTCTCATTATCACTTAATTAATTACACATTGCTCTTAATGCAAATCTTGTTTAACTGTTCACCAACATTGTGTTTCTTCGGTTTTTGTTGTGAGTTTACAAATTCTTGATTACTGGAATTGTAAAAAGCATTTAACACAGTTGTGCTATAAAGTATTAGTTACAATAAAGTATTTGCGGTCTGATCATATTACCTTGAGCATTAGGACTAAATGCTGAGTGTTCATTCAGATATTGAGTACGTTCAAACTGGATGTTGTCTAAACAGTTGTTTCTATATACTGTTCTTTTCTATCAAAGGGTGATATGAAAAAAGTTCCAGCTCTTTCATATTCAAATAGCTGTTTTCCTATATGATTTTGCAATAAGAGTTTTTTGTTTTAATGACTTCAGATGTTTTAATGCATTTCATAAGAAAGCGCATGGCAAGATGCACTATGTAAGTGTGGTTTCTTAGCACTAGAATAGACCATGTGCATTGTCTTTTGTCTTTTTGTTGACTGCACACATATTTATAGCTTTCAATTCATAATTAATAAACATTTGACGTTTTCCGTTAGAATTTCCAAAAATGGCAATATTAGATCTGGACGCAACAACAAAGAAATTAATTTTAATTTGTCTTAAATAATTCGACAATTTCATATTGGTAACAGTATTATGGAAAGTTCCGTACTAATGTGTCATTCGGCCCTAATTAAAACCCTTCTTAAAATTATCATTACCCCCCAGCGTCACACACAATCCCGCGTCACACACAATCCAGCGTCACACACAATCAAGCGTCCCACTTAGACGTCCCACACAATCCAGCGTCACACACAATCCAGTGTCACACACAATCCAGCGTCCCACTAAGTCTGACCACCCAAACTAATTCTTGTTTGACCAATTCTTCTATGAGGAAAATATTAAACTTTTTTTCTTTTTTTTTGATGTGCGTGTGCGTGTGCGTGTGCGTGTGCATGTGCGTGTATACCGGCTATATTTCATGTGCTTTTAAACCAGGTATTGTTCCATAGCGATTCACGCAAACATGAAAACGCTAAAATTAGACTGGTTGTACATGGTGGTTAAAAACAGGTCCGTCCTATAGCTTGTAGGTCGGACATCCGCTGTTTAGCATGCATTATGTATTGTTCGAAGAGAATCACAAAGCGAGCAAATATAAAAAAGGTCCAATTATGTATATCGCTCCAGGTTTATCGTATATTTACATCCGACACATTTGCTCGTCATTCATAAAGATTGAGTTGCCGAGTTTGGTTTAACGCCACTTGAATATTATCACCGTTGGATTCGAACCAACGACTAAGGTATGAAACTCTGCAGAACTTTATGAATCAAAGATATATGCTAGGTATAAGAAACAATAAAGCTGGCTTTGAATAAATAAACTTAAGTATTCCACACCTTTTGCAACACTTGGGTACATAAATTGTTTCATTACGTTCAGTGAGTGAGTTGGGTTAAACGCCTCTTTTAACGGTATTCCAGAAATAACACGACATCTTAGTTTAATGTGGGAGAAAAGCTCGAAGTGATGCAGGTCTCAGACGTTTACCACGTGGTGAAACCACGAGCACGGGTCTGGTGCTGACAGACCTAGAAACATAACGGAACCAGGATTCGAACCCACAATCATGGGTTTCTAGCGCGCTCAAGGGAAGCAACTCTGCACAGCTAATTGTGGCGCCTTAGACGACTGGGCCCCCGTATCTCCACCTTACATGGTTAACACACATTTCAAATCTACATGGGCTGGGGTGGTCGGGTAGCCTCGTGGTTAAAGCGTTCGCTCGTCACACCGAAGACCCGGGCTCGATTCCCGACATTGATACAATGAGTGAAGCCCATTTCTGGTGTCCCCCGCCGTGATATTGCTGGAATATTGCTAAAAGCGGCGTAAAACCATACTCACTCACTCACTCACTCTACAACGGATGATGATGATGATGATGATGATGATGATGATGATGATGATGTGGTAAAGTTAGTTCAAATGTTTAATTCACGCCAATAACTAGAATTCGATTTTTTAGAATTTGGGAGGTGCTCCACACCTTCATATTCCTAGAATATTTCGAAAAGCTGCGAAAATGTACTAAAACCTTCATCACTTCATGACAACGTTTTTCTGAACCACACCCTTCCACAACAACGTCGACACGGACACCAGCACTAAATCTGATGCTGATCCCGACTCGTTTACGCATCAGGAGAGACGACTCGCTAGAAGAATACATTTAATGATATAATGATACAAACATCCCAAGTGATACACTTAAAAAAAATAAATTAATAAATATAATAAAAACATATACAATTAAACAAGCTGTGTTATTTCCATATGACTGATTTCTAATATGAAAGAATCAGTCAATTATCATATCCCCTTTTTTTTCTATTTGCTCTTTGTGACTCACCGCTTGTGACGTCATACCCGAAGATTGTATTATCACATTAATTGGTGTTAATTCAGAATAACCACATAAAAAAATGAAAAACAATTTCTGTACTTCTAATTATACAAGTATAAAACTATTCTTAACCTATAACTGATCATTTCATATCTTTTAACGTTGCGGTGTATAAGACTGCACGATAGATGAAGGTTTATAGGCGACCTATAGTCCCGCCCACGCGGACATGTCTGGTTATGAGTGAGTGAGTGAGTATGGTTTTACGCCGCTTTTAGCAATATTCCAGCAACATCATGGCGGGGGACACCAGAAATGGGCTTCACACATTGTACCCATGTCGGGAATCGAACCCGGGTCTTCGGCGTGACGAGCGAACGCTTTAACCACCAGGCTACCCGACCGCCCCTGTCTGGTTATGAATATTGTGGATGGGTATCACGTGAATAAATATATCTCCACCAGTTGTCAACGCGTATGTTGACGGGGAAATTAGCTCAGATTGAAGACGAAGAATACGTTGAGTCCAATCTTCTTTAGCCGGCAATAAAACAAACAAATACAATTACTAATAGAAATATGTCGAGCGGAGATTCCAACTCAACAACTACAAGTGAAGTCCAGCAAGCAGGCGTATCCTACTCGCGGCTGTACATACAGGTGCTGTCGGAATACCAGACTAGCTAACAGTAAAGATGTAAACATATATATACACTATTGGACAATAGACAGACAAAGAGACAATGGCGTTTCCCTGGACATTGGACTTATGGATGTGATAGATGAGTGAGTGAGTTGGGTCTAGCGCCGCTTTTAACAGTATTCCAGTTATATCACGGCGTGTCAGCTTAATGTGGGAGGACAGCCCGAAGTGATGCAGGTCTCAGACGTTTATCACTTCGGTGAAACCCACGAGCACGGGTATGGTGCTGACAAACCTAGAAACATAATCGGGCCGAACCGGGATTCTCGAACCCACAATCATAGGTTTCTGGCGGGCCTAAGGGACGCAACTCTGCACAGCGAATCGCGGCGCCTTAGACGACTGGGCCACCCGTGCCCCCTGTGATCGATGAAGATCTACTTGTTAAGCCGTCCGTGTTGAAAAAGGGTCGGATGCCCTCACCGTCGAATTGAAAGAGTCGAGCTGTTCTGAGAATGACAATTGAAGGTCCCAATGAAGCAATTGTTTGGTAGGCATTTCTGAAGCAAGTCTAGATTTTCTAGAGGTTCAACCTTTGAATCTCCCAACTCACTTGGGCTCCTTTTCAATTTATGTGTACTTGCTTGTTTCCGTCAAAATTAAGGTTACAACATTCAAGCCTCAGTCAAGCTTTCAAAAGGATTTATTTTAGACATGGAAGGAAATTCCAGATTTGACGTATCAGTGGCAAAAATGATGTCCAATACAATTCCCTATTTTGATTTGTACAATATGTTCCGTGTGTTTTTCAGGTGCATTTTGCATGGCTTCATGTGTTTGTGACGGGTGCCACCGGTGGGGCTTGATACGCTCACCTTTTCGCGAACACGTGGTAGCATCACTATTTCATATTGATTCAAAAATACATGCTCATGATATAGCCGGAATCGTACTATCAACTCTTCTTTCAGCATATATTTCTTATGCTTATGGAAAGGGTTTTGTCGCTTGCATTTATACCTTGATGTACGTGATATGGGCGTTCATTTTGTAATTACATAATATTTCCAAGAATGTGCTTGAAATATTACTCTCTCCACATGCTCGTTTATGAATTTTATTAGCTGCGACATCATAGCTAGGTACTGCTCCTCGTTTACTATCAGACATCCAGTGGTAGCCAATACATTAAGCTAGGATTCACGCCTTCTGATTACAACGTCCTCATTACGCCCGACGCTGTCTTTGCACCGGCCTTCATAAGTTCCTACAAATTACAGCAATGTCGGGGATTTTTTATACTCCTCCCTTGTTACAAAACCGCTTATCTTTATATCTTGCATGGTATGGACTCAACAAAGCTCCGTGGTCTAGTGGTAGAGCGTCCGCCCGGAGAGCGGAAGGTCCGGGGTTCGATCCCCGACCGCGTCATACCAAAAGACGTTAAAAAGATGGTACTTGTTGTTACCCTGTCTGGCGCTCGGCATTAAGGGGCTAAAACAAGGACTGGTCGGCTCGGAGTCAGCATACTGTGTCTGAGTGGGGTATTCATGTTAAACTGCGGCATGGTATCTCAGTGAGCTAGCACTATAAATCGGCATCAGTCCGGACTAGTACAAGCAACCACACAAACACACACACGTACATGCACGTCGCTGTATAAGTGCAATAATCTTGGACGCGACGTTAAACCCCATTTCACCTCACCTCAACAAAGCCCACTGAATTCCTGTTGTCGTGCAGAACTGATTACAGACAATGTGATAAAGATGCTAATGACTTTGCAAGAGTGTGTGTAAAATATGTCAAGCATATGTTTAAAATGGTGTTCAATTAACTCTGGCTCAATATATCGACATAACCATTCTGCATATTTAATGCAAAATAATATGTTGTTCTCATAAATGTTCATCTATTTTTTTGTACTCTTCTTTATGGAGGAATAAAAGGTTATATATTGGTCTTGTTCATTGGGTCATGTTTCAGAAAGGTTTGCCTGTATTCAAAGATGAACAGGATTGGGAACAAGGCAGATACGCACATTTTCACGATATTCCGTCATTTGCATTTTACACAGTGTATCGTTATGAAGGCGTGAATGGTATATATACTACCGACAAAAAATAAGAGAACTGATGAAATGATAGTAAAGTATAATGACGATACATGTCTGTGTAAAGTCTATTTCGCGCGTGTAGACCACTTTGGTGTGTCCACCATATTGGGCGATGCATGCACGGAGCCTTGTCGACCTTGGTATTGCCTACCATTCTGCCTGGAGAGATATTCCTAGGTGGGCCACGTTGGCGCGTGCCTGGTCTCTGGCTAACACTCACCGTTGGAGTGAGTGAGTGAGGTTTTACGCCGCTTTTAGCAATATTCCAGCAATATCACCAGAAATGGGCTTCACACATTGTACCCATGTCGGGAATCGAACCCGGGTCTTCGGCGTGACGAGCGAACGCTTTAACCACGAGGCTACCCGACCGCCCCTCTCTCCGTTGGAAAACATCCCACAGATGCTCTATTTGGGATAAGCAGGGGAATTAGCGGACCAGTCTAATGTCCGTATGCCTTCTCGTCGGAGTGAGTGAGTGAGTGAGTGTGGTTTTACGCCGCTTTTAGCAATATTCCAGCAATATCACGGCGGGGGACACCAGAAATGGGCTTCACACATTGTACCCATGTCGGGAATCGAACCCGGGTCTTCGGCGTGACGAGCGAACGCTTTAACCACTAGGCTACCCGACCGCCCCTCTTCTCGTCGGAGATAATCGGTGTCGAAATTGGTACAATATGGTCTGGCATTGTCATCTTGCAGTTAAAAAAATCCTACCGATAATTCTAACGAATGGGTCAACGACAGGACAGAACAATTTGTCAACATATCACTGGGAAGTCAGATGTCCACCCACAATACCCAAATGAGTTCGCCTGTCATGTATGATACCGTCCCACTCCATGGAACTACCGCCCCCATACTGATCATGGCCGAGAATTAATGCCCTTGAATACCGCTCGCCGCTACGTCGCCAATGGCGTTTTCTGTCTTCTGTGAATCGTAGGCAAAACCTTGACATAGTGTATCATAAACATAGTGTAACGCCCTTGGCGCGCAGTCCGTCCCTGGTATTGCCTAGCCTACCCTAATCTTTGCCGCCTATGGCAACCCGTTAGGGCCAACCCTTCACAGGACGCCATGCCTTCCGACGGGCTGTACAGAACCGGGTTTGACGGCAGATGTTGAAATGCGCCTTCCTGTTATTGTCGGAGTTCTCTATTGATAACTCTGAATTGTATCTATTACGTAGTGCAATTAATGTTATGATCCGATCTTGTCTAGGTGTCCTTTTTAGGCCTGTCAAGCCCTGGTCTCACTGCAACCCCATCCGTTTAACGGTACTTGTTCTACAGTCGAGAAATTACGTTTTTTCTTTGCCTCAGCCTCTGTGATCGTGTATTGCAGGCGATATTTCTACAAGGCAGGTGAACGCTTTCCTCTGCGACATGCAAGTTTGAAAACATCGTTTCGTGTAGCATTTTCTCATATTTCTCGAGTTCTAAAAATGTATGCTAAAACTTTTTCAATGCTTTTCAATGCAAAGATATTAAGCGGGGCACAAGCAAAATCGTTGGTTCCATCTTGAGCCAAACCGAAATTAATTGGTAGTAATGGCAGATAGCCGTCGCTTTTAAAATGTCAGCGGATTAAATATTCCTTGAAATTAGTTGCAATTATGTGTTATGATTAAACATAAACATATCAAGATAGACATAAATCATTTAACTTCAAATCTTGAGAAAATCGTCTTTCAAAGAGGTGTTAATTTTACATACATATTTGTACAAGTATCACTTGTCCCCAACTTGTATTTTCATGATTTTCATGATTCACATAAAACTATTTTCTATAAAAATAAAAAAACCCAGCTGCCCCCAGCCCCTGCCCTGAAGTGTGGCTTCTGTAGTTGTCATGTCTAAAATTGGAATTGGACAATTTTCACGACATTACAGCTTGGATCATCCATACCAAGTTTCAGCTGGATACTGTTTAAATTGATTCCTGGTCAAAGGTCATTTAACCCCACTAACACGGGTGTGTTGCCGACAAACAACAAAATCAAGGCTCATCTGTGGGTAAAAGATGCAACTCATCATAAACCAAAATCTAATAATCTAATAGGGGGCACAGTCGTCTAAGGCGCCGCGATTCCCTGTGCAGAGTCGCGTCCCTTGGGCCTGCCAGAAACCTATGATTGTGGGTTCGAATCCCGGTTCGCCCCGATTATGTTTCTAGGTTTGTCAGCACCATACCCGTGCTCGTGGGTTTCACCGAAGTGGTAAACGTCTAAGACCTGCATCACTTCGAGCTTTCCTCCCACATTAAGCTGACACGCCGCGATATTACTGGAATACTGTTAAAAGCGGTGTTAAGCCCAGCTCACTCACACACTAATAATTTAAGCGGTGACCTGACATTGACCCATTGGGTCACAGCCATAGCAGTCAATGCATGTTTGCATTTGACATGTCAAATAAACTGCATTTGTAATCTATATCATTCAACAGGAATGTGTGTTTTAACATTTGAAATAAAACATAATGACATGAATTTGACATCTTATATGACTATCTGGAGCTACAAATTACACCCCGAAACTGTGAAGCTTTCATGAATGTATTATCGCTGCGGGTTAATTATTTCGAAGTTAAGACTATGAAGGTGCGGCAACAACAAATTGAGTATTTGATTTTTGGCTAAAGAATACCATATTCTTTGTTGATGATTTTACGATTGAGCTTAAATGACTTTAATTAGCTAGTTCTACAAATAGAAGGGTTAAAAGATTTTGATTGTAGATTCAGATTCTTGAACCCCAAATGGATGATGTATTGTCAATTTCATGTACAGTAAACTACGATTATAACGAATTCAAAGGGACCACTAATTTAAGTTCGTTATAACCGTAGTTCGTTACAAGCATATATACAGCATAACGACAGCAAATAGTCGGGACAAAAAGAAGGTTCGTTATATCCGCTAGTTCGTTATAAGCGAGTTCGTTATAAACGTAGTTTACTGTATATATATTTGTGTTCATACATATTCCTTCTAAGAAACAGGGTTATTCTTAATTCATAGCCACAAGAAACACCATTGTGACGCGTGGGACCCCCTTGCACGCGACAATACAATCACACACCAGTTAGCATAGGTAGGTATCATAATATCAGACAGCAGGTATGGTGGTTCTAAGATTCAAAAGTGTTGACAAGATTCAGAAGTAGTGCACACTGACCTTTCAGTTGACGAAAATAATACTTTACTTGAGATTAACATGGAAATAATCGCACAGATTTTAAGAGAATGTTTTGACTGTACAAAACTGTCGGCACAAGTATTATGCCCCAACCCCCAAATGATTGATTGACGGGCCAGAAAGGTTACATTATGAATGACATGCTCTTTGTAAAAAAAGTGTAATTTATACAAATAAAGTTAATTAATACTTAACTCTCTCACTATCTCTCTCTCTCTCTCTCTCTCTCTCTCTCATATGTAAATATATCAATGGTGTACCTTGTGCAAGTATAACGTCTCTCGTGGCGTATGAGTTCTGTCCCCTCTGTTTTAGCGTTCACAAACCGCACGCCGAACATTTAATATAAAGATTTGAGCTGGACCGGACGTTAGGGTGACACGTCCCACCTGTCGTCATGGGTAGTTCAGTTCGGGCCAGTAACTAGAGACACTCCCCATATACCTACATCGTGATGCAAGGCCTATATACTACTACATACGGCTTGGGACATTGGCCTTGCATTGGCTTATCGATCGAGCGTCGTAACCATGGTCAGGGCGGCCGCCATACATAGACTGAGCACGTGGACGGACTGTGAATAGCTTCTATAGGTTACACACAACCAAATGTTTTCCCATAGACTTCTACAGTAACGTTATAATTTTTTTTAAATAACTAAGCACTCAACAGCTATTACCTGTACGCGGTGCACAGTTTGGCCTTAGAGCAGCAATAAAAACATAAAAAATGACTAGCTTAGCCAGCTCCTTTTCCGAGTACAGGAAGCTAAACACACCACCCCCAGTTTCGCACCAAATGTCACCTACTTGAAAATAGCTGTGGTCACATTCAGCATCAGTCATCATGTTGAAAAAGACAGTACTAAATATAGAAAAACATAGTCAGTTTTAATAACAGGATGGATGTACATTTAAAAGACATAAAAATCTTATAGAATATCCTCCAATCACAGCCTGCAGATATCTAAACCGCACTGTCCCAACTGGTTCAGATTTGGTGTAGTAAAACCTGTACGACCACAGTGCTATATTTGTCAATTACGCCGCTTTTAAAAGTATTCCAGTTATATCACGGCGTTATATCAATCGTAAAATCATCAACAAAGAATATGGTATTCTTTAGCCAAAAATCAAATACTCAATTTGTTGTTGCCGCACCTACATAGTCTTAACTTCGAAATAATTAACCCGCAGCGATAATACATTCATGAAAGCTTCACAGTTTCGGGGTGTAATTTGTAGCTCCAGATAGTCATACAAGATGTCAAATTCATGTCATTATGTTATATTTCAAATGTTAAAACACACATTCCTGTTGAATGATATAGATTACAAACGCAGTTTATTGACATGTCAAATGCAAACATGCATTGACTGCTATGGCTGTGATCCAATGGGTCAATGTCAGGTCACCGCTTAAATTATTAGTGTGTGAGTGAGCTGGGCTTAACACCGCTTTTAACAGTATTCCAGTAAAATCGCGGCGTGTCAGCTTAATGTGGGAGGAAAGCTCGAAGTGATGCAGGTCTTAGACGTTTACCAGTTCGGTGAAACCCACGAGCACGGGTATGATGCTGGCAAACCTAGAAACATAATCGGGGCGAACCGGGATTCGAACCCACAATCATAGGTTCCTGGCGTGCCCAAGAGACGCGACTCTGCACAAACCTAGAAATCGGGACGAAGTTATCATTGGAAACATCCCTTCTTAACGTACATACTTCTCTATATGTTCCTATGGTTCGCGTGTCTTTGACGGTAAGTATATTACGGGCGATAGACTCTTACAGCTTTAGAGAAATCTGTCCAACGGATATATAGTCCTCACAGATCATAATCAGGGCAAATACGTCATTCGGACCAACCATCAGCGGATCCTGACAACGTTCGGCCGCTTGATCCGGTGCTGGGGGCTTATTACATGTTAACATGGAAATCATTGTGAAGATTCGGACCCGATCATCAACTTGAAGTAGCCCCTGCAATCTCAACGCGCCCACACACAAGGATTAAATGTATTTCTGTACAACTATCAGCCGTCTGTCGTTGGTCCCGGCGTAATCTCTTGCTGGAGAAAAAAAGCATTAACATTGCTTTAAAAGGTCATTGCCCTCCGAGTGAAAAGGATGTTGTCATGATGTGTACCGTCAGTCCAACAATCACACACTGACTGCCTGTATCCGCAGCAAGCTGGGCTTGTTTGTTAATTTCATTTTAAAATGTCACAAAGTGGGAAAATACAGGAAAATAGTAGTAGGTATACATATATATCAAAATACATATATGCTATCAATATTCGAGTTAATTCACATCAAAGTCAAAATTAGTTAATTTTCTGTAGACCTTTGGCTTAGTCCATCATCTTCTTTATATCAGTTTCATACATAGTACTTTCGCTGTCTCATGACAGCTCTTCAGTGTCATTGTCAGTTACACTGAAGAGCTGTCATGAGACAGCGAAAGTACTATGTATGAAACTGATATAAAGAAGATGATGGACTAACGTGGACTTTATTATTTTATTATATATATATATATATATATATATATATATATATATATATATATATATATATATATATATATATATATACAAGAAATGCAATGCCAATAATACAATGGGTAGCACATTTCATGGATTTTACGACTTCAGGTCTTTTTTGTATGCATAATATACATAATATTGCAGACGTTTTAATAACTCATCCATAAACTTTTGAATTTAAATATAGTTGGACATTTCCAATACAATTCTGGCAAATAAACTTTACCCAGTTCAGTGTAATGTTTACGAATCAATATGAAATGATATTCATCTTCAACAGACATATTGCAAACAGGACACATACGTAAACATGATTCAATAGATTGCCATCTACCCTCGTTCTGTCGTAAAGGTAAAACATTACATCTTAATTTAATAGAAACACTGCGAACATGATTGCTGTTACAAATCCCAAACCATGCGAAAATAAAATGTTACGACCAGATGCTACCCAAGTATTATGACCAATGTTGTCGAGATAAATCTATTCATTAAAACGCTGAACCCGTGAAGATCCGGGGTAGAATAGGTCTTCAGCAACCAATGCTCCCATAAAAGGCGACTATGCTTGTCGTAAGAGGCGACTTACGGAATCGGGTGGTCGGGCTCACTGACTTGGTTGAAGCATGTCATTGTATCTAATTTGAGTAGATCGATGTTCATGATGTCAATCACTGGATTGCCTGTTCCAGACTCTATTATTTACAGACAGCCGTCATATAGCTGGAATATTACTGAGAGCAAACAAACATTAAACGTTAAATGAGACTATCAACGATGACGTCACCTGAGTCTGCTAGCAGAGTACCGCACCCTTGGGATCAACAAGTGTGTACACCTTAGGTCAACCGATGTGTGACGTACGTCAGTTACCGTGTGCTAACACTGCTCAACTGGGGTATTTCTTGGTCAGCAGGGGTTCACTTGGGGTTATGAAATCCAACGCAAGTACTGCATTGCATAGAGACAGTCTTATTGGGCGTTATGGATACAGACGTGGGTTTTGTATACAGGTCACAGCACCGTTCTAGCTAAAGCCTTGACCTGGCTGGGCAGATATTACACAGTGACTATGCAGTTTGGATGTACGCATAGCTTCCCTAGAACGCCGTGCCATAGTAACGGCACAGCACATTGTTTACTTGTTCAAGGGCTCTTATGTGTTGCAGAAGTGTAGCCATTTTGTTATCTTGTGGAGGTAACTTTACATTCAGATATAAATATTCTCCCCGACGATACGAATGAAACACGTCGGAGGAAGTAGTCAGCTTTGTGTTTTGTTTAAATGTTTTAATATATATGACTGGACACATGAATTAAGACAATGAAAGAAGCATGACCAAAGGACTACTCACGTGCGCATGCGCCTTGACCTATGATATTACGCATGCGCACGGACAGCGTCTAAAACGCGAGATTGCGAGATCGCGAGAAAATGAAATGTCGCATTCTCGCGTTCTCGCGATTTCGTGATTTTTGTGGCCTAATTTGACAAGTCGAGATTGCGAGATTGCGAGCTTTTGCATTATGTCCAAATGTCGCATTCTCGCGTTGTCGACTTTTGAAAAAAAGTGCTATGTACCAAAAAAACGAGAATGCGAGATCGCGAGAACGCGAGATTTTGGCCAAATCTCGCAATCTCGCGATCTCGCATTCTCGTGTTTTGGGCATATTTAGCTCGTTTCCAAAGGTCGAGATCGCGAGAATGTCCCTTACAGTATTCCATACTGGACACATGAATTGCAACCAACCAAGTCAGCGAGTCTGACCACACGATTCATGTTCTCAGAAAATATAATTCGATATATAAAAGTATAACCCTATCGCAACTCTGAATTACGGGTGACCTGTCCCTCGTCAATCATTGATGAAAGTTCATCGCCAAGGCTCAAAAATAATTCAGTCAGGACAGATAACCCGTCAGTCCTCGTAGTTCGTAGGTTAATCCATGTAGTTAATATATTATTCAAAACTAACGACGATGTCGCTTTAACTCTTACAGGAGTGTTGATGGTTATCGCGGTGTTCATAAACCAGTTCTGGAAGTGACTTTAAGCGCATGTCTGCGTCGTGCTCCTGTGAAGGTGAAGGTCACACTTAAAGTAAATAGCGTAAATCTTTTTTTGGCGAAGTATTCCTAGTGACAGGTGAATGAAGGAGTTATCATAAACAATTGGTCCATTCTTTGTGTGGAATTATTAAAACTGAAAGCTGTACTTTGTCCATAAAATACAAAATTTATACTGCGTTTTTTGGAAACTGATTCCGAACCAGTACTGTCGCTAGGTGAGGAGGTGAAATGGGGTTTAACGTCGCGTCCAAGATTATTGCACTTATATAGCGACGTGCATGCACGTGTGTGTGTGGTTGCTTGTACTAGTCCGGACTGATGCCGATTTATAGTGCTAGCTCACTGAGATACCATGCCGCAGTTTAACATGAATACCCCACTCAGACACAGTATACTGACTCCGAGCCGACCAGCCCTTGTTTTAACCCCTTAATGCCGAGCGCCAGACAGGGTAACAAGAAGTACCATCTTTTAATGTCTTTCGGTATGACGCAGCCGGGGATCGAACCCCGGACCTTCCGCTCTCTTGGCGGACGCTCTACCACAAGACCACGGAGGCGGTCTACTGTAGCTAGGATCTCAATAGGATTGATGGGTTAGTTTGTTACGTCATGAGCATCGATCTACGCAATTGGGATACGATGACATGCATCAACCAAGTCAGCAAGCCTTTTACGGCAAGGATTGGTTGCTGAAGATCAATTCTAACCCGGATCTTCACGGGTCCAATCGGACTGATGAGGCACAAAGAGTGAGCTATAGCTGACGTCATAAACCTCAATACAGTAACTTACATTGCACCCCGTGGGGATTCCGGGTTAGGATACGTCCCCTCCCAGCTAACACGAAAATGTTATAAAAACACCCCTAAAACATTTCACGCAAAGTTCCGGAAATGTTTTAGTCTCGTGAACTTGTATAGTTCCAGAAACGTTTCAGAAACATTTTCTGTTAACATTCGGTTATAACGTGCAAAGATGTTTTTGCGAAATGTTCATTCAATGTATTTGAAAACGTCATATGAACGTGATTTTGTATAGTTCCATAAACGTTTCAGCAACATTTTTCTGTTAACATTTATTATGACGTTTCAAAAATGTTTTTGAAAAAATATACCAGAAAAGCTTTTGAAAAGGGTTTATTCACGTGAAGGTGTATGATTCTGGAACCGTTTTAGCAACGTTGTCTGTAAACACTTAGCTGTAACGTTTCAAAAATGATTTGAAAACGAACCAGGGCGTCGGAATAGCCCAATGTTTTGTTCAATGTTCAAAACTTATAAACAAGTATTTGTCACAAAGTGACGAAATGTCCCCCGCCTGTATATACACCATAGTACCAAATATGAAGACAATCCAGCGATTAGTTCTTGAGATATTGCGGCAACACCGTTTTCCAACTCCAAAAACAGATTTGCCTGCTGTGACCTTGAAAATGGGGTCAAGGTCACCAAAACCGACTGGTGTATGCGGTGTCTGTATATACACCATAGTTCCCAATATGAAGACAATCCAGCGATTAGTTCTTGAGATATCGCGGCAACACCGTTTTCTAACTCCAAAAGCAGATTTGCCTGCTGTGACCTTGAAAATGGGGTCAAGGTCACCAAAACCGACTGGTGTCTGCGGAGTCTGTATATACACCATAGTTCCAAATATGAAAACAATCCAGTGTTTAGTTCTTGAGATATCGCGGCAACACCGTTTTCCAACTCCAAAAGCAGATTTTCCTGCTGTGACCTTGAAAATGGGATCAAGGTCACCAAAACCGACTGGTGTCTGCGGAGTCTGTATATACACCATAGTTCCAAATATGAAGACAATCCAGTGTTTAGTTCTTGAGATATCGCTGCAACACCGTTTTCCAACTCCAAAAGCAGATTTGCCTGCTGTGACCTTGAAAATGGGGTCAAGGTCACCAAAACAGACTGGTGTCTGCGGAATTTGTATATACACTATAGTTCCAAATATGAAGACAATCCAGAGTTTAGTTCTTGAGATATCGCGGCAACAAACAGGTGGGACGTACGGACGGACGTACAGACGTACGGACGTACGGACGTACGTACGGACGGTCGTGAATACTATATCCCCCGCTTCGCGCTTTCGCGCGGCGGGGGACAACTATACAAATGTATGAGGATCGAGTAGTCAGGCCCGCTGACTTGGTTGATAGAACAGATTCAAGTTTACTGGCAGCGGTCATATAAACTGGAATATTGATGAGTGTGGCGTTAACGATACATCCAGAGGTTTGAAGCACAGCTGGTTGCGGCCTTGATCCTTGAATTGATCTGTCGACACAACGCTCCTGCTCATGACTTTCATGTCTGGTGTTGCAGAGAGAGATTTGTCACTATAAGTGAAATATTATATCAATCATTCAAGTTATACAGGTATTTCGATATTAATTGAACAATTTACTGTTTTACTTTATTGTAGCGTTTTGTAAGATTTTCATTTTTATGAATTACTACTACTACTACTACCACTACTACTACTACTACTACTACTACTACTACTACTACTACTACTACTACTACTTGGTGGCAATTCATGTGTCCAGTCCAATATATTTAAAATTTAAACAAAACACAAAATTGACTACTTCCTCCTGCGTGTTTCATCCATATCATCGGGGAGAATATTTATATTTGAATAAATATTTACCTCCACAAGATAACAAAATGGCTGGACGTCTGCAACACATGAGAACCCTTGAACAAGGAAACAATGTGCTGTGCCGTAACTATGATACGGCGTTCTAGGGGAGGTATGTTTACATCCAAACTGCACAGTCACTGTGTAATATCTGCTCAGCCAGGTCAAGGCTTTAGCTAGAACGGCGCTGTGACCTATATACAAAACCCACGTCTGTATCCATAACGCCCAATAAGACTGCCTCTATGCAATGCAGTGCTTCAGTTGGATTTCATTACCCCAAGTCAACCCCTGTTGACCAATTTTAACCCCAGTTGACCAATGTTAGCACACGATAACTGATGTGCGATACACACTGATTGACCAAAGACGTATATACAAAATCTATATTCGTGTTTGGATTGACCTTAGTTGTACACACTTGTTGACCCCAAGGGCGCAGTGCTCTGGTTAGCCGACTCAGGTGACGTCATCGTTAAAGCGAGTTTCATTGATTCAGTCGTGAGTGAGTGAGTTTGATTTTACGCCGCTTTTAGCAATATTCCAGCAATATCACGGCGGGGGACACCAGACGTTTCAGTCGTGAATAACAGCGTTTTAATGAATAGAATTAACTTGGTATTGATAGCATATATGTATTTTGATATGCCTCAGGGAAATTTAACTTTCGGTCGTTGTTATAAATACTTTAGAATCGATAACGCAACAGTGATGCATCATGCCTGCCAGGTGTATCACTCTCATCGTTCAGTTTCTACGCGTTATTTCAAAATTGGCATTAAATAGATAAGATACCATGACAATCTTGTCAAAAAATGAACAATGAACACATGGCTGTTGTGTTTCTCCCTCTTCTGGAAGCCATGTTGTATTTATATAAGTCTGCGTTCATAAGACAAACGGAATGTTTCTCTGCAAGTTACAACTGATTTTGATTTGAAGAATTCATACTGATATGAAATATTCTATTCCTCGTGTGGAAGGCACAGCACCCGCGTTGTATACAGTTTTTAGAAATAAGTTGTCTGAAGAAACCAATCGTCTGACACAAGAAGAGAGTTATGTAAGAATATATATAAAACATCTTGATGTTCTATTTTCAGCTAAGTCCTTGAACTGAAAGCATTAAGGTTCAGTAATCATCCTGGCACACACCTTGTACCCGAGTGTATACACACAAATTGCATTATGCATCCTTGATTCAACAAGTTTAAGTTTAAGTCAATATTTGCTTAGCCATGAAGGGCGGTGTTATGTTGGTATTTCGGACAGATGAAAAACGTGTTTATACCATCGTAAACTGAAGTGGCACCTGAAATTATCGCGGCGCTAGACAGTGTGGGGTATGTCGTGATATGTTTAAATAACGACACATACATTTCAACAGTTTCCATGTACTTTGTAAGATTAAATTTTAAAACCCCTGCAATCTCAACACGCTCACACACAATGATTAAATGTATTTGTGTACAACTATCTCCCTTCTGTCGTTGGTCCCAGAGTAATCTCTTGCTGGAGAAAAAAATCATGTTTTATTTGTGTTTAAAGGTCATTGCCCTCCGAGTGGAAAGGATGTTGTCATGATGTGTACCGTCAGTCCAACAATCACACACTGACTGCCTGTATCCGCAGCCAGCTGGGGCGGCCTCACGAGGTTACTCATCTCTGTAATGCATGGTACGGTGTACTTTAAGACCAATGACAATGCTCGTTTTATCATCTTAAAAACTTGTTAATTTCATTTTTAAAAGTCTAAAACTGTGAAAATACAGGAAAATAGCAGTGGGTATATAAACACGCGGATGCAGCGCCTTTCCACACGAGGAATAGAATTGTTTATATCAGAACGAATCCTACAAATCAAAATCAGTTGTACGCTCGTAACATGCAGAGAAACATTCCATTTGCCTTATAACGTTATCCATTAATAATATACATGCCAAGGTTATATTAAGTAAATAATAGTCTTTTGTTCAATTGTCATTTTTCCCACGAGTTTCATCACGTTTGAGACCGCCTCCGTGGTCTTGTGGTAGAGCGTCCGCCCGGAGAGCGGAAGGTCCAGGGTTCGATCCCGGGCCGCGTCATACAAAAAGACGTTAAAAGATTGTACTTGTTGTTACCCTGTCTGGCGCTCGGCATTAAGGGGCTAAAACAAGGACTGGTCGGCTCGGAGTCAGTATACTGTGTCTGAGTGGGGTATTCATGTTAAACTGCGGCATGGTATCTCAGTGAGCTAGCACTATAAATCGGCATCAGTCCGGACTAGTACAAGCAGCCACACACACACATACACGTGCATGCACGTCGCTATATAAGTGCAATAATCCTTGGTGACTTTAATGCCCACAGCCGTCTTTTGGAAGACAGGAATGATTCATGCAAATAAGTCAAAATGGTAGAGGAATGGGTTGAGGACGACAATCTCATAACTCGAAACAACGGCAATCACACACGTTATGACCAAGTCAACACGTGGAGTTCAACTGACCTTACAATTGCCACCAACAACCTCGCCTCACATTGCCAATGGCAAGTCCATGACGACACTTGGGGAAGCGATCACCTTCCTTCACTCACCTACATAGGTAGCCCCCCACAATTAGAGGAACAGCCCAATCCTCAGCCCACATGGGACTATTAAAAGGATGATTTGAAGGAATGTATATCATTCAAATCCTCAGAAATTGCCTCGGATAATCCTGATCTTTTTGCCAAAATCTCACCTTAGCAATTATTGCATCAGCTGAAAAATCAATTCCGAAAAAAAGGACCACAAAACTGGCAAAGCTCCGGTACCATGGTGGAACAGGGAAATAGCAAAAGCTGGGAGAGTGAGAACGAAAGCCCTGAATAGGTCAAAAAGAGATAAATCAGCCTTCGCCCAAGTCCGAGCACCAGGACAAAAGTAAGACAACTCTAAAAAAGAAGATTCTAAAAAAGAGTCATGGCAGACCTTCTGCAAATCCCTTAAAGAGAAAACAAATGCTGAAACAGTCTGGAGCAAAATACACGCAATCAGGGGTAAGCGTAAACCCACAAAAATTCCCAAGTAAGCCAACGCCCATACAGTCAAAGAAAAGGCCAACATTCTAGCTGAGCACTTCTCATCTGTCAGCAGCAACACAAATTGCAGCAAAGAATTCAAACAAGAAAAAATGCTTATGCTTAAGATCTCAAAACGGCCGCAAAGCAAGCATCTGGTATACAATATACCATTTACTGTGACAGAGTTTGACGATGCGATACAACATCTGGTCTTCACACAACCAGTTACAAGATATTGAAAAACCTACCTGATCAAACCAAAAGCTTACTCACTGAGTTGTATAACACGATATGGTCCAAAGGAAAAGTCACAAAAGCATGGAAACATGTTGCAGTTATCCCGCTTCTAAAGCAAGGGAAAGACGAAGCCCTACCAAACTCTTATCGGCCGATCTGGTTACGAAAAGCCATGGTTACGAAAAGGCTCATGCATCACCTTGAAACTGGTAACCACATGAAACCTGACCAAAGCGGCTTCAGGAAGGGACACTCATATCTAGATCATATTCTAAGACTGGAAAATGAAATTTAAAAAAGCTGAATTAAACAGACAATACCTAGCCGCAGTATTTCTGGACATGGTATGGCATGACGGACTCCTCACAAAACTAGCACAAAACGGAGTAGAAGGGAAAATGGCAAACTTCATAGACAGCTTCCTGCAAGACAGGTCGCTATCAGTTAAAATAGGGAACACTCAATATGATAACATGTCACTGGACAATGGCACCCCACAAGCCCAACCGTTTTTAACATCATGATCAATGATCTTTTTGATCATGTCAACTCTCCAACCCAAACTTCTAAATTCGCTGATGACGGAGAAATATGGCTAAAGCATAGAAATATTTCACAAATCCGAAAAAAAACTCCAGTCAGCCCTGGACGGAGTAGAACAATGGTGCAATAAATGGGAGTTTACCCTTTCAAGTGAAAAGTGTTGGAGTTCTACTCAAACGCAGGGGGAAAGATGGTATTATACCCCCGTGTCTCCATAAAAGGCAAACCAATCAAATTCGAAAAATCCGCAATATTTCTTGGGGTGATCCTTGATCAACACTTCACTTGGCGCAAACATATAGAACATGTGGAAAACAGATGTCAAAAAGATCTGAACGTATTATGGGCAATTTCGGGCACATCTTGGGGCACATCGAGGGACACTCAGCTGGACCTCTACAAATCACTTATCAGATCAAACATAGACTATGGTTGTGAGGCCTTTCACTCAGCATCAAATACTGTCTTGAGCCGCCTCGACAGAATACAATACAAAGCCCTAATGCTGGCCACAGGCGCAGCAACAGGCACTTCACTAGAAGCACTACCAGTAGAAACGGGAGAACACCAATTGAAACTAAGAAGAGAGCAGGCAATATAATCGTTTTGGGGACGAACATCAAACCCTTTGGTTAAACAGATATGGCAAGACAAAAACACTCGAGATGAAGCCCTAGCTCGGAAAAATTCCCTCACTAAAGCCATCTGGGATATTAGTACGAGAACTCATCCAAAGTCACAATTGTGATGACATTCAGCCACCAGAAAGTCACTACAAAGAGTTACACCCTCCCTGGACTTTAAAAACTCCCAAAGTTGACACTGCTTTAACATCAGTAGTCACTAAAAAGGAAAACCCAAACCTACTATGATCAGTAGGTATCACTAGACTGCAAACCACCAGGGACAGCTGGGCCCATATATAAAGTAAACTACGGTTATAACGAACTCAAAGGGACTACCAATTTTAGTTCGTTATAACCGTAGTTCGTTATAGGAATATGTACAGCATAACTACAGCGAATAGTCGGGACCAAAAAGTAGTTCGTTATATCCGTCAGTTCGTTATAAGCGTGTCCGTTTTAACCGTAGTCTATTGTACACTGATGGATCCAAGAATCCTATCAACAACAGTGCTGGTTACGGGATCCATGTCCACAGCTCCAAACCCCAAGCACATTAAGTTCGCCTGCCTGATGGTCAGTCAGTATTCACTGCGGAATTAGAGACAATTCATCATGCTCTCAAACTCATACCGAAATTTCCGGAAGCAAAGGCAGTCCTCCTATCAGACTCGCTAAGTGCACTTCAAGCCATCAGCGGCAGAAACTCAAACTCCAGGCCAAACACAGTCAATAATATTCTATACGAATGTACAAAACTATCGGACCAAGGGAAACAGGTGGAGCTGTGTTGGATCCCCTCTCACATAGATGTTCATGGAAATGAAAAAGCAGACACACTGGCGAAGCTAGCTCTAGACAAAGCGGAGATACAGCCTATTTCCTTTAGTAAACTAGAGATAAAAATAAAAATCAAAGCCTCTATAGCCCAAAGATGGCAAGCCCAGTGGGACGCAAGTAAGATCAGCAGATGGCTATACAAAATTCAACCCAAGATCCAACAAAAACCAAACACATACTCAAATGAAAGGAAAGTTGAAATTGCCATCTCATGCCTCAGACTCGGACACAAAAAGCACTATGACAAGGTTTGTTCATCTTGCAATCAGGCTGAATCCACAGGGTTCTATTGCTGAATCCACGTGTTACTGGAATGTCAAGACCACGCCCCAGCCCGGGCTCGGTTAAAACAAGAATTGCAGTTAGATCCGCTATCTGTCATAGATCTCCTAAAGCCAAGTGATGCAATAACGAAGGCCAAACTAACTCTATTTCTGAGAGATGGACAGCTACTCGCACGTATATAAAAAGAGCAGCCAAGGATCCAAATAAAATTATATCAATATACGAAAATTGAAATCATATCAATGCAAAACAGAAATTCTGTGAATACCAAACTCGCAATAGATACTCGTATGTGTACCCTACTCACACACATGAGTCCCAAAGAGGGACAGGTCAGCCGAAATTGCTTAGGCAGAAGGCGACCTCTTAAACACTTAATGCAACAACAACAACAACAGCTTGGGTCATAACCAAGACGGGTTTAAGTTTAATAGAGTATGAAACATCACAGCGAGGCACACAACAGAGTAGTTTTTAAGGTTTCTTGTACAGTAAGAGCACCACTCGACAGACTTGTCAACACTGGAAATGCATCCATAAAGCCTGCAAAGGAGAATGTAAAAAAGTCTGAGACTTTGTACGGAATATCAAAGACCACACCCTTCCCCGTGAAGATGCCGACTGTCTCGAGTTTGTGAGCAGTTTGAGGAAGAGGGCCAGAGGGGAGACAACCCACATGCATGAATTGTACAAGATCAGGCAACTATTGCTCTACTGTCCTCCTTCAGCAGTATGAGCAGTTCACTATACAGGCATCGTCAGAAGACCATTCCAGTGCTGCCACAGACCAGGGCTGAGGTGGATCTGACTGAGGATTGGACAAAGATCATGCACGGCCAGCCCTACCTTCTATTCAGTGACGGGAAGACAATAAAATCATGGCGTTCTCAACACAACGTCAACTGGAGGCACTTCAGTGTGGAGACCGCCTCTGTGGTCTAGTGGTAGAGCGTCCGCCCGGAGAGGGAAGGTCCGGGGTTCGATCCCCGGCCGCGTCATACCACAAGACGTTAAAAGATGGTACTGGTTGTTACCCTGTTTGGCGCTCGGCATTAAGGGGCTAAAACAAGGACTTGTCGGCTCGGAGTCAGTATACTGTGTCTGAGTGGGGTATTCATGTTAAACTGCGGCATGGTATCTCAGTGAGCTAGCACTATAAATCGGCATCAGTCCGGACTAGTACAAGCAGCCACACAAACACACATTCGTGCATGCACGTCGCTATATAAGTGCAATAATCTTTTACGCGACGTTAAACCCCATTTCACCTCACCTCGCTTCAGTGTGGAGGATGACACAGGATCTTGGCTAAGGTGTCCCCTACAAAGGAGATCCCCATGTGAAGCAATGGACATGGCACTGCCACACCTCCCTCTTGGACAAGTACAAGACACCTGGTTGGACGCCATGGATGAGACACCTGAAGTTCCCCGTTCTGAGGACTTCAATGACTTTATGGTGATGAACTGGGTTGACTTCGAAGCCAGTTTTCCCCTTCATCTTTGGAACCATTAGACAACAGGACCGCGTACCAATAACGATCTTGAGGGATTTCACAACCGACTCAATCGAGAACTACCCCACGACCATACGAACATCATTTAAGTTATCCAGAGAATTGAAAGGGCTGACCGCTCTAAGATGTCCCCGACTGATTTTGGAGCCGCTCCACCCAAACGCAAGGGAGTCTACAGAGAGTCTGAAAACCATCGCGAGAGGTTGAAAGTATCAGCTTCTCCGGGGACTCAAGACTCCACTCCAGTTGCTCCAACTCCAGGGTTGGAGTAAACAAAGACTATTCAGAGACATTAAATTAAATTAATTAATCACCAGGGCTAATAAAGAATTTTAATATATTTATGGCATGATATGTCTTTGTGTGAATATACTTCACATAAATAAAGTACAAGTTTGCTATTCTACTTTTCTTGGATCACTCCATTCTAATAGTTAGGTAACATAGGGTAGACACCTATGTTGCCTTCAACCATGACTTCAGTGCCTTCAGCCATGACCTATGTTGTGTGTGACAAATGGGACGTGTAACTAATGGGAGGATACCGAGGCTTCCGTACATAAAAACTTACCCGGCGTTTAACGGAGATACTAGCGTGTATTCGGGGAAATACGGTACGTTGTGTGTCCTGAACGTTGTATTACTATGCACATGTTGGAATGTCGGTTGACCTTTTGGAATGTCTGTTGACCTTTTGGAATGTCTGTTGACACGTAGACAGACAATGTCCCAGTCAGCATTAATTTGTGTAAATGAAAGTTGTAGTTTTACGTCGCGATCAATTCTATCTATACTGGAGCGAACTGTAAAGAATCGAGTCTGGACCAGGTAAACCAGTGGCCGATGACATGAGCAACAATTCACGCAGTCGATATATGTGACCCACCAGGAGAAAGAGGGCCTTATGGGTTCTGGGATATAATTGTGTTGTGGCGCCTTAAAGAAAGACGTTTGACGTCAACTAACTTCCGTAAATATCGCCATTTGGCGGATACTACAAACATCCTATCCTATTTTTCTCCCGTTAGTTCCTAATGTAATAAAACCATTTCAAAACATTTCAGCTTACATGTCTACTTTCAATTAAGCAGACATTATATTTAAAAACTGCAACCATTACATAAACAGTTATAGGTCTGAAAATGGTGCTTTGCAAAAAATGAGTCCAAATATTTGATGCCATGCATCTCAGTAATAAACATAAATTGAAGCTTCTGTATTGTATATTATGGTTCTAGGATACCGTAGATTTAAAATATATTGAGAAATCTGATTTTTCACGCATAAGGTTCCTTTCTCATGGTTTGTCACACATAATGAAAACACGCGATCAGCTAGGTCTACATTACACCAATATAGGGGCGGTCGGGTAGCCTTGTGGTTAAAGCGTTCGCTCGTCACGCCGAAAACTCGGGTTCGAATCCCGACATGGGTACAATGTGTGAAGCCCATTTCTGGTGTCCCCCGTCATGATATTGCATGAATATTGCTAAAAGCGGCGTAAAACCATACTCACTCACTCACTTAGACCATTATGTTCCTGTCTGAGGTTATGACCGGATGAGGGGGCATGATAGGCACAGAGTAACCCATCTCTAATTCACACCTTCGTTCGTAAACCCCAAATCAGATGAGGATGGCGCAAGTAATCACATCCCGCACGTTTCATCACAATGCACCTGACGTGTGGCCGGTTTCCACTTAATATATGTCTATATTCAAATATGCTTTGTGTGTATACATCAGTGTAGACACTAAGGCCGAAAATCTGACTCTGATAGTCCCACTGTGTCACGTGATCGAGGCAGCTCTCCAGGCAGACGCCCTATCCACCAGACCACGGAGGTAAAGATCACTTAACAAGGGGGGTGCGCTCATAATTATATATGACGTTGCCTGCATCAATTATCTGTCTGCCAGACGGCATATCTATGTTGTATGACTCGATCATGAAAACCTGACACTCTCAACTGTGCACAACGAATTGCCGCGTCTGAGACAACAGCATGTACCCCTGCACGGCGGTTTTCAGATCGGAACATAATACAGAATACATAGAACAGGTTTTTGTCAAATATGTTTTTATCACTTCGCCCTTCGTTGAGGTCAGCAGTGAAAGCTTTTATAGAGAATTAAAAGACGCTGTGCACAGTAATTTATACCAGCCATATATAACTGTGGGTCGCATTTATAAAGCAAACATCTCAGCAAATTTAGAAAAAAGTTGTCTGGAAAAAAAACAATCGTTAGTTTAAGTTAATATTTGCTAAGCCGTGAAATGCGTTTTTATGGTGGCATTTAGGGGAAAAGGACGGTCACCAAACTCGAAAATGACACATGAAAACGTGTTTATCCCATCGTAAACTCAAGTCAGGTATTTATTCATCTTTTTAAGCAAAGGTTATTTGATAACCTTCAACAGTCATGGTGTAGTTCTATCAATAGTATATCTGATACCTTTTATTATAAACATTTTAAATCCCTGTTGAATGTAGAAAAATATCTTACACTCCCCATACCAGTATATCTGAGAATATGTATGACTCGTTTCAGATGTAGCAGGTTTAAACTTGCAATTGACTTGGGGAGATACACAAATGTCCCATACACTGAACGATTATGTAAGTATTGTATTGAAAATGGTATATCTTTTATTGAAGATGAATTTCATGTTTTACTTGTATGTGAGCGTTATTCAGCCCTAAGAAATATGTATCTTAAACAGTATATCAAGTTTCAAACTGTAACATCTTTTACTGAAATTATTTCATCAGAAAACTTTGATGTTGTATATAACACATGTTTATATCTATATAAAGTCCAACGGCTAAGAGAAACTTAAATCGACATGGCATGCGTAGTTCATGCAGTCAACCATTGTCTGTATTATGGGCCTATGGCCTTCTTACTGAATAAACTGTCTGTCTGTCTGTCTGTCTAAACTCAAGTGGCACCTGAAATTGTCGCATCGTTAGACATTCATGGCGTAAACCGTGACATGTTCAAATAACGACACATACAGTTCAATATATTTTTTATAGCGGTCGTGTTTTCTTTGTAAGATTATATCCTGAAAATAAGTTGTCTAAAATGTTTTTTGCCTGATTTGATCAATAAAAGCGACAAAACCCTTTCCATATTCAATTGAAATCTCTGCTAAAAGTCCAATTACGATTTTGACTATATCATGAGCATGTGTTTATGAATCACTATCAAATAGTGATGATACCAGGTGTTCGCGAAAAGGTGAGTGTATCCTGCCCGGCAGATGCCCCAAACTGCCAAAACAGGTTCTTGAAACTATGTCCGCAAAGGAACTCAAAGCTCGCTTAATCCAAGAAAGGCATGCGCACTAGGCATTTCCTCCCACTCCCTGGCTCATTCGTACTTGGTATTACCCACCACTCCCTGGGCGCATGCGCATGACCCGACGAAGAAAGAATTTGTTTATTTGTTGTTTAACGCTGCACTCAGCAATATTCCAGCTATATGCCGGCGGTCTGTAAATAATCGAGTGTGGACCAGACAATACAGTGATTAATGTCATGAACATCGACCCACGCAAATGGGATACGATGACATGCATCAACCAAGTCAGCGAATCTGACCATCAGATCCCGTTAGTCGCCTCTTACGACAAGCATAATCGCCATTTACGGCAAGCATAATCGCCATTTACGGCAAGCATAATCGCCATTTACGGCAAGCATAATCGCCATTTACGACAAGCATAATCGCCATTTACGACAAGCATAATCGCCATTTACGGCAAGCATAATCGCCATTTACGACAAGCATAATCGCCATTTACGACAAGCATAATCGCCATTTACGACAAGCATAATCGCCATTTACGGCAAGCATAATCGCCATTTACGACAAGCATAATCGCCATTTACGGCAAGCATGGGTTGCTGAAGACCTATGCTACCCCGGATAACACCGGAGCTCTCTGAATAATTCCCCAACTCTCCTACAAATGTATACTACTTTCTGGTAAAATTGTTGACTTCGCGTAAATCTTTGTACCTGATCGTGATCAATCCTATTGTACGCGACCTATTCTACCCCGTTATCCCCACGTGGCCCAAGCCTCATTAACAACCCCAGAGGAGCAGGTACCACATCCTTGTATGATGAATAATGAATGGTACTATCTATTCTATGTTCCAAGGTCTGGTGCCCATGATTTTGTAAAGCTGAGCAATTGTGTCGAATACAATACAACGAGACTGGGATAGATCATATAGAATATGAGGTGAAGTTATAGATGCGATGTCAACAATTATACCAGAAAGTAGTACATATTTGTAGGAGAGTCGGGAAATTGTATTAATAAAGTTTAGAGAGAACAGATCGAGGTGTCATCAATGTTTCGTATGGCAAGCCGTTTTCACATTTATTACGCAATTACAGATATCTTCAATTGTTTTAGAGATATCGGTATTTTATTTAAAGATATCAATAATGTTTTTAAGACATCAAAAAATAATCAAAGAAATCTTAAATTCATTTCTGATATCCATAATACAATTACTGATATCTTAAAATGTTACGGTGATATCAACAAATTAGTTTGTGATATCTCTAAATGTAGTAAAGATATCATTAAACAATTACCATCCTACAGTACATAAATATATTAGAAATAAATTCAAGATATCTTAAATTCAATTCAAGATATAAGCTATACATAATCACAAATGCATTACAGACATCTTTAATTCAATTAGAGATATCTTTAATTCAATTCGAGATATCAATAGACATTAATTCTGACCGTTACTGATATATTTTGATATCTTAATTTTGATGATATCTTTATATCAATTATTGATATCAGTTATCTAATTTAAGTAACATTAATGTAACATCTTCAATAATGGCAACAATCGAAGATATCAATTATTAATTATTGATATCTGTATTTAGTTTCAAGATATCAGGAATTGAATTATTGACATCATAACAAAACATGACATTTTGATATCTTTAAATCATATTTTGATATCAATAATCGAATTTCAGATATCAGCAATCAATTCTTTTCAAGATATCAGTAATACGCTTCGTCATATCCTTAATTCATTTCGTGATATCTTACATTTTATTGCAGATATCTACAATTATCTGCATTTAAGATATCTTCAATTCCATTCAAGATATTTCAATTCGATTCAAGATATCTTCAATTCAATTCAAGATATCTTTAAAACAATTACAGATATCTGTAATTCCGTAATAAATGTGAAAACGGCTTGCCATAGTTTCGTCTGCTTCCTGCGTCAGGTGATTCTTATATGACACCGCCTTTCCCAGCCCAGGGAGTGATAGTAAATGCCAGGTGCGCATGCCTCTCTTGGGTTAAGCTTAAGAGAGCGTGGATTTCGTTTCAGGGACATAATTTTGAGAACCTGTCTCAAATCAGGCAAAAAATATTTAAGACAACTTATTTTTAGAAATTTTATCTTACAAAGTAAACAGGACCGTTATAAAAACTATTGAAATCTTTGTGTTGTTATTTGAACATATCACGGTATACACCAGCACTGTCTAGCGCGGCGACGATTTCACGTACCACTTGAGTTTACGATGGGATAAATACATTTTTTAAAAGACTCTTTCGAGCTTAGTAACCGTCCTATTGAACGACATATTTTTTTATATGACACCTTTCATAGCTTAGCAAATATTGACTACAACTGGATCAAGGATATATAATCCAATTTGTGTATAAACACACTCGGGTACAACGTGTGTGTCAGGGATGTTTACTAAACCTTAAATTGCTGTGTAGTAATGTGTATTGAGTAGCAAACCTAGTTTATTCTATAATTCAATTGTTGATTGTATACCGTTTTTCGCCTGTCTGCTGGTTTCACACTAAATTCTTTTACGCTCAGATTTCTATGTTAACTATATTGTTTCAATTTGAGAATCGACACTTAACAATATTAATGTGCCTATGCGTATAAATGATACCGATACTTATATATATATTGTTGTAAATACATCTTCCCGAGGTGAGAGCGTTAACTGACTGTAAAAGTCCAGTTTCCTACCTTGCCGAACTAGGCTGGAATTCCGGAGTTACATTTTGGCCGGACTAACGGGTATAGTCCAATTAAAATCGCGTAACGAACTAGACATCCGCTTCGTAAACACCATGGATTTCAACGTACAGAATTCAGTCTACTGCAGAATTTGCAAAGCAGGTGTACCATCAACTGGGCGTCGACAGATATTTTCAAATCTTTTCACGTTTTTAATCAAGGTGCTCAAGTGATTTGATGCACTTCGCGGGGTAAAACCCGTTTTATTACAATAAAGACCTCGATTATCAAGTAAGATCGTCTTGACTTGGTGCCACCATTTTCTTTAAAGCAAATGCAAGCGATATGAGAGATGGAATCTGACTGGTCAGTAGGAGGGACATTGAAGGGACATAACTCGTAATAGCCACTGGTGGTGCTACTATCGAGCCTGGAGATTCCAGCCTAATTCGGCAAGGGTGGGAACTGGGCTTTTATAGTCCGTTAACGCTTTTATTTCTCGATGCTCACTACGAGTTACTGCTTACCTCAACAAATGACAAAAACCTACTTGACTAAAAAGCATGTTCTGTATATTATTATTTTTCTGAAAACGGCCACCCGCGCAGTTGTCCCAGCCACCGCAATTCGTTGTGCAGAGTTGTGTCCCTTAAGAGTGTCAGGATTCCGCGATGATGGTTCGAATGAATCGAATCCAACATTGGCCTTGGTTATGATCGTTGATATATCAGCACCATACTTGCGCAGCCTCCTTATTTACAGATATGCCATCTAGCAGACTGGCGCATCCTCCTTAATCACAGATATGCCTTACAGACTGGCGCATCCTCCTTAATCACAGATATGCCATCTGGCAGACATATACTTAGAGCAGGCATTGTGAGCGCGCACTTCTTCTTTAGTGAACTTTACCTCCGTGGTCTAGTGGAGCCCGGAGAGTGAAGGTCACCGGTTCGATCTCCGGCCGCGTCATACCAAAATTAGTACTTGTTGTTACCCTGCCTGGCGCTGTGCATAAGGGTATAAAACAAGGACTGGTCGGCTCGAAGTCAGTATACTGTGTCTGAGTGGGGTATTCATGTTAAACTGCGGCATGGTATCTCAGCGGGAAGGCACTATAAAACCGGCATAAGTCGGGACTCGTACAAAGACAGACAGAGAGGCAGACAGACAGACGGACAGAGCTAACGCTAGGTAAAAGTCTCCAACTGTCAACTTTATGAAATCCAACGACAAAAAAATAAAAATCCAAAAATTCTAAGTTCAAAACATGTATAAATCTCAAATCATATCAGAAAATCCACATTTCAAACCTTACACTGCACTTCTTCTATTAATACAGAAACTGTTATCTAAATTTAGAAAAGTATCCATGCACTATTTTCAAAGTTATAGGTCGCACAAACGTTTAAGTAAAAAAAAGAAAAATAGCTGTATTTTTTTTCTTCAGAAAATCTAAAAATGGAATCAAACTTGGGACTGCACCTCTCCTATTGTTATAGAGGGTGTTCACCAAGTTTGAAAAGAATCTATGCAGTGATTTTCAAGTTATAGCTCGCACAAAATAATGTCATCGGAAGGACGGAATTCCTTGGTATAACAATATACCCCCGCCCTTTTAGGTCTGACTGCAAAATAAAACACCTGCTACAAAAGCCACTAAAAAAACAAAAATCATAAAACCAAAACAACTGACAGTAATAACCAAACTACAAACAGGCCACACTAAGTTAAACTCCAACCTACACCAAACCGGTAAATGCCCCACTGCAACTTAAAAGAAACTCCTGAACACGTACTACTAGATTGCACACGTTACCAGCAACAGAACAACACTACAATCCACACTAAACTGCAACAATCAAATGACACTAGCAACGTTAAACAAACAGGCATACTCGGCCGCATCTAAAAACTACAACAGACAAGCTGTCACTAACCCTAAAAATCTAAACCTATAAAAGCACACAGCCACACAACCTCACAAAAAACTCCATTTAGTTCCCTCTGCCATCTGCATGGCATATTTCAAAATTCCAAATTTGTTCTCCACAATTAAGTAAGCAGCCCTAAAAGCCCCCCTAAAGGTTGCCTCACCTCACAATAACTTGACATAATCCAGTTAATTACATTTATGTTGAGAAATGCAAATCTCCAGCTGAAATGAAAGAGCATTAGTGGATGTAGGCATTAGTGGACGCCGCCCATCTAACTTAAGATGCTTCTCAAAGAAATCTCATATTGGAAGAGTTCATTCCTAGCATGGGTATGTTGTTTTCATTGTGTAGGCATTATTCCACACTGCTTTATTTTTTTGTAGGCAATAGTAACTGTAGGCAAAAGTGGACGTAGGCATTAGTGGCTGGAACCTTTCGGACATACCCTTTTCGACCAATCATTAAAAGGCCTGGCGGGCCCGTGCTCCATATACGCATATGTCGGAAAGCGCACGTTAAATTCCCAATTTAAGTAAGTCATTATTCATGCTAAGGATCTATACCGAAACGTCGCCTTTTCAGTAAATAAAGAAGATGTTATCCATAAAATTGTGTCTACCTTGTCATCAATCAACTTCTAAGTAATGCCTATCAAACAATTTAAATCCTTCGTATATTCTTCATTAAGCAAATGGTCTTGAGTTAACCCATTTTTCCAAAAGGATAACTTTGAACAGTACCCGAAATAAAACACATAAATTCAACTCTGCTGGTATGGGAATCTGACCGTTCAAAAAAAGTGAAAAAAGTAAATATTGCAAATATAATTAGTGGCTTTCGGTCTTGTCTCGGCATGTATTATGAAGAACAAAATATTCAACAGGCACATAAAATACTAAATGACAATAGTCATGTATTATTCTCTGAATATGAATTAGCACCTTCAGGGCACACTTACACAAAGCGATCTTAGCGCTAAGATGATCTTAACTCCCATACATTAACATAGGCTTAGCGCTAAGATCGTTTTGTGCAAGTGGGCCCAGGACATTTGCAAGCAGATTCCGCCAGTCTTTCATACGGACTGCTTTTAATATTATCAAACGGCATTACATGTTTAAATTACCTACCAATCAACTACTGTATACCATGTTACCAAATACTCTGTGATATATATCTATTATGTATTGTTTACCACTAGACCTATCTATGTGCTAAATTTGGTGAAGAAATATTGTACGGTTTTATTAACATAAATTAATTTTAATAATCGAACGCCCATACCGTTGAGAAGGTACGACACACTGTCCCAGTTCGGCTTGCACAAAGCGATCTTAGCGCTAAGATGATCGTAACTCCCATACTTTAACATAGGCTTACAGTAGTCGTAACACTAAGATCGCTTTGTGCAAGTGAGCCCAGGTTCCGGGTGAAAGGAACCACGTGACTGCCGGCGCCATCAATCTCCTAACGTTAGCAGGGAGGTATATTTCTGCGGCGCTTCAATCACTCAAGTTGGGAGAGTGCAAGAATTAATCGTTGGCGCATTCATGTTCACCCGCGTCAAACAGGAAGGTGCAAAACATTCTGAATAACTCTGCGATGAATGTAACTATCTGTTTAATTGCACATGTTTCGAATTCAAAAGAATAAAACGTTTACCTCTTATGTTTTAAAATCCAAATATTTAATAAGTATCAATCATGCGAAAACTGTAACCTAAACATATGCAATCCTAGAAGGGACATTGTCGCTCTGTCGCATTGCCACTTTGTCGCCCTTATAATATCACGCAAAACTTTAAGTGTCAAAACCACGGAAACCTGTCAACGGACTGGTGAAAAAGATAGATGAAAAGACTAAATACCGTGTGTTTACATTTTATGTGGAAAATTGTTTTGGACTGATTATATCATCTATTCTGTTTTTATATATTAACCCACTGTCCACTCATACAGTATTCTCTGTCACGGACGATACGATAAATATGCAAATGAGGTCATTTAGCAGGAAACATATTCAGCAGGCTCTAAAATGATGCCATGCCCACATGCATAATGTTCCGATAGAGGCTTCCCGATGTGTGAGTGCGTATGTCAACAAACAACGCAGATCATTTGGCACTATATAATAAATGGGGAAGATCACTTACTTGTTATATTTTTACGCGAGGTCAAAATTTACCTTAGTGAATTATTTCAAGAATGACATCAAATGATGACTAGATTATTAGCCGAGCGTGTTTCCGTATCGTAAATTTATAGTGTAGGCTATGGATACATCCTTGCATGATACAATATGTATCAACAATCAATCAATCACAAATCAATATTATAATCACTTAATCACAAACCAATCAATGGTACTTTACGTAAAACAACAGCATCATTCAGAGATATGATGGAGTGAATGGCTTAAGAACATATATAGGAGACTAGTGCCTCTCTAATGTCATAAGAATGTTCAGAAAAAAACGAATTTAATTTACAAAGAAGTGTTTCGTAAAGTAATTTTTTTTTTATCAATTTACACTGGTAAATGTTTAAAATAACAATTACAAAATATAATTTAACATTCATAATGTAATAAATGATACTTATGACACTAAGGCACACCATGCATGCTTATAATATCTTTCTATCGCTTACGTTATGGCGATGTAACTTCATGATAGCGGTAGTGTTAATCCTATGATGAAACTAGATTCACGTCATTAGCAGACTGAAATTAATTTAATTCAAAAAAATACTGCATTCATTTAGAATATTTCGGAAAATCTGTACATAAACGACGCTGGGATTACAATACACCTGGGCCCCGTTCCACAAAGCGATCTTAGTGCTACGTTGATCTGTGCCTATGCTGAAGTATGGCAGTTACGACCAACTTAGCACTAAGATCGCTTTGTGGAACGGGTTCCTGGACAGGTCAGCGAATAGGTTATAGTTGACGGAACTTTCACAAGGCTCATGCATGCGTAACATTAAAAATGAAAGCTAATATTCCAATAATTCACAGCCTAATTGAAGAACTGATATTTTTTTAATATAATCGACTTCCGGGCGATACACATTAATGTTGAGTGCTGCGACGTTCGCTTCCTCAAACTTTCTAGCGGCTGGTATCGTAAAGCAACAGGTCGCATAGAGTGATCTCCCTTAGAGCGACTGCAAGCTCCTTCCCAGCGTGTGACACCTTCGTTACACTCTCGGTATACAGAGCTCTGCGAACGGGATATCGCTATGAGGAGCTTGAGTTGACAGTTCGTTATTTGGAGTATGTTTCAGAAGCAAATATTATGTTATCTTTTGAACCAAAGTGATAATGACTGATGGACCATCTTACGGTGTTATAGGCCCATATCCGATAGCCGTGAGGGGTCCAACAGTCGAGACAATACCCTGCCTCACGTGAACTCGTTTGAGCTGTTGTTGGCAGCTTAGTTTTGTCTTGACTGTTGGACCCCTCACGACTCTCCACTTGAGTGATTAGTTATGGTTCGTGTTGAGAGTATCACTCCGAGTCTAAGTCAAACGCTGTTTTACAGACTATACTGATCACATGGTTTAATACTATGAGATACAGCTGTAGGCAAGTCAAACACCATATATGTGGATGCATCAGTTTATTAAGGAGGAAATGTGAAGAAAGCTGTTTATGAGGGTCCTGTTGGGGTATACTGTTTAGCAAAAAGTGACTAAAAACAACTGTCAAAAACGTAAAATGAGTCAAATTTAAAATGTAAAACATAACCCTCCTCTATAATAACTATAACTATATTGTTGATCATAATCGTGCTAAATTCCGTCTTTTGATCCAGACTCGATTATTACAGACCGCTGTCATGTAGATGGAATATTTCTGAGTGCAGCGTTAAACAGCAAACAAACAAACAAACATAAACTCATGGTATGATTTCATTTCGGGCTTCTTCTTTTTTAAGGGGCATGCGAGGTTAGCTGCGATCAATGACTTTATGAAACTGGCAGATGAAGTTTTGCAAGCAGCAAAAAGTTTATGGGTCAAGAACTTGTTAAATTAGGATGCATTATGGGCTCTGGGTGATGCTGCAGTTCTATAGACCATGTTTCCACTTCCTCAATATTTTTTGACTTCATGCTTACCAGTAGTTGGAACATTCTGAAAAATATACAATGTCCTCGCACATCTTAGTTATTGCACCCGTGAACATCCGGGGTAGATTAGATTTTCAGCAACCCATGCTTGCCATAAATTGCGACTTTGTTTGTCATAAGAGGCGACTAATGGGATCGGTTAGTCAGGCTTATTGACTTGGTTGATGCATGTCATTGTATCCCAATTGCGTGGATCAATGCTCATGACATCAATCACTGGATTGTGTTGTCCAGACTGGATTATTTCAGACCACTGTCATAGACCTGAAATATTTCTGTGTACATGTTAAACAACAAACAAACAAACAAACAAACTTAGTTATTGCATCTCCTTTCTAAACAACGTGTTGTCTATTTAAAGAGGAACTGCTATAGAAACTAAGAAACAAAGCCAGCCTAGGTTTAGCTACCAGAACATGTAGCGCAGTACCTCGCCAAATAAAAAAGTTAGTTTTTTTAAGTTTGACAGTTTACAATGTTTTGTTTGTGTTTCAGGATTTGGACATGGATGCATTGCATAAAGCTATATGTGCTGGGCAGATTGATGCAGTAAAGAAGCAGGTTGAGGCGGGTGTTGATGTCAACCATGTGTATGGCATGCAAGGAACAGCTCTGTGTAACGCCATTTCCTCGCATCAAACACGCATCGCTGAGTATTTGGTAGGGGCTGGTTGTGATGTTAACGCTACTGATTATGATGGAGAGCCGCCACTGTTGCTTGCCTTAAGGAAAGATGACTTAGCAGTTGCAAAGACATTAATCGATCATGAACTTTGTAATCTTAACAATGTCGACCCTGTGACAAAACAGACTGCTCTCTGCTATGCCTCATTGAACAGGTTAGTTGACATTGTAGTTCAACTAGTTGAAAGTGGTCGTTGTGATGTGACGAAATCTGACACTGACAACAATACTGCAATGCATCTGGCTGTGTTGAAGCAGCACCAAGATGTCCTGAAGATTCTGTCTAGAATTCCAGAGCTGAAGACTCTGTGGAACAAGGGTGGACTTGCGCCGCTCCACATCGCTGCACTGAATGGGGATATTGAAACTTTAGACCTGCTGTATCCTAGCAACACAGGAGCCCAACATACTCTGATGGAGCCATTATTTGGGAAAGTGGACTTTGAGACTAGCAGTAAGCATCCAACCAAAGATCTGAGCATAAGAACTCGCTACACCAATGATACCCCGTTACACTACGCTGTGAGAGAGAGTCATCGACAAATGGTGGAAACACTCATCAAAAGAGGGGTTAACATCGATGCTCAGAACAACGTGGCTCAGACACCATTGCTGATTGCATGTGGGAACAATGACCTTGACATTGTTCTGCTCTTACTGGAAAACAGAGCAGAACCAAACACACTGGGCACGCTCAGCAACATCACAGACTCCGTGACCATCCTGTTGCTGAGAGATCGGCAGATCAGTCCACTGGGTGCTGCTGCATACTGTGATAACTTGCCTCTAGCTGAGACTCTGGTCCATCATGGAGCGGACATGAACAGGAAGGATGATCGGGGCCAGACCCCTCTCTTTGTTGCCTTCATTCAGAATTCTCCTGACACAGCCATGTTCCTGCTGTGCACGGCTCTGGAACAAGCCGTGGACATCTCATCCCACAACTACTGCGGTGACACCCTGCTCCATGCTGTTGTCCGGTGCACGGAGAAAGCGTATGAGTTGTCATGTTTCCTCATAGGGTTGGGATGCCCAACAGGTGTCCGGAATCGCCTAGGTAACCTGCCAATCCACGAAGCTATTGCTCATGAGAATGAAGATGTAGTCCGAGCTATTGTTGATGAAGGTGGTGACGTTACAGAACTCGACAGGAGTGGGACGTCACCCATGCATTTGGCAGCCTTAGTGGGAAATATAGAAATTGCAAAATTTCTCTTAGCTCACGGCGCTGACATCAATGAATTGTCAGACTGTGGCAAGACTCCTCTCTTCATGGCTCTAGAATCAGAAATGGTGACATTTGCCCAGTTCCTAGTCAGGAGTGGATGTAAACTGACAATGGAGAGGTACCTGTACGAGGATTTTGACTTTGATCATAGTGACGAGGAAGACCTTCCGATGATTCTCCTGGACGAGGAGGGCTTCCATGAATGGCTGAAGGTCCAAGCAGGGACTCCGCAGAGCCTGCTGACTCTGACTCTTGAGAGTATCAGGGATGTCTACAGGAAGAATCCAAGCACTTTCATCAACATATCATCACTTCCACTCCCAGCCAAGCTGGTTGACAAACTGCTGTACAGAGACCTTGTGGTGGAGGAGGAGATGTAGATCTGATGTCACTCCCAGCCACACTGGTTGACAAACTGCTGTACAGAGACCTTGTGGTGGAGGAGATGTAGATCTGATGTCACTCCCAGCCAAGCTGGTTGACAAACTGTTGTACAGGGACCTTGTGGTGGAGGAGGAGATGTAGATCTGATGTCACTCCCAGCCATGCTGGATGACAAACTGCTGTATTGAGACCTTGTGGTGGAGGAGGAGATGTAGATCTGATGTCACTCCCAGCCACACTGGTTGACAAACTGCTGTACAGGGACCTTGTGGTGGAGGAGGAGATGTAGATCTGATGTCACTCCCAGCCATGCTGGTTGACAAACTGCTGTACAGTGACCTTGTGGTGGAGGAGGAGAGGTAGATCTGATGTCACTCCCAGCCACGCTGGTTGACAAACTGCTGTACAGGGACCTTGTGGTGGAGGAGGAGATGTAGATCTGATGTCACTCCCAGCCATGCTGGTTGACAAACTGCTGTACAGTGACCTTGTGGTGGTGGAGGAGATGTAGATCTGATGTCACTCCCAGCCACGCTGGTTGACAAACTGCTGTACAGGGACCTAGTGGTGGAGGAGGAGATGTAGATCTGATGTCACTCCCAGCCATGCTGGTTGACAAACTGCTGTACAGGGACCTCGTGGTGGAGCAGGAGATGTAGATCTGATGTCACTCCCAGCCACGCTGGTTGACAAACTGTTGTACAGAGACCTTGTGGTGGTGGAGGAGATGTAGATCTGATGTCACTCTCAGCCAAGCTGGTTGACAAACTGCTGTACAGGGACCTTGTGGTGGAGGAGGAGATGTAGATCTGATGTCACTCCCAGCCAAGCTGGTTGACAAACTGCTGTACAGGGACCTTGTGGTGGAGGAGGAGATGTAGATCTGATGTCACTCCCAGCCACGCTGGTTGACAAACTGTTGTACAGAGACCTTGTGGTGGTGGAGGAGATGTAGATCTGATGTCACTCTCAGCCAAGCTGGTTGACAAACTGCTGTACAGGGACCTTGTGGTGGAGGAGGAGATGTAGATCTGATGTCACTCCCAGCCACGCTGGTTGACAAACTGTTGTACAGAGACCTTGTGGTGGTGGAGGAGATGTAGATCTGATGTCACTCTCAGCCAAGCTGGTTGATTAACTGCTGTACAGGGACCTTGTGGTGGAGGAGGAGATGTAGATCTGATGTCACTCCCAGCCACGCTGGTTGACAAACTGTTGTACAGAGACCTTGTGGTGGAGGAGGAGATGTAGATCTGATGTCACTCCCAGCCACACTGGTTGACAAACTGCTGTACAGGGACCTTGTGGTGGAGGAGGAGATGTAGATCTGATGTCACTCTCAGCCATGCTGGTTGACAAACTGTTGTACAGGGACCTTGTGGTGGAGGAGGAGATGTAGATCTGATGTCACTCCCGGCCATGCTGGTTGACAAACTGCTGTACAGGGACCTTGTGGTGGAGGAGGAGATGTAGATCTGATGTCACTCCCAGCCACACTGGTTGACAAACTGCTGTACAGGGACCTTGTGGTGGAGGAGGAGATGTAGATCTGATGTCACTCCCAGCCACACTGGTTGACAAACTGCTGTACAGGGACCTTGTGGTGGAGGAGGAGATGTAGATCTGATGTCACTCCCAGCCATGCTGGTTGACAAACTGCTGTACAGGGACCTTGTGGTGGAGGAGGAGATGTAGATCTGATGTCACTCCCAGCCATGCTGGTTGACAAACTGCTGTACAGGGACCTTGTGGTGGAGGAGGAGATGTAGATCTGATGTCACTCCCAGCCATGCTGGTTGACAAACTGCTGTATAGGGACCTTGTGGTGGAGGAGGAGATGTAGATCTGATGTCACTCCCAGCCACGCTGGTTGACAAACTGCTGTACAGGGACCTTGTGGTGGAGGAGGAGATGTAGATCTGATGTCAGTTCCATCCATGTTGAAATATATGAATTTAAGATACCTACTTATCGTTGAGCTTAAAAGTATTGTTCACAATTTGTTGTTAGAAGTGTGACATTGTTTGCTTTGTTTGGTTTGATGGAAAGATGATTTATCATGTTTATGACCTTGTTTTGATAGATGTGTTACAATGTTTGTTTTGTTTGGTTTGCTGGAAAGTTCCTTTATCATGTTTATGACATTGTTGGACATTTACAATTGATATGCTGTGATATTTAGTCTAGCATGCCTTATTTGGGCATCTTAACCCATTATTTATTAGTTTTTTCACTTGTGAAGTCATAAAATCCCTGTTTGTTGAAGATTTTCAATCCATTGTCATGATTGTTGCCACTGTGACCTATTGGGATTATGGTAACATGGTGCTTCCATACATTTCTGTCTCTCTGAGTCTTCACACTCTCTGCCTCAGATTTTAAAATCTTATCACACTCACTGGCCATTGGTCAGAATCACCCACACAATGGCGCATTGATGATTTAGCATTACACCACTGCCACAGGCTAATTTGCATATCATGTGACCAAACGTTTCTCTTGTTTATAAACAAACACATTTATTCTGAAATTAGAGCAGACTGGCCTATTGCAAGCCTTTTAGTGCACTTTTCATATTGTTTTGCATAATTATGCAGATATATTACCACAACAGTGAGTGAGTGAGTAAGGTTTAACGCCACTTTTAGCAATATTCCAGTAATATGGCGGGGGACACAAGAAATGGGCTTCACACATTATACCTTAGTGGGGAATCGAACCTGGGTCTACCGTTTTATGAGCGAAAGCTTACCCCACTGCCCCTTGACCAGAACAGCAAAAGTGAGAAGCATGACTTTATGTTGCTGTACATCAAACTGACCGTATCGCTAACTCTCCCTAAGACTTTGACTGGACATGGAACCGTACAACTAAGGCTAAAAAAAATAATGGTCTTGGTTCTCAGGCACTGCCCACATCATCATAAAGTTCATTACACATGTCGTTTTTGTTCCCATTTTCATTTTTTTTGTGCATTGTGTTTAAGTATTAGGATTTTTTTTTAAAATTTGAAAATGGAAATAAAAACAAAATGTGCAGCAGACTTTATGATGATGCAGGTGGCGCCTGAGAACCAAGACTATTAATTTTTTTTAGCCTAAGGTAAACAGAATCAATACGCACATGGAAATAGGATATTCTCAGTGACAGATAACCATTTCATGAGATGTATTCATCTAAATGGGTAGATTTTTAAATTTGTGGCAGAGGTATGAAGTTGACCTTGAGAAACACCAGGTCAGAGAGTGAGAATCACCATCTTCTTTTGTTATGAATGATGTTTTCCTTTGTGATTTTATACTATAACTACAAGATTGTGTCTTGGGTGAGAATACCAACTCCATTGCTTTGTGGTAGAGTGACGGGCCAGTGAGCGGAAGGCCCGGGGTTGGATCCTTGGCTTGGATCCCTGGGCTCGTCAGCCAAAAAATGCTATAACAAGGACTGATGGGCTCTAAACCAATTTCACCTCACCCCTGGTGAGACTCACTCTTTCCAGGATTCACAAGGATGAGGAAACCTAGTATGGACACTGCCTTGTGCCTTACATCATGTGTGCCATAAGTACAGAGGAACTAGTTAGATTCACACTTTAAGGAATGTGTCGACAATCTGAGGCCAGCAAATCCTGTTGGACAAGACACTGATTTGTTGTGGCCTATTGTGAGACTTGTTACAAAGATTTAACCCTCTCAACTGTCTTCTTCCATTGTTCTCATATTTTGGGGATATGCCATATCAGCATTAACATGTGTAGAAAGCATGATATTTTGTTGTGTTTTGTGGTGCTACATGGACATCTGTGTGCCAAATGTATTAAAAGTTATTTTTAACAAGTTGAGACTTTATTTTCAGTAAATATCTGTGTTGCCATGGTGAGAATAAATCTGGCTCCACCTTTTGGGAGAATGTGGTGTTGCCATGGTTATAATTAAACTGGTTCTACTGTTTCGGAGAAAGTGGTGTTGCCATGGTAATCATTGACCTGGCTCCTATGTGGGAGAATGTGATGTTGCCATGGTTATTATCCACCTGGCTCCACTGTGTGGGAGAATGTGGTGTTGCCATGGTAATCATTGACCTGGCTCCTGTGTGGGAGAATGTGATGTTGCCATGGTAATCATTGACCTGGCTCCACTGTGTGGGAGAATGTGGTGTTGCCATGGTAATCATTGACCTGGCTCCTGTGTGGGAGAATGTGATGTTGCCATGGTAATCATTGACCTGGCTCCACTGTGTGGGAGAATGTGATGTTGCCATGGTAATCATTGACCTGGCTCCACTGTGTGGGAGAATGTGGTGTTGCCATGGTAATCATTGACCTGGCTCCTGTGTGGGAGAATGTGATGTTGCCATGGTAATCATTGACCTGGCTCCACTGTGTGGGAGAATGTGATGTTGCCATGGTAATCATTGACCTGGCTCCACTGTGTGGGAGAATGTGGTGTTGCCATGGTAATCATTGACCTGGCTCCACTGGGGGAGAATGTGGTGTTGCCATGGTAATCATCAACCTGGCTTCACTGGGGGAGAATGTGGTGTTACCATAGTTATTTTAACCCTGGTTCCGCTGGTATTAATGTTGTAATACACAAAGTTTGTTGCAACAAGGTGCATACCACTTACTGGACGTTCCCTTGTTCCATGGTATGCCAAAGACAACACAGGCTGAAGATCTTCACATTTTATTGCAGTGTCTCTCAACTCTGATACATGTTCATCATTTATCGAAGGTAACTGCATCTCACACACTGAATTAAAGTGCAGGACATCACTGTCAATTATTGAAAGGTATCTTGGAGGGATCAGTGTCAGGATCAGTGTCAGGAAAACCATCAATGATATTTAATACACACGACATGATGCAGTGAATGGCTTGATGGCCTGGCTTGTGGAATGCTGACAGTGAAATCCTTGAATCATACATTTGTCAAAAAGAGACAAAGATTCAATGATACTGACATGATAAAACCATGTCTATCACAGATAAGGGTCATTTAAAATGATGCTAAGCTAAGCCACTGGTTCATGAATCTCCAGCCATGTCTTGCCCGGGTCTTGGAGTCGACAGAAAACGCACAGAGTCAAATCGCGGAAGTTGTCCAGCTGAGCTATTGAGAAAGGCTTGCTGCATGTTGAACACTGAAAAGTAATAATAATCACCATGTTAGAATAAGACTGACCACTACCAACTGCCAAAGAGGTGCTAGGTCCCATCGTTATATGACTATGACAAGATGTTCCAATTACTCTGATTAGACACTTCAGCAACCACTTCACATGAAGCATTCTCCTGGGTACCCACCTGTCACAAACTTATTTAATTAAAGGTGTCTTTGGTACAAAAACCTTTATCATTTCCCCTGATTTTCATTTATGAAAAGAGGGTTGGTGCTGTTATATTCTCATGTAATCCTCTTCCTGAGGCAAGGGAGTTAATAGACTATAAAAGTCCAATTTCCACCCTTGCCGAACTACGTTGGAATTTCATGGCTCAATTGTAGCGCCACCAGTGGCTATTACGAGTCCTTTCTCTTCCTACTGAACAATCAGATTCCACCTCTCACATCTCTTGCATTTGTTTTAAACAAAATGGCAATAGTTGTGTTGACCCTACCTTGATGACCTTGAGACCTATGGACTTCCTGTTCTCAAGGACAACAGGGATCTTGTCGGTATCCTCAACATTCCACAGTCGGACGGTCTCGTCCTGCAAATCACATATTGGTTATTGTCTAAAATTGGTGTCAGTGTCATTGCTCCTTAAATGAGGAGTAACAATCAACCCCTAATCCCTAGCGACATTCTGATCATAGCCCTTTATGTACTATTTGTCGATCACCATTTCCATAGATAATGTTGTGTAGACAAGAGGTTATTAAAAAATGTAAAAAGCTCCATACTTTTTCCATTTGACAAACATAGAAGACTACAACATATCATTTGCAACCCTACATATACCTTTGAACAAGAGATAAGCCACTTCTGGTCCTCGCTGAAGCAGACGTCATTTATCCAGTCTGTGTGTCCCTGGAGTTTGAAAACAGTTACAGTATTGCATGCTACTACTAGTAAAACAACTTTCTTTTTTTGTGTAAATTATTTCATCTAACATACATGAGGGAGTGGATGAGTGAGTGAGTTGGGTTTAATGCTGGTTTGAACAGTATTTCAGGTAATCATCATCTGGTTTGAACAGTATTTCAGGTCATCATCATCATCATCATCATCATCATCATCAGGGCTGATCTGGTACACAAACATTATCACAGACCCTGGCCCTGCCAACAGATGCAACTCTGCACAGCAAATTGTGGCACCATAGATCACTTTGCAATTTGTTCCTTCTCTCAAAATTTTCGAGAAAGTATCCTTGGAACTTGATGTAGTTCATTGGATTTATTGCAAGTCCTGACTGGCCAGTGATGTGCTCCCAATAGAATCATCAGTACTTCACAGGTTTCTTTTCTTACACAATGCTCGGGGCACGGGTGGCCCAGTCGTCTAAGGTGTCGCGATTTGCTGTGCAGAGTTGCGTCGCTTGGACACGCCAGAAACCTATGATTGTGGGTTCGAATCCCGGTTCGCCCTGATTATGTTTCTAGGTATGTCAGCACCATACCCGTGCTCGTGGGTTTCACCAAAGTGGTAAAAGTCTGAGACCTGCATCACTTCGGGCTTTCCTCCAACATTAAGCTGACACGCCGTGATATAACTGGAATACTGTTAAAAGCGGCGTTAAACCAAACTCACTCACTCACTACACAATGCTCCTTCTTTACCTCTGCGTGTGTGCGTGTGCGGACTAGTTCGGTCTTGTGCCAGTTTTCTGGTGCCAGGCCACTGAGATACAACTCCGCAGTTTAAAATGGAAACCCTACTCAGACACAGTATATCAAAATCAACTCCGAGCTGACCAGTCCTTGTTCTATTCCCTTTATGCAAAGCACCAGTCAGGATAAAAACAATTTTTCTAATAAACATCTTTTAACATCTTTTGGTATGATGCGGCCACATGGTTTATCGCTTTATAGATACAATTTTCCAACACACAAGGATTATAGACAGGACAAATCGTGGATCTGATCCCCGGGTGTACTGTGGTATTGTACCTGTAACTTGATCTTCTGGACATGGTTGTCTGTGTCCCACACCACCACACTATGGTCATACGAGCCCGTCACCAACATCAGGCCTGAAAACATCCCATAATTCAACATCAGGCCTGAAAACATCCCACAATTCAACATCAGGACTTAAAACACTACACAATTCAACTTCAGGCCTAAAAACACCACATGATTCAACATCAGGCCAGTAAACACCACACGATTCAATATTAGGCCTGAAAACATCACACGATTTAAAATCAGGCCTGAAAACATCACACGATTTAACATCAGGCCTGAAAACATCACACAATTCAACATCAGGCCTGAAAACATCACACAATTCAACATCCGGCCTGTAAACATCACACAATTAAACATCAGGCCTGAAAACATCGCACAATTCAACTTCAGGCCTGAAAACACCACACGATTCAACTTCAGGCCTGAAAACACCACACGATTCAACTTCAGGCCTGAAAACATCACACGATTCAACATCAGGCCTGTAAACATCACACGATTCTACATCAGGCCTGAAAACATCACATGATTTAACATCAGGCCTGTAAACACCACACGATTCAACATCAGGCCTGAAAACACAACAAGATTCAACATCAGGCCTGAAAACATCACACGATTCAACATCAGGCCTGTAAACATCACACGATTCAACATCAGGCCTGAAAACATCCCACGATTCAACTTCAGGCCTGTAAACACAACACTATTCAAAATCAGGCCTGAAAACATCCCACGATTCAACATCAGGCCTGTAAACATCACATGATTCAACATCAGGCCTGAAAACATCACACGATTCAACATCAGGCCTGAAAACATCACACGATTTAACATCAGGCCTGAAAACATCCCACAATTCAACATCAGGCCTGAAAACATCACACAATTCAACATCCGGCCTGTAAACATCACACAATTAAACATCAGGCCTGAAAACATCCCACGATTCAACATCAGGCCTGTAAACATCACATGATTCAACATCAGGCCTGAAAACATCACACGATTCAACATCAGGCCTGAAAACATCACACGATTTAACATCAGGCCTGAAAACATCACACAATTCAACATCAGGCCTGAAAACATCACACAATTCAACAACAGGACAAAATGAGTGTTTGTTGTAAGGACTTGTTTGTTTACAAGTAATGTGAAAGATATCAGCTTGTGTTGTCTGTATCATACCATGTAACAAGGGAACAACCAGAATGTGGTAGGCACCTTGTTGACCAGGCTGCAAGAAACTTTGTGTATGAAAGGTATGTGGTTGGTGTGATTGTTGTTTAACACCACACTCAGCAATATTTCAGCTGTAAGATGGTGTCCTGTAAATAATCGAGTGATCTGTATTGTGAACAGCAATCCAAAACAAACCAACCACAAACCACATTTCCCAGAAGGCAAAACACTTTCACACCAACACAACAGATTGCCAAACTGACCAAACGTCTTTTGAGTTCACTGTCTTGGAGACCAGATTATGGCATTTATTTTCACAATGGATTGAGATTGTGATGTAACACAGAATCTTACTGAAACTAACACACAGGTGTTTGTTAACAATGGAGGCAGCCCCAGGTCTGCCCATTTGGCAGAGATGTGAATATAAAGGCATCATCAGGGAGCATCTTACCATCTTTGCTGAAATTACAGCAGCTGACTGACCCCTCATGCTGACCCTTCAGACACACCGAGCCCTTGGACCTGCAAGTATATTCACACACATAATTCATGCAACTTCCTGTTCCTAAGCACAAGAGAGCTACTTGATAAATCGCCAAGAACAATGATTTGTTCCACGTGGCAATGTCATTACCTGTACATCCCCCTGGCAATGTCATTACCTGTACATCCCCGTGACAATGTCATTATCTGTACATCCCCCCCCAATGTCATTACCTGTTCCCCCCCCCCCCCCCCCCCCCCCCCGTGACAATGTCATTACCTGTACATCCCCCCCCCTAATGTCATTACCTGTACATCCCCGTGGCAATGTCCCACTGCTGCACAGTCTTGTCCCATGAGGTTGTGGCAAACTTCCGCTCATCCTTCGAGATCGCACAGCATGACACAATGTTGAAGTGGCCTCTGCAGAGTTACACAAGAACGGGTTACTGTCAAGGTGGAGTTGGGACCAGAAAATCCAGGGATTGATATTACGAACAACCTATGATTATGCAACATTATTGCATAAAATGTCCATCAACTGAATTACCCATATATGTTCTTGAGAATCCTCTTCAGCAATGTCCACAGCTTCGGTGTAGGTTCTAACACTGTTATCAAGCAGTGATGTACAGAGTATGGTTGACAGAACAGTTGAGTGGAGTGGGATGTCGTACTACTCAACTGTATAAACACTGCCTCTAGGGATGGGATGGGTTACACGAATACTCACGTCGTGTGGGTACTGACCGTTGTTAGTCACGTGATTTATTGTTCAAGGACAAAACTTATCTAGAACTCTATGGGTACACTACAAATCATTAGTGTTCACATTTATTTCTGACTATTCACCCATTCCTTCTGACCTCTAAAGGTTTGAATAAAGATAAAACTTCAGTCAACTTCAGTGTATGCATGACCAGATCATTTTATCTAAGTATCTAAATACATTTTGACAGGGCTGCAGTCAAACTATTCCCAATCAGACATTTGTCCCCAACGCTTGAGGCCTGCAGTGGGTACCTGGGTAGGGTTGGGTAACGGGGTCGGGTACCCGGGTCGTAAAGTTGACCTCGTCCCAGCCCAAACTGCCTCATACCCGTTTATATATGCTGTCAACCATACTCTGTACATCACTTGCTTGATAACGGTGTAACCTAACGGTACAGCAAAACGTTGCTACTAATAATAATAAAGAAGTTGTTCATCCATATATCTTATCCTTACTAAGTACTCCAACTTCTAAATGCCTCTCAAAGAAGTCATGTCAAGTAGTCAATACTTCACAGGTTTGTAGACACTATCTTCCTCATCCCCAGGGAATGAATAGTGTTGATATGGTGCGCAGTTGTGACAGGTATTTAGGTTTAATCAAGTAATGAAATGAGCTGTGTTAAACTCACAGAAGTCAAATGAGCCTAGTATGGATCAGAAAGTCGTTGCACAAGAAATAGTTGCTGGCTTCCCTCTCGCTCAATCTCATTAAAATCAGATCTTAGTTCTCGCTACCGCTTAACAAAGATCTGAGGACATCCCATTATGGGTCACCTCAGACCGACCTTGCACGAACTTTGACCGACCAATGGAATGACAAATCAGAAGGCAGCTTTCTCGAGCTTTACTGCACTAATTTCAATTACGCTTCGAAACATATTTGGACAAATTCTCGATTACAAATTTGAAACCTGAACAAAGGAACATTCTGGTATGGCTACAGTTGTTAAACACATAACTATCGTTCGGAGTTTTCGAGGCTGCATGATCAGAAATCACATTCTGACTGTCACTTTCATAATCTGGTAAGCGATGTTCTGATTGGTCGGATGAAAGGTCGTTCTGACGTGACCCCTAATGGGATGTCCTCAGATCTTTGCTTAGTGGTAGCGAGAACTGAGGTCTGATTTTAATGAGATTGCCTCTCGCTGGAACCAGGGCATCGCTTGGTGCGTTATTCAAAACAGCGATTACACTGCAAAGCTGTCCTATGGATTCATGGGTGATGAGGAACATAGTGTATACAAACCAGTGATGTGTTCACGGTGGCCTTCACCCAGTCAACACTTTCTCAACTTGTTTCAACTCACCCCATCTTCCTGAGGCAAGGGAGTTAACTGACTGTAAAAGTCCACTTTCCACCCTTACTGAATTATGCTGGTATTACTGGGCTCGATCGTAGCGCCACCAGTGGCTATTACGAGTCATATCCCTTATATGTCCCTCATACTGTCCAATCAGATTCCACCTCTAATATCACTTGCATTTGCTTCAAATAAAATAGCATCACCCAGTGAAGACGATCTGATTGATAATCAAGATCTGTTTTGTAATAAAACGGGTCTTACTTTGCGAAGTGCATCACATCATGTTAGTACCTTGATTAAAAACATGAAAAGATTTGGAAATATCTGTTGACGCTAAGTTGTTGGTAAACATGCTTTGCAAAATCCTACAATCAGCCAAAAACTGCACAGCAGTTTACAGACTGTTTACGATTTTGATTGGACTATGCCTAGACTTGTTAGTCCAGCCAAAATAGAACTCCCTAATTGCAGCGTAGTGCGGCAAGGGTGGAAACTGGACTTTTATAGTTTGTTAACTCTCTTGCCTCGGGAAGTTCAACTCACTCCAGCTGAATGGTGGTCGTACAGGTCCTGAGATCGAAGAACTTGGTCACCCTATCCATGGATGTAGTGATGACCTTATCATCCTTGGGGGCGAAGATGCAGCTGGTGATGGTGCTCGAATGGTGGTCTGGAAAACACAAGGAACCGATGCAGAAGTTGAAACTCCAGGAGATTTGCCCAGTATGTCCTACAGGTTTGACAGACACATGGGGTTCACATTCAATACATTCTCTGTCACATTAAGACCAGGGGTAGCAAGATTCAGACATTGTGGTTTTCTTGTCTCTCATAATATGATATTGTGATTATTAAGCATGATAAGGCATCAATTCATTCTGAGTGACTTCTTGAGTTTGGTTTAACGCTGCTTTGAACAGTATTCAGTCATATCACAGCGTGTCGGCTTGATGTGGGAGGAAAGCTTTGGGTGATGCAGGTCTATGGCAGTACCACTTCGGTGAAACCCATCAACCATTATGGTACTGACAAACATAGAAGCGTAAACAAGACGAACAGGGATTCGAACCCATGATAACCGGCTTCTGGCCAACCTAAGGGATGCAACAGCAAATTGAGGCACTGGAGACGACAGACCCTTTTTCACTCAGATGTCCAATAATTGTTCACAAGTTGCACATCCACATACAGCACTCACTAGAATGATGACATGGCGCGTTCTATACCAACACATTTTCTCTATCCCTAGCAGATCAAGTTGATTGCAGTGTGTGGGGGCACGGGTGGCCCAGTCGTCTAAGGCGCCGCAATTCGTTATGCAGAGTTGCGTCCCTTGGGCATGCCAGAAACCTATGATTGTGGGTTCGAATCCTGGTTCGCCCCAATTTTGTTTCTAGGTTTGTCAGCACCATACCCTTGCTCATGGGTTTCACCAAAGTGGTAAATGTCTGAGACCTGCATCACTTCAGGCTTTCCTCCCACATTAAGCTGACAAGCCGTGATATAACTGGAATATTGTTAAAAGCGGCGTTAAAGCCAACTCACTCACTGATTGCAGTGTCGAACTATTCATCTGCTACCTTTGAGGTTGTGAATGATCTCCCCTGATCTGGTGTCCCAGATTTTCAGGATGTTGTCCATGTCAGAGCCGGAGCACACCATCTTCTCGTCATGTGACAGTTTACAGCAGGTGACGACCCCGCCATGCTTCCCGGACCACTAAATACAACAACGTAAACCTCAGTGCACATGTACCAGACCAGAACGACTTGTACTACACTAACTGAATTATCTTGAAATCTTGAAAACATGCCTCTTTTATCAACTTAAATATACATGAAACCCTGAAATGAAATGAGATGAGATAAATATGCTGTGTTTTCAAAGTACGGTCTGCGACTTTAGCCACTAGTCTGAACCTCAGCTAACACATGGTGGCCATTTTGAAAATCAGATTCCAACCTCTTGAACAAATTGAGATGTCATCATTGGTGGAAACAAGAATATGAAGTTTCAGCATCATTTTCCAGCAGCTTCAGAGGTGAATATGATGACAGATGAAGACGGATGCCAGGCAAATTTTGTTTGTTTGTTGTTTAACACTGCACTCAGCAATATTCCAGTTAGATCATGTGTATATGGCAACGGTCTATAAATAATCGAATCTGGACCAGACAATCAAGTGATTGACATCATGAGCATCGATCCATGCAATTGGGATACGATGACATGCATCAAAAAGTCAGCAAGCCTGACCCCTGGATCCCGTTAGTTGCCTCTTATGACAAGCATAGTCACTTTTTACGGCAAGCATGGGTTGCTGAAGACCTATTCTACCCCAGATCTTCAAGGGTATTCTGTCAGGTGAGGTAAGAATATTAAATAATCAAACATTATTTGCCCTTTTCTCACCTTTTCTGCAACTTTCTCAGTGTCCCAGAACTTGACCTTTTTGTCCCACCCACAACTGACAAAACTGAAAAATAATCAAACTATCTGCAACAAGACTCACACTCGTGTACACAGAGTCTATGTCTTCTTCCAAGTTGAATCAATGCAGCAATGAAATTAAAATATGTAATAATATTTTAATGTGAAGTTTACACCATATGGCTTTTCTATTGGTCGAGAGGTCCAATACTGAGGACCAACCATTCTAAGAACAGTCCATACCTTGATTACATAGAAACTATGCAATTGTTAGTTTGTTACCAAAAATATTGTATCATGAAAATACCATACACATGTTGCTGACACAGAATTATACATGTTATTAGATAGCTATGGGATAAATCACCAAAAATAATGAAGCGTGGTTTATTTGTGATTGTTCTATCATGATGTTGTTTCTGGGGATTTGAACATGCGCTCGCAACTTGATGAAGTTATTTCTCAGAGGAAAGTGTTTCATGAGTTGTTCCCCCATAAAGATGTAGCTTGACAATGCAGATGAATGCAATGGGGGAAAGATCGCACCCAAAAGTGGGAGATACATGATAATCGGCATTGGGAGAAAAGGTGCAGATAATTGACATGAAAATTGTGAGAAAACCCAAACATAATCCGCCTGTTCATAAAATGGATTTGTCTGACAATAACGAGGTCTGATTGCATTCAGGGAGTCATCATTATTTCAATATGGGTAAATGTTTTTTAAGCTTGTACATTTTATTGACATCCGTAAAAAGGCTGTACAAAATTTCATATCTCATTATCTGAAGTTGAATGAAAAAGATTGAAAATGCACAAGTGAACACACTTTATCCTAAATGGCTAGTATCCTTTAAATTAAGTGAGTGAGTTGGGTTTAACGCCGCTTTTAACAGTATTCCAGTCATATCACGGCGTGTCAGCTTAATGTGGGAGGAAAGCCCGAAGTGACGTAGGTCTCAGACGTTTACCATTTTGGTGAAACCCACGAGCACGGGTATGGTGCTGACAAACCTAGAAACATAATCAGGGCGAACCAGGATTCGAACCAACAATCATAGGTTTCTGGCATGCCCAAGGGATGCAACTCTGCACAGCGAATTGCGGCGCCTTAGACGACTGGGCCACCCGTGCCCCCCCCTTTAAATTAAGAATGGAAATGAGATGAAATAGTTACAACAGTTCAATAAGTGTGTTGCAGTAAGTTCCTTTTTCCTATACTTAATCCCAAGTACTTTTTTCACAAGGAATAAATCTGTAAGGTCGATTTTTTGTTTGGAGTTGATCACACATGACTGTTGTTATGCACAACAGATGTTGGTTACATGAGGAAATCCTGGAATGTGTTGTAGGAAAATAGGTTGCCATTCATTTTCTATCATTTGTACATGCAGTAATTGTCAACACCCTGTGGAACTTGCTACTCAAAACCATAGCAATTAACACTCATAGAAATTAACTATGTGTAAAGGAAAGTAATAATCATCATTGTATTTTTGGCACTTGACTGACAATCTTGCTAATTAGTCTTATCAGAGTGAAAAATGTTGTTTTAAAGAATATACATTGGCAGCAATACTTTAGTCTGTGTTTTGAGTGTTGCTAATTCATGCACTTTTATGAACTAAGTATTTTTGACCAATTAGGAGATAAACATACTGTGTTTTCAATGTAGAGCTAGGTTACCTGTAGATTTAACCCCGCTAAATTGAATTTGGAACTGAACGCGCATGCGTGATTCGAACCCACACTGCCAGAGTGAGGCACCAAATCGCCAGCACACAAGTCAGCGATCTAACCCACTCAGCCACCGAGGCTTCCACAAAAATGAAAGTCTGACAACTGGTAGTCTAGATCAGAACTTTGTGTACCCCTCTGACAAGTGTAAACTGGCACGGCTCCCATTGCTGAAAGCTATGAACACAGAAATGCCATTTAGAAAGAGGTCAAATGTAACAAATGCTATATTTGATAACACTTTCTTAGTAAAGTACAGATTCTCGTACTGTTTTGGGTTGAATACCATGCGGGATTCAAACCCACGCTGCCAGAGTGCGGCACCAAATCGTCAGCACACAAAGTCAGCTATCTAACCCACTCAGCCACCTTTTTAGATCGCTGATTTTGACTAGTGGACACAAACTGTTAGTTCCTAATGCTGGAGGATGATTTCTAGCCCCTTCACAAGGGGCATGTCAAAATGTCAATATTGTTGGTGTTTCTGGTGCAACTTCAATGTTATCAGTGAATGAATCACTCTGGTTTCATCTCTACAACTGTATCTGGTCATACTCTACCATTTCCCATCTGATGAGATCCTAGCTTCATTGACTGCCATGTCATGGATGTTGTCCAGGCTCTGTAGCACTCCCCCTGACTGGAAGCTCCAGAGCTTGACGCTCTTGTCATCTGACGCCGTCACAAATTTGGTACCATCGTTGAAAAACTGGCAGCTGTTTACTCCTTTCGAATGCTCCCTTAAAACTCGCATACGTACCTAGCAAACAAAAGACACAGTGACATGGTTCAAAAGAAAAAGGTGTAATAAAATGCAAAGGAGTCATATACTGTCAAAGGCTATGTATAAAGGACTATCCTATCAAGGGCTATGTACATATGAGGGGCGTTCAATAAGTCTTCCACGGAGGGCAGATTTCATTTGCCGGAACAGGAAATAGTCACTGGGGACTAAGTCTGGGCTGTAGGTTGGGTGATTTAACTGTACAACCCAGACTTAGCCCCAAGTGACTACTTCCTGTTCCGGCAAATGAAATCTGCCCTACGTGGAAGACGCTTCCAGGATGACGAGGACATAAAGGCTGCCACAGAGGCGTGGTTAGAGGGCCAATCTGCGGATTTCTATAAAAGTGGTATTAAAAGCTTGAAGGACAAATGGAATAAGTGTATTGAGGTGAATGGAGATTATACTGAAAATAAGTGCAAAAGATATTTTGTGACTTGGTCTTATATTGAAGTTGCAAAACTTATTGAACGCCCCTCGTTTCAACCAAGTGTCTCAAAAAATGTGTCCAAGCTAATCCAATGAGCCCTAATTTCCTTTTATACATGGTTTGGCTGAAAAATAATGGTACTTGTTTCTATGCAACTTTTGAATGAAAATAAATATTTGATGCATAATGATGCTTTGGTTAATACTTCTTGCTCACATTTCACACAGCTAGTTTTGAATCTTATCTTTTACAGAGATAGATGTGGAAGCTATAATTAATCTCCTTCTCAGTTTGGATGCACAATTCCAATTGGCCTCAACTTGGATATACTTACCTGATCATTAATTTATAACATTAGTTATCCTGCAAAACCTATTTCAACAAAATAATTATATATGGTAATAGACTTCGCTCAGCAATTACGAATGATCCTCTTACACGATTATTTATTTATCATTCAATTCTGATACTGTTGAGATGAGTGAAAGACACAGATAGTAATTATCATTCACTTCCAGTGTAACAAAGGTGTCTACGATTTCACTTCTGGTTTGTCTACGAATTCACCGCAAATTGTGTCTACGAGTTGGCGGTGTCTACAAATTCACCGCATCCCTTAGTCAGCGGTAGAAACTAACAGTTTCAGTCCACTAGTCCTTATAATGATAGCATATAGCAAAACCTTTAAAAATGTCAAAATTCTACTAGTCCTTAGGATACCTTTACTATTGGGCAGTTTGTCAAGGACTATAGGACTAGTGCCAATTTCTAACCCTGTTAGTGGTGTGCTGCAGTTGTTTACAGAATCCTGAATGGAAACCATGTTGTTAAAAAAACTGATTAAACAAAATATCGGTTTCTGTTAATTGGTCTAAAACTTAGAATATACCTGGGCTAAGTCTTCGTGTTCCCAGACGGCCTTGTCTTTCTGTGCATCATTTTGTGCTGCGAGATTTAGATCTCGACTCAGCTCCAGGGCCAAATCTAACTCATCTTCTGCCATGTTTCCAACAGTTTCCTTACTAATTACCTTTGAGCATGTCAAGTCGTCAGGTCTGGTTTATTTGTGACCTATACTGTTAATAAAATCTCACATGTTAAAGGCATTACAATATAACCTCATTCGTGTTTCGCAAACTTTTTGCGTCTATCGTTACCAACCGGAAGTTGGTCGGTGCGAGTCTGCGTGCGGTTGTCGTAACAAAAGGAAATACCGTTAATTAATTGAACAGTAAGATCGGGAATCATATTTTTATACTAACGATCTTGCATAAAGACAAAACCTATTTCTAGGATTAGTATGGTGCTTTCAATATCTATCCTTGGAAAACGACGTAACGACATTCCCTCCAATATGGATGACCAAGAGGGACAGCCAGGTAAAATCTATCATTATTTTCACTATTTAACTTGCAATCTGGACATATTGATGTTGGTATATGAAATATAAGGACATAACAGTATCTACTTTTCATCTGTATGTGGCAGATACTCATATACAATCCATTGTTATCCAATACATGTTTGTTTACCTGATGGTGGTGCGAATCGTAAAGTTTGTGTTTGTTTGGTGACAAAATGTCTGCAAAAGCAGCACGTAGCAGTCTATTTGATGCCACAAAATGCTGTATTTGTCGTTATTCATTACAGTCAAGATGTGGGGATGAGGATATCATCATAAAATTCTAAGTGGCTCGACATCTTCAATGCTAAGATTAGTCTTTATCAGTTCCTATCAGTAATGGATTCAAGGGGGGTATGTTTTTTAATGGTCTCTGGTAATATAGCCCATGTTACCATTGTTTTAATACGACCAGGTCTGATGAAAATACCATTTGGTAGTGTTCATAAATTAGGGTATCAAATATGTTTATTTTTGGTTGATTTAAACATAATCATGATAATGAATCCTTGACATGCTTAGGATATCACCCAGCCTGGATGATACTGCCCACATAGCCTACTGAAACTTTCTGGCCACTGTTGAACGTATGCTTGTGGAACTGCAAGAAGTTTGGACATTACTATAAGAAAAGATGCATGCTATTGTTATTTTCACTTCCTTGTGTAAGATGTCAGTAAAATTATTATTGAAATAAACATGGAACAGCGAAATGTTTAATTTGTCTCTGCACACAAATTGTGATAGGATGAAATGCAATCTACATGATCTATGTAATGAATATCAGTATGTGAAGTTAGAGATTTCAATTTGCAGAACATCCTGATGGATACCTACATCATGTACATGAGCCAGTAGATAACAATTTTATTGTCTTCCAAGATGTATGAACATTTTTTATGCTCTCCTTTTTTTAAGCATGTTTAGTCATTATATTCAAAAATAATCAAGGTGACTGCTTAACATGCTTATGGGTTTGCTGCTAACATATCTCACAATCAGAGGCAGAATGGGTTTCTGCTACCTTACCATGCCTACTGTGCTTGTGAGTGTCAGCTAAAAGTAGGATTGCGTAGTTTCAATGTGTGATTGATTATGATAGCAGCAACATATAAGACTTATACTTACACTTATTGTATTTATGAAAAAAAGTGTTCCCTTGCCATTGCGCCCTTCAGTATAGTGCTAACTCAGTTATCGTGCGCAGTAACACATGGCTCCCAAATTTACGTGTTTAATTAACTCAAGTTTTTCATTGCCCAAAACATTATCAGCTGATTACCATGAGATGGTAAAACTGGAAGTACCATTCAACAAATCCGAAATGAATTATGCAAATTAATGCTATTATTATTCTGAAATAATATATATTCTTTTTTTAATCTCAAAATGTTAGCTCATTTGGAGAAAAACCCAATAGAGTGATTAATAGTTGAGTGAAAAATATTGGTTACCCAATGAAAAATGTACTAACCCCATTAAATGGAAACCTTCAAGTAAAAACTCAATTGCTATTGAAAAAGGTTATCTGGAGCTCTGTTGAGGGGTAATGAATTGTGTAGTACATCAGTAGGATCAGGGACAACTTGTCCAGGGAAAATAGTGTGTGTACATGTTGTGTGTGTGACCTGTTAATGTTGTTCTGGAAAATCAAACATGGATCCACATGATTTATCATGATGATGATGATTACCGTGATTACATTGTTAATCAATCAAGTCAGTTGAACACCTAGATGTCACTAACCATGCTAGCCTAGACTACACCATGAAATAATAATAATAAAAAAATAAAAAATAAATAGATAATAATAATAATATTGGACATTTCTGTTGCGCCATATCCACCTACAGCGCTACATAAAACATGGAAGCATAGCTAGAGGGTAAGATCCAATGGGAATCGGACGTAGTGACATCTGGAGAGATGGGTTTTCAGGATTGATTTGAAGGAGGCCGGAGAGGGAGACGACTTAATGTCCACTGAAGCATACCGTGCATGTGGTGCAGAAGCTGATACAGACGATGAGCCTTCAAAAATAGAACCAAATCAACATTTCATAAAATAGTGTGACCAATGTTCTGTGTCATGCATGTGGCAAGTGGAGTATGTGTAGACCATCTTTCCGCTTTTGAGGGGCGGTCAGGTAGCCTAGTGGTTAAAGCGTTCGCTCGTCACGTCGAAGACCCGGGTTTGATTCCCGACATGGGTACAATGTGTGAAGCCCACTTCTGGTGACCCCCGTCGTGATATTGCTGGAATATTGCTAAAAGCGGCGTAAAATCGGACTCACTCACTAACTCACTCTTTCCGCTTTTATCATGTTCACACTGATTCAGATATATCAAACTTGTTATTTTATTTTCAGATATTTGTCGGGTGTGTCGCTGTGAAGGGACCCCTGACAAGCCTCTCTATCATCCTTGTGTGTGTATGGGCAGTATCAAGTTCATCCATCAAGATTGGTGCGTGTTCAAATAATAATATTAATAATAATAATTAGTGCATTTGTTAGGGGCTGTTTCCATCCGCTATGTGGTTACTCAAAGTGCTCTAAATTATTACCCCGGTCAATGGATCAGTGTGCACTCAACAATCATTCTCAGCTCCGTGGGGAGTATACAACTCGAGCTGCCTGTTAGCATGGTTAGGGGCTAGATGGTTAACAGCAACATTGCCATCTCATCCTACCGGGTACCCATTCACTGCTGGGTGAACCGAGGCACATTTTCTAACAAAGTCACTGGCCCAAGAGACACCACATGTGTTATATGTGCTTCAGTGTGGGGCAGGACCAAAGCCCTAGAAACTCCTAGGAGCCAAGCTGTCGAACATGGTAACCCATACTCTCCGCGACCAAGGTTGCTTAACTTTACCTGACTGGTGACCTGGGCCGGTGGGGTAGCCTAGTGGTTAAAGCGTTCAAAAACTGGGTTCTATTCACCACATGGGTACAATGTGTGAAGCCCATCTCTGGTGTCACCCGCCGTGGTATTGCTGGAATATTGCTAAAAGCGGCGTAAAACCATACTCACTCACTGATTTGTGACCTGTGCGCTGTGCACAGGACCACATGCCATTAGTCACTTGATTATTTTTGTATACATTTTTGACTCATCACAGAGGATTGAAACATTATTTTAAGGTGGTGGAGTGTTTGGCATGTTTAGTGTATAGAGAGTATTGGACACAACATGTTTCAGTGCCATTACCATGATTACTTACGTTTAGAGGTATCTCTCTTAACATTGCCTCACATGTTTGTTTGTTTGTTGTTTAACGCCGCACTCAGCAATATTCCAGCTATATCACAGCGGTCTGTAAATAATTGAATCTGGACCAGACAATCCAGTGGTTGACATCATGAGAATCAAATTACGCAATTGTGACACAGTGACATGCATCAACCAAGTCAGTGAGCCTGATCACCCTATCCCATAGTCGCCTTTTACGGCAAGCATAATCGCCTCTTACGACAAGCATAGTCGCCTCTTACGACAAGCATAGTCGCCTCTTACGACAAGCATAGTCGCCTTTTACGACAAGCATAGTCGCCTTTTACGACAAGCATAGTCGCCTTTTACGGCAAGCATAATCGCCTCTTACGACAAGCATAATCGCCTCTTACGACAAGCATAGTCGCCTTTTATGGCAAGCATAGTCGCCTCTTACGACAAGCATAGTCGCCTTTTATGACAAGCAAAGTCGCCTCTTACGACAAGCATAGTCGCCTTTTACGGCAAGCATAGTCGCCTTTTACGGCAAGCATAGTCGCCTTTTACGACAAGCATAGTCGCCTCTTACGGCAAGCATAGTCGCCTTTTACGACAAGCATAGTCGCCTTTTACGGCAAGCATGGATTGCTGAAGACCTATTCTACCCCCGGTCTTCACAGGTCTGCCTCACATGTTGGCCTTTTGTAGATATGCCTACACTTGCAATTTGAGAAAGACCTACATCATTTGAATCATTTCACTATCAAACAGCTCTCTGTGTGTAAATCATGATGTATGTACTGTACTTCGAAAGGTAGGTAGATAAACACTTTTTGACTTGAAATTTCCACATATTCTTCTGTGTCTACTGTGTATGTTATCGCCCGGACAATATGCATCAGTTGTACTGCTAATAATTCCCATGTTATCTACTTTCAGTCTTGTCCAGTGGTTGAAATACAGTCGCAAAGAATACTGTGAATTATGCAAACACAAATTTGCATTCACACCAAGTAAGTAAATGTTGATAATTTGTCCGTTTGATTGACATAAGTCATGTTGTTCAACACAATTGGTGCATGTACACTTCGATGTACAGTAAACTACGTTTATAACGAACACGCTTGCAACGAACTGATGGATGTAACAAACTTATTTTTTGGTCCCGGCCATTTGCTGCATATATACTGTATTTATGCTTATAACAAACTGCAGTTATAGCAAACTAAAATTAGTGGTCCCTTTGAGTTCGTTATAACCATAGCTTACTGTAACTAGATTTTTCTTGTTCATGTGGATTCTACATTGTGACCTTGTCTCATGTATTTCAAGTGAGAGTATTATCATGATTATCCTGCCACAATGAAGTTGTGTGTCAGGCACACTTTGTTTCTCTTGATTGGAGACTGCAAGATATGCTGGTTCTCACTGTTAATAATACATGTAATGATGTTCATTATTTATGATATGCCAAATCCACACCCTAAAGCATGCTCAAAGTGCTTTGTTATTACCCCGATCAATGGATCAGCGTTCAGTCAATTTTCATTCTCAGTCCCTGGGGAGTATTGAAGCCAAGCTGCTTGTGAGGTGCTAGAAGGTTAACAGTCATATTACAATCTTATCCTACCGGGTACCCATTCACTGCTAGGTGAACAGTCACTTACTTAAAAGAGACAGAGGGATTTATCTTGAAGTACAACAGTGGGAGTGCAAGGACCCCAATAATTAATTTTAAGGGTCCTTGCAGGCAGTATGGGGGTCCCGTAAAGTACTGAAATAGTGTAGCGTACTGTACGTTTTGATAATTACTTTTAGAGCCTGGAATGAATCAGTAATGATGTGGACAGTGGTCATGAATGATGAGTAAAATAACAGACACTCAAAGCTGCTCTGGTTGTGCTGCTCTTGTAGATACTGTATAAGTTGTAGCAGTATCACAAGGTGTACATGTGGTTTTATGTATCCCGCATTAGGTTTTATGTGACGAGCCGGAGGTGATGAATTTCACTGACTAAGAAAAAGCGTGCATTTTTTTACTTCGAAGCGGGGTATAAGGGATTTATTCTCCTGCTCAGGAATCTATGTGCAGCCTGTGTTGTTTGTGACAGGGTATAAGGGATTTATTCTCCCACTCAGAAGTTTATTTCCTCCCAGGCCGGAATCATAGTATTTTATATCACGTGATATTACATCACATGAACCAATCAGATCTCATTTTTCTAACCTTAAGTTATGAAAATGAAGTTAATGTGAGCAAAGACCACTTGCATTTTTCGCATTTAATTCACTCTCGCTTTAAATTCAAGATTTACAGTATCTGTCAAGTGTTGTGATGTTGTCTAAGGAACGTTGTGTATGCATACCAGTTGTGGTGTTACCTATTCCCTTCTCTCCACAGTTTACTCGCCAGACATGCCGAAGCGGCTTCCTATCAAAGATATAGTGAGTGGTCTGTTGAAGAGCATCGCCCGCGCTGTCCGGTACTGGTTTCATTACACACTGGTGGCCTTTGCCTGGCTGGGAGTCGTGCCGCTCACAGCGTGTAAGTAACAATAGGTTGTGTCTGTAAACCAGTAGCATTAAGCTGATATTTCTCCTTTGCCTGGCTGGGAGTCGTGCCGCTCACAGCGTGTAAGTAACAATAGGTTGTGTTCGTAAACCAGTAGCATTAAGCTGATATTTCTCCTTTGCCTGGCTGGGAGTCGTGCCGCTCACAGCGTGTAAGTTACAATAGGTTGTGTCTGTAAACCAGTAGCATTAAGCTGATATTTCTCCTTTGCCTGGCTGGGAGTCGTGCCGCTCACAGCGTGTAAGTTACAATAGGTTGTGTCTGTAAACCAGTAGCATTAAGCTGATATTTCTCCTTTGCCTGGCTGGGAGTCGTGCCGCTCACAGCGTTTAAGTTACAATAGGTTGTGTCTGTAAACCAGTAGCATTAAGCTGATATTTCTCCTTTGCCTGGCTGGGAGTCGTGCCGCTCACAGCGTGTAAGTTACAATAGGTTGTGTCTGTAAACATGGTAAACCAGTAGCCACTGCAAACATGACAGGAAGCTGATATTTCTCCTATCCACATTAAACCCATTTGAATGTGGAATGTAAGTACAATGCCTTACCATGCTGAATGACAGACTTCATCCTGATCACACATATATTCAATATGGATGAATGTGTGACATGGGCATGATACTGTAATAGCTTGATCAGAACGTCTGAGGGACTTCTGTAATACTGAGATGAATGTTGGTTGCTTGTATTGTGCTAAAAACATCTGTCCCAAAACTACATGCAAAGTGTCATTGATATCTGTTTACATGTTTGTTGATGTTTATTTTTAAGCATGTTTTGGTTGCTATTGCAGGTCGTATCTATCGCTGCCTCTTCACAGGGTCAGTGAGCTCCTTGTTGACGCTTCCTCTTGACATGCTGTCTACGTAAGTCTCACACACCAGGCCTATGATCAATAGGCCAAAGCGCTTTCTCAGCGCTTTCTTAGCTTTCTCCACGGACGTTCGGGTGCTATCGAACAATGTGTCAGCTTCCTCCAGCATAGGGCATGGTTTTCAAAATGGTGTTTCAGACTGATTTTAGTATTAGTGTTGAACATTGTGTATGTAAAGTATTATTGTTTATGATAAAGATATGATAACCTTACCATTAGCTAAACGGTCACCGATCAGACAACAAAACAAGTTTACGGCATTATCGTGACATAAGCCGAAAATATCGAAATGTAATGTTTGCAGGCACCGCATTTGTCTAAGTAGCCCATCTTTGTCCCTCGGTGTGCCTCCTCTTCAGTATGTGCAGAGGCACTAGAAAGCGTGAATAGCATGCATTACGTTCATAAGGAATTATTTTCAGGGGCGCTTGCTGGCGCATCGGCACACAGCGGCTTATTGAACGCACCTCAGTACTGCAGTTGTACACATCATAGCAATGAGGGGGCACGGGTGGCCCAGTCGTCTAAGGCATTAAAACATTAAAACTGGCGGTGGCAAGTCCCATACCCATTTCCTTATCTTGATGTTTGATTGGTTTGTGAAATGTAAGTAAAAATCAAGTGCGGTTAATATTTGAGGTCTTGAAAACCACAGGTATGAACACAGGGGTTAGTGTAGGTTTACCAAAATGCGAGTCTTGGAGATATAGACAATGCCTGCATCCTTAGGACGGGAAATATACATATCTACACTGTTGTTGATGTTTTGTTGTTTAACGCAGCACTCAGCAAAAATCCAGCTATATGACGGCGGTCTGTAAATAATCGAGTCTGGACCAGACAGTCCAGTGATTAATATCATGAGCATCGATCCACGCAATTGGGATCGATGACGTGAATCAACCAAGTCAGCGAGCCTGACCACCCGATCCCGTTAGTCGCCTTTTACGACAAGCATAGTCATCTTTTACGGCAAGAATGGGTTGCTGAAGACCTATTCTATCCTGGAATCTTCACGGGTCCATATCTACACTGAAGATACCTACAATAAATATGACTGCCTGAGCTAATTATTGTTCAGCGTTATTTGTGTGAGCGTATGCTGAGAAGGATTGTATTTGTCCCCCAGGGATTAGTGATGAAGATGTAGCCTCATATTTTGTTTACAGCCTATACACTTATGTTGTCATGTTGTGTGTTTCAGGGAGAACTTGGCATCCGATTGTTTCCAGGGCTGTTTTGTAGTGACCTGTACGTTGTGTGCGTTCATCAGCTTGGTGTGGCTCCGGGAACAGATCCTGCATGGTGGAGGGCCTGACTGGCTGGAGCAGGATAATCAGCCTGGGGGAGGACAGAGGGTAGGTGGGGACTGTGGGTGTGGCAGCCGGGTGGGGGACAGAGGGCAGGTGGGGACTGCGGGTGTGGTAGCCAGGTAGGGTACAGAGGGCAGGTGGGGAATGTGGGCGTGGTAGCCAGGTGGGGGACAGAGGGCAGGTGGGAACTGTGGGCGTGGTAGCCAGGTGGGGGACAGAGGGCAGGTGGGAACTGTGGGTGTGGTAGCCAGGAGGGGGACAGAGGGCAGGTGGGAACTGTGGGTGTGGTAGCCTGGTGGGAGACAGGGCAGGTGGGAACTGTGGGTGTGGTAGCCGGAGGAGGGACAGAGGGCAGGTGGGAACTGTGGGCAGAGTCAAGACAGCCAGGTTGGGGACGCAGAGTAAATGGAGTGTGTGTACAGTGGGTGTCAGAGGCAGGTGGGACAAGGGATAGGTGGAGTGTGTGGACAAAGGGGTGTGGCAGCCAGGTAGTGGCAGAGGGTGGGTGGGGACTGTGGGTGTGGCAGCCAGGGGGACAGAGGGTGGATGGGGTCTGTGGGCAGTGGTGAGGTGGTGACAGGGTGGGTGTGGACTGGGGATTGTGTCCCGTGGGACCCACGTGGCATTTGGAAGACAGCCGGGTGTAGGTCAGGTAAAATGGCGTTTGGGTAGACAGTGATGAGACAACCAACTTGAGGATCACCTGAATCTATGTGATGAAATGTTTCAGAACTTCCTTGACGGAGGTGCTATGAATAACCTCATTGGTGGGTTTGCTGGGGGCAACCGAGGCGGAGGTAATCAGAATGATGGTAACCCTGGCAACCTCGGGGGGGACGATGACCGGGGAGATGAAGGGGAAGGTGAGATGAACGCCAACAATGTGGCACAGGGTGAGTAGCTGTAGAAGAGGGATAGTTAGTTGTGTTTTTCATTCTTTGAATAGTGTGGACTTGTGTTGATAGTGTGGACTTGTGTTGATAGTGTGGACTTGTATTGATAGTGTGGCTTTGTGTTGATAGTGTGGACTTGTGTTAATAATGTGGACTTGTGTTGATAGTGTGGACTTGTGTTGATAGTGTGGACTTGTATTGATAGAGTGGACTTGTGTTGATAGTGTGGACTTGTGTTGATAGAGTGGACTTGTGTTGATAGAGTGGACTTGTATTGATAGAGTTGACTTGTGTTGATAGAGTGGACTTGTGTTGATAGAGTGGACTTGTATTTATAGAGTGGACTTGTGTTGATAGTGTGGACTTGTGTTGATAGAGTGGACTTGTGTTGATAGTGTGAACTTGTGTTGATAGTGTGGACTTGTGTTAATAATGCGGACTTGTGTTGATAGAGTGGACTTGTGTTGATAGAATGGACTTGTGTTGAAAGTGTTGAATTGTGTTAATAATGTGGACTTGTGTTGATAGTGTGGACTTGTGTTGATAGAGTGGACTTGTGTTAATAATATGGACTTGTGATAATAAGTGGACTTGTGTTGATAGTGTGGACTTGTGTTGATAGTGTGGAGTTTATATCACTGCAGTAAAACTGTCCTGATTAACAAATGTCTGAACTTATGAATCACAGTAACAAACCCATGTATGAAGACAATGCTGAAAGTATTAGATTGGAGGATGTATTTCCAGATAAACACATCAAACTCTTTTCAAAGCAGTGTTAAATCGAACTTGTTTCAGATGACAACAACTGGAACCCCATCGAGTGGGACCGGGCTGCTGAGGAGCTGACGTGGGAGAGGGTAGGCATTCTTGGCCATCTTTGTAGAGTCTGGGAACTTCTGCCTCGTGATATGTCCTGGGCCCCGTTCCTCAAAGCGATCTTAGCGCTACGATGATCGTAAGCCTATGTTAAAGAATGAGACTTACAATAACCTTAGCACTAAGATCGCTTTGGGGAACGGGGCCCTGATCAGTTGTTTAGTATGGATGCTATGTATGACTGTTGTTTGCATCCACCAGGAGACATCGCCTGTCATTTTCATGCCAACTAGGAGATGTGGATCACTTCTCTAGCTAGGAGCTTGTCAATCACTGTATTATCTGGTCCAGATTTGATTATATACAGACCGCTGTCATATAGCTGGAATATTTAAAAGTTATCAATCTATGTTTGTTTCAAAATGAAATTAAGATATTGACACGAAATATGCCACCAATATCATTAGTAACATTTGTTGTTGCAGTTGCTCGGTCTGGATGGATCCCTCGTGTTCCTGGTAAGTTGATGATACTGATCGGTAGCTATCTGGGTACAGGCTTTGTTAATCTTTTGTGTGTGTCAGTCAGTCAGTCAGTCAGTCAGTCAGTCAGTCAGTCAGTCAGTCAGTCAGTCAGTCAGTCAGTCAGTCAGTCAGTCAGTCAGTCAGTCAGTCAGTCAGTCAGTCAGTCAGTGTGGCTGACACCGCACGAATCACATCAGACATTTCTTTTGACTGATGATGAGGAACATTTTCTTAACTTTTCATGGTTAGCTTGAGGCTTAGTGACTTCACACCTGATACACAAACTAAGTAACCATGGGCTAATTTTCTGGCAAACAATGGGGGCGGTCGGGTAGCCTAGTGGTTAAAGCGTTCGCACGCCACGCCGAAGACCCGGGTTCGACATGGGAACAATGTGTGACGCCCATTTCTGGTGTCCCCCGCCGTGATATTGCTGGAATATTGCTAAAAGCGGCGTAAAACCATACACAGAAGGGATCTGATGTCGTTGTGGGGATCAAATGAGACGCAGACATTTATTCATTCAAGTATGACAGTTACAACAGTCTTGGCTGAGATCACTCTATGCAAGTGAACGCAGCGTTTAAAGCATTAACCATACTCACTCACTCTGGCAAACAATGGATGTCAAAGTCACTAATTATGAAATGTGTGTCAAGTTCTATGTGACACTGAGACTGATAGGGAAATTTTAGAAAGATTTTATTTATGAATGTATCTTGGGAAAAGCTGTTATAAGCTGATAAAGGTCAACATTTAATCTTCATTGTATAACATATGTGAACCTTTGACAAAATATGGTAGATTTTGTATCATCTGCACTTCTAAACCCTGTAAAAACAATATATTTTCTTTTGCAGGAACATGTGTTCTGGGTTGTCTCACTCAACACCCTGTTTATTCTTGTCTTTGGTGAGTACATGCATGTTGAAGATCAATGTTGATCAAGGAACACTAATGGTCTGTCTCCTAAACATTGTAATATCTCCTTCTGTTAAAGTTGGCCTCAATTGCGTTAATGGATGAAATACTACAGCTGTAGTACCACTGCCTCCATATAATACCCCATCCCCATCATGTGTCAGGGTGTCTCTGTGCCGTATGTCAAACTGTTTCTTTGTGTTTCAGCATTCTGTCCATATCATATTGGGCATTTCACCGTGGTTGGATTGAAAGCTGATGATGCTGTAAGTTCATGTAAAATACCCCCGTGAAGATCCCGGTTAGAATTGGTCTTCAGCAACCCAGGCTTGTTGTATGAGGTGGGCGGTCGGGTAGCCTAGTGGTTAAAGCATTCGCTCGTCAAGCCGAAGACCCAGGTCCGATTCCCGACATGGATACAATGTGTGAAGCCCATTTCTGGTGTCCCCAGAAATATTGCTGGAATATTGCTAAAAGCTGCGTCAAACCATACACACTCACTCACTCTCTGTTGTATGAGGTGACTAACAGGAGGGATGGTCAGGCTCGCTGACTTGGTTGATGCTTGTCATCGTATCCCAATTGCTTAGATTAATGCTCTTGCTGTCAAACGCTGGATTGTCTGGCCTAGATTTGTTTGTATGCAGATCGCCGTGGCGGTGGGTAGCCTTGTGGTTAAAGCTTTCGCTCGTCGTGCCGAAGACCCGGGTTCGACTCCCCAGATGGGTACAATGTGTGACGCTTATTTCTGGTGTCCCCCGCTGTGGAATATTGCTGGAATATTGCTAAAAGCGACATAAGATAATACTCACTCACTCACTCACTCAATACAGTCCACCAGCATATAGGTGGAATGTTGCTGAGTGCAGTGTTAAACAACAAACAAAATCATATTTCTCATACATTGGTCCATCTTCCCGAGGCAAGCGTGTCCACTAGCCTATATCAAAACCTAGTTTCTACCCTTGCCACATCCAGGCAACTTTTCTTGCGACGACCTAGTTGATCAGATAACGAAAACATTCGCGATTTCATGACACAAAGCATACAAACATGGCAATCATTGAGGTAGGGGATGGGGGGGGGGGTTGAGGAGTGAAACAGACAGGGGTTAAAAGATGAAAAAGACATAATTGTGTGTTACCAAAGTTGAAATATGTTAAACAACACTATGGGCTCACTGTGTTGGCCCTTTACAACCAGTTGTGACAAAGTGGTTTCCAAACTGATTGAAATGTTCACTAGGTCATCATTTTGTACAGGACTAATTTGTGAAATCAGTAAATGACCACACAAGATCAATAAATAATTTAATTAACAAATAATATTGAAACACACAGTTTTAGGTTTACAATCACAAAAGGAAATACAAAGGGTCAAATATGTGGCAGCAGTAATATGTAACAGGCCCTGTAACACTGTAACATCAGTCAGTGTAGTCAATAATGTCCAGATTCTGTCACTGTAATGTCTTGATACTCCATTTTTGAATTTTAAAGTGTTGGAAGTTGGCAGAAATTCTGTGTTTTCAGATAGATATCCAATCCACACTTGGCAAGTAGATAAAATGCCTTTGTGTCACATTCAGAAACCTCTCTAACAATCATGTCTGTCCTGTGTTTGTCAACAACCAAGGGAGGTAACTCTAAATCACACTTCCAGTTACAATATGGCCGCTCAGCCCTTGACATTTTATGAGCGTTTCAATCACACTTTGCCACTGACAATGACAACAATGTAAAAACAATCTTTACTGCCTCATAATACAATTCACTAATGTGAAGATGGTGCATGTGTTGATGTGGCACACTGACAAACACACATAGCACATGAACTCCTCCACAACCCCATGTTTAATAGAAATGGACTCCCTTCGTTGCATGCGGAACAGCTACTGTCCCAAAATGATTAGTTTGTTTGGCAGTAGCTGAAACATTGTTGACCGCGGCATTCAACACTCACTCAATCCTTTGTACATTATAATGTGTTTGTTCCTAGATTCTGTCGTCCCACTTCGAGGGTTTGCTGACCACATTGACGGGCTACGTGGTGATCGCACTGTCTTTGTTGGCACTCTACGTCATGTGTTCGGTAGCCAGGCTGAAAAAGTGAGTTTCATGGTTTTATACCCTCCAACACAAGCTTCTCAAACAGTATCTTTGTAAGATTTATATTTTGTTCATATCTAAGATATATTTAAGTAATAAAGTTTGCTTTGCCCCCATTTATAGTGTAATAAAGTATGGACTATTATAGTTAAAGCACGAGGACACTTGCATCACCGAATAATGATATAAGAGTGCCATCTTGTTTGACAGTAATGAAAGAACAATGTTACCAAGGATACATTAGATCACGGGGGAGATAGTCGGAACAGCGTCATGACGTCAGCCAATTATGACGCAACTAAAAAGTGTACTTTATCGCAGTCAGAGCCTTGTGATCTTTGAGTGAAGGCATCTTAGAATTCCTGTTAATAAGAGTACCCTTGGCCTTATTTGTAATATTGCCTGTTTTTTATGGATTACCGTTTTTTGACGACATGTTCAAGTGAAAGTCTTGGAGACTCTTGTTCAAAATATTGAATTTTCCATAATGTAAGATGATAGTTCTGAAAGGATTTTAACAAGTTCCACATTTTTCATTTTGTTTCAATCTTGACCCTGTTGAGATTCTGGTTTAAGTAGGGTCGCCAACAAAACTGTTTGTTGTATGAGGCTACTGAACATGTTACATGTTGGAGTGGTCAGGCTTTGGGACCTAGTATATTGCATATCATCGTACTCTAATGATGTGGGACGGTGCTCATAATATCAACCACTGGTTTATCCAGACTCAACTATTGACAGACCATTAGGGATGGCTAAGAAGATTGATAATCAGAATTTTCATCAATGAGAAGAAATATTAACAATAATCGATATGAAAATTGTGTCATCGATAATATCCAACATAAGCTGTCCACTGCTGAAGATGGAAAGCAACTGATTTTGTTGTATCTTAAATGTCCACAAAGTAATCCATGCATAAATGTGTCACCACTCACCGGTGGGGTGAAATATGATGTTTTGTCTCTGAGCTTTTGGTATCTATGCACCATTTAGCTGAAAGTTTGCTGAGTGCTGTGTTGAACAATGTTAAACAAGAAACAAACAATCAACACATTTTCAATCTAACCTGTGACTGTGTGTATTACTTGTGTCCCAGGTTCCGCCGTGTGTTGGGTCTGTGTTACGTGGTGGTGAAGGTGAAGTTGCTGGTTGTCGTGGAGATCGGGGTATTCCCACTCATCTGTGGCTGGTGGCTGGACATCTGCTCTCTGGTGAGTTGACCCTTGAAGATCAGGGGTGGAATAGGCCTTCAACAACCCATGCTTGTATCCCCCATGAAGATCTGGGCTAGAATAGGTGTTCAACAACCCATTCCTGCCATAAAAGAAAGGCGACTCTGCTTGTCATAAGAGGCGACTAATGGGATTGGGTGGTCAGGCTCGCTGACTTAGTTGATGCATGTCATCGTATCCCAATTACATTGATCGATGCTCATGATGTCAATCACTGGATTTTCTGGTTCAGGCTCGATTATTTACCGACCACCGTCATATAGCTGGACCTTGAAGAAACTCTCCAGAGTGAGGGCTAGGACATGCTTCAAAATAAGGGATGTGATTGCTTGTACCCAAAGAAAGTGTCATCAGTACTTCAACAGTGAATACATAGTTGGTATGTAGTTGATGTAATGGTGACCAGTGTCTATTTAAAGTTTATAACATGTATAAGTCAAGAGTGCCCTATTCTGTGCATGAACTTAGGTGCACCCTACCTAAAACTGAAGCTAATTTAGAACAGATGTCGCAAAGCAATAGCACATGGTTCAACAGAAATCATGTGCCCTATTCTGTGCATGAAGTTTGTGTGAACCCTACCGGATACTGAAGCTAATTTAGAACAGATAGTCGCAAAGCAATAGCACATGGTTCAACAGAAATCATGTGCCCTATTCTGTGCATGAAGTTTGTGTGAACTCTACCGGATACTGAAGCTAATTTAGAACAGATAGTCGCAAAGCAATAGCACATGGTTCAACAGAAATCATGTGCCCTATTCTGTGCATGAAGTTTGTGTGAACTCTACCGGATACTGAAGCTAATTTAGAACAGATAGTCGCAAAGCAATAGCACATGGTTCAACAGAAATATAAGCAATGTAAGCACCCACTGGCTTCCCTCTCGCTGGACCTGGTAGTGACGTGATTCTTTAGTTGATAATTTGAACTACAAAACGAACCCATACATTCATAGGTGATGGAGGAACGTCATGTATACAAAGCCGTGTAGTATTGACAATGAAAGAGAAGGGACTTTTCTTGACACACTTCCAGCCAAACCAGCTGTAGAGTGGGCACTAGAATGGGTATCTGAAGCAGTATAATGCCAGCATACGAAGACTTCTACTGCTTCGTCCTATCATGCCTATATTGATATTTTTATGTTTATTCCAAGCAGTTAAAAAATGATTATTGTTAGGTACAGTTTGTGTATTTTCGCTATGCTGAACATCTTTCCTGTTTCTGCAGTCAATGTTTGATGCAACGCTCAAAGATCGTAAGACAAGTTTCCACCTGGCGCCGGGAACGTCGATGTTCATCCACTGGTTGGTGGGGATGGTCTATGTGTTCTACTTCGCATCCTTCATCCTGCTGCTCCGCGAGGTCCTGCGGCCGGGGGTGCTCTGGTTCCTCCGAAACCTCAACGACCCCGACTTCAACCCCATACAAGAGGTTAGAAAAACTGGGATACCTTCTCACAAGCCTGGAGGGTGGGGTTGGATGGGGCGGGTACAATGTATGGCCTCGAGAATTGTATATCATTCATTTGTTGTATTTGCTATCAAGATATGGCATATAACATATTTGCGGTTTTGTAAGAGATTTCTTTAAATGACCATGCACGCTGTGTAGCATGTGTGTAAAGTTATTATGTAGTGTGTACATGTATAATGTGTGTTGTTTCAGATGTGTATACAGGTATAATGTGTGTTGTTTCAGATGTGTGTACATCTATAATGTGTGTTGTTTCAGATGTGTGTACATGTATAATGTGTGTTGTTTCAGATGTGTGTACTTGTATAATGTGTGTTGTTTCAGATGTGTGTACATGTATAATGTGTGTTGTTTCAGATGTGTGTACATGTATAATGTGTGTTGTTTCAGATGTATGTACATCTATAATGTGTGTTGTTTTAGATGTGTATACAGGTATTATGTGTGTTGTTTCAGATGTGTGTACATGTATAATGTGTATTGTTTCAGATGTGTGTACCTGTATAATGTGTGTTGTTTCAGATGTGTGTACATCTATAATGTGTGTTGTTTCAGATGTGTGTACATGTATAATGTGTGTTGTTTCAGATGTGTGTACATGTATAATGTGTGTTGTTTCAGATGTGTGTACATGAATAATGTGTGTTGTTTCAGATGTGTGTACATGTATAATGTGTGTTGTTTCGGATGTGTGTACATGTATAATGTGTGTTGTTTCAGATGTGTATACATGTATAATGTGTGTTGTTTCAGATGTGTATACATGTATAATGTGTGTTGTTTCAGATGTGTGTACATGAATAATGTGTGTTGTTTCAGATGTGTGTACATGAATAATGTGTGTTGTTTCAGATGATTCATCTCCCTGTGTACAGACACGTCCGCAGATTTGTGGCCTCCGTGGTGAGTTCCCAGGCTTCTTACAGTCAGCAGATATCTCGAAATAATAAGGGGGCCTTGTGGTTGACAAGTTCGCTCGTCACGTTGAAGACCCGAGTTTGATTCCCCACATGTGTGAAGCCCATGTCTGGTGTCCCCTGCAGTGATATTGCTGGAGTATTGCTAAAAGTGACATAAAACCATACTCACCCATTCAATAATAAAGGTTGTCTTAGGGAGATTTTATACAACATCTGGACTTGTCTTGTTGACAGATCGGTACACACATCAGTGTGGCCATGTTGGAATACAGAACTGACACATGATGCTAGGCTAATAGCCTTTAGTGATGTAGTGCAAGTAAAGGCTTATTGCTTTGAAGACATACATGGATCTTATTATGACACATTCTACCTTGTATCACCACACACCATGTCATCAGTGTCAGCATTGATACTTCAGTATTATGGGGGAATTTAAGGAAGTGAATGATCAGATTCATGACTATTCAGATGCATCTTGTAATCTGTTACCATCTTTCTTTGCCTGTTTTCAGATTATATTTGGTAGCACGGTGCTTTTGATGCTGTGGCTGCCAGTGAGGGTCATCCGGAAACTGTTTCCAACATTCCTGCCGTATCATGTCATGCTCTCCAGGTCAGTGTGACCCAGTGATGTCAGTGTGACCTCGCTTCATGTCAGTGTGACCTAGCTTCATGTCAGTGTGACATTTTGTAGCCTGTGTTGTTCTGATGCCCCTGTGAGTGATGACAGGTGTGTCCTGTGTTTTATCAATGTCCCTGTGAGTGATGACAAGTGTCTCCTGTGTTGTAGCGATGCCCCTGTGAGTGATGATTGGTGTGTCCTGTGTTGTAGTGATGCCCCTGTGATTGATGACAGGTGTGTCCTGTGTTGTAGGGATGCCCCTGTGAGTGATGACAGGTGTGTCCTATGTTGTAGGGATGCCCCTGTGAGTGATGACCGGTGTGTCCTGTGTTGTAGGGTTGCCTCTGTGAGTGATGACAGGTGTGTCCTGTAGTTGTAGTGATGCCCCTGTGAGTGATGACAGGTGTGTCATGTGTTGTAGCGATGCCCCTGTGAGTGATGACAGGTGTGCTCTGTGTTGTAGGGATGCCTCTGTGAGTGATGACAGGTGTGTCCTGTGTTGTAGTGATGCCCCTGTGAGTGATGACAGGTGTGTCCTGTGTTGTAGTGATGTCCCTGTGAGTGATGACAGGTGTGTCCTGTGTTGTAGGGTTGCCTCTATGAGTGATGACAGGTGTGTCCTGTGGTTGTAGTGATGCCCCTGTGAGTGAACAGGTGTGTCATGTGTTGTAGGGATGCCCCTGTGAGTGATGACAGGCGTGTCCTGTGTTGTAGGGATGCCTCTGTGAGTGATGACAGGTGTGTCCTGTGTTGTAGGGATGCCCCTGTGAGTGATGACAGGTGTGTCCTGTGTTGTAGGGATGCCTCTGTGAGTGATGACAGGTGTGTCCTGTGTTGTAGGGATGCCCCTGTGAGTGATGACAGGTGTGTCCTGTGTTGTAGTGATGCCCCTGTGAGTGATGACAGGTGTGTCCTGTGTTGAAGTGATGCCCCTGTGAGCGCTGACAGGTGTGTCCTGTGTTGTAGGGTTGCCTCTGTGAGTGATGGCAGGTGTGTCCTGTGTTGTAGTGTTGCCCTTGTGAGTAATGACAGGTGTGTCCTGTGTTGTAGTGTTGCCCTTGTGAGTAATGACAGGTGTGTCCTGTGTTGTAGTGATGCCCCTGTGAGTGATGACAGGTGTCTCCTGTGTTGTAGTGATGCCCCTGTGAGTGATGACAGGTGTGTCCTGTGTTGTAGTGATGCCCCTGTGAGTGATGACAGGTGTGTCCTGTGTTGTAGTGATGCCCCTGTGAGTGATGACAGGTGTGTCCTGTGTTGTAGTGATGCCCCTGTGAGTGATGACATCCTGTGTGTTGTGTTCTAGTGATGCCTCTGCTAGTGATGACGTGTCTCCTGTGTTGTAGCGATGCCCCTGTTAGTGAGCTGTCGCTGGAGTTGCTGTTGCTGCAGGTGGTGTTGCCAGCGCTGCTGGAACAGGGGCACACCCGACTCTGGTTGAAGGGCCTCGTGCGAGGGTGGACGCTGGGTGTGGCCTACATCCTCAGCCTACGGTCATATCTCATTGGAGACATACAGTTTCAGGAAGGGGTGAGTAGTCCATATTACTGTAGGGTTCAAGTGGTCATTGGTGAATGAGACTCATACATTGAGCTCCTCCATGGGGAATTCAGGTTAGAATTTGGTCCCCTAGCAACCTATGCTGGTCGTTAGAAGCGATCCATTTGGTCCCCAAGCAACCTATGCTGGTCGTTAGAGGCGACCAAATGAATCGGGTGGTGAGGCTCGGTCACTTGCATGTCCACGCACCCTGATGGCGTGGATCACTGAGTACAATATCAATCACTTGATTATCTTTGTCCAGACTTATTTACAGCTGCCATCATGTGGCTGGAATATTGCTGAATGTGTTTGTTTGTTGTTTAACGCCACACTCAGCAATATTCCAGCTATATTCTTCGGTCTGTAAATAATCGAGTCTGAACCAGACATTCCAGTGACTGATATCATGATCATCAATCTATGCAATTGGGATACGATGACATGCATCAACCAAGTCAGTGAGCCTAACCACCCGATCCCATTAGGAGCCTCATACAACAAGCATAGTTGCCTCTTAGGGAAAGCATGGGTTGCTGAACACCTTTTCTTATCCGGATCTTCGCGGGTATGCTGAGTGTGGTGTTTAACAACAATAAACAAACACATGGAGTTGACAACGTTATTCTTCTGTTGCAGGATGAGGTTGTTCATGGAGATCATCCTGTGCCCCCTCCTCCTCCCCCACCCCAACAGGACAATGCTGCAGCAGCAGGTGCTCCTCCCCCTGCCCCCCCCCAGCCCCCCCAGCAGGTTCCGGGGGAAGGTCTGGGTGCGGCACACCAGGCCATGCTGCAAGGGGGAGGGCCAACCGGTTTCCAGCCTTACATCAGACCCACACTCTTTACTCTCAAGGTGAGGCACACAGGGACATGCTGGGACACAGGGACATGCAGGGACATGCAGGGACACAGGGACATGCTGGGACAGAGGCACATGCTGGGACACAGGGACATGCTGGGACACAGGGACATGCTGGGACACAGGGACATGCTGGGACACAGGGACATGCTGGGACACAGGGACATGCAGGGACACAGGGACATGCTGGGACACAGGGACATGCAGGCACACAGGGACATGCAGGCACACAGGGACATGCAGGCACACAGGGACATGCAGGGACACATTACTTCCTCTTTTCACCGAGGATAGTATTGCAATAGAGAACATGACCAGTCACACTGAGCACCTCTAAGGAAGCCCATGTACCATTACTTATCACACGATTACAATACTAGTTGGTCAATAACCTGTTGTATAAGATATTCCCATATTGCAATAATATCACAATGAACGAACGTACGAACGAATCAGTATACTCAGAGCTCCAGATAAGCTTTTGGTGTTGTGGGTATTTTACCCATGCATTTTAAAATCATTGGGTATCAGTAATTATATCTGCGTATTCAAATTTCTGTTACCCACTAGTTTTTACACATGTGGGTATTTAAGTTAAATATTTAAAAACACTATTCATCTAGTCCCTACAAACTGGTGTCGTGTGGGTTCGAGGGCTTTATAGGACTAAAAAATACCACGATACTTCCACAAGAAAGTGTGATGGCAAATGATCATGATGTAACTGTCATTGTGGAGTTTGGCAAGGTTGACGGAATGCCCGTTATAATTTCAAAATAAGTTGCTGATTTGCTAATCGAATACGCAGGGTTACTTCACAATATTTTGATGATACGCACAAGTTTTATTTTTGTAGCGTATCTGTAATGTTCTTTGCGTATTTGATACGCTTAGATTATATTTTACTGTGTATTTCTGCATTTCTGATGCGTATTTCACGCAGATACGCAGCTTATCTGGAGCTCTGATACTATCGCAGTCTAGTCAACCAGTAACCCATTATGTAAGATACTTCACTGTTGTTATAATATCATAATAGTGTTTTTAATTATTCCAATAGTTTCAATCCCCCTGTGGTCACAGCTGTATATTTGTAAGAGATGATTATGTAGCTATCACATAGTGGATTCCAGGAACTACTTTTAGCAAGCTCCATGAAGCAATGCAATGTCTTCTTGCCTTATGATCCCAGTAAGTTTAGATGACTTTGTATCAATTGGGGCTCTCCAGCATTGTATTCATATGCGGTTTCTAAAATGTGTGAAATACTATCTTAAACATGAATAATTTTAATGATGGCATTACAAGATAAATAGATTGATATTCCCATGTGTTTCCAAATCATAATATCTGTATAATCTGTATTATGCTCACCAAACAAATTTATTCTTAATACCGGCAGGTATGATATTTATGATATGGAATGAGTGAGTGAGTTTGGTTTTTACGCGGCTTTCAGCAATATTCCAGCAATGTCACGGCAGGGGACACCAGAAATGGGCTTCACACATGATATGATATGGAAACACTGTGGGGTAGTAATCTGTATTTATGAGTTCTGACAAGGTATGTGTTGGTGTTGCAGGTCATCTTGCTGGTAGTACTCATGTGTGTGACGCTGTTTGGTGCTAGTCTTGTCTCACTTGTTCTTCCAGGTTTGTACACATATGTCTTGTCATGTAACAGGTTGATCTCATTGACAGACCTGCAAAGTTGAGTCTGTGAAGATCCGGGGTAGAATAGGTCTTCAGCAACCCATGCTTGCTGTAAGAGCCGACTATGCTTGTCGTAAAAGGCGACTATGCTTGCTGTAAGAGCCGCCTATGCTTGTCGTAAAAGGCGACTATGCTTGTCTTAAAAGGCGACTATGCTTGCTGTAAGAGCCGACTATGCTTGTCGTAAAAGGCGACTATGCTTGCTGTAATAGGCCGCCTATGCTTGTCGTAAAAGGCGACTATGCTTGCTGTAAGAGCCGCCTATGCTTGTCGTAAAAGGCGACTATGCTTGCTGTAAGAGCCAACTATGCTTGTCGTAAAAGGCGACTATGCTTGCTGTAAGAGGCGACTATGCTTGTCGTAAAAGGCGACTATGCTTGCTGTAAGAGCCGACTATGCTTGTCGTAAAAGGCGACTATGCTTGCTGTAAGAGGCGACTATGCTTGTCGAAAGAGGCGACTAACGGGATCAGGCTCGCTGACTTGGTTGATGCATGTCATCGGTCCCAATTACTCGGATTGATGCTCCTGATGTCAATCACTGGATTGTCTGCTCCAGACTCGATTATATACAGACTGCCGTCATATAGCTGGAATATTGCTGAGTGCGGCATTAAACTGTGACTAAATCATTCAATTATAACTCATCTTGAATGTTAACAGTCTTTTCAACTTCCGGTTACTTGTAAACATTTTCTGGCTGCTGTACATGGCAAACACGCCGCCTTCTGCGGGAAATAAATGACTTAATTGTTGCTAATTAAACAAAATGGAGAGCCTAGAACAATAGTCATTGTATTATAGACTGGCACTTCTCATTAATTAAAAAGTCCATATTGATAACATTTCATTTGATACGGTCAGGTACACACTACAGATGGAAAAATTGACAAAATCACTGGAGTGTAAATAAATTTGTTTTGCCAACAAACCGTAACACCATTTATTACAGTCGCAATTTCATGCCATGACTTTTAGTATATTAAATTACGATCCAAACACATTGTCAAAGACCTAGAAATTTTACGACTGTAGATTATTGTCTTCTGCATGCTAACGAAATGAACAGCTTATGGTGGTAAACTGTCTATCAAATAATTTATGTTGGACCTGTTTGGTTCAGTATTTGTAGGGCGGCGGTTGATGTCTATATGGATGGGTGATGCGAAGATCCATGAGCTGTACACGGCGGCGTGTGGTCTGTACGTCTGTTGGCTGATGCTCCGGATCAGCACAGTCCTCTACAACTGGATACCTCAGGGCTCGGCGGCCATTTTCACTAAGCTGAAAAACTGGGCGTTGTTGGTGAGCAAACATGTGTAACACTGTAACTCTGTGTACATACTGTGTGTATACTTTTGGGGCTGCCCATGAAGACGCCAGGGTAGAAAGGTCTTCAGCAACCCATACTTGCCGTAAAAGGCGACTATGCTTGTCGTAAAAGGCGACTAACGGGATCGGTTGGTCAGGCTCGCTGACTTGGTTGATGCATATCATCGATCCCAATTGTGTGGATCGATGCTCATGATATTTATCACTGGATTGTCTGGTCCAGACTCGATTATTTACAGACCGCAGCTGGTTTATTGCAATTATTGCTGAGTGCGGAGTTAAACAACAAACAAACAAACAAAACTTTTGGGGCATATAATTGAGTTTTAACAATTATTGAAGTGTTTTAGTTTCATTGATGTTTGAACAAAGGTTGTTCACTTTCACTCAGTCTCTGAAAACAGATGTGACTTTGTTGTGTTGGGTTTTTATAAGCACCAATTTTCTGGGTGCTTATTATCGTAAATGCGGTTCTCATTCACTGAGATCAGAGCAAACATGAACTTTTATCTATATATATACCGTGTGATCCAAACTGTCATTAAACTCCAGAATCTGTGAAGATTTGTATAATCTTACTGTGCTGTCTACCCGTGAAAATCTGGCATCTTATTGGTTCTCAGCAACCCATGATTGTCGTAAGAAGCGAGTAAAGGGATCGGATAGTCAGATTCTCTGACTTGGTTGATGCATGTCTTCCATTGTATGTTGATTATTCACAGACTGCCATCATAATGCTGAATGCAGTGTTAATCGACAATCAAAACAAGACTGCTACGCTGCCCACATTTATAGACTGCTGATGTATTTGTTCCATGTGCAGGCCTTGAAGTGTCTCCTCATAGCCGGCCTCCTCATCGGGATGGTGCCCCTCCTGCTGGGGCTGTTGTTCGAGCTGGTGGTGGTGGCGCCGCTTCGCGTTCCGCTCGACCAAACACCTGTTTTCTTTCCTTGGCAGGTGAGAACTCTCGGATTGCATGATTGTACATTGGCTGTATAGTACTCAACATAATTTAAGGATCATTAATAATCAGGCAGCCATGATTTGCATGGTATCTGGAATTGGAACCATTTCTGACCTTTTGGAGCATAATGGCACTGAAAAGACATGAAATTTAAATTGGTGGAAGAGCTTACTTACTGTGGGCACACTGACTGCCAGATCGATGAGTACTCTCACTCCCAAGTCACAGCTGGTCACAAGCTAGCTCTTAACTTGTTATTAGGCATTACTTAGAAGTTGACGGATGACAAGATAGACACAATATTTTTATGGATAACAACTTCTTTAAAGGGCAAGTTCACACGGAAATGAACCTAATTTTCTTGTATTTTTTCCACAATAAATGTGTTAACCTAGAAGTGTCATAGACAAAAATATAAAAATATCACAATTAATTAACATATGTTTTGCATTAAAACGATTTATATTTTTCACATTTACCAAGTGTTCTATTTCCATAACAAAAACACCATGGCTTATGCCCCTTGCAATATGACGTCATTAGTGCCAATTGATAAACATTATGACGTCATCATGCTTTGTTAGAGCCGCTTCACGTGGTGTAGGTACAGGTGTGTGATTCTAGCATCTCAGATGCCAGCCAGCATAGTGTTATGCTGAGTCACCACTGCGCCGGAGTGTGTCGTAGGCCATGTTGTTTTACTGAAAACTTGTACTTGATATCTTTTGCGTTCAGAAAAGACCGGAACCCAGTTGAATTGGCACCAATTACGTCATAATCTAAGGGGAATAACTCAGGCCTGTTTAGCTCGAAAAACGAAGGCCTCATAACGGCATATCATTTTCACACTATTGTGAGCTTCCTACTTTCACTGTGAAAAAAATGAGTGTATATTTTCAAACACAGATACTAACTAATTCTAAAATTGCGTTTTGTTTAGAAAAAGAAAGAAAGTGATTTTTGCGTGTACACTTCCCCTTTAATACTGTGAAAAGCGACGTTTCGGTATAGATCCTTGCTTGACAACGCTTTTTACAGTATTAAAGAAGTAGTTATCCATAAAAATATTGTGTCCATCAAGCTAGCTCTTGTCTGTAAATATGTTGTCCTGAGCTGATGGCGTACTGCTTGTGTTGTTCTTGTCATTAAGAGTACAAACACATCTGTAGGCCTTGTTAATTTTATTTCAGCCGAGCAGGAACAAATTTGGGAAATTATTTTTGCTGCTTGGAATTGACATAGAAAGTTGTGGAATGTGTGGAAATGAATACAGTGATACAACTGTCTTCACATGTGAGTCAGGGGCATTTGAAACCTGATTAACCAATTAGAATCAAGTGTTTTCCAAAGTGCTGTTGTTATCTACATGTTTGCTGTTACCATGGTTACAGGACTGGGCACTGGGAGTGCTCCATGCGAAGATCATCTGTGCTGTGACCATGATGGGCCCACAGTGGTGGCTCAAGCGAGTCATGGAACAGGTCGGTCGACTACACGCACCTTGTTCCTTGTCCTACACACACTTTGTTCCTTGTCCTACACACACCTTGTTCCTTGTCCTACACACACCTTGTTCCTTGTCCTACACACACTTTGTTCCTTGTCCTACACACACCTTGTTCCTTGTCCTACACACACCTTGTTCCTTGTCCTACACACACCTTGTTCCTTGTCCTACACACACACCTTGTTCCTTGTCCTACACACACCTTGTTCCTTGTCCTACACACACCTTGTTCCTTGTCCTACACACACCTTGTTCCTTGTCCTATACACACCTTGTTCCTTGTCCTACACACAGACCTTGTTCCTTGTCCTACACACACTTTGTTCCTTGTCCTACACACACCTTGTTCCTTGTTCCTTGTCCTACACACACACACCTTGTTCCTTGTCCTACACACACACACCTTGTTCCTTGTCCACACACACCTTGTTCCTTGTCCTACACACACTTTGTTCCTTGTCCTACACACACCTTGTTCCTTGTCCTACACACACCTTGTTCCTTGTCCTACACACACCTTGTTCCTTGTCCTACACACACCTTGTTCTACACACACACCTTGTTCCTTGTCCTACACACACCTTGTTCCTTGTCCTACACACACCTTGTTCCTTGTCCTACACACACACCTTGTTCTACACACACACCTTGTTCCTTGTCCTACACACACACACCTTGTTCTACACACACACCTTGTTCCTTGTCCTACACACACTTTGTTCCTTGTCCTACACACACCTTGTTCCTTGTCCTACACACACCTTGTTCCTTGTCCTACACACACACCTTGTTCCTTGTCCTACACACACCTTGTTCCTTGTCCTACACACACCTTGTTCCTTGTCCTATACACACCTTGTTCCTTGTCCTACACACACCTTGTTCCTTGTTCCTTGTCCTACACACACCTTGTTCCTTGTTCTACACACACACACCTTGTTCCTTGTCCAGGTGAATGAAGGAGTAAGCATATACTCCGAAACATTGTTCCTCATAATAAAGAAGTTGACTTCATCTATTCTCTTCCTTATGTGTACCACTTCTAAATGCCTTTCAAAGACTCCAGCTTAGTCATGTAACTATGCCCATTAACAGATTGATAATGAATCACCAGTCTATATATTTCCTAGCCAGTTACATGCCCACATACATCCCACAATCAGACAGGGCACACTGATCCTGCTTTATATGAGACCAATGGGGTACCCTGGCCTTTATATTTGTTTAAGTCTAGTCACTAGATACATGGGGTTATAGATAGACACTAGATTCTGTATATAATCTTGGAATAATCATGTTTCTCTGTTTCCTGTTTCAGGTGTACAATGATGGCTTGCGGAACATGAATCTCAAATACATCCTGTTTTCCTTGTGTTTCCCCGTGGTGTGTGTGCTAGGCATGTCTCTGTCTGTGCCCTATGTCATTGCCAAGACCATCGTGCCGGCATTAGGTGAGCAGTATAGACAACGCATATGTTGCACTGATGATTGCAATAGGCAGTTGCAAGTTTAGCTGTTTGATTGCAGTAATGCAGTTACCTTGGTAACCTGTTTGTTGGATATTTAGTGGTAGTTCTTTAAGACTTTGTTTAACAGTTAATGTAGATACTACCACATCTGTGATGAACCTGTTTTGATCTGGGTAAAAAGCCTTTAGCAACCCGTGCTTGTCTTAAGAGGCGACTAACAGGATCGAGTGGTCAAACTCACTGACTTGGTTGATGCATGTCATCATATCCCAGTTGCGTAGATTGATGCTCATGATGTCAATCACAAGATTGTCTGGTCCTAACTTGATTATTTACAGACTGCCATCATACAGATGGAATATTCCTGGGTGGGGTTAAACAACAAAACATCTCTGATGAACGTGCTGCAGGGGTGTCAGGAATTGTATTCGTCTTAAAAACAATGTGATGTACTATTTGGCAAGTGCTTAGAAACCAAAACAGGAAACAATTTGTTAAGTCTTTCAAGTTGATGTATCTTCACTCCGTGTTTGTATGTGTGCAGGTGTTGACGATGAGACACAGAACATGACGATGCGACGTATCTACCCCTTCCTCCTGACTGTTATTGTGATAGTGGCCGGCTTCACCTTCCAGCTGCGGCAGTTCCGGAGGCTTTATAACCACATCAAAGATGACAAGTAAGATCTGGCACTGATTCCCATGCCCCGTGGTTAGATCCTTGTTTAGAATAGGTCCCCAAAAACTAATGCTGGTCTACCCTGTGATTAGATCCTGGGTTAGAATCGGTCCCCACATCTTATGCTGGTCTACCCTGTGATTAGATCCTGGGTTAGAATAAGTCCCCACATCTTATGCTGGTCTACCCTGTGATTAGATCGTGGGTTAGAATCAGTCCCTACATCTTATGCTGGTCTACCCTGTGATTAGATCGTGGGTTAGAATCAGTCCCTACATCTTATGCTGGTCCACCCGGTGATTAGATCCTGGGTTAGAATAGGTCCCAAAAAACTGATGCTGGTCTACCCTGTGTTTAGATCCTGGGTTAGAATAGGTCCCCAAAACTGATGCCGGTCTACCCTGTGATTAGATCGTGGGTTAGAATAGGTACCCCAAAACTGATGCTGGTCTACCCTGTGATTAGATCGTGGGTTAGAATAGGTTCCCAAAAACTTATGCTGGTCTATCCTGTGATTAGATCCTTGGTTAGAATAGGTCCCCAAAAACTGATGCTGGTCTACCCTGTGATAAGATCGTGGGTTAGAATAGGTCCCCACATCTTATGCTGGTCTACCCTGTGATTAGATCCTTGGTTAGAATAGGTCCCCACATCTTATGCTGGTCTACCCTGTGATTAGATCCTGGGTTAGAATAGGTCCCCACATCTTATGCTGGCCTACCCTGTGATTAGATCCTGGGTTAGAATCGGTCCCCACATCTTATGCTGGTCTACCCTGTGATTAGATCCTTGGTTAGAATAGGTCCCCACATCTTATGCTGGTCTACCCTGTGATTAGATCCTGGGTTAGAATCGGTCCCCACATCTTATGCTGGTCTACCGTGTGATTAGATCCTGGGTTAGAATAGGTCCCCAAAAACTGATGCTGGTCTACCCTGTGATTAGATCCTGGGTTAGAATAGGTCCCCACATCTTATGCTGGTCTACCCTGTGATTAGATCCTTGGTTAGAATAGGTCCCCACATCTTATGCTGGTCTACCCTGTGATTAGATCCTGGGTTAGAATCGGTCCCCAAAAACTTATGCTGGTCTATCCTGTGATTAGATCCTTGGTTAGAATAGGTCCCCAAAAACTGATGCTGGTCTACCCTGTGATTAGATCGTGGGTTAGAATAGGTCCCCAAAACTGATGCTGGTCTACCCTGTGATTAGATCGTGGGTTAGAATAGGTCCCCACATCTTATGCTGGTCTACCCTGTGATTAGATCCTTGGTTAGAATAGGTCCCCACATCTTATGCTGGTCTACCCTGTGATTAGATCCTGGGTTAGAATAGGTCCCCACATCTTATGCTGGCCTACCCTGTGATTAGATCCTGGGTTAGAATAGGTGCCCACATCTTATGCTGGTCTACCCTGTGATTAGATCCTTGGTTAGAATAGGTCCCCACATCTTATGCTGGTCTACCCTGTGATTAGATCCTTGGTTAGAATAGGTCCCCAAAAACTGATGCTGGTCTACCCTGTGATTAGATCGTGGGTTAGAATAGGTCCCCAAAACTGATGCTGGTCTACCCTGTGATTAGATTGTGGGTTAAAATAGGTCCCCACATCTTATGCTGGTCTACCCTGTGATTAGATCCTTGGTTAGAATAGGTCCCCACATCTTATGCTGGTCTACCCTGTGATTAGATCCTGGATTAAAATCGGTCCCCACATCTTATGCTGGCCTACCCTGTGATTAGATCCTGGGTTAGAATCGGTCCCCACATCTTATGCTGGTCTACCCTGTGATTAGATCCTTGGTTAGAATAGGTGCCCACATCTTATGCTGGTCTACCCTGTGATTAGATCCTTGGTTAGAATAGGTCCCCACATCTTATGCTGGTCTACCCTGTGATTAGATCCTTGGTTAGAATAGGTCCCCAAAAACTGATGCTGGTCTACCCTGTGATTAGATCGTGGGTTAGAATAGGTCCCCAAAACTGATGCTGGTCTACCCTGTGATTAGATCGTGGGTTAGAATAGGTCCCCACATCTTATGCTGGTCTACCCTGTGATTAGATCCTTGGTTAGAATAGGTCCCCACATCTTATGCTGGTCTACGCTGTGATTAGATCCTGGGTTAGAATCGGTCCCCACATCTTATGCTGGCCTACCCTGTGATTAGATCCTGGGTTAGAATCGGTCCCCACATCTTATGCTGGTCTACCCTGTGATTAGATCCTTGGTTAGAATAGGTGCCCACATCTTATGCTGGTCTACCCTGTGATTAGATCCTGGGTTAGAATAGGTCCCCACATCTTATGCTGGTCTACCCTGTGATTAGATCCTGGGTTAGAATAGGTCCCCACATCTTATGCTGGTCTACCCTGTGATTAGATCCTGGGTTAGAATAGGTCCCCACATCTTATGCTGGTCTACCCTGTGATTAGATCCTGGGTTAGAATAGGTCCCCACATCTTATGCTGGTCTACCCTGTGATTAGATCCTGGGTTAGAATAGGTCCCTACATCTTATGCTGGTCTACCCTGTGATTAGATCCTGGGTTAGAATAGGTCCCCACATCTTATGCTGGTCTACCCTGTGATTACATCCTGGGTTAGAATCGGTCCCCACATCTTATGCTGGTCTACCCTGTGATTAGATCCTGGGTTAGAATCGGTCCCCACATCTTATGCTGGTCTACCCTGTGATTAGATCCTGGGTTAGAATAGGTCCCCACATCTTATGCTGGTCTACCCTGTGATTAGATCCTGGGTTAGAATAGGTCCCCACATCTTATGCTGGTCTACCCTGTGATTACATCCTGGGTTAGAATAGGTCCCCACATCTTATGTTGGTCTACCCTGTGATTAGATCCTGGGTTAGAATAGGTCCCCACATCTTATGCTGGTCTACCCTGTGATTACATCCTGGATTAGAGAAGGTCCCCAGCTATTTCAGCTATTTCATGTAAAGATCAGTCTTCAGATTCTGCTTCAGTTAAATGTTTTTATCACTTGCTTGTACTAGGCCGCAATTTAGAAGAGGAACTTTGGACTTTGAAATGTGTTTGTTACTTTGAAATGTGTTTGTTAATCCTCTCCATGTACGCTGTTAGATAATTCACTAAGACAAACATGTTTTATTTGCAGATACCTTGTTGGTCAAAGATTGGTAAATTATGATCCTTTGAACAACGTGCTTCATTCACATACAAGTTCCCCAGAACAAGAAGCAACATGATTGGTTAATGCAGCTCTCAGTTTCTTTGTTATGGAGATATCCATTGGTTGCTGTCACTCATTGTTGTCATGGAAACATGCCCATCCACTTGCAAACAGTTTCACCACAGGGGTCCATCGTTGGGACTAAAATAAGGAAACAGTATGCCCTTTTTTACTGTATATAGAGAGAGGCTTTTTAAGAGTAACAAAAAGGCCTACACGTTTTGTCGGAACTTTGGCTTCCTGTGGTTTGACTGTAGGATGGATGGCAGCCATTGTGGCAGGTGGGGCCGAGTGATGGCGGCAGTGTTTGTGCAATCTATTGGATGTTGTAGTCGTGTACATTGCAGAGGTGTGATAGAGACAGGGGTTGCTTCAACACTTTTTAACTCATTAATTTGAATTTGGTTATGTTTCCAGAGACAAATTCTAAAAAAATGTATTTTTACAAATCTAGCAAAAAATCTTATATAGGCGAAGGTTTTCTTTGGGTAGCCTAAAGTTCATTTGACACAACAAAGGCCAGGTTCGATTTCCCACATGGGTACAATGTGTAAAGCCCATTTCTGGTGTCACCCTCCGTGATATTGCTGGAATTTTGCTGAATGTGGCGTAAATGCCAACTCACGTATTCAGAGCTTTAGGCAAGAACATCACCCTTCTGAGCTGTCTCGGGGGCACGGGTGGTCCAGTCGTCTAAGGTGCCGTGATTCGCTGTGCAGAGTTGCGTCCCTTGGGCACGCCAGAAATCAATGATTGTGGGTTCGAATCCCGGTTCGCCCCGATTATGTTTCTAGGTTTGTCAGCACAATACCCGTGCTCATGGGTTTCACCGAAGTTGGAACATCTGAGACCTGCATCACTTCGGGCTTTCCTCCCACATTAAGCTGACGCCGTGATATAACTGGAAAACTGTTAAAAGCGGCGTTAAACTAAACTCACTCACTCACTCTGAGCTGTCTCTGAAACCTTCATGATGTCTGTATTTGTACAGATCTACGTACAATGAAACCTTTCATCAACATGATACCATTCTCAGGTATCCCAGACACACAAATCGATGGCAGTGATGTCCCTTTAATTATATATACAGAGGTACCAAATAGACGGTACTTGGACAGTGGGTTTTCTGGACTATTGAGGTTCCAGTGTAGAGAAGTTTTCTGTGTCACAACTCAGGCTTCATCATTTTGATGTTTGTCGGGTCAAGACATTCGGCTACATGAAAAGTTCAATTCAGCAACAAAAATATGTTACGTAACCAGATGATCAGGAAATGCACACAAGTCGTTGGCATGATGATAGGAAGGTGTTGAGACAGTCCCTAGTTGTGTCTGTGATTGGTTTGCGTGTGTTAAGATATTCATTGCTTGGGCGGGAGGGGTCACTTCACAAATGCATAGATGCTCAGGACTTTTTAGCGAAATTCATTATTCCTGGGCCCAATTGCACAAAACAATCTTAGCGCTAGGTGATCGTAACTCCCATACTTTAACATAGCTTACAATAATCTTAGCGCTAAGATCGCTTTGTGCAAGTGGGCCCTGGACTAAACCACAGTTTGAGGGTGGTTCGGTCCATGAATATGCATGAATTTCACTAAGATGTCCTGTGGTAGGTGCATGGAAGTATAAACAAGAATTTAGTTTTTGTTTTGTTTTTTATCCAAAATGACCTCAAGGCAGGAGGTGGAAATAAATAAGTAATGACTTCATTTACTACGGCATCGTGTCTATTACTGTATTTCCTTTCTGAAATTTTGCAGTGTTTTTTTATGGAAATGGCTTTACCACAAGCTATTTAATTTGTCAGGAAAAAGTAACTGTTTGGCATCTACAGGTCATTGACATTTGTTTTCTTAGGATACCTCTTGGGGATATAGGGGGCACGAGTGGGCCAGTCGTCAAAGGCGCCGCGATTCGCTATGCAGAGTTGCGTCCTTTGGGCACGCCAGAAACCTATGATTGTGGGTTCGAATCCCGGTTCGCCCTGATTATGTTTCTAGGTTTGTCAGCACCATACCCGTGCTCGTGGGTTTCACCGAAGTGGTAAACGTCTTAGACCTGCATCACTTCGGGCTTTCCTCCCACATTAAGCTGACACGCTGTGATATAACTGGAATACTGTTAAAAGCGGCATTAAACCCAACACACTCACTCACTCTTGGGGATATAGACTGTATTGGTCTCCCAAACTAAAAGACTGACTTATATTGTTTGACTTCAGTCAAGACAAATAAAGGTTGATCTCATCAATTTTGTTCTCCATAAAAAAGCAATTAAGTCCTCATCCCTCGTCGGTTTGAAAAGAAATGTCTGAGAAACATTTAATTTTTTTTTAAGTCAACTTAAAATTTCCTTATTAATGTGTTACATGTCAAAACAGATTGTTTTCTTATGATCAATATCAGACACAACCTCAGTTCAAATATCTGAATTCTTGAAACCCTCAGGGTGCTAAAAATGTTTAAAATGGAACTTTGAACCCTTTTCCTGCTTTGACTTAAACATACATTGTTTTGTATCAGAAGTTCATTCCCAGGGAATACTTATTATTTTCAATTAAATACATGGTACTCAGACTCAATTTGTAATATATGGAAATACTAATGGTGGGACGATACACTGATGCATCGCAAATTTTTACTTTTCGATGCAAGTATCAATCACAGTGGCACACAATGTAAAAACTATTGTTTATCGTTTAAATGTTTTCTGTAATGAATGTTACACCAATTACTAATCAGTAGTGGAATTAAGTAGTCAAAACATAAATATTTTCTTCCATTGCGCCATACTTGACACTGCCAGCTGTAAATCGTCAGTGTGCCAGGTATTTGACCATGTCCTGTCTATAACAAGATGGCCTTCGCACCACAGATAACAGCACATGCAAGTATTGAGATACCTCGTTCGCGGTTGGTGTATCGTCCCAGCTCTAGGAAATACAAACCCTATTTTTTACCTGTTTTGAGATCATGTTTGTGGAATTGACCAGGTGATACCTAGAAATTTGCCAAAATTTCTCAATAATTAATGTACATGTTATATGTATTTGTACATATGATGATAATTATTAGTATTATGAATGTGTCTTTTGTCCAAGGAGTCAGTGGTGTTGTTATGTTCATTTCAAATGGAAATTGACACAAACATGTTTTTATTCTGCCAAGACATTTGTCTTAAACCCTGTGTTCTTTTATTTCTTACGATGTGTAGGAGTTTGTTGACGTGAAGTGAATGAAAGGTGGACAATGACTCATTGTTACATAATCAGGACGTTTAGAATGCCTCTTTGTTATCGAAGCGAATTTTTTCAGAAAGTGAGAATGTTTTATTCATGTGTACCAGGGCAGGGACAGGTAACTCGGACGCTCGGGTCGGGAGGTTACTGAGTAGGAACCAGGTACCCACAGGACTACCCGGACCCATGACTAGTCACGTGATATATTGTTCAATGGCAAAAATCATCTAGAACTTCGACGGTTACACTATAAATGACTAATGTTCACATCTCCTGATGACTATATGTTTGAATAAAGATCAAGCTTCGGTCAACTTCAGTGTATGCATGACCAGATCGTTTTATACGAGTATCTAAATACATTTTGCCAGGGCTATGGTCAAACTATTCCCAATCGGACTTTTGTACCTATCTCTTGTGTACAATGGGTACCCGGGTAGGGTCGGGTAATAGGGGGTGGGTACCCGGGTAGGGTTCGGGTCATAGGGGGTGGGTACCCGGGTAGTAAATTTGGACTCGTCCCAGCCCTAATTCATACCTGGAATATCAAGAACATTAAGTCATACCATACTAAGTTAGTTACTGGGCAACACTTGTGATCAGCATTAACTGTCTTTCACATAGACCTAACATTTGCTTGGACCATTGGGTTAAATTCTCAGAAAACTGTATATGCTGATGGCATCATACCAAAGGGCCATAACTCTATTATTGCTAGAGTTGGGAGGAATCAAAGAAATCCTTATTTGGACACTTATTGGTAGAGCAGCACAACACAGGAAACAGTGAAAAGCGTTTCATGGCCAAAACCATTGTTTGGTGAAAAAGCCAATCCAGGGCCAAACTGACAAAATTCTCAAGAATTATCAATCGAAGACAGCATTTTAATTCATTATGTTTATATTAAATCTTTGCAAAATTTAGAAGCCCAATTCTTTGATAGGCATTTGGAAGAACATGAATGCATGACACCTTTTCAAGGATAACGTCTTTTATTCTTTGTAACAACGATCCCGAGTCACTTGTCCTTTCATCGGGTAAGTGAAGGGGTAAGAAGCTGCTCTGAAGAAGTTCTTACACATTCAAAATGTCATGTATTTAGGGCAAGCGTAAACACACAAACTGGTCTGATCTTATCCTGAGGCTTGTGGGTAACCGGAACTGTAAAAAGATGCAGGAACTTGGTGGTGGATTACAAGAAAAAGACGGAGCGTTGGGGTGCTAGGTTGATAACCTTCTCTCCTTACTAACACTGGTAATGTTATTTGTCGTGGGAAGTAGAATTCTCTGTTCCACAGCATTTAAATTGTTTTTATAAGATTTATTCCCCAAAATATTTGAAAAAATACATATTGAATAGTTTATTCAGTTTTGAAATTATTTATTATTGATTAATTTAAGTAGTTGTTTTCAATTAGATCTGCTTATTTCACTTTGAAGGGAGATCCAAAACAATCATAAAGTATGCATGTAATAGAAGCGATAATTATGGATTTTTAATAGGAGTCTTATTGGAGTATTTTAGGTTTCATGTGTAGTAGCATTATTATTCGGAGTCCAGAGTGGACTATCTCACAGTGTTTCAGAATGTGTGCGATGTGGCACTGTGTTCTGTCGCTCGAGGCGCCTCCTCCTGTCTGGCAGCACAGGTAGCCAAGTCGTCTTAGGAGCCGCAATTTGCTGTGAAACCTGTGATAGCGGGTTCGAATCTCGGTTCGCCCCAATTATGTTTCTAGGTCTGTCGGCACCATACCTGTACTCGTGGGTTTCACCGAAGTGGTAAACGTCCGAGACCTGCATCACTTCGGGCTTTTCCTCCCACAATAAGGTGACATGCCGTGTCATTGGAATATTGTTCAAAGCAGTCCTGTTGTACAACATAAGTGTGATTCTTGCCAGACTTTGTATCCGAACGACTGAAGCAGCTAGTTGAGGCTTTTCTCCTACAATTCTTTTGTTCATGATAGCCAGGAAGTTGGAGATGTTTGATCGCGGAAATATCCCGGTGGTGATCAGGAGAGTTACAGAAACCGTTCGGCACCTTTGTGTGCTTGTTCTGAGGGTGTATATTGAGTACCAGAACAATTCAAAAGAATTGTTTGATTTAGCATGTTTACAAAATTTATTCTTCTTGATCAGGGCATTTGTAAGTAAATATTTTATATTCATCCCACCATATTCAAATGGCCTTAGACTGAAATATGATTCATTCAGAATTAAAATCGTGATGAGATTTCACACAAAGATTAAGTAATAACCTAAAGTTTAAATTATCCACTGAAAGATGTACATGTGTTTGACAATGTGGAAATTTGAACAGGGGAACGGTCCAAGATAGCTTTGGGAACGGTCCAAGATAGCTTTGTTGTACATTCAGCAGCTTCATCACATTAAACAGAAGCCATCTGTGGCGACCAATAATTGATTCGGACCGACAGACATACTGTAATGACAAAACGTTGCTTTAAATGTCCATTACAGACGAACATCAATTTTAGATGGACGGACGTACTATCTGGGATGGCCAATCATTGCTTTAGATGAATGGACATGTGTGATAATCAATATTGTACAATAGATGGACATTCTTCTTGTGATGATTCAACATCACTTTTGACAGACGAACATCCTATCTGAAGATCAATCACCACTAGTCCTGAATACCTGATTGATTGGCAGAAAACAAATTGAACCTGTGTGCTATTTATTCATGTGTGTTGTCCCGTCATGAAACCTGTACATTAAAAAATGGAATAAATCTTTAAATATGTTTTGTGGATTTTGTCTCCTGAAAACAAAGGCATTATGAAATGAGTGTGCAAGATACCAAAATCATGAAACCTACATGAGCCATTTTGTATTTCCTGAATCCCAAGATGGAAGATGCTCAACAGAACAAGTTATTCATAATAAATCCTAAAAAGTTTTGGTTTGTTGTTTTACGCCGCACTCAGCAATATTCCAGCTATATGACAGCGGTCTGTAAAATAATCGAGTCTGGACCAGACAATCCAGTGATTGATATCATGAGCATCGATCCACGCAATTGGGATCGATGAACTGCATCAACCAAGTCAGCGAGCCTGACCACCCGGTCCCGTTAGTCGCCTTTTACGACAAGCATAGTCACCTTTTACGACAAGCATAGTCGCCTTTTATGGCAAGCATGGGTTGCTGAAGATCTATTCTACCCTTGATCTTCACGGGTCCAAATACACCCAAATCCTAAAAAGTGTCATGTCAGTTCCATGCAAGTAGTGACTTGGGATCACTGGCATGTCACCTTCATTGTGGAGGTGTAGGAGGAAAGCCTGAAGTCTTCGATGACACCCACGAGTATGTTCCAGCTTTATGATGACAGTCTGTAAATAATTGAGTCTGGAACACACAATCCAGTGATGATGAGCATGATCTTCCCAATTGGGACACGACGACATGCATCATCCAAGTCAGGGAGCCTGACCACCTGATCCCCTTAGTCACCTCATGACATGTATGGGTTGCTGAAGACCTATTCTAAACCGGATCTTCACGGGTATGAGACGAACCCATCATAATAAGACTATGGCTTGATGAGGCAACTGCACCGTAGACGATTGAGCCGCTCATATTGCTATGATTTTGTTTGTTTGTGGTTTAATGTCGCACTCAGCTATATGACAGCGGATGGTAAATAATTGAGTCTAGACCAGACAATCCAGTGATTGACATCATGAGCATCGATCCACGCAATTGGGATACAATGACATGCATCAACCCAGTCAGCGAGCCTGACCACCAGATCCCATTAGTTGCCTCTTATGACAAGCATAGTCTCTTGGGGTTGCTGAAGATCTATTCTAACCCGGATCTTCACGGGTCGATTTTGCTATGAAATAGGTGCAGACAGCCAAGCTGTCTTAACTATTCAATGGAAAACTGAAAAATAAAAACATCTACATCAGCATGATCAGCGTACCAAAACAAGTCTCATTCACCTTTTCCTTTTATTCTCAAATAAAATCAGTCATGTAAAAGCACTACATTAATATAATATAAGTATACATCCATCTACTGACATGGGAAACGAGAACAAAAACAGAATGACAATGATGAATGCCTGCACACAAGGTACATGCATTGTATAACATATTGTTGTCTAACGCCGCACTCGGCAATATTCCAGCTATATGATGACACCTTGTAAATAATCAAATCTAGACCAGACAATTCAGCAATTGATATTGTAAGTATCGAGCCTGACCACCCGATCAAGCACAGGTTGTTGGGGACTTATTCTATCCCAGACTCACGATGGGGATGGATGAATAGTCTCGCAGTAGTTGCCACACGAAGTACAGGTGATTTACAGCTGGCAGTGTCAAGTATGGCGCAATGGATGAAAATATTATGTTTTCACTTCTCATTTTCACTAGTAATTAGTGTTTGGTGTAACATTTATTAATCTGTACTTCTTACTTTGTGTGCAATTGTGATCGATACTTGTATCGTGAAGTAAAAAATCGCGATCCGCCGATGCATCAGTGTATCACCCCACTGCTAGCATCGGCCATCTTCCCGAGGCAAGAGAGCTAACTGACTTTAAAAGTCCAGTTTCCACCCTTGCCGAACTGGGCTGGAATTACTGGGCTCGATCGTAGCGCCACCAGTGTCTATTACCAGCTATGTCTCTTCTAAGCCCCTCCTATGGACCAATCAGATTCCACCTCTCGTATCACTTGCGTTTGCTTCACACAAAATGGTGGCGCCTGGTCAGGACGATCTGATCGATAATCAAGATCTATATTGTGATAAAACGGGTCTTACATCGTGAAATCAAATCACGTGAGCACCTTGATTAAAAACATGAAAAGATTTGGAAAATATCTGCTGACGAGTTGGCGGTGCACATGCTTTGCAAATCCTGCAATTGACCGAAATCTGCGAAACATTTTACCAACCGGATTTCGATTTCGGTGCACGATTTTGATTGGACTATGCATAGACCCGTTAGTCCAGCCAAAATGTAACTCCATAATACCAGCCTAGTTCGGCAAGGGTGGAAACTGGACTTTTATAGTCGGTTAACTCACTTGCCTCGGGAAGATGGTATCGGTGGGTGGGTGAATGTGTTGGGGTGCACAACCCTCCCTTATTTCAAACTCCTTACCTGTGAACCTGTTCACTTGTGACTTAGCTGTGCGTCGCCCTTTTTCAAAATGCTGGATTTGCCTCTGCAAGGCTCGGTAGTTCCTTTAAATGCTGCGTTCACTTGCATAGAGTGATCTCAGCCAAGACTATTCAAGTATTGTAACTGTCATACTTGAATGAATAAATGTCTGCGTCTCATTTGATCCCCACAACTACATCAGATCCCTTATGTGTGCGAGCTACGAGACTAACTCCCCACCATCCCATAAACATGTCATGACTGAAATCCAAGGGAGGTCATCACTATTTTGTTCTATTCACATTTATTTCACATTTCTTCACTTCAAGAGATTAAAAAATATATTGGCTTTGGTGATTTCATGATAATATTTGCACGAAGATGCCAAACACGAAGTGTTTTGGTTCAACTCCTTAAAAAAACAACAACAACAACTCAAACCATTTTTCTGTCGAATTGTCACATAAAGATTCCGACTGAAAGAAATACTCAAATATTGCCAACTAGGAGTCATATTCTGAAATTCATCCAATTGGAACCGCAGAATTAATACCTTAAGCCATTTTTTAGGACAAACTCCTTGTGGTGAGTTGGTAGAAAACTGCTTACATGGTATCCACACCAAACAAGGAATACTTGGCTTAAGAAGTTGACAGCGGAATGCCAAAAATCACAATCAGTCAAATCCATAACAATATCTATCAAATAACATATCAGTGTTACATTTATGTAAAATTGCATGTTTATATTATTGATAAAAAAACAGCAAATTTCTCAAAATTGCAACCCCCACACAGGACAAAAATGTACACAGCGATAGACACGAACAGTTTTAGTCCACTAGTCCTTCTAATGATAACATAAAGCAAAACCCTCAAAAATGGCAAATTTCTACTAGTCCTTATACCTTAACCATGGGGCAGTTTGGCAAGGACTACAGGACAAGTGCCAATTTCGAACGCTGCTCAGTCTGTTGTAGATCGAACCACCTACGTAGTCAACCCAACATGCCACAATGTGAAGCTCTGACTCTCATGACGCCTACTTCAACATGGATTTGGATAGTTGTGATGGGTAGTCTATGTTAAAGTTGAGGAGCTGTGACAGTCATAGTGCTAAGGCAGCTTTGTGAAGCTGGCCGTCGAGTCCTGGTGATCCGTGCTGCATGTTGAGACAATGTTATTGCAACAATCCGGTTGTTTCACTCACTTATAGTTGAACTTCACCTTGAGTAGGTACCTCATTTTAATTTGTGCCGTGTTGTAAACGATGAACTCGTTGTAGTTGAGTGTGTAGCCATGAGGGTTTGTAGTCCCTGTGTCAATACCCTTCCCAATCGGAACCTTTGTACCACACGCCCTGCGGGAGAAGCAATTGCAGAACATATAATCAACTGATTAAGTGAGTGAGCGAAACATAAAGTCAGCAATACAGTCAAGTCCCGTTAATCCGACATGGCTGGTTGCATATGAGTATGTCAGATAAACGAAATTTTTACAAACCTGTAGAGGTTATGAATTCTCTGATGAAATCCTCCTTGGGGCACTTATTGCATTTTCCTGGCTCAAGAAAATCTACATGACTTAGTTGTAACCATTTTCCTTAATAAAAATTGTTACCACACAAAAAACTTTGTTTTTGTATGATATACGTCCACCCTTATGGTGCCTCACCCTCCACGGCGCGTCACGCCAAGGGAAGCAACTCTCACCCAAATCACTTTCCATATGTCTAATGCTGACGGAATGTGGGGAGGCGGGTGGCCGTGCCCCAAGGAGGATTTCATCAGAGAATTCATAACCTCTACAGGTTTGTAAAATTCTCTTTCAGATTAAATCCTCCTTGGGGCACTTATTGCATCAAGATAGACTCCTAAAGATAATCTAGGAAGTGGCATCCGTCAGCAACAAGCGTGCATAAAATACATCGTATTTTGATTATTTCAATGAATAAACAAGAGTTCAATAAATGGAACCAACCTTATCGTGAGGCACCACCGTCGAAAGGCGGGGGCTGGAGACAGGGCGTTATCGACCATACACAATGAAAAGAGCCATTCTTTGTGGCTCATCATATCGAGAACTCGAGACACACACACCCCCCACCCCACCCACTTTTTTGAACAAGTGATATTGGGGGCACAGATCACGAGAGACTATAAACCCGCACAGAGCTAGGCCAGAGGGTCCCCGTAATCGAAGGAGTGCATGTGCAATTACGATGATTATCGACTAGTAATGGCTGGTATTGTATCGACCGTAGAAGATAAAATCCGGACCGTTACTGAGCAGTGTTATAACCGGTCCGGGCGGTCTAAAATCTCGAAGGCTCAATCGGCTAGAGATGTAGTACTTTGCCCAGTTCGGAGAACTGACTGACCAAACCGAGCACGCTCGCTTGAGTGTTTGTCGAGTTGGTAATGTTTGATGAACGTGCTCGGCTGGCTCCAAATAGCCGCGGAGCAGATCTCCTCAATGGGCAGAGCCGCAGCATACGCTTGTGTCGTAGCCACTGCTCTAACCGAATGAGCCTTCAACTTGGTAGGGGGGTCCCTGCCTTGAAGCGTGTACGCCGTACATATAGTAGAGACTATCCACCGCGAGATAGTTTGTTTGCTCGCAGGTGAGCCAGCCTTCCTACCGCCATAACAGCAAAATAGTTGATTATCCTTACGGATACCCTTAGTTCTGCTGATATAGGACTTAAGGGTCCTGCGGACATCCAATACATGAGCATGTCTTGTAGTGGTCCCCGACGAGGAAGGCTGTGAAAGAGCAGGTAGCTCAATAGGAGCCGTCACGTGGAAGGCGTGTGCGACCTTAGGACGGTAAGAGTCCGGCAGGCGAATACTGACCCTGTCCCGGTGAAAGACAGTTAGTTCGGGATCGGCTGACATTGCGTGAATGTCGCCTACCCGTCTGCCGGACGTTACCGCCACAAGGAACGCCGTCTTCCAGCTCAACAGCTGAAGAGAGAGAGACGACAGATCCCGAAAAGAAGGACCGGACAGCCAATCAAGAACGATTGACAATTCCCAAGGGGGACTGATCCGCCGGACAGGCGGTCGGATCCTGTCCACACCTGCTAAAAAACGCTGCACTAATGGGTGCGCACCCAAAAGTGCCCCGTCGACGGGGACGTGAAAGGCAGCGATAGCTGTAGAGTACCCCCGGACTGTCGATGCGGCCAGGCCGACATCTAGTCGCGACTGGAGGAACTCAAGTACGGCTACGAGATCTGCAGAAAAGGGATCTGCAATCCTTCTATCGACACACCAGCGCGCATAGCAGGCCCATCTATCCTCGTACTGAACGTTTGTCGAATCCCTCCGCGAAGCCAGTATTGTGTCTGCAACTCGTGCAGGAATACCGCTCTCCTGGAGGCGATTCCGGACAGTGGCCAAGCCACCCACTGAATCCTGGGATTCGGGTGGAGGGCCTCGTTCTGGGATAGGAGGTCCGGTCGTAAAGGTAATAGAACAGGAGGCTGAGCCAGAAACCTGAGTATGACTGGAAACCAACTCTGCGCCGACCAAAGGGGTGCCAGGAGCACAAGTAGTCGCGCAGGCTGAGTGGCTAGCTGAGACAGGACCTTGGAAATCAGAGGTACTGGGGGGAATGCCCACAGTATTCTGTCCGTCCAATCTAGCTGGAAGGCGTCCGGTGCCACCGACCTCGGGTCGGGGACTCGGGAGCAGAACGTTGGTGTCTGGTGATTCACCCCAGACGCAAACAGATCCACCTGGAACGACCCGTATAACTGGGAGATAATCCCGAATATCCCCGGGTCGAGCCTCCACTCGTGAGGAGCGAGGATCCGGCGAGACAGAGCGTCCGCATGGACGTTGTCTACCCCCGGGAGATAAACAGGTAGCACCCTGATAACGTGTGAGTCGCACCATAGGAGGAACTGCCACGTCTCTTGGAGAAGCGACGGAGACACCGTTCCCCCCTGCTTCCGGATGTAAGTCATCGCCGTTTGGTTGTCCATCTCTAGACGCACCACTTGGCCACGAAGCAGATCCAGGAAGCGTTGGAACACCAACCTGACCGCTCTCAGTTCTAGCACATTGATATGCAGTTTGATCTCCTGCTGGGACCATAGTCCCGAGGCAGTGTGATCGTTCAGAACGCCTCCCCAGCCGGAGAGTGACGCGTCTGTTTGAACTGTGAGAGACGGCACGGGAGTGTCGAGGGGGAGCCCCCGGGACAGATTCCCGACCTCGGTCCACCACTGACTGCGGAGTCTCGAGAACAGTCTCGAGATCTTCCGAGTTCACCCAAAGTCGACGGAGCGCTTGTTGAATGGGTCTCATTCTCAAGCGCGCCCGCCAAACCACATCCACTGTCGCCGCCATGTTGCCCAGTAACTGGAGCCATGTACGAGCAGTGTGACTGGCGGACAGAAGGAACTGGGAAGTAACACTTCTGACCTTGGTAATGCGATCTTGTGACAGAGATACAAGTCCGCTCACCGTGTTGAAATTCGCCCCTAGGAAGACTAGATTCCGAGTAGGGCTCAGATCTGACTTCTTGAGATTGACTATCCACCCTAGAGTGATCAGAATATCTATCACTTGTTGTGTAGCTATCTGACTCAGGGATTGCGATAGAGCTCTTAGTAACCAGTCGTCGAGGTACGGATGGCAGAACCGACCTTTTGACCTGGCCACTTGGGCGGGAATCAACATCAGCTTGGTGAACACCCTCGGGGCCGTAGCGATCCCGAATGGTAGAACCCTGAACTGATAACACCTCCCGTCGAAAGAAAACCTGAGGTATTTCTTGAACTCGGGGTGTATGGGTACGTGGAGATAGGCGTCTTTTAGGTCTATTGACGTTAGCCATTCTCCGGTCTCGACAGCTGAGATCACCGAGCGCAGTGTCTCCATCCTGAAGGACGGTACCTCTATAAGTTTGTTCAGCCTTCTCAGATTGAGAATAGGCCTGAACCCTCCGTCTTTTTTGGTGACTAGGAAATATGTCGAGTAGAAGCCCTCGCTTTCCTGTCCCACGGGAACCGGTTCGATCGCAGCCTTCATAAGAAGTGCGTCGACCTCGGCACCGAGGAATTCCGCCCTCTCCAGGGTAGCAGGCACCGGAGTGTGCTTTATCCCGGAGAAGGGGGGCGGATGATGTTTCCACCGAGGCAAATGGCCATCCCTTAGAGTGGACAGGGTCCAGGGATTGGATGTGACTGTCTCCCATTCCTGCAGGAATAGAGCCAGTCGGCCGCCTACGGGGACATCCGGCTTGAGGCAGCAGACCCCGGCTGTCGGCAGTTCGAAAACATGCGACCGTGGGTCCGCCCGGGGCGCTTCGGGCGCTAATGGGAACCCGATGGGTTCCCGGCCCGCGAAAAGGCTGCTGGCCTCGACCAGCTGCCCTGCCCCGGCCCCTGCCTCTCTTGCTCCTCCCGGCGCCCTTACCTGAAGGAAGCGGCTGCTTCCAAGCAGGTGCAGACTTCTGACCCGGCGCGTCAGCGTAGGAGGAAGCAAGTGGAGAGGTCCGCTTACGCGGTTTAACGCATGGTACCTCCAACAAGGCCTTAGAATCCTTGATGGAGGCATACAACTGTGCGGCCTCTCGGACCACCTGCTGAGCCCCAGGGAAGAGGGTGGCACCCATCTTATAAGGCAAAGCACGTAGATCCTGGCGTGTGGAAGCCGAGTATTTGGATACCGACATCCACAGCCTGCGCATGCCCATGACTGCGCACATCATCTGCGAGGCACAGCTACGAATAGCGTCCCTCGCAAGATGACTATGTACCTCCGTCAGTTGCGCGGCCAACTCCGAAGAGTCGGCCGGCCCCTCTCCCGCTAACTCCCTCTGTACGGCCGACAGATAAGCGGAGTGTACGGACACCCGGAGCTGCTGACATGCGTTACGATATTGCTCCTCGAAGCAAACGTAAGCAGCCTTCAGCTCCGTACCGCACGCGGGAAAGGGTGGCAACCGCCGGCCCTGCTTGACCTTAGCCAAGTTGGGGGTCGAAGACCCCCCCAGGGTAACGGAGGTCCAGACGCATTCGTCCACCACCGGTACCTCAAAATCACCATCCTCTGCTAACGGGTACCGCTTAATAAGTTCGGGCAGGTCGAACTTCCTGCGGGCACCCGACAACAGAGGGTTGATGACTTCATGCACCAATGAAGACAGAATACGGAGCCGCACCTGGGGCGCCTTGCTCGGAGCAAAAGCGTCCCCCGGAAGGCGGAACTCAGTCGGATCCGACTGGGGCATGGGCGCAGCCACCTGAGGCAGTACCTGGACAATTTTGTCCCGTACATGCCTCAACGAGGAAACGAAGGAAAATATTCCCGAGGTCTCCGAGTCGTCTCCCCCCTCCTCCATCCACTCCTCCTCTCTCGATTCCGAGCCGAAATTAATCGACTCTACCCCGAGAGAAGAGGCAGACGAAGTCGGAAGGGGACGCCCGAAGGCCTGGGCCTTCGCATCCCCGGGCTGCACCCGGCCCGAAGCCGAGTCCCGGTCCCGAGGTGCCGGGGGTTCAAGGGAACCCACCTGGCTCTGGGCTAGAAATCCGCTAGAGGAAGCCTCGGCCTCGGAAGAGGCGTCTGGCTCCGCTAGGGAGAACTGTGCGTCGGTAGTGAACGGGCCAGTGCCCGCCACCCCTCCGCTGGGGAGCGACCTCGAGCCGGCGCCGAAGCCCGGTCTGAGTTCGTCCCCGAGACCAAGTGGCCTGCCTCGGCCGACGCCGGGCATATCACAAGGTCTCGAAGCCGCGTCCGGCGCCGACAACGGGGAAGGCTCGGTCCGCAACTCCTCTCGGAGCTGAGACTTTACCTCCTCCATCATCGACGCCATCTGCGACCTCAACAAGGCAGAGATGTCTGCCAAAGACGGTGCAGGAGAGGGTGCAGTGATTGTGACGGGGACCCTAGAGCCTTCTCCCCCGGCCCCCGGGGAGGGAGCGGAGGAGACAGTCTCAGCTGCCTTTTTACCCTTTCTTACTTTTTTTGAGGGGGGCGGGGCGGTCTTTGCCGATCTAATGTCCACCCCCGCCTTCAATAGACCCTTAAAGTGTAAGAGGTCCACATTTCTCTTTTTTTGCGCCCGTGGTGTAAATGCAACACAGATCGGGCATGACCCATCGTCATGCCCGTCTTCGGCCAAACACTTTATGCAGGTATCATGCCTGTCTTGGGGGGGAATCGAAGCCGAGCACCCCGTACACAGTTTGAAGGTCTGTAAAAAAGACCGTAATTTTTGAGTTTGGCGGGAAGGGTAATAAAGTGTATCAGTGCGATTGAAAGATCGGAAAGATACGTGCATAAATTGTGTAACTAGAAGCAAAGGCGTAATTTAGAATGCGATTGGTAACGCGATACTAATAGCCAATGTCGTAGTATAATTATAACACCAAAGTGGGCGTGTTACGGGCGAAGGTGTAGAAAACCCGTAAAAAAGGTAAGTGTAATTTAAAATAATTAACACACCACCTTGGGTTTATTTAAAGGAAAAGATTGTAGGCTAAAGCCCGATGATATAGATTAAAAAACCGAAGCCGTTTTTGATGGCCCTGGTGTTACATATATCATACGTGGCACTACAAAATGGACGCTACGACGGCCTTATTTCAAAGGTATCGTACACGTGTCACATAATTACAACTTTATAACTTTACAATGCGAGGTATTAGGCCTTTGCATGAAAGAAATGTACCATACATACAGTTTGGTCTGCCATGGTTCTTGTACGAACGATAATCATGTCTTTATATTGTCTTGAAAAAAACAGCACGTCTGTCTTTGTCAGATGACATAAGGAAAGTGATTTGGGTGAGAGTTGCTTCCCTTGGCATGACGCGCCGTGGAGGGTGAGGCACCATAAGGGTGGACGTATATCATACAAAAACAAAGTTTTTTGTGTGGTAACAATTTTTATTAAGGAAAATGGTTACAACTATGTCATGTAGATTTTCTTGAGCCAGGAAAATGCAATAAGTGCCCCAAGGAGGATTTAATCTGAAAGAGAATAAGTTGTACCAACGTTTGTTGGTCATGGTTCGCGAAAGGTTCTTCTGACGTGACCTGTAATGGGATGTCCTCGGCGATAGCGAGAACTTGTACCTGATTTTAATGAGATTGAGGCAATCTAAGCATATGATTAATCCTGTTTTCTTCATTTAAAGCATTAATTGTTTATTGTTAAGCAAAGTTTATCTCTGCAGCTTTGTAATATGCAGCTACCAGCTGACTCGTCTTGCATCAAAACACTGGCTGTGTATTCGCGGGCAGATGACCACGGAGTACGCTGATCACTGTGTCGGATAAACGAGACTGATTAATGAGTGATTTCAGTAATTCGTTGCAAATTAGGTGTGTCGGAGTCGGAGTGCGAGACTGTCGGATTAATGGGTCTAAATAGCATTGATTTAATCAGTTCTCATCATTAGTGTTGGATAAAGCCGATTGTCGGATTTAACGAGTCTTGACTGTATTTAGCCACATTGTGACAAGTGATTGCCTGACTGACGGTCCTAATAGGTTTTTTAAGTTCTCCATATTTAGCAATATTCCATCAATGTTGCAGACTGTACGGGTTGTCACCAACAAGATGCTTCACACCTTGTACTAATATGGGAACTGAACCTGATCTCTGGCATGATGAACTAACACCTTAACCTCAGGGCCACCACACCTCACTTTGACCACCCACGTGGTCTAGTGGATACAGCATCTGCCAGGACAGTGGAGAGTTGGTGGTTTGATCTCCGGATGCGGCATACCAAAAGACGATAAAAGATGGTACTTGGTTCCCAGCATTGGTATTAAAGGGATATAACAAGGACTGGTCAGCTATGAGTCGGCGTCATAACAAAAGACGTTTAAAGATGGTACTTGTTGTTACCCTGTCTGGTGCTCGGCATTAATGGGCTAAAACAAGGACTGGTCGGCTCGGAGTCAGTATACTGTGTCTAAGAGGGGTATTCATGTTAACTGCAGCATAGTATCTCAGTGGACTAGCACTATAAAACTTGCATTAGGCTCGTACAAGCAGACAGACAGACAGACACACCCCTGACCATTGCCATATAAGTGCAATGAACACCAATTTCACCTCACCTCAGGTAGTCATAGCATACTTATCCACCAGTTACAGCCTTCATCACCCTAATCGGCCTCACTCTATGTTCCAAACATTACACTCCTCTGCCACATACAATTATAGACAACCGGTCATGTGACCCTCAGCCTCTCAGCTGGTGACTGGACAATTCTCAGGTCCCAAGCAACATAACATTATTAAATCTCCAAGTCTGTGAGCTTTTTGCATTGGCGAGAATAAATATATAAGTCTCTACAGCACAGTGAATGAGTATGGTTTTACGCCGCCTTTAGCAACATTCCAGCAAAATCTTGGCAGGAGACACCAGCAATGGGCTTCACACATTGTTGGTTGGTTGGTTGGTTTGTTGTTTAACGCCGCACACAGCAATATTCCAGCTATATGATGGCAGTCTGTAAATATTCGAGTCTGGACCAGACAATCCAGTGATTAATATAATGAGCATCGATCCACGCAATTGGGATCGATGACATGCATCAACCAAGTCAGCGAGCCTGACCACCAGATCCTGTTAGTCGCCTTTTACGACAAGCATAGTCACCTTTTACGGCAATCATGGGTTGCTGAAGACCTATTCTAGCCCGGATCTTCACGGGTCTACACACTTCGTATGCAGGTGGGGAAACAAACCCGGGCCTCTGACGAGATGAGCGAACACTTTAACGGCATAGCCACCTCACCACCCTTCCACACAACAGGAGGCATGCTTACAACGCACATCATTAGCAGGTTCAACATGTCAGCATGCACACCAAATGCATTCTCTGCTCCCTGGGGAGAATACTTACATTGTTTTATGACACTTGGGGTCGGGTGCTATCTTCCCTGCTCCCTTCACACTGTGTTTCCCAGCCGGCAGCGAGGCGGCGTTGTAGTCAGCAGCGAGGATCTCGTTCATCGCCCCCAGCGACACCTGGTACACAAGGAAATATGCAAACATTGATCCATGACCTCCAGGGTTCTGTGTTTCAAACTAATTATAGTGACACTCAGAACTGTCATACTTTAAAGGGGGTCTCTGTTCCATGGTACGGAGCCAAACTTTGCCCAATCCAAGACACTGATATACCATGTGTGACACCGAGAAATTGTTACTGTGTAATTAGGGCAAACATTAACTGCTAAATTGTTACACATCATAAAACAGACACAAAAATAGTGTTTAGGGTCTTTTAAAATGCTGGGTCTGCCAATAACCCTGAGCCTAGTCTCCCTTTAACACAGGCCTACAACAGTTGCAGCTGGGACTGCCTTGAGGAACAGCCCCCATACAGCTGGGACGGCCATGAGGAACACCCCCCATACAGCTGGGATTGCCTTGAGGAACAGCCCCCCATACAGCTGGGACTGCCTTGAGGAACAGCCCCCATACAGCTGGGACTGCCTTGAGGAACAGCCCCCATACAGCTGGGACTGCGAGGAACAGCCCCCATACAGCTGGGACTGCCTTGAGGAACAGCCCCCGTACAGCTGGGACTGCCTCGAGGAACAGCCTCCATACAGCTGGGACTGCCTTGAAGAACAGCCCCCATACAGCTGGGACTGCCTTGAGGAACAGCCCCCATACAGTTGGGACTGCCTTGAGGAACACCCCCATACAGCTGGGACTGTCTTGAGGAACAGCCCCCGTACAGCTTGGACTGCCTTAAGGAACAGCCCCCATACAGCTGCGACTGCCTTTAGGAACAGCACCCGTACAGCTGGGACTGCCTTGAGGAACAGCCCACATACAGCTGGGACTGCCTCGAGGAACACCCCCCATACAGCTGGGACTGCCTTGAGGAACAGCCCCCATACAGCTGGGACTGCGAGGAACAGCCCCCATACAGCTGGGACTGCCTTGAGGAACAGCCCCCGTACAGCTGGGACTGCCTCGAGGAACAGCCTCCGTACAGCTGGGACTTCCTTGAGGAACAGCCCCCATACAGCTGGGACTGCCTTGAGGAACAGCCCCCATACAGCTGGGACTTCCTTGAGGAACAGCCCCCATACAGCTGGGACTGTCTTTAGGAACAGCACCCGTACAGCTGGGACTGCCTTGAGGAACAGCCCCCGTACAGCTGGGACTGCCTTGAGGAACAATCACAGGCTTCTTGACACTGAATGCCATTTGCCACACATTCGCACATTAATAGATTAATACTTTGGGAAAAAAGTGAAATCAATCAATGATACAAAGGTCTTGATCTGAAGTCATCTGTAAGTTGTTCCGATAAATCTCACAATACAAGTGGCTGACTGATGCTATTTGACTACAATTTTACATCCTAGTACACATAAAGAGCTGCAGGACTTACAAACTCACTAGTTCTGTTCAGACTGAACTTTGTCATGTATACACAAAATGTCACCTTCCATAATGACTTACATCAGTGCCAGTTGCAAAGAATTATTTCTAGCAAAAAGATAAATATTCTCAAGCTAAAAACTTACTTCACACAACAGGAGGAGACCGATATTTTTTGCTCTCGATGTGAAGCAGTAGTTTGCACTTTTACTGGACATGTCAGCGAAGTAAACACCCTTGCCAAACTGGAGGAGAAAAAACAAGTGTCAAAATACATGAAACATGAAATGTTTATACAACCACAGCAGACGTAACAGTCAAACTTGGGCGAGACATAACTAACTAACTAGGTCCCATAACATCACTACAGCTGAATGTGTTTTAGGGACACGATATATTGAATGTTAGGATCACACACAGAGCGCTGAATGTCACGGTGACAGACATCATAGAATTGACCATCCAATCCCAGTATTGAGACTGTTCCTACCATGTATCCAGTCACAGGAGCCTCCGGCGGTGCGATGCGTAGTCCCTGGCTTAGAATTCCGACCCAGTTGGTCAACCGCGATCCATGCCACAACAGCATTCTGGGAAAAGGAAGTGAAGAAATGGTTGAATTAGGTTTTACCAGGTGACACAGACCAGTGCTTACAGCTCTATGTTGAACTGTGGGAGTTGTTCCTGATGTAATGTGAAGATTGCTCAGTGCAAGTGGGCACAGATGCAACTGATCAATACTGACGGAAGCAATTCCAGGATTCTATCTAGGAATTTAAATAAATAAATAGAACTCTTTGACAGGCAAATGTGGTTCTGTAACTTTGTTCTTAATTTCAGTGGTATTTTAACATTGTATATTAACATCGTATATTAACATTGTACTTTAACATCATATATAAAGTCTTTGAAAGGCATTTAGAAGTGATACACATAAGAAGAGAATTTATGGATGTCAACTTCTTTATTATGAGGATTACAACATTTCAGAGTATAAACTTACTCCTTCATCAGGTGAAATGTTTAACATTTCACCTGATGAAGGCGTCAGTATATATTCCAAAACGTTGTATTCCTCATAATAAAGAAGTTGACATCCATAACTTCTCTTCCTTATCATATATTAACATTGTATTTTAATACTGTATATTAACATTGTATTTTAACACTGTATATCAACATTGTATTTTAACACTGTATATTAACATTGTATTTTAATACTGTACATTAACATTGTATTTTAACACTGTATATTAAGATTGTATTTTAACACTGTATATTAACATTGTATTTTAACACTGTATATTAAGATTGTATTTTAATACTGTATATTAACATTGTATTTGAACACTGTATATTAAGATTGTATTTGAACACTGTATATTAACATTGTATTTGAACACTGTATATTAAGATTGTATTTGAACACTGTATATTAACATTGTATTTTAACACTGTATATTAAGATTGTATTTGAACACTGTATATTAAGATTGTATTTTAACACTGTATATTAAGATTGTATTTTAACACTGTATATTAAGATTGTATTTTAACATTGTATTTAAACACTGCATATTAACATTGTATTTAAACATTGCATTTTTAAGCTTAACGAGCAAACAGCTTAACCATTAAGCGGTATTACCAGTATATCAGTAAATTGAGGTTCATTCTTTCCATAATACCTATCACAATATCATGTTTTAATGCTCGGTATATCGGGTGATTTTAAAATGCGATTCTTATCGTGTGTTTAATGTTATTTTCTTGCCAAATGCCTTCGCTGTTGTAGGCCTGTGTATTTATTGACTGAGTATACATCATGTTGTACCAGCATCTTGTTTTGTTCCAATTTCGAACTTCAATTTATACCTTAATGTGTCAGATTGCTTCTGAATTTAGAATTATACAATATATATCGTGATATGTATCACAATATGGCCTTGTGCATCGCAAACTATTGTGAAACAATTTTAACCTCCAATACCCATGCCTACTGCCCACCCAATTCTCTTTGATCAACAGGACCAACCTGTTTCCGTGGTCCACGAATTTGGAGGCCTCCCCGTCCTTCTGGCAGCTGAAGACGTCCATCAGCTGCATCTTGTACATGTTGTGTGTGGCCGCGTGCGTGGACTGCAGGTACTCATTCAGCAGCTGAAATATGTCAGTGAGTGAGTGAGTGAGTGAGTTTAACGCCACTTTTAACAGTATTCCAGTTATATCACGGTGTGTCGGCTTAATGTGGGAGGAAAGCCCGAAGTGATGCAGGTCTCAGACTTTTACCACTTCGGTGAAACCCACGAGCACGGGTATGGTGCTGACAAACCTAGAAACATAATCGGGGTGAACTTGGATTCGAACCCACAATCATAGGTTTCTGGGACGCAACCCCACCCGTGTCCCACTAAAACAAGTAAAGGATTTTGGGAATGTAGACTGTAGACACTGTAGACACTGTAGACAGCTGCATACAAGCAAATATTGGAGCAGGACTGCCATGTTTCCCAAATAACAATTCGTATTTTGAAAACCATCTTCTGTCAGGACACCAAAGCCTGACAATGCAAATCCATCATAGCAGCCATTTTGGTCATCCGAAAGTCCTCTAGTCGCCACTTACAACAACGGTTGTCTGTTGTTTGTTGTTATGGCGGTCTGTAAATAATAAATCTGGACCAAACAATCCAGTGATTGATATCATGAGCGTCGATCAACGCAATTGGGACACGATGACATGCATCAACTAAGTCAGCGAGCCTGACCACCGGATCCCGTTCGTCCTTTTCACGACAAGCGTTGTCGCCGCTTATGGCAAGTATGGGTTGCTGAAGACCAGTCTTCAATGTTCAGCAATTTCACGCAATAAATAATCTAGATCAGACAATCCACTGATTGATAGTATGAGCAATGATCAATGCCCGAGTACTATGACATGCAATCAACTGAAACAGCAAGCCGGACCACCCGATCCACTGAGTGTCATCTTACAACAAGCATCCACTCCTGGAGACCACTTCTTACCCCAAATTCTCACGGGTATGTCAAAGATTGATGGAATACTGCAGCAATATCATTGTGGCCTAATATGCCTTAGCAACAAATGTAGCATGACAAGGCTTTTAGGGAAGAGAGCAATACTGAAACAGCAGTGAGTCTGTCTTCCATCATAATCGCTATTTGGGTAATCTCCAATCTCATTAAAATCAGATTTGAGGACATCCCATAAAGGGTCACGTCAGAACGACATTTCATCCGACCAATCAAAGCATCGCTTACCAGATCATGAAAGTGAAAGTCGAAAACCTCGAAAACGTTGACAGTTACAGCCCGTACGACTGATTCCGTCGAAATTCTCGTCTATCTCTTGCCACCGTGCGATAAACATTTGAATGGAGGAGGCGTTGAAAAGTACGTGGGAAGCACTGCCATACAATCTCAACCATATATTGAACATTTCGGAATGTTCATTTGTTCAGTTTTCAACATTGTTTTTAAGGCTAGTCTGAAATGGAAGTCGCCAGGTTGAAACGTGTGCCGTAAAGCTCGAGAAAGCTGCTTTCTATTTGGCTGATGTCGACTTCTTGTTAGTCATTTCGGTGGTTGGTCAAAGTTCGCGAAAGGTCATTCTGACGTGACCGTAACGGGATGACCTCAGATCTTAGTTTAGCGGCAGCGAGAACCTAGATCTGATTTTAATGAGGTTGGGTTATCTCATACTCACCTTTACAACAAGAATGAAGCACAAGGGTCAGAGAGACTTGGTTTGGTTTGTGTTTTGTTTGCTCACCTTGAAGTCACCGTGACTCTTGTCCAGCGGTTCAAGGCCACATTTGAGTGCATGGTAGTGTCTGTCTACCGGGTTCTCGGACATGTCTCCTTCCTTCAGCATCTTGATTGCGATCTCTATGTCACTCAGGGCCTGGGAAGCACAATCAGGAACATTGTCACACATGATCACACAAACCGAGATTCAATTATTACATTTTTCTCTTAATTTGCAATACAAAGTCTCTTAGTACTTAGTAAACATGATCAGCTCATCCTGGCATGACTAAGGGGGGGCGGTCGGGTAGCCTAGTGGTTAAAGCGTTCGCTCATCACGCCGAAGACCCGGGTTCGATTCCCGACATGGGTACAATGTGTGAAGTCCATTACTGGTGTCCCCCGCCGTGATATTGCTTGAATATTGCTAAAAGCGGCGTAAAACCACTCACTCACTGGCATGACTAAGGGACTAACAAATTTGGCAATCCTTTCAGCTATGAGTAATAAAATCTGGGCCAGGCAAACTGGTGATTGACAGCATGAACAAAGCCCCATGGCGACAGGTCACAGTTGTAATTGGGGCCTACTCAGCCAGACTCACCACAGAGAGAGTGAGTGGTGAGGGGTGAGGGGTGAGGGGTGAGGGGTGAGAGTGAGGGTGAGGGGTGAGGGGTGAGGGGTGAGGGGTGAGGGGTGAGAGTGAGAGTGAGTGGTGAGGGTGAGGGGTGAGAGTGAGTGGTGAGGGTGAGGGGTGAGGGTAAGGGGTGAGGGTGAGGGGTGAGGGGTGAGAGGGAGTGGTGAGGGTGAGTGGTGAGGGTGAGGGTGAGTGGTGAGGGTGAGGGGTGAGGGTGAGGGTGAGGGGTGAGGGGTGAGAGGGAGTGGTGAGGGTGAGGGGTGAGAGGGAGTGGTGAGGGGTGAGGGGTGAGAGTGAGAGGGAGTGGTGAGGGTGAGGGGTGAGAGGGAGTGGTGAGGGGTGAGGGGTGAGAGGGAGTGGTGAGGGTGAGGGGTGAGGGGTGAGAGTGAGGGGTGAGAGTGATGGGTGAGAGTGAGGGGTGAGAGGGAGTGGTGAGGGTGAGGGTGAGGGTGAGGGGTGAGAGTGAGGGGTGAGAGTAAGTGGTGAGAGTGAGTGGTGAGAGTGAGGTGTGAGGGTGAGAGTGAGGGGTGAGAGGGAGTGGTGAGGGTGAGGGGTGAGAGGGAGTGGTGAGGGTGAGGGGTGAGAGGGAGTGGTGAGAGTGAGGGGTGAGAGGGAGTGGTGAGAGTGAGGGGTGAGAGGGAGTGGTGAGAGTGAGTGGTGAGAGGGAGTGGTGAGGGTGAGGGGTGAGAGGGAGTGGTGAGAGTGAGGGGTGAGAGGGAGTGGTGAGGGTGAGGGGTGAGAGGGAGTGGTGAGAGTGAGGGGTGAGAGGGAGTGGTGAGAGTGAGGGGTGAGAGGGAGTGGTGAGAGTGAGTGGTGAGAGGGAGTGGTGAGGGTGAGGGGTGAGAGGGAGTGGTGAGAGTGAGTGGTGAGGGGTGAGGGGTGAGAGGGAGTGGTGAGGATGAGGGTGAGGGGTGAGGGGTGAGGGGTGAGGGGTGAGAGTGAGGGGTGAGAGTGAGGGGTGAGAGTGAGGGGTGAGAGTGAGGGATGAGAGTGAGGAGTGAGAGTGAGGGGTGAGAGTGAGGTTTGAGGGTGAGAATGAGGGGTAAGAGTGAGTGGTGAGAGTGAGGGTTGAGAGTGAGGGGTGAGAGTGAGGGGTGAGAGTGAGGGGTGAGAGTGAGGAGTGAGAGTGAGGAGTGAGAGTGAGGGGTGAGATTGATGGGTGAGGGTGGAGAGTGAGGGGTGAGAGTGAGTGGTGAGAGTGAGGGGTGAGAGTGAGGAGTGAGAGTGAGGGGTGAGATTGATGGGTGAGGGTGGAGAGTCAGGGTGAGGGGTGAGGGGTGAGAGTGAGGGGTGAGGGGTGAGGGTGAGGGGTGAGAGTGAGGGGTGAGAGTGAGGGGTGAGAGTGAGGTTTGAGGGTGAGAGTGAGGGGTGAGAGTGAGGGGTGAGAGTGAGGGTTGAGAGTGAGGAGTGAGATTGATGGGTGAGGGTGGAGAGTGAGGGTGAGGGGTGAGGGGTGAGAGTGAGGGTTGAGAGTGAGGGGTGAGATTGATGGGTGAGGTTGGAGAGTGAGGGTGAGGGGTGGAGAGTGAGGGTGAGGGGTGAGAGTGAGGGTGAGGGGTGAGAGTGTGTGGTGAGAGTGAGGTTTGAGGGTGAGAGTGAGGGGTGAGAGTGAGGGTTGAGAGTGAGGGGTGAGATTGATGGGTGAGGGTGGAGAGTGAGGGTGAGGGGTGAGAGTGAGGGTGAGGGGTGAGGGTGAGGGGTGAGAGTGAGGGGTGAGAGTGAGGGTGAGGGGTGAGGGGTGACTGTGAGGGGTGAGAGTGAGGGGTGAGGGTGAGGGGTGACTGTGAGGGGTGAGAGTGAGGGGTGAGGGTGAGGGGTGACTGTGAGGGGTGAGAGTGAGGGGTGACGGTGAGGGGTGAGGGGGAGGGGTGAGAGTGAGGGGTGAGGGGGAGGGGTGAGAGTGAGTAGTGAGAGTGAGTGGTGAGAGTGAGGGGTGAGAGTGAGGGTTGAAAGTGAGGAGTGAGAGTGAGGGGTGAGATTGATGGGTGAGGGTGGAGAGTGAGGGTGAGGTGTGAGGGTGAGGTGTGAGAGTGAGGGGTGAGGGGTGAGAGTGAGGGGTGAGGGTGAGGGATGAGGGTGAGGGGTGAGGGGGAGGGGTGAGAGTGAGGGGTGAGAGTGAGGGGTGAGGGGTGAGGGGGTGAGGGTGAGGGGTGAGAGTGAGGGGTGAGGGGTGAGGGGTGAGAGTGAGGGGTGAGGGGTGAGGGTGAAGGGGGAGGGTGAGTGAGGGGTGACTCACCTCCAGCAGCTGAATCTTGTCCTTCACCTCCTGCTTGGTCCTGATGATTGGCGGGGTCTTCATCCTGTAGGAGACAGTGGTGTTATTCCCAGATCATCATCACAATCACAATCATCATCTTCACAATCATCACAATCATCATCATCATCATCTTCACAATCATCATCATCATTTTCACATTCTTAATCTTCGCAATCATCATTATCATCACTATCATCATAATAAAACAAACCTGTGTATATGAGAAAATTGTTCTTGTGGTCCCTAGAATAAAAGTCTCAGAAAGCCTTAAAGAACCCAGGACCCTAATTGCTATCAGTGGTGTACATTCCACAAAGACATATGTTCAGAGGGTTACAGTGTTTTAACAAATCACACACAATTGGATTCTCATCGTATCCGACATTTCACTAGTGGACAGGTACCATGGTTCACACACACACTACCTATCACAAGACATAAGCATACTGCATTTCCCCCAGCAGAGACAAAGAAAAAAGTACTTTTCTAAAATATTAGCTCCAGCAGTGATGCAGCAGTCAAATCAGCTGCTGCAATCAGAGGAGGTTATTTTGATTTAAAAACTGATAGACCAATCAGATTCAAGTATTTTCGGTCATTTTAGAACCACATTGCCACAATCTGTTCGACAGATTTTACAAATCATGATCTGATAATACAGGAAGATGCAACAAGATATATCTGCTGATATTTACCCAAAATTGTGAGGTATGCGAGTGTAGAAGTCGTTACAAGCATCCGTCAGCTTCCTGCTCATGTCCCCCTTGTTGATCAATCCTTCAATCACTTTCAGGGCCGAGTAGCCAAACTTGATCTGGTTCTCCGTCAGCTTGCCTACAACAACAGGGCATCACTGAGCCATCACGTGGATCCTCTATCTCAGTGTCACATTACATGAAACTGCAGGATTTCGCTAGCGAAAAACAGCATTTGGACATTGGTTTATTCGACTTTAGATAAGATGTTGTTTTAGATCATTACCAATCTCATTAAAATCAGATCTTAGTTCTCGCTATTGCTAAACAAAGATCTGAGGACATCCCATTAGGGGTCACGTCAGAACGACCTTTCATCCAACCAATCAGAGCGTCGCTTACTAGATCATGAAAGTGACTGTCGGAATCGCCAGTGGTCGCCAGTTTGAAACTAGTGTCGTAAAGCTCAAGAAAGCTGCCTTCTGATTGGCTAATGTCGATTTCTTGTCAGTCATTTCATTGGTCGGTCAAAATTCGCGAAATGGTCGTTCTGACGTGACCCGAAATGGGATGTCCTCAGATCTTTGTTTTGGGGTAGCGAAAACTAAGATCTGATTTTAATGAGATTGGATCATTACCAAATTTTGTAAAATCTTTAGAACAATTGTTGACAATCAGTCCCTATATATCCTGGAAGATGAACTGACCTGATCCCTGAAACGGTCTTGCTTAATCTATGAGGTGAGATGAAATGGTTGAATGTTGTGTTCAAGATTTCACTTATATTGTGTGCGTGCATGGGTGCGTGCGTGGGTGCGTGCGTGGGTGCATGTGCGTGTGCATGTTTGTATGCGGGTGCTTGTATTAGTCTGAACGTATGCTGGCTCACTGAGATACCATGCCGCAACTTAACATGGATACCCCACTCAGACACACGATACTAACTCTGAGGGTACCATTCCTTGTTTTAGCCCCTTAATGCTGAGTGCCAGACAGGGTAACAACAAGTGCCATCTTTCAATGTATTTGGGTATCACATGGCCAGGTATTCGAACCACTGAACTTCCGTTCTCTGGGCAGATGCTAGACCATGGAGGCAGTCTTTAGTCTTATGATGATTGAGGTGAGGGGAGGTGAAATTGGGTTTAACGTCGCGTCCAAGATTATTGCACTTATATAGCGACGTGCATGCACGTGTGTGTGTGTGGCTTCTTGTACCAGTCAGGACTGATGCCGATTTTATAGTGCTAGCCCACTGAGATACCATGCCGCAGTTTAACATGAATACCCCACTCAGACCCAGTATACTGACTCTGAGCCGACCAGTCCTTGTTTTAGCCCATTAATGCCGAGCACCAGACAGGGTAACAACAAGTACCATCTTTAAACGTCTTTTGTTATGACGTGGCCGACTCGTAGCTGACCAGTCCTTGTTTTAACCCCTTAATGCCGAGCGCCAAACAGAATAACAACAAGTACCATCTTTTAACTTATGATGATTGAGCGAGTAGGGTTTATGTCACACTTTCCCAGCAATGATACATCTAGCATAGACAGACAGCATAGTTTACCTAAACCAAGAATATACCATTGTCTCCTAGATGTGTTTGTAAATCTTTTCAAATTTTTACACCAAGAAAGGGAGACAACTCTGTTACCCACCTAATGGAGCCTTCTTGGCATCGTATTTCATCTCAACGACAGCATCCTCCATAGATTTGATATCACAGATCAGGTTGACCAGATCCTGCCAACACAAGTCAAATATCAGCTCATGTCAGCAACATAGAACAGCAAGGTAATAGACATGATAGACAGTAGTGCAACATTGATTTGTTTGTTTGTTGTTTAACGCCGCACTCAGCAATATTTCAGCTATTTAACAGCAGTCTGGAGTCTGGACCAGACACTCTAGTGATTGACATAATGAGCATAATGAACATAACTTTGTTGGGCGGGGGATAAAAACAGAGAAAACAAGCTGCATTGTTCAGTCATTTTAAGCACAACCAAAACACCAGAAGACTTTTGTTTGTCTCATGGGGAACTATTCTTGCCATGATCCCCCATGGTGCTTATTAAATCAAAAAGGTCATAGCGACAAAAGCCATGCACCAACATATTGACAAGCTATTCAGTGAACATCGATACTGTCGGCATATCATCCATACAGACCAGGGTCTTACCTGTAGCCTTGTGTCCAGGGTGCAGTCCGGCACTTTCACGCTGTCTTCTTTCTTAATGCTAGGTGCGTCCACTGTGTCCTCTGCCTGTCAATATACAACATATCATCAGTGGATCATATTTGCGTATGCTCTCTTCTTCTATTGTTGGATTGAGACCATGGTCAGTTCTCAACTTTCCCCCATCGGTGGGAGACTGTGGTCAGTTCTCACCTTTCCCCCATCGGTGGGAGACCGTGGTCAGTTCTCACCTTTCCCCAATCGGTGGGAGACTGTGGTCAGTTCTCACCTTTCCCCCATCGGTGGGAGACCGTGGTCAGTTCTCACCTTTCCCCCATCGGCGGGAGACCGTGGTCAGTTCTCACCTTTCCCCCATCGGTGGGAGAATGTGGTCAGTTCTCACCTTTCCCCCATCGGCGGGAGACCGTGGTCAGTTCTCACCTTTCCCCCATCGGCGGGAGACTGTGGTCAGTTCTCACCTTTCCCCCATTGGCGGGAGACTGTGGTCAGTTCTCACCTTTCCCCCATTGGCGGGAGACTGTGGTCAGTTCTCACTTTTCCCCCATCGGTGGGAGACCGTGGTCAGTTCTCACCTTTCCCCCATTGGCGGGAGACCATGGTCAGTTCTCACCTTTCCCCTATCGGTGGGAGACCGTGGTCAGTTCTCACCTTTCCCTCATTGGCGGGAGACCGTGGTCAGTTCTCACCTTTCCCCTATCGGCGGGAGACTGTGGTCAGTTCTCACTTTTCCCCCATTGGCGGGAGGCCGTGGTCAGTTCTCACTTTTCCCCCATTGGTCAGACACAGCGGTCAGTTCTCACTTTTCCCCCATTGGTCGGACACAGCGGTCAGTTCTCACCCATTTCCCCCATCACCCGGAGATTGTGGTCAGATCTCACCTTTCCTCCATCAGTGGTAGCCCATGGTCAGTTCTCACTTTTCCCCCATTGGTCAGACACAGCGGTCAGTTCTCACCTTTCCATTCCCAGTGGAGTAGTCCATGGTCAGCATGTCGTACTTCCCAGCCATCTTCACAAAACTGTCATGTGACGCCCAGTCATTCTTAGTTTTGTCTGAAAATCTGAAAAAGATAAAACTATCAAAACCCAAACCATACATTATAACAGATTCTGTCCGATTGCAGGAATTGCAAAACATTTGTACTGCCACCTCGTCAACAGATATTTTCAGTCATGTTCATGTTTTCAGTCAGGGTGCTCACGCGATTTGATGCACTTCGCAAAGTAAGACCCGTTTTATCACAATATAGATTTTGATTATCAATCAAATGCCTAGTTATTTTAATACAAAATATAACGTTAAGTATGGGAAAACATTTGGTTGTGTGTAACCTAGATGACTGGGCCACCTGTGCCAGCAATGATGCTAGGAAATTAAGGATTACAATCAAGGAGAATCTGGAAATCAGACCAACAAATTCAAACGAATTCAAACTCCAATGACTGGGCTAGCCGTGTCCCCAAGTCTAGAGAGCTGCAGTTAGATGTTTACTTACTTCTTACAGAAGATGTTCTTGGCCTTGTCGAGATCGCCACCACAGGGTACGAGGTTGTTCTGCCCCTTGTAGCCGACGCGCCCCCATCGCTGCCACACGTAGAAAGCCTTCTTGCCGTCTTCCTCCAGGATCTGGATCAAGTAGTACTTGTTGTTGTTGTTACCCACATTAGTCTGAAAAACAAACAAACAAACAATCAAGTTTTCTCAGGTTGTGTAACCGCGTGTTATTGTTGTGCTGTATATATCACCTCAGACCCGTGAAGATCCGGGGTAGAATAGGTCATCGGCAACCCATGCTTGCCGTAAGAGGCGACTGTGCTTGTCGTAAGAGGCGACAAACGGGATCGGGTGGTCAGGCTCACTGACGTGGTTGAAACATGTCATCGATTCCAATTGCGTGGATCGATGCTCATGATATCAATCACTGGATTGTCTGGTCCAGACTCTATTATTTACAGATTGCCGTCATATAGCTGGAATATTGGTGAGTGCGGCATAAAACAACAAACCAACAACAATATCACCTCAAATACAAGAAGTTTTTCAGACCTTGCTTCGCACAGTGACACCTTGCTACTCTAGACACTGTTAGCCTGGACACTGTTAACCTGGACACTGTCAATCTGGACCCTGTTAGTCAGGAAACTGTCAGTCTGAACCCTGTTAGCCTGGACAGTTAGTCAGAATCCTGTTAGCCTGAACCCAGTCAGTCTGGACCCTGTTATTCTGGACAGTGTTAGTCAGAATCCTGTTAATCTGGACCCTGTTAGTCTGGACAGTGTTAGTCAGAATCCTGTTAACCTGGACCCTGTTAGTCTGGACAGTGTTAGTCAGAATCCTGTTAATCTGGACCCTGTCAGTCTGGACCCTGTTGGTCAGGACATTGTTAGTCAGGACACTGTTTGTCTGGACGCTGTTAGTCAGGATGCTGTTAGTCAGGACGCTGTTAGTCAGGACGCTGTTACTCTAGACCCTGTTAGTCTTGTTATTCCTGATGAGAACACTGTATCACTGTTAAACATTGGGTAAACTCAAACAACTTGGTTGTGAGGCTTATTCTGTACAGTAAAACCCTCTCAGTCTGAACAGTTCCCTGTAATATCTTCCAGATTAGCGAATTTCTGGATTTGCAAATGTCTGGATTAGTGAATGTCCACATTAGCAAATGTCTTCTGGTCACGATGACACACAATCAACCAAGTCACTGAGTCTGACCATTAGTCACTACATCGGACCAGCATAGGTTGCTTAGACCAATCCAACAAGGCATCGCCAGGGGTACAGCCTTCAGTAATCTCACCTGGTTGAGCATGCAATCCCAGACATCCTTGGCATCAAAGTAGACGTGTGTCTTATGCATCATGCTGCACTCGGGGTCCACGGGGGCTTTCCCCTTCACCACCACTGTCCTCACTGAAAACAGGAGCAGAGCTACAGATATGCTGCATATTTGCGTAAAATACTCCCCAAATATATTCAAAACCCAATTACTTTCAATCATCTTGCATACAAAAATGTGTGCATAAAATGAAAAACTCCAATGTATAAACACAGCATGCGTAAATACCCAATGAAGCTTTTGTATCATGCGTACAACGGAGCTAATTTCCGAAACACAATTATAAGCTAATTGACTTTCTGAGTCAAGCCTATATATTTAGAACAGTTATATACATCTAAAACATTATTTCATTTTTTTTAAATCTTAAAATGTTCACTAATTTTGGGAAAAACCCAAAAGAGTGATGAATGGATGAGTGAAATTATATTGGTTACTCAATGAAAAATGTTATAACCCAATTAAAATAGAGTAAAAACTCAATTGCTCCAAAAGTTATCTGGAGCTCTGGGGAGCAGAGCTGAACACAACCAATCAATGCAGCCTGTAATCCATTGTGGATCAGTCTAGCTTTATCTAGACCTCCTCAGAGGCTGATATTCGACCACAAATTTGAAGCAAATGTCAGTATTAATTCCCATGTTACCAATCCATGCCATTATAGTCAAAACTAATGTTATGGCTTTGTAGAGGTTCCTGGTATCTCACTGATAACAGGACCACTGAAGAGTCTTTCATGCTTAATTTTACATCATAATATTGAATACAATGTTGAAATACTATATTGAAAATACCTATGCATTTTGGAAAGCGATAACTTTGAAATAAATTGCAAATTTCCCAATTTGCCAACCATAGGCACTTAGTTTGGAATAGGAACATATCGTGTCAGGACCATAGTTTCAAATTGTGTGGGCCTTATGGCCTGCAGTAAATGTATGTGTCTAGCTATCTGTCCCTATAAGCTGCAGTGTTATCATGGGACATGCAGTGAGTGTGAGTGTGTATGGTTTTACGCCGCTTTTAGCAATATTCCAGCAATATCACGGTGGTGGACACCAGAAATGGGCTTCACACATTGTACCCATGTGGGGAATCGAACCCGGGTCTTCGGCGTGACGAACGAACGCTTTAACAACTAGGCTACCCGACCACCCCCATGGGACATGCAATGCTAAGAGTTAGAAAGCCTTCAGGTCTTTGAAAGGCATTTAGAAGTGATACACATAAGGAAGAGAATATATGGATGTCAACTTCTTTATTATGAGGAAAACAATGTTGTGTTCCTCATAATAAAGAAGTTATCTATACGTTCTCTTCCTTAGAAAGCCTTGTTATGATTTCCTTTTCGTTCACCTCACATCTGATCTTAGTATCGCAAAAGTTAATGTGCTGCAGCAACATATTAATGCAAACTGAATATGTTCAAGGCAGCATGTGATTAACAATACGTCAAAAAAACATCGGGAAGACTTGTCAAAAATTTGTTTAAAAGGGTTGTTATTAGAGTTCCAGAAGGACAAAAAGTCTTCTCACCTGTAGATTTTGTAGGCACTTCCTCTCCATCTTCTTCTTCCTCCTTCACTCTCCCCGACTTGCCACGCCCACTTTTACCTGCCTTCCCCCCACTCTTAGCAGCCGTTTTCCCCGTAGACTTGGCAGCTGCCTTCCCCGTGGACTTGGCAGCTGGTGCATCCCCTGCACTGGACACTGACGGCATCTCTTCATCCTCATCAGCATCATCAACAGCATCAACAGCATCAACATCATTATCGGCGGCAATGGAATCTGCAAACACACACATATAAAGAAACATCATTTTGTCCACGAATCTGAGGACAGAATGTGCAAGTCCCTGTCTGTTAATTCACTGTTATTATACATCATGGTTATTTTGCGTTGCGTGATCCTTTTATGACATAGCTGGTAACTCAAAGAATGTATACTGTAGGGACAATCTCATTAAAATCAGATCTCAGTTCTCGCTACCGCTAAACAAAGATCTGAGGACATCCCATTACGGGTCATGTCAGACCGACCTTTTGCGAACTTTGACCGACCAATTGAATGACTGACAAGAAGTCGACAATAGCCAATCAGAAAGTAGCTTAATCGAGCTTCACAGCACAAGTTTAAAACTGGCAACTACGCTTCGAAACATACTTTGACATATACTCTGATAAAAAATCAAAACTGAACAAAAGAACATTCTGGAATGGCTAATAGATGGTCTAGATAACTGTTGTTCGGGATACCCTGTGGTTTTTTTTCAAGGTTGCACAATCAAAAATCACATTCTAACTGTCACTTTCATGATCTGATAAGCGATGCTCTGATTGGCCGAATGAAAGGTCGTTCTGACATGAACCGCAGGTAATAATTCAACATATGCCTCACGGCATCACATCAATTCTTCACCACTTAGGAATAAAGGATGTAATTTAACCACTACAAGTAAACACTGCAACCAAGAAAATGTAGGTAAAAAAATAAATTGCAAGATTCCTTTGATTGGTTAACCAAGCAATATTTTAAGGATTTACACTGTGTGTACATTTGAATATTTACACTGCCATAAACACCAAATATAAGGACCCGTGAAGATCCAGGGTAGAATTAGTTGTTAGCAATCCATGCTTGGTGTAGAAGGTGACTATGCTTGTCGTAAGAGGCGACTAACAGGATTGGGTGGTAAGGCTCGCTGACTTGGTTGATGCATGTCATCGTATCCCAATTTCGTGGGTCAATGCTCATGATGTCAATCACTGGATTATCTGGTCCAGGCTTGATTATTTACAGACCACCGTCATAAAGCTGGAATATTGCTGAGTGTGGCGTTAAACAACAAATAAACAAACAAAAGTTAATTTTGAAATAATATTTTCCTGACCAAAAGCAGACTATCTGCAATAACTTCACAGACAGTAACCAATTTCTGAAACAGGAATCATGTGACAATGGCAGACAGGTGATCCTGTTAAGACTATGTAATCCTGAACACAAGAAGTAGCTCACCCGCCTTCTCCCTGGCCACTTTGCGAGCCACGTTCGTCGTTGTGTTAATCTGCTCCATGGTCTTCAGGTCGATGGCGTACGAGCGATGCTGTGCCTCGATGTCGACCGTTTCGTCGGTGCCGTCTCGCTGTGCCTGCTCCAACAAGAGGCTGGTGTCTGCAGGGTAGGGGTTCCACTTTCCATGCTCATTCTCCCACTGCCAGACATAAAAGTCTGAAAGCAGAACAAACTCAAAATGTTGAAAACTTATAAAAGTTTCTGGCAAGTGGAGGTGAGAATCAGAACATGCAGAAAGGGGCAATGTGATGTATTAACGGATTGTACACTGGAGGCCAATTATGATGACACAATCAGCAGCGGTAGAAACTAACATTTTAGTCCACTAGTCTTTATAATGATAACATAGAACATAAAAATGGCAAATTATTACTAGTCCTTATGATACCTTAACTATTGGGCAACCCGTGAAGATCTGGGGTAGAATAGATCTTCAGCAATCCATGCTTGTCGTAAGAGGTGACTAATGGGATCGGGTGGTCAGGCTCGTTGACTTGGTTGATGCATGTCATTGATACCAATTGCGCAGATAGATGCTCATGATGTCAGTCACTGGATTGTCTAGTCCAGACTTGATTATTTACAGACCGCCGTCATATAGCTGGAATATTGCTGAGTGCGGCGTTAAACAACAAACAAACAAACAAACTATTGGGCAGTTTGGCAAGGACTACAGAACTAGTGCCAATTTCTGACACTGTTTAGTCAGCAGTGTCTGTGAAACAAACAACAGTCTTACCATCTGAGTCGGCATCCTTCATCGTCAGCCGGATTCGTCTCTCCCAACCTGTCTTCTTGTTCTTCTGCACCATCTTCCCAAACTGAGCTATGAGTGTAACTGATGAGGATACCTTGTACTGATACTGCAACAGAGAACCAGGAAGGTAGTGAAGGTCGCATCACATTACTTAACCTATCAAAGTTTGTTTATTCAGGGAGGTCTAATCTCATTAAAATCAGATCTTTGTTCTCGCTATCGCTAAACAAAGATCTGAGGACAGCCCATTACGGGTCACATTAGACCGACCTTTCGTGAACTTTGACCGACCAATGAAACCACTGACAGGAAGTTGACATTAGCCAATCAGAAGTCAGCTTTCTTGTGCTTTAAAGCACTTTCAAACTGGCATGATCGCTCTGATTGGTCAGATGTGACCCGTAAAGGGATGTCCTCAGATACTTGTTTAGCCGGAGCGAGAACTAAGATCCAATTTTCATGAGATTGAGGGAGGTCTGAAATGGTGTGAATGAGTTAGTGAGTTGGGCTTAACGCCACATTGAACAGTATTCCAGTTGTATCACGGCATATCAACTTTGGAGGAAAGCCTGAAGTGATGCAGGTCTTTGAAGTTTACCACATTGGTGAAACCCACGAGCATGTGTATGGCGCTGACAAACCTAAAAACATAATAGGGGTGAACCAAGATTTGAACCCATGATCACAGGTTCCTGGTGTACCCAAGGGATGCAACTCTGCACAGCAAACTGCAGCACCTTGATGACAGAGCCACCCATGCCCCCCCTCCTGAATAAACAAAGACCAGAAATATATTGACAATGTGGAAGTGAGTGAGAATGAAAATCACCTCTTTCTTTTTGCTGTTGAATGCATTTGTGACATTGATGTTGAGATTGTCTCCATACTGCGTCCACTTGCCACCATCCCCCTCCCACTCCCACCGCACACACACACCCTTGATGCTAGCCTCATCCACACGAGCCTTCTTAGCTTCCTTGGGCGCATCGCCCTCCGCACTTCTCTTGGCTGAAAATATAGGCTGAAAGTTAGCAGAAGACAAGTTTTACCATTAATTAAGACCTGGTGGTGCAACAATATGCTAAGCAGTGACTTACCGTATTTTCTTGAGTATAGTGCGCACTTTTTCCAAAAAAAAACACAGCTGTGTAGTAGGGTTGGGACGGGTTACTCGGGTACTCGGGTCGGGTGGGTACTGAGTAGGACGCGGGTACCCAAAGGACTACCCGGACCCGTGGTTAGTCACGTGATATATTGTGTCATGACAAAAAATCACTATAACTACATGGTTACACAAGTCACTGATGTTCACATTTCTTCATGACTATGCACCCATTCCTTCTGACTTATATATGTTTGAATAAAGATAAAAGTTCAGTCAACTTCAGTGTATGCATGACCACATTGTTTTATACGTGTATCTAAATACATTTTGCTCGGGCTGCTGTCAAACTATTACCAATGGGACATTCTGTACCTATCTCTTGAAACCAACAGCAGGTACCTGAGTAGGGTCGGGTAATAGGGGTGTGGGTACCCGGGTAGTAAGTTTCGACTCATCCCAGCCCTACTGGGTAGAAGGGGGTGCGCATTATACACGCCATAATGAGTTTTGATATTTTTCCCTAAACGCAAAGACATTACCGTGAGCATGTAACACCAGAAATACCATGTCAACAAATCTGTACTGAAGTACACAAATTAATCACATAATTACACTGTCTGGTTATAAAAAGTGTTCATTGTATATCAGGACTTATATGTTTGTAACTTATTTCATTCATTTTATTCAAAATTCCTTTTAATATTGTTTTAATTAATTTGGGCAAAATCGTGTGTGAAGCGATCACAAGATGGCACAACTCAATGTTATTAACATCGAAGGGGCGGTCGGGTAGCCTAGTGGTTAAAGCGTTCGCTCGTCACGCCGAAGACCCGGTTTTCGATTTCCGACATGGGTACAATGTGTGAAGCCCATTTCTGGTGTCCCCCGCGGTGATATTGCTGGAATATTGCTAAAAGCGGCGTAAAACCATACTCACTCACTCACTATTAACATCGAACCACGGTCTATTGATGCCTTGAAACAAACTTTAGTTGACAGAGAATGGATAGATATATCATAAATGCCATACTTTGACTTGTTTAAAGTCATATTCGTTGTACCCCTGCTAGTCTATGTTAACTTAAAGTTCTCGCGATCCCGTGCGCGGGAGCCTCGACAGTGACTGGTCAAATTGTTCCATGTGAAAAATAATAACTGGCAATTGCGATCAGCTGCACAGAAGTGCTACGCTTAGGGTTATTATTTAAAAAAATATATTTAGTAAAAGCTGCAACTAAAATAACATGACATTGGAATATATTATTCCTGATAAAAAAATAGTTTCAGATACAATTTTTCCCGATACTTTCAGTTAAACCAGAACATTTACCCAGGGGTAAGAATTGTTGGTTGGTTGGTTTGTTGTTTAATGCCGAACTCAGGAATATTCCATCTTTATGACGGCGGTCTGTACATAATCGAGTCTGGACCAGACAATCCAGTGATTAATATCATAAGCATCGATCAACGCAATTGGGATACGATGACATGCATCGATCAAATCAGCGAGTCTGACCATCCGATCCCGTTAGTCACCTCTTACGACAAGCATAGTCGCCTTTTATGGCAAGCATGGGGGCTGAAGAACTATTCTACCCCGGATCTTCACGGGTCAGGGGTAATAATGAATTCCAACAACCTGAATTAGGAAATTCTTAATTTCATCTTGTGAATATTTAAGAGAGAGAATTTCGGAGCATATGATGAAGGAGTAAACACAAACTCTGAAACGTGTTCCTCATAACAAAGAAGTTGACATCCATCAATTCTCATATGTGCATCTCTTCTAAATGCCATTCAAAGACTTTACAGACGCGTCGTAGACCTTAAGTAAATATTGGCCTCTGAGAAGGTCTCCATAAATCGATGGGTGTGTATGTGTCTGTGATACAATGTCTATTCCAATCCACCAACTTCGTGACATCCTTCAGTTTAAAGGAATTTGATTCCACGGCAGGGAAAGTAATGTCTTTTCTTGTAAGTGTGCCACAGGCCACTTTTATGTGTACCCTTTAAGATGGAAGTGTACCAACCAGAAGAATACATTTCATTGAAAACAAAATCGACTCTTTGAAGTTATGTTCATTAAGCATGGTGGGGAGGTCGGGTAGCCTAGTGGTTAAAGCGTTCGCTCCTCACGCCGAAGACCCGGGTTCGATTCCCGACATGGGTACAATGTGTGAAGCCCATTTCTGGTGTCCCCCGCCGTGATAATGCTGGAATATTGATAAAAGCGGCGTAAAACCATACTCACTCACTCACTCATTAAGCATGGTCACATACTAAGCTAGACTAATTAGTGAATCTAATAAGCTAACACCTAACCATGGGTGCTATCACAAATAGGAGTGTTTGTTTACCAAGTTATCAGCACTGACTGTTTACCCTTATGGGCATGTTCAGAAGCCATTTTCCTCGCGAAACTTGAAATCTGATAAAAATTATTTGGATCTACTCAAATTACTCTATATTAATTCGTTAAAATAGACAGCTAGGTCCATACCCTAACTCACATCTAACCCTTTGGATTGTAAGAGCGTGGCTACCCCTAAGGATCCTTAAGGGGTGTTTGGTCGTAAAGGGGTACCTAACTCTAATGATCGTAATGGGTTGCTTCATCGGAAGAGGCATCCAATGGCCAAGGATAGTGTTGGGCGTAACCTATCCTAACCCAAAGATCGAAGAGGAATGTGATATATGTGAAGCAAGAACCACCGGCGGCAGACTGCACAAATTAGTGCGCTTGATAAACTGCAGATTGTTGCTTAAATGTATAACATGGCATAACGAGTGTTGGATGCCATCTTGATCTGAGTCAATTCCTACTTGCCCATCAAGTATCTGTTTTACTCTCTGAAACACTAAAAGGCACAATACCTTAAGTAGGATAACAACTAGTCTGTCTTATAGACCCTGATACAAATATATATCAAATACAGCCCATGCAAGTCTAGATTACTGCAGTGTCAGGAAAAATGAAGAGAGTCACTGGGCTCCCTTTTATTATATTTTTATTAAGATAATTGAACAACTGTTTTTTCTGTACGCTATGTTCATTTCAGAGCTTAGATGCTAGTCTAGATAACAGCAGCCTAAAGCCAAAAGTGAAATTTTTAAGTCAGGCTGAAAATTAAATTAATAGATCTAGTTGTTAAATTAAATTGTCAGCGTGCACCACAGACGCAACCAGTAACACGATAACTTGTCATTTCTATGTAAGTACGGAAGCCCGTCATTGTATACGTGCAAGCTGTTGCTGTCGTCCCACGTGACAATCGTGAAGGATGACAACCGTGTGAGCTAATAAGCAACTCATGACATCCCCAATCAGCTTAATCCCACCACAAAAAAGAGCTTCCTTCCTGATTCCACTTTGACAAGAATTGACAACTCTTTTTGTCCACTCTGATGGAGTTGTCATGGTCGTATTTTACTAAATGTTCGAAATATTTCGGTACCGGTGCTTTCAGACATACACACTACCTGGTTTAGATCGCCTCCCCATGCTTGATCAGCGTATTGCAACTCTACTAGGCCTAAACTTGCTCTGGGGTATTTATACCGACATTTGTAACAAGTTCCTACATGTGCTTGGGTAATCTCAAAAGCAGAATCGTAGTACGAACTTTGAAAATCGTACGGTCCTCAATTTTCAAATTGTTCGTCCGTTTCTATTGCCTGTTTAAGATAAATATAAATATTTTGGCCATATTTTACCCTAAGCTATACATTTTTTAACATAAATGTCTATATCAAACAAAACAAACCTATGCCAAATTAACATTCCCTCTTTTATACGATATTGTGCAATTTCCCGCCATGAGAAATGAAAACAACGTGACGTCAAAGGTCACGTGGTGTCAGCGTAGCCCAGTCTACAACTTCGTGGAGGGGTGTGTGTAACTTGACCAGTGAGTACACTATTTACAATTTGCATTATAATTGCTAATTAGCTTACCGCTCTGCCTTAATTGGCCTAGACGCTTATCTGTTTCAAATCAATCAGCCCCGTATTGAATCAGCTGATCTTGAAATTAACACGATACTGCTCTTGTCACGGTAAACATGATGCACTGTTTACATTTGCGTTTGCACGAATGGCACAGAAAAACAATTTGACCTGTGCATAACAAACTTGCCATTATCATTATTGAAGATTACGGCACTGCATTGTCATGACGGGCGAGGGGGGATGTATATCACCTATATATGTTTCTAGCTGTTACCTGTCGGAGTTAGTGCGTGCTGTATAGATTTGGCATTTGTTTGCTGAGTTCGGTGAGCGTCGAGCGTGTTACGTGTCGAGAGCAGTGATAGTGATTGGGTCGTGATCGGCGCTAGCGGAGACTAAGATGGTGACCTCAAAAACTACTCACATTCTTGAAATTCCAAAACTTTTCTGTCGAGACAGTCGAAAAGAAAGTCGCGAATAAGTCTGTCACAGTATCGTAGGTTATGTCTGCTGAACTCACACTTATGAAAATATTGATTTTAATAAATCCAGGCCATTATCTCAAACCAATGGGTTCAGTTCAATATGCTGGTTGAGTTTCATGCACACATACGACACGCCTATTGTGTGAAGGAGTTATCCATCTTAACATGTCATTATCATTTTTATATTGATGAGATGTTGAATATTAAGATCAGTGAATAATAGAATTTATTACCTGTAAACAAAGTATTATGATATGCAGTTTTCAACACTGTTGTAAATCATATCTATTTGAGTGAAAGAATTGCCTAGTCTAGAAGAATTTGTTTTGTTGTTTCATCAGAGACCATATAATAGATCTATTATATGGTCTCTGGTTTCATATATTTAACACATGAGTCATTTTTAAGAAAAATATATGCAAATGACATGCTGTTTGACTGAAAACATGCTTTTCTTAAAAAATTGAACATTATTTTGTTTGTATTTAACATAAATCTGATAAAAAAATAATTTTGTCAAGCTTTTTCTTCAGACATATGTCCTCACATAACCCCTTAAAACCTTTTAATGTATTTTTGTTATTATTTTTCTTCTTGCAACTTAAGATATTCGCCAAGAAAGTCAGTATTACAAGAAAACAATCTTTTTGCAGGAATGACATGCAATAACAGAACTGTGGTGTGGTTTCAGAAGTTTCCCTCCTTATTAAATTAAAGAAAAATATTTTTACTTAATTTTCTTAAACCTATTTTAAATGTAACAGAGGCAAGACCAAGTGTATTTCTAGTTCTACATCTTTTCGAGATTAATATGCGAGGGAGGCAGATATGATGATTTGTTTTCTCTTGAAGCCATTTACAAAAAATGTTTAAGAAAAATTGGTAGTAGGATAATTTAGGGTATAATTTCAAGTACTGGTATTTTGTTATTTATTGATGGACAAAAAGATAAGTCAAAGATTTCAAATCAGAATAACCACCTCTGATTGAACAGCTGGTTTGATGTCCATATCACCAATTTCATTAAATTTTACCACTCTTAAAAACTACTGGGAACAATTCAATTTAGCACAGTTAAATGTACAGGTAACCTGGCTCTACCATAAACACAGTATATTTCTCTCTTTAGTTTCCCCTCAACATAAATTAATCGAGAATAAAACTACTACCGTAATACATATGAAAGATGGGGTTTGAAATAAGAATTTTTTTAGTCAAACTCAATATTCATAACTGAAGTACTACTCTTTCAGAGCTCCAGATAAGCTGCGTATCTGCGTAAAATATGCATCAGAAATGCTGAAATACGCAGTAAAATAAAATCCAAGCCTATCAAATACACAACGAACATTACAGATACGCTACAAAAATAAAACTTGTGCGTATCATCAAAATATTGTGAAGTAACCCTGCTTATTCGATTAGCAAATCAGAAACTTATTTGGAAATTATATACGGACATTCCGTCAACCTTGCCAAACTCCACGATGACAGTTACATCATGATCATTTGCCATCACACTTTCTTGTGGAAGTATCGCGGTATTTTTTAGTCCTATAACGCTCTCGAACCCACACGACACCAGTTTGCAGGGACAAGATGAATAGTGTTTTTAAATATTTAAGTTCAATACCCACATGTGTAAAAACTAGTGGGTAACAGAAATTTGAATACACAGATAGAATTACTGATACCCAATGATTTTAAAATGCATGGGTAAATGCATGGGTAAAATACCCACAACACCAAAAGCTTATCTGGAGCTCTGTCTTTAAACCAGCACACTCACTCTTCCAAAAACAAAGCTTGTGATGTTGAAAGGGTGAATGGATGGAAACTGCTCAAAGATCTATCTTAAACAACAGCTATGCTACTCAATATTTGATCAGGATCAAGAGTTCTTTTATGTAGACACGAAACAGAGAATAACATTGTATAGAAATTGTGGTTATATCTCTCTATTTGAAGCTATAAATGTGGCAATTCAATGGCTGAGTCAAATGCTATTTGTACGACAACATCTCCAAAACATCAGTCAAATTTGGTCCTTACCAGCACCACCAGAATATCCAATGTTAAGTAGTATATTTTTCATAACGGTCCAGGGCCCCGTTCCACAAAGCAATCGTAGTGCTACGACTGTCGTAAGTCTATGTTAAAGTATAGGAGTTACGATCACCTCAGCGTTACGATCGCTTTGAGGAACGGGACCCAGAACTGAACCATTTCTTAAGATATGATTGAAAGATTGGATTTAAGGTGAATATATGTTCTGTGGAAACATCAAGACCCATTTTGACCAATATTAATATAATTTCGTCTGATTTATGAGTTGATCTGAAAAGGCTGAAGATGTGAAGAAAGCTACAGATATTAATGATGCTCCTCCCCTGCTTTGTCTTCTGCAACATTTGGAGTTGGAGCATCCACTCATTCACGACCAAAGAAAATAGTAGTCTTCCTATTCACAAAATTCTTTTTAAAATTTTCAAAGATATGTGATGATCCGGGGTAGAATAGGTCTTCAGCAACCCATGCTTGCCGTAAATAGCGACTATGCTTGTCGTTAGAGGCGACTAACAGGATCGGATGGTCATGTTCGCTGACTTGGTTCATGCATGTCATCGATCCCAATTGCATGGATTGATGCTCATGATGTCAATCTGGATTGTCTGGTCCAGACTCGATTATGAACAGACTGCCGTGATATAGCTGGAACATTGCTGAATGCGGCGTTAAACAACAAACAAACAACCAAACAAAAAAAAGTACTGTATTGTGAAATGGAAACAAACAAGTACATTTTCTAAACTGCAGTAATAAATTTTATTACTTGCCCGTGAAGAGATCACCCGTTTAATAAACATACAGCTGTATTACACATTTTGTAATACCAGAACGCGTGCTTATGTACTCTCGGAACACGTTTCACAAACAAATATTGAAAGCTCTCAACATCCCTTGGCTTATTCAATGACACTGTGTGTGGAGTTGATAGATCACTGAGAGGAGCTTATGCACACTCGATGACCCCAGCAACCTTGTTGCTAGGCTAACGTCACATGGCATTGTTTCGCCAATGGATCAACTTGGAGATGCAAGGCCCGTTCCACAAGGTGGACCGTTGTATGGTATTAAATTCATACGTTTCAACTTTTGACGTGTTTGAAGTATTATTCTGTTAAACTCAGTTGGACTATGCCGTGCATCATGTAGGTGTCAGCCTATTCATACTCAACAGTATAATTAAAAAAAACGTTATAAATGGCAAGTAATAATTAAAATGCTAAACGAGCTCCCTTGTAAAACCAATTTTATGAAACTCGTGAATAGTTGTGGTATCTGACGAGCGACTATTCACTCGTTTTATAAAATTGGTATTACACGGGGAGCTCGTTTAGTATTCTATATACTAACAATTTTTTATTATGGTATTCAAAACAATATAAAAACTATCAGGACAAATAGAAATAAAAATAGAACGAGTTTTGAAGGCCAGCTGTTACTGAGTATGGTAATTGCCAGGAAGGTGACAATGGAGACATATGCTCTCAACACTACACTTCACCAACCGGGAGAAAATGTCATATCATCTCATAATTTATAGACATATTGTATAAGAAGTGGCTCACAGTTGAGACAGTGTTTGTGATTGAATGACCTGTCATTGTTGTGTTCCATCATCATCAATCAACAACTGTTTATTACATTACCACATCAGAGAGGTGTATCAGCACTGATGGCTCTGATAGGCTACCGTGTCCATTCATCCCGGATCATCCACTGGGTTTAAAGGCTTGTTTATCTCACCTCGCATCTGTGTTCCAGCTTGTGCCAGGAGCACAGCTCTGCTGTTACAATGCATATCCTTCTAATCAAAGGAGCCTGCATATTTTGGCGTACAAATAATGTAAGTTACACCACGAGATAGGTTGCTGGTAGTGATGAGACTCAGATTGGGGGTGATGATAGGCCTGAATTAAAGGTGCGGGTGATAGGCTGTACTTATAGCTTGCAAAGAAGGCTTTTGTCCAAAATTTAGGCCATTGGGAGATTATCATAAAAAATGTCCTCAATAATTTATTTTGGAAATTTGATAGGATATTGATGCGTCTTGGAAGACCTCCTAAACCTGATATCACAAAAATGTCCACATGTCCAAAGGATGTTTTTTGTCTGAGACAAATCCTTTTTAAAGGGGTGAGAATGTCTCTGTGTATAAGTTGTTGTCATGGTAATAATTAACTAATAATATCTATTTTGTTTCCATATTTAAGCCACAGTTTTGTTTCTTGTTCAAAAAAAATATCTGGATCAAAGTCCTAATAGCAGGCGGCTTGAGAGGAGGTCAGTGTTACAGAAAAAAAATAATCAGATTTTTTTTGTATTAGATGGTGAATGCTTAACTCAGTAACTATATATATTTAACTGCTTACTTTGTTCCCCAAGAGCCCTTGATGTGAAGGTTAGAGATGTATGAATAAGTGAGGGTTACTTTCAACAGAGCATTGATTGTATTTTCAGAATAAATTGTAGACGGCTGTCCTGTCAAACAGGGGGAAATCTGTCTTCATAATGTACATCACATATACACCATGTACACTTCACTCAGGATTCCTCCACAGTCAGCTTTGTGTTCCACTGTGTTCCATGGTGAAGCCGGACAACCCTGACTCAGTGTGCTATAGTACACACGTAATAAGGGTCAGGAAGTAGAGATTAGAGGAGTTGAATTGGTATCACATGCAATTAGTGAATCTTAAAAAGGGGTTTTAATTTTGATTTTACATTTGCACAATAAAACATAATGGCTGTGTTGTCGAATGATGAGGGAGTGAGTGAGAGAGTGAGTTAGGTGAGGGGGTCTGTGAGGTGAGGGGGTGTGTGAGTGAGTGAAGGGGTGAGTGTGAGTGAGTGAGGGGTTGAGTGGATGGATGAGTGAGGTGAGAGGATGTGTGAGTGAGTGAGGGGGTGAATGAGAAGGGGGTGGGTGAGTGAGTGTGAGTGAATGAGGAGAAGAGTGAGGGGGTGAGTGTGAGTGAGGGGTGAGTGTGAGGGGATGAGTGGGTGGGTGAGTGAGGGGGTGAGCAGATGGATGAGTGAGGGGTGTGTGTGAGTGAGTGGGTGGGTGAGTGAGGGGGTGAGTGTGAGTGAGGGGTGAGCAGATGGATGAGTGAGGGATGTTTGTGAGTGTGAGTGAGGGAGTGAGTGGTGAGTGTGAGTGAGGGGGTGAGCAGATGGATGAGTGTAAGTGAGGGGGTGAGTGTGAGTGAGTGAGGGGGTGAGTGTGAGTGAGTGAGGGGGTGAGCAGATGGATGAGTTAGGGGTGTTTCTGAGGGGGTGAGTGTGAGTGAGGGAGTGAGTGGTGAGTGTGAGTGAGGGGGTGAGCAGATGGATGAGTGAGTGGTGAGTGTGAGTGAGGGGGTGAGTGTGAGTGAGTGAGGGGGTGAGCAGATGGATGAGTGAGGGGTGTTTCTGAGTGAGTGAGGGGGTGAGCAGATGGATGAGTGAGGGGTGTTTCTGAGTGAGTGAGGGGGTGAGTGTGAGTGAGGGAGTGAGTGGTGAGTGTGAGTGAGGGGGTGAGCAGATGGATGAGTGAGTGGTGAGTGTGAGCGAGTGAGGGGGAGAGTGTGAGTGAGCAATATTCCAGCTATATGACAGACGGTCCGTAAATAATCAAGTCTGGACCAGACAATCCAGTGCATGACATCATGAGCATCGATCTACGCAATTGGGATACAATTACATGCATTGATTCAACCAAGTCAGCGAGCCTGACCACCCGAACCCGTTAGTTGCCTCTTACGACAAGCATAGTCGCTTTTTATGGCAAGCATGGTTTGCTGAAGACCTTTTCAAAGATGAATGCCTTGGCATGATGTGAAGTTGATGTCGGCTTATAAAAGATTTGCAGAAGATAATGTTGTTAGACAGAATGTCACTGACATAATTCAGATTGTACGTAAATATATCAATATAGTTTTGATAACTCTCTACAAATAGAAGCGAATAATGTGTGATCATTGTCATGAGCACCAGTCAAGCCCGAAATGATAATGTCTTGATGGATGGTGTTACGAACAACCTGTTAGTGTTACATGATAAGAATTAGTGTTTGGAATCCTATATTTGCCAACAGCATGGACTGTTCTTTAAAAATAATGTGATTTATTGGACGGGGAGGTTTCTTGGCAAGATAAAGGCAACAGATATCGGTATCCGTTGGGGTCAATTACGGATAAATATGCAAATGTATAAGGTCAGGTAGGTAGGTCTTTACAAACTTGGCATCCCACTTTTCTATCGGCTATAGCATGTATAGTGTCGGTGTTGACCATCGGGAATCTAGACAAGTTAGTGAGATCATTGTTGTCATTATCATAATAATAGTCGGGATATCAAACATCAATGGTGCATAGCTGAGAACTTGTACAAGTGTAGGCAAGCGGTAAAGATGTAAAGCATCAATGTAGCGTTTGTTTGTTTGTTTGTTTGTCTGTTTGTTTGTTTGTTTGTTTGTTGTTTAACGCTGCACTCAGCAATGTTCCAGCTACATGATGGCAGTCTATAAATAATCGAGTTAGGACCAGACAATCCAGATTGGCATCATTAGCATTGATCCACACAATTGGGATCGATGGCATGCATGAACCAAGTCAGCGAGCCTGACCACCCGATCCCGTTAGTTGCCTCTTACGACAAGCATAGTCGCCTTTTACTGCAAGCATGGGTTGCTGAAGACTTATTTGTGTTCTTTGATAAATTACCTTTGAAAACTATAAACTTTGCCCGTTTGTCTTTTAAACCTGTCTAAAAACAAGTATTACCTGTTGTCACTGTCCGACAGACTAATCATTCAAGGAAATGTTTAGATACCGGATTGTTAGAGATTTGTTTTGACTAAAGACTTTATTAGTGACATCATATGACAAAGACATTAGTGTGTGTGTGTGTGTGTGTGTGTGTGTGTGTGTGTGTGTGTGTGTGTGTGTGTTTTGGACTGCTAAATATCCTGCTTTAAGAATAAACACTATGAACTTAGCTTGCCTAGCCTGCTAAACACAGTGCATATTCTGAATACAGGATATTAACCATCCAAAAGTCTGACAATCTTTGTTTATTATTTATACGAGAAAGCTGTAGTCTGGCTGATCACGAGACATTCCCAGACAGCATTGTTCTGGCTCAAGCTCCATGGTGTACCTATTGCCAAAATATTCCGGACAGAGACTAAAAACAACAAATTAAAAACCCCCAAAACTTGTGATACAATAGCTTGTTATCTTCTAGATACATACAATTTTATACAAACACATGCCAGCTTTTCATTCAGCTGTTGCCTTATTTTTGCCCATGAGTATATTTTTAAAAACCCAGACCAGCGGGATGAAGGGATTCATTCATTGATGCACAGGGTAACAATGGTGTAAGGGAAGGGTTTCTTCGCAGTATGCATCAGTCTACGACACCTCTTTAGCAGCCTGTTTCAGTTGTCGGAGATTGTGTGACCGAAATTCTTCTAAATTAGCATTTTCTGATGAAGGGAGTTATTGTCTGGGGAAATTCTATCCTAAAGGGCAAGTTTTCGTCTGAATGGTTTTCTATCCTGACAGCCACCCTGATGAGCCACAATCCTGGCTGAGTTACACTCCAAGCCTGCCACCCATGGCCAAGCCTTTCATTAGCTGCACAATACCAAAATAGAATGTTAACATGTTAAGTTAGACAGTATTGAGTGGCAGGCTTTGGTGTGTGGTTTCATTGTGTTTGTACAAAATCGGAGACTATTAGCTGTATAAGACTGTTACAGTATAATGGACCCGATCGGCGAGACCTGTGTGTGTGATGTTGATGTTTTAAGACATGATGTTGTTGTAGGCTAGTCATTTTGTGCTTGTTTGAGTAATCATGTGTCTGGAATAATATTTAATTTTGTACCTGGTTGATTTATGAACGTAATCATACGAAGGTGACGGAGACTGTTGCCTCGCACTATCGACTGCATGTTTTGTCTTGCTCTGACTGAATATCTTGGTCCAATGTGTTACAATGGCCGTGACCCGTGAAGATCCGGGGTAGAATTGGTCTTCAGCCCTTGTTTGCCGTAAAAGGCAACTATGCTTGTCGTAAGAGGCAACTAACGGGATCGGGTGGTCAGGCTCGCTGACTTAGTTGATGTATGTCACTGTATCCCAATTGAGTTGATCGATGCTCATGATGTCAATCACCGGATGGTCTGGTCCAGACTCGATTATTTACAGACCGCAATCATATAGCTGGAGTGAGTGAGTGAGTATGGTTTTACGCCGCTTTTAGCAATATTCCAGCAATATCACGGTGGGGGACACCAGAAATGGGCTTCACACATTGTACCCATGTCAGGAATCGAACCCGGGTCTTTGGCGTGATGAGCGAACGCTTTCACCACTAGGCTACCCGACCGCCCCATATAGCTGGAAAATTGCTGAGGGTGGTGTTAAACAACAAACAAACAAACAAGGAAGTATGTAACAGGACCTCCTCATAGGTTGATAATCGGCCCTAAGTCGGCACAATTTTCAGTAATAAAAGAATTAAAAATGTACTATTTCATGTAAATATGGTTATCACAAATCTGATGACTTGGTCGAGGTGTCTTGCATTCCACTGATAACTGAACCCACCTATAAAGGGGTTAATTTTACATCATTGTATGGAATGAACAAGGATCAAGTGATCCATGCTCATGAAGTCAATCACTGGACTGTCTGGTCCAGACTTGAGTATTTACAGACCACCACCATATAGCTGGAATATTGCTGAGGGTGGCGTTAAACAACCAAACAAGCAATGCAGAATGTGATCCATGTGCTTCACTGTCAGTAGGGATATAGCATGTCAGTCTGTGGAGCAGGGGGAGGGGTAGCAAATATGTGACAATCACTGGTGCACGTCAGTGAAAGAGGAGGGGTGTGTTCAGCATTGTACATGTTGTAGTTGAACCTACTTCATGGTCGTAAAATATCTCTTGCAAATTTAATGTGATTTACATTTTTTTATCAGAATCTTTTAGTAGTCCATGAAAGAAAGGCCCCTTCCCTGGCAACCATGTTCCATTAAGGGAAGAGATTATCATTATTTTTTTTCAAAAGAAGGCATTCTTTTGTAGTCGTTCTTGTCTAAGCCTCGATAAATACATCAATCTGGCATTAACTTAAGAGCGCTTTCAGCATGTTTAATATTTTTTCTGCTCCTATTACCGTGAAAACAATAGGGTGACAGGCCAGTAAGAGTTTATACTTCATGTTATTTTTAACATGCTTATTGGCTGCCTGGCCCAGGGGTCTGACGCAATGCAGTTGGCTGCAGGTTCAAAGCCAAGATTCACTGCAATTACCATCCTTAGTGTGTCACTGTCATACCTGTGCTTGAGTGCTTCACCAAAGTAGTATGGAGGTCAGGCTAATTTTTACATACATTATTCTATTGAGGTTTATACATCTTTTAGTTCATGTAAAAATGTTGGAGATATGGCTGTTTAAAAGAGTGTAAAAAGCGGCCATTTTGTTTTCCAAGATGCTCGCCATTAAGTTTACAATTATTTCAGGAATTAAAAGCCCCGGGAATGAAGATTTGATGGTATTTTGGCAAATAGGTGCCATACCCTAGTTTTCTAAAGGAGCTGCATACCTGGCTCTTGAATAATAATTCTATTCATGGTAAAATAGCAAAGAGAACAAAACAAGAATCGACATAATGTTTTATTAAGACATTCTTCATAAGCATGTATCCTCTTGTTATTTCTACCATACCTGCCTCCCTAAAAGTGGTATCTGATAACTGTTTTTTGCTTGAGGTGGCGCAAGTTGCACGATCATGTATGATGCTGCAAGTCGCTGTGCACAGTTGCATCCCTTTGGCGTGCAGAAACCCAGTGTGAGGGTTGAAATCTTGTTTGCCTGATTGTTTCTAGGTTTGTCAGCACCATACCATGCCATACAAAGTGGTAAACTTCTATGACCTCTTTCACTTCAGGCCTTCGTCTGATATCACATTGACACTGAAAAAACTGAATACTGTTCAAAGCAGCGTTGAATTAAACTCACTCACTCACTTTTGCTCTCCTTCAACGAAAGCTGACACCCCGTGATGTAACCCATATATATTGAATACTGATAAAAGCTACTTTAAGCTCCACGCATTCAGTGAGTTGATTCCATGTTAGAAGTGCTCCCCAGCAAATTTTCCCCTGGTCATTAGGGGGACCAAATGGATCAGGTGATGAGGTTCGCTGACTAGGTTTAATGTGTGTCATCTTGTCTTGGGCCATTGTTCACAATATTAATCACAGGATTGTCTGGTCCAGATTAAATCATTTACAGGCCGCAATCATATAGATGCAATATCGTGGAATGCGGGGTTTAACAACAAGCAATCACTAGTTTTTGGTGAGGCAAGCACAGTGGTGCAGATAATTTTTTGAGCAATTGAGTTTTTACTCTAGGGTTTCTATTTTAATTGGGTTATTACATTTTTCATTGGGTAACCAATATTTTCACTCATCTTTTCATCACTCTATTGGCTTTTCCCCAAATTAGTGAACATTTTAAGATTTAACAAAGATGAAATAATATTTTAGATGTATATAACTGTTCTAAATATATAGGCTTGACTCGAAAGTAAATTAACTCTGTTTCGGAAATTAGCTCCTTTGTACGCATGCTGAAAAAGCTTCATTGGGTATTTAAGCGAGCTGGGTTTTTTACATTTGAGTTTTTCATTTAATGCATGCATTTCTGTATGCAAGTTAATTGAAAGTAATTGGGTTTTGAATATTTGGGGGGGGGTATTTTACATTGCTTATCTGTAGCTCTGCAAGCAGTAGCAATTGTGAATGCGGTATGCATACAAGTATCCGTTTGATGGAAGCATAATTGAATATCCCTACATACCTACATACACCGCCTCTACCTATGCAGACAGGTAAGGCAGATGTTGTGTACCTGAAAACCACCTGTATTGACTCTACAGTCAACGTGACAGAACTTGTCGCTGTGTACATTTTCTGTTTATACTTTACGAGAATTGTTAGGATGTTAAAGCATTAAAGTGTAAATGGGGTTAGCTATCAGTGACTGCTTTAGGATAGACAGCCACTGTCTTTGTGAGGATGTGTTTTGTGAGTATTTTATGTAGGTAGGCTAGTGATCATTGAGCCGTGATCTGCCGAGCTGACTGACAGGTAGCTAAAGACGACAGATAGCTGGTGAGTGAATCACACGGGTATACGCTCACAACAGCAATTGTGTGTTTGGAATGTACTGCTACCTTTTGTGGAGGGCTCCTTCCGCCACTGCCCAATCTGTTTGTGTACGAGGGGCTGTTTGACGCGTGAGAGTGCCACCAGAGTGGCAGCCTGGAGTGCTGTGTCCGGCTGCAGTTGTCCAAGGAGTGCATCAGGGCATGTCAAGTGTTGTGCACAAGTCGTCCAAAAGTGAGTCATGCTGTTGTTGTTTTTCATAGCAGTTTTATACAAACCAGGATTGAAGTTCAGTGCTGATGCTCGGGTGTATGTATTGTACGCAGGGAGTTCTTACAAATTCATTGACATTGTTTTGTAGTCATGAGTAGGTGGCAGAGTTTCTGCAACATTTGCCGTTGTTGTGTGCCGGCAGTGGTGAGTGTATTACACAGTGAAAGCCACAGTAGCAAGACACTTGACTTGCTTCACACTACAGTAATGCACGTTTTTATGCAGCATCAGGCTAGAGATCGGCTTTAAACTCTGTTAAACTGCAATAAAGAGTGTTGATTCGTGTTTATCTTTATTAATATTATTCAATCAGAGTACATTTATCTAGAAGCAGATATTCGGCTCCAAATCAACAGCAAATGGCAGTAAAAATTCCCAAATTGGAATTAAAAACCTTCCCAATTCATTTTGATGTAATTATTAATACAGTTACGACCTTATACAGATTTGCGCTACACTTACGTTGCCAGTGAACACGATAAAGAGGAAGGAGGGTTACTGCTAAGTTTTATACAGCTGCATTGAATCAGAGCTGGGAATACATCATTAAAATACCTTTGAATTTAAGGAAATAACTTTAAAAAATCCCAGTATTGGGCATAGTAATTTTTTCCCAATTTGCCTAGGCTACCAAGGGCACTTTGTTTGAAATCCAAAGCCCTTGGAATGGTAGCAATAAGATGGTAAGTTATGGCTTATTGTGTCCATGTATATTCTGTGAGAGACTGGGAGTGTTTGGGTAGGTACATATTTGTCTGGCTTATAGATTCCACGAGTCCATTAATCAGGAGTTGCCTGAGGCACTAGCTCCTCGCTTTGTACTTAATCCACCAATCTATATATACATGGAACACATCACACGACACCCTTCATGTTAAAACACATTGACAACTTGGGCTCAGATAACACTGAGGTAGTCCTCGCCAGACATGCAAAGTCTCAACGTATTTCCTCTCAGACATGCTGAAGCTTAATGTATGAATATCCTTCCTATCAGACATCCTAAGTCTGAACTTATTTCATATCAGACACGCAGGGTGGTTGGGCAGCCTACTGGTTAAAGTGTTCGCAATGTGTGAAGCTCATTTCTAGTGTCACCCGCCGTGATATTGCTAAAATCAAACTCACTCACTCACTATCAGACATGCAAAGTCTGGACTTATGTCCTCTCAGACATGCTCAAGCAAAATAATTGATATCCTGTCAGACATGCTAAAGCAAAATTAATTTCCTATCAGACATGCAAAATCTGAATTTATTTCCAGTTAGACATGTTAAATCTGAATATGTTTCCTAATTGACATGCTAAGTCTGAATTTTTTTTCCATCAGACATGCTGAAGCAAAATTGATATCGTATCAGATGTGCTTATGCTGAATGTATTCCCTATCAAACATGCTTTATCAGAACTTATTTCCGATCAGACATGCTAAGTTTGAACTTATTTCCGATCAGACATTCTAAGTTTGAACTGATTTCCCATCAGACATGCTTATGCTGAATGTATTCCCTGTCAGACATGCTTATGCTGAATGTATTCCCTGTCAGACATGCTTATGCTGAATGTATTCCCTGTCAGACATGCTTATGCTGAATGTAGTCCCTGTCAGACATGCTTATGCTGAATGTAGTCCCTGTCAGACATGCTTATGCTGAATGTAGTCCCTGTCAGACATGCTTATGCTTAATGTAGTCCCTGTCAGACATGCTTATGCTGAATGTATTCCCTGTCAGACATGCTTATGCTGAATGTAGTCCCTGTCAGACATGCTTATGCTGAATGTAGTCCCTGTCAGACATGCTTATGCTGAATGTATTCCCTGTCAGACATGCTTATGCTGAATGTAGTCCCTGTCAGACATGCTTATGCTGAATGTAGTCCCTGTCAGACATGCTTATGCTGAATGTAGTCCCTGTCAGACATGCTTATGCTGAATGTATTCCCTGTCAGACATGCTTATGCTGAATGTAGTCCCTGTCAGACATGCTTATGCTTAATGTAGTCCCTGTCAGACATGCTTATGCTGAATGTATTCCCTGTCAGACATGCTTATGCTGAATGTATTCCCTGTCAGACATGCTTATGCTGAATGTAGTCCCTGTCAGACATGCTAAAGTGAAATGTAGTCCCAGTCTGACATACTAAAGCTGAACATATCACCCTGTCAGGCAGTTTCAATCGAAACATGTTTGCAGCTCTGTTCTTATAAGGCGACTCAACCAGTTCAGGGACAGAGGGCGTCTGAGTGCATGTGATGGTCGTCTCCTCATCAAGAAGGCCTATGCAGTTATTGCAGTGTTCGAAACTAAGCATGATAGTCATCGCTTATGTGCCTTATTTCAAGTTTCATCATAATTTGGGTTTTCCTAGATTCAAATACCTGAAAGACAACAGGACCCCCCCCCCCCCCCCCCCCCCCCCCCCCTTAATTTTGAACACTGCATTGTATCATATTCGTTAACTCATAAATTGGAGTGTGTGTGTGTGTCTCTCTCTCTCTCTCTCTCCCTCCCTCCCTCCCTCTCTCTCTCTCTCTCTCTCTCTCTCTCTCTCCGCTGTGTGCCTGTGTAGAGTGCTGCAGTGGTTATGGTAGTTGTCATTAACGTATGAGCGTAAATATGACAACACATCTGTCTGTGGACTACGAGGACTGTGTGACATGTCAAGGCTGACTGGTGGGAACTCGACCCTGATGATAATACAATGTAAACTATGGCACACTGAACAAATAGCTACATCACATCATAGCTCACCCTGTAATGAAGAGGTCATCTACCCAGCCGGCACCAGCCCACTGCAGAGGCCATGTTTGAGGAGCAGCAGACAGTTGCTCATTTGTACTGGCGATTTAACCCAGATTACAAAAGCATGTTTTGACTTGTTTTTTTTTATCTATCTAAGGCCAGACCAATTTTGTTTCATGTATTAGGGATTCTTTGAACCTAATTGGCTGGATGGAAGTGATTTTGTTTCTTTTTTTCCTGGGGCTGTCGGGTAGCCTAGTGGTTAAAGCGTTCGCTCGTCACGCCGAAGACCCGGGTTCGATTCCCGACATGGGTACAATGTGTGAAGCCCATTTCTGGTGTCCCCCGCCGTGATATTGCTGGAATATTGCTAAAAGCGGCGTAAAACCATACTCACTCACTCACTCTTTTTTTCCTTAAATTAAAAGTGAAATTTCAATGTTTGAAGCTGGAAAAAGACATTTTTTTGTTTCCCATGACAAGCACCTGTTATATGACCTCTACCACTGACTATTGTAACACTGACAAACTCCGGACTGGAAACTTTATTTACTTTTGACAGCAGTGCCATGTTAAAACAACCACCCATCACTGGCGTGATATGGGAAAGCGCTGACAAGTTGGTGGTGCGCCAATCAATATCAGTCTGTTCAATGTTTAGCAGAGTTAGAAATACCCTCCTGCCTAATCCTCCAAGATGGTCTGTTTTTGTCTCGGGCAGGTAACTTTACGAATATGCACGCCCAATGGTTGAGTTGATTTTTAAACTGAATATGTAAAATATTAAATATATAAATAAATGAAAAATTAAGATGCATATCAGAGATAGAAACTAACCTTTTTAGTCTACTAGTTCTTATAATGATACCATATATCAAAACCCTTAAAAAGGGCAAATTTCTACCAGTCCTCATGATACCTTAACTATTGGGCAGGTGGGCAAGGACTATAGGACTAGTGCCAATTTCTAAAGCTGCATGTTAGCTGACATGATTTACGAAAAAAGTGACTAATTTATGACTGCACGAAATCTTGCTGTAGCCATTGCTAATGTTGTGAAAAATGCATGAAGATTTGGCATGCACTCCCAACACAATGCATCAGTGTGTAGTACTCATGTGGCATAGCAAGGCGAGGCTGCTAAAAGGGTGTGTTAATATTAAACCATTTAACTGACTGTGTGTTTACTATCACTTGCAAAGAGTTGGTCTGTTTAATTTACGAAATCTGGACTGGCAACTTTCTAGCTGGAAAGGTAACTTTTGTGAGTTACCAGTCCGGCTGTCTGGCTAGATTTGTTTGGTGAATATTAAACACTGTATGTGTAGTCAGTAGATTGATAAAAGGATTATTAAGTGTTTGTTTAGATTGAAAAAAACAGTTTTAGTCCACCAGTCCTTATAATGATGACACAGCGAAACCCTTAAAAAGGGCAAATTTCAGCTAGTCCTTATGCTACCTAAACTATTGGGCAGTCGCTAGGACTACAGGAATAGTGTCAATTTCTAACTCTGTTATCTGTGAAATATAGTTTAACATGTTTTATTTGATCGAAAAAAATTATTTCCAAAGCTGGAGAAAACAGTGAAATGATTACCGGGTAATATTGGTAAAAAAACATGCATCCTCTTTTATGCTTTGATACACCAGGCCAGCATTCTTGAATGTACCAGATATGTTCAATCAATATACAACATTTTGATACTTTTGTAAAGATATTACAACAGTTAGTAAAATGTATAATTTGATTAGATATAATGGCAGTGAAAGATTCATATATCTGGTGTAGACAGTGTACCATTTACCAGTCTCTTCATAAGTTTACAAGCTAAATTATGGACAAAGGTTTTGTACTACTGGCTTCAGTTACAGAAGATTGGTGGGGTAGCCTTGTGTTAAAACCGTGGCTAGTCATGCCCAAGACTGGTTACCGTATTCGACGTAATAAGCGCCCATGACGATATTTGCTAATATACTGAACTGCAAAAGAAACGCGAGATTGTAAAATATAAATTTTATATGGTAAAATGGGGAAAAAATATGTCAAGACTGTAAGTGTGAATATTCCGTTACGTCCTGATGCCTTTGTGAGACAAACATTCCATCGAATGGTACAACGAGCCCTGAAATTAGTCGCCACAACGCAGCCTTGTCCAAGGCCGTGGGTGACAGTTACCATGCTTTGCCGTGGACACCAACATGCACGTGTAACTCATGGAGGCTCTGGGTATAAAAATCAACTTGAACTGCCTTTCTGGCACTCGTAATTTTGATGCGGCAGGTATGCCTTGATTATCCACACAACAGAGAGAACAAGCGATAGGTCGATTACAAGCTGGACAACGGACACTTTCAATGTTCACGTCAGCACCATCCACTGTCTGCAGCAGCGCTACAACATCACAAACAGTACTGCAGACCCTCCCTGACGAAGGGGGAGGGGAACTGGACTTTTGTAGTCAGTTAACTCCCTTTCTTCGGGAAAATGGGGTACAATGCTTGAAGCCCATTTCTGGTGTTCTCCAGCAACTAGATATGGCAGGAATATTGCCTCAAACAGAGTTGAACCCTGATCAGTTACATTAATGGTGACATTATGACTACATTGTTCTTTCTCTTGATGGGAATGTTGCTCTCCAGGGAGAGGACAATCTAGTTTGTGTTTAGTACTATTTTCACAGTACAATGACATTATCATACACAGAAACACTTTGACCTTGCACCTTCTAACCACATGTTTTGCCGTGAAGATCCGGGTTAGAATCAGTCTTCATCAACTCATACTTGTCATAGTCACTGACTCGCTGACTTGGTTTATGTATGTCATCATATCCCAAGTGCGTGGTCGATGCTCATGATGTCAGTAACTGGATTGTCTGGTTCAGACTGAATTCAGAGCTACAAATAAACAGCGTATTTTCGTAAAATAACACCCCAAATTATTCAAAACCCAATTACTATCAATAATACAGAAACGCATGCATTAAATGAGAAACTCAAATGTATAAAAACAGCACGCGTAAATACCCAATGAAGCTTTTTCAGCATGAGTACAAAGGAGCCAATTCCGGAAACACAATTACGAGCTAATTTACTTTCCGAAACAATCCTATATATTTAAAACCATTATATACATCTAAAAGATTATTTGATTTTTTGTAAATCTTAAAAAGTTCGCTCATTTTGGGAAAAAACAAAAAGAGTGATGAATAGATGAGTGAAAAAATATTGGTCACAAATGAAAAATGTAATATCCAATTAAAATAGAAACCTTCGAGTGAAAACTCAATTGCTCAAAAAGTTATCTGGAGCCCTGGAATAATTTATACAGCTGGAATGACTATGTGCATAAAAGAAAATAATAATTATTATGTCATTTATTACTAGTTTGTTCGAACAACAATGTGAATCAGCATGATCAGTACTGAATCTGACCAATCATGACGCAACAAAACAAACAGGAACTTGGACAACAAACACCTGGTATTAATTCCTGCCATGATAGAAAGTCTTAGTGTCACATTACGATAATCTAGATCAGAACAACAGGCATATCATATTCATGGTTTTTCTGTGCATGCTTACTTGATCTGCTGTAATAAAATGTTACAGTGAATGTTAGGCTAATAGATTATACTGGGACCCCGTGGTACCACGGCATTCATCGTATAGCGGCATTTGTGATTTCCGGTAGTTCACGCGGGACACGCCTCTTAGCGGCTGTCTATTAATGCAAATCAGTAACCAGGAAGTGCTCACTTCGTAAACAATTTCAATTTCCCTGGAATGTTCCGTCTGCTGTAAGTAAGGAGTTATTAATGCATTGATACATACTTCTGGCATCTTTTTTAATGTTGTCTTACCCCCATCTGTCAATGGCCAACCATATAACCCGCAGTTCCCCAAGTAAACTTTCTCTATCGACCTGAACTAACTCATCTGCATATTCATGGTGACGAATAAGGTAACGGAAGTTACGTAGTCCGCACATTTTTTCCCGCTCTGTGCCCAGAATCTATTGGGAGATCATAAGGGCCATGATGCCAAACTTAGAAATACGTTCTTCACTAGTAGCCAAACGATAAATACATACTTTGGGCATACTATGAGTGCTTTTTATATATTTATTGTTGACGTTTAACATTTTTCCATTTTGTGACAAATTATTATCATCCATTTTAAAAAAAAAACAATCTTAGAATATCATTTTTAAAATATTTTTCTCTTACTTTTAGGTAAATATGCATTGAATACCTATTACTGATAACACATTTAGAATTTTACTTGTGCTGTCTTTGTACTTGTCTGGACAAATCACTGATGTCTGGCATGATCATACCAAGTGGTTGGTAGAATTATGTCCTCTTTCTGTCCAATTCGGACCTCCAAAAACAACTTTTCTCTGTACCGCGATAAGATGGAGTTCTCTCCCTTGTCAAACTGAGCACGAGGCCCAGCTTTTACTCGGAGCTACTGATGTAAATAATGAACTTTTATCAGTAAAATATGCATTGTTAGATAAAATAAATGACATCTGATATAGAGAACACGAATAATTATAAAGGTTAGTGAGTGCATTTTGTTCTGTTTAGCGTACATGACAAGTACCGCGATACCCCAAGGTTGCAGGCTAATTGGATATAATTGATTTATATAAAAGTCCTCTGAGGTGCAGAAAATATATCCACAGAGTTGTTTCCCTTAGTCTTGACAGGATCAACAGATCGTAAGTTTGAATTCTAAATTTACACATATATACGCTTGCCGGAAGGTTTCATAAGGTGGATATTTCAATGACCTGCATCACTTTGTCATATCCGCCTTATTAACAGACACGTGACACATCTAGAATACTGGTCAAACTCTGTTCCGTACCTGTGATTTATTAATAGTTGATCCAGAACTTCGTTAATTAGATGATTTCACCAGGTAACTGGGAATGACACTGACAGGATTAACTGGATGGTTTTGTATATATGTACGATCAGTTGAAAGCATCACAAGGAAAGGAATGTTCCATTCTTGAGTTTGTTGGGTGGTTGGGTAGCCTGGTGGTTAAATTGTTTGCTCATCTTGTGGAAGGCCTGAGTTCGATTCCTCACATATGTACAATGTGTGAAGCCAATTTCGGGCTTCCCTGTGTGTGTTGAAATATTGCTAAAAGTGACATACTCACTCTCCCACTCTTGGGGTCTGGAACAGTCAGAACAGACAGATCCATGTCTTATTAGTCAGCCTTAGACAATGACTCTGGTCCTGTACTCATTGCCAAGGTTTCATCAGGACCAGTAGAAATTTGCCATTTTTAAGGGTTTTGCTATATGTTTTCATTATAAGGACGAGTGGACTAAAAATGTTAGTTTCTAACACTGTCAGTTTGCAAAACGTTTTGACAATATTGATCGTTTATTGTCATCAGGCCTATCTTTTGGCGTGAAATGAAGACAAACTAGCCTCATTGACATTCATATTGGGTGACAAATTTCGCTATGCGAAGTGGAAACGAAAAAGATAGATCACAAAGCCATTATATCCATACAATCAAAGCCATTTGTAATGGATATGCGTACAATCACTGGATTATCTGGTCCAGACTCGATTTTTTACAGACCTCCATCATATAGCTGTAATACTGCTGAGTGCGGCGTTAAACAACAGTAATTATATTTTCGTTGTGTTCATTGAAATTCCCTTCTGCTCATGTGTATCGTCATGCACAGGGCATTGAGTGAGACTTTTGTTACACGGATTCATACAGTTTGCACATTGTTTTTTTTATTCATACCTCAATAAACCGAAAAAAATACACAGTCAATCCTTAAAACAATCAAGCAAACAAAACATCTTCTGGAGGAAGCCAAAGTGAAAAAGCGCTTACAATGGTGAATTGGCACTACTTCTTGAAATTTGAATGTACAGTGTGTGAGAAAATGGCGGAAATGGGCGAAGGTGGAGAGCAGGTGAGATTTCTAATGGGCCGTAAATATAGAATAATAAGATCTACAAAATTTGGACTGTCAGTGATAGTTTTACATATTTGTCTTCACAGAAATGTTAACTTAATGAATATCATAAACGTTCATTGCTATATTCTTGTACGCGGTGTTGGTCTGGTGGCGATTGTGAGTCCTTTTAACTATGTTTAGTTCCTAATTTCCCCATTGGCCCAGCAGTATGTTTATTTTGAAGCAATTGCTTATTATAGAAGGACAGAAATGAAAACATTTTATTCAATGCTTTATAAACTAAATATTGTGGGTGGGAATTAGGTAACAGTTTGGGGAATCGCTTGGAGGCAAATTCCTTGCCAAACGACATTCACACTCTTGTCTTTACAGAAAACAGAAAACCTGACTGACCATTATGTTCAGATATTTAGACTCGCTTGTTATTAAATGAATCACTTTAATTTAAAATAACTAAAATGGACCAAGAACTTTGGAAAATAACAATTTAATGTGCACTGAAAATATGATAGTCCACCATTTTCTTCTCGTTCCAAAATGGTGTGTTTGCTAGGCTAAGACGGATAACGGATGTGAATGTGTTTTCAGTGCAATCATCTCACTAGTCGCAAGTGGTTGTGCATGTGTACCTCAGCGGATGTCTTTATATCCTTTAATATTTCTGTGTGTTTACATTTTTACGACTTTCTAATCAAATAATGAAGTCTTTTACAAATGTGTCAAATGGGTTGGTAATTAGTTGCGAAGGTCTCCGTTTCATTTCGATCGAAAGAAAGACCTTGGAAATAAAAAGCTAGATATAAATATATTAATATGCACTCGAGTGTAAGTAAAGTAGCCTACATTGTAGTGTTAACCGCATTATGAGTCAGACCCGAGTCTGACAAATAATGGGAGCCCGGGCTTGACAAACCAAGCTTAAAGTTGTCCCCTATTGTTGCTGTGGCTTGAGATGCCCCCTTGAGAGTTCTTACAGAGACTGCAAGCAACGTTGCTTTGTAGATTTTTCACACTGCTTTGTTTGTTAAAAAACCTTAGGTCCTGCAAGACGTACTGCAGAAAAGAATCACCACTCCTCATCCGCTTTAAGTGGCTATAATCTCCTGTTAGTGATGCTGTATGATTCGTGGGGATGTAGTATTGCTCCATACATTTGATAGAGGCTTTGTGGGATGACTGCAGCAAGCAGTAGGGTGCATGTTTATGTGTCTCATCTCCCACACAGCCGTGACCTCCGTCTTACTTTGGAGTGGGTTAAGGAAGATGAGGTTTCTTAAGATTGTTAACTTTGTTGTGTGACAGTGTAGCATGAAGCAGGTCATATACTCGGGTGGGGGTGGGGTGTAGCATGAAGCGACACCACAGTGCTTGTAGAGCATCTCAGACAGGTGGAGCAGGTCATATACTGGGGTGGGGGTGGGGTGTAGCATGAAGCAGCACCACAGTGCTTGTAGCACACCTCAGACAGGTGGAGCAGGTCATATACTGGGGTGGGGGTGGGGTGTAGCATGAAGCAGCACCACAGTGCTTGTAGCACACCTCAGACAGGTGGAGCAGGTCATATACTGGGGTGGGGGTGGGGTGTAGCATGAAGCAGCACCACAGTGCTTGTAGCACACCTCAGACAGGTGGAGCAGGTCATATACTGGGGTGGGGGTGGGGTGTAGCATGAAGCAGCACCACAGTGCTTGTAGCACACCTCAGACAGGTGGCGCAGGTCATATACTTGGGGTGGGGGTGGGGTGTAGCATGCAGTGGCACCACAGTGCTTGTAGCACACCTCAGACAGGTGGCGCAGGTCATATACTGGGGGTGGGGTTGGGGTTTAGCATGAAGTGACACCACAGTGCTTGTAGCACACCTCAGACAGGTGGAGCAGGTCATATACTGGGGTGGGGGTGGGGTGTAGCATGAAGCAGCACCACAGTGCTTGTAGCACACCTCAGACAGGTGGAGCAGGTCATATACTGGGCTGGGGGTTGGGTGTAGCATGAAGTGACAAAACAGTGCTTGTAGCACACCTCAGACAGGTGGCGCAGGTCATATACTGGTGGTGGGGGTTGGGGTGGGGTGTAGCATGAAGTGGTCGTAAGAGGTGACCAGATGGATCGGGTGGTCAAGCACAGTGACTTGGTTGTTTGGCATCATCATACCCCGATAAAGAGTGAATCGTTGCTCATAATATCGGTCACTGGTATACATTTGGGTACAGTCTGTAACTCTGTCCACTGGTCGGAATCCAGAATCAAGCAAAAATAATATTTGTCAAGTGAGCAGTCTGTTAATAGTCCATCAATTATGACTTAATAATAATATACTAAATATGATGGTGATTCCAGGTGAGAATATGAAACCTGTGCTCGTCGTTGAGAGGCAGGTGGATGGTCAGGTGATCAGACAGAGCTCGAGATAAGCTGCGTATTTGAGTAAAATACGCTTTAAATAAATAGAAATATGCAGACAAATCAAATCCTAGGATATCAAATGTGCAACAAAAACTATAAATACGCTTTTGAAATAAAATTAATGCATATATTACCACAATTGGATAAAATAATTGCGTATATTACAACTGTTGGATAAAATGATTGTGTATCAGCCGATCGCGAGATTCACAAACTGACAGTTACATTCGGAAAAGCTTGTGTGACAACCATACTGATAGATGCCAATTGAAAAGCACATCGTCTAGTAAATGTACATGTTGTATCTTAAACAGTCGCTGATTGGTGATTTAAGAAATAGCGCCTGTATTACAATGCTAGGTGTTGCAAACAAAAATGGCTTTCCGGAGAGGGAGCCGCAAGCAGAGGCAGACGGGTATACTACTAGTCACATAGTTTTATATGATTTACAGGATTTATTACGAAACAGGTTTTCAAGTTAAAATACCCAATTGTCAAGAAAGAGGTGGGTTGTAAGAATTTGAATTCCCTCTAAAAATTGTGGATACCCAATCAAAATCAAACTCATGGGTAAAATACCCAAATAACCAAAAGCTTATCTATAGCTCTGGTCCGACATTGTTGTTAGTGTGTTATTGTATGCTGACGGTGTGGAACATTGCTCATGCTATCGATCAGTGGTTATCCTAGTTGATACTTTATTAGCAATGGCCCCTGTTATATTGCTAGAATATTGCCGAGTCAGGAAATAACCAACAAACACAGAAAACAACTAATTCAGATATTTCTCAATTAATCTTAGTAATATGGAATTAGATATGATTGAATTTTCTGCTAAAGTTGATTATACACCTTATTTGTCAAATAACGTGACGTATTCATGTATATATTTTCTATGTAGAGTTAACCTACTAGTGTTGTGTGCTATCGGCTTACAGCTGAAGACTTGCAGTAAATGATACAAGTCACAGCATGAGATAAGTGGGTTCTCATTTGTTTTCAGGGCTGAAAATAGGTCACAATGATAATATCTTAAGTTAGTATGGATTCAATCTATTATTAATATTTTGTGGACAGTCCAGAGGCTTACCAGGTCAGTCGTGTTGTGTTCTGTTGTGAATGTGTTTGTGGGGCAAGTGTTTGTGTTGCTGATATGAAACTTATGCATGTTTAGCTGAAACTTACCCCTGTGAACACCCGGGCTAGAACTGGTCTACAGCAACCCGTGCTTGTTGTAACAGGCGACTATTGGGATCAGGGTGGTCTGAGGCTGAGGCTCGCTGGGTTGTCTACCTGTCCCATCTGAGTAGGTCGATGCTTATGATATCATTCACTGGATTGTCTGGTATATTTTGAATGAATAGTTTGTTCAGTGGTGATCAAAATGAGTAGTTTGTTTACATTTTCAACTTTAGGTTTTAATAACAGTATTTTCTTGGAATCAAATTATTAGGAAAATAATTGGAAATATCCAAATGTCAAACAATTTGTTTTGCTAATGATGTTAATAGATTGTATGACGATGCTAAGGAAATAAATAGTTTGGTGGATAGACTGAGGTAAAAATAGATCTATCTAACTCCCCCCAACCCTACCCAAAAGATCAACTGCATACTCCTCCCTGGGTCTCTGTTGCCCTTAAGACGTGAAACATTTATGGACTTTTCAGTTCAACTGCTTACTTTATTTTTATCAAAATTTCATGTCTTCATCTTGTTCATGTTGAATGACAATACAAGCCCTTTATTTATTTTTTGTTTTCCTCCGTATTTAATAATACTGTATTCGACATAATAAGCGCCCAGGGCGCTCTCAAAATTAGAAATAGGGGGCGCTTATTAGAATATTATTTTGGTGAAAAAGATAAATTTCGTGGTTTATGCTGACAGCCTGAAGTGTTTATGTACAACAGATTTATTTTTCAGAATTTAATTACCCATAATTAAAGGTGCATATAACACACGAGTGCGTATTATACGCGAATAAATAAGTCTTGTATACATTGATCAATCGGAAGGGTGCTAATTGGGATTGTTCACGCGCCAATATATTAGCAAATGTCGCAGTGAGCACTCATTACGTCGAATACGGTAACCAGTCTTGGGCATGACTAGCCACGGCTTTAACACAATGACAGTGGAAAATATATCAGATAAATTCCAGCCAGTAGACCTGTCTAAAAATTATTCTAATCCAGATTTGTATCTGGACTGAACAATGGAAACAAATAACTAGAAATAAGAATAATTTATATTAATGTTTTAAGTTCATGTCCATTATTTAATTAACAATAAGTAGAAAACAAATCAGCTTCACCATTGGACATACATGTTTTAAAAGTTGACCATTTGAGACAAAAACGGCTAGTCACGGACAGATGAGCAGGCAGGTATTAGACACTGACTAGGCTCACTCTGCTGGCAGAGGATCATACCACCTTTTGTGATCATACCACACTCTGTACAGTGATGTGTCCACACAACACACGTTCCCGAGGCAAGGGAGTTAACTGACTATAAAAGTCGATTATCCTCTCTTGCTGAAATAGACTGGAATTATGGAGTTATATTTTGGCTTGACTAACGTGTTTGTGCATAGTCCAATCAAATTCAAGTAATGACATCAACAAAGGTTTGTAAATTGCCATGCAGATTTCGGTCGATTGCCGGATTTGTGTTTTAACATGTGTACTGCCTACTCTGTGTCAGCAGATATATTCCAAATCTTTTCATGTTTTTAGTCAAGGTGCTCACGTGATTTGATGCGTTTCATGAAGTAAGACCCGTTTTATCACAATGTAGAGTTTGATTATCAATCAGATCGTCTTGACTGGGGGTTGCCATTTCAATGGAAGCAAATGCAAGTGCTATGAGAGGTGGAATCTGATTGGTCAATAAGAGGGACATAGAAGGGACGTAACTCGTAATAGCCACTGGTGGCGCTACGATCGAGCCTAGAAATTCCAGCCTTGTTTGGCAAGGGTGGAAACTGGACTTTTGTAGTCAGTTAACTCCCCAGCCTTGGGAAGATGGGGTACATGTACAGTGCTTGAACCCCATTTCTGGTGTTCTCCAGCCATGATACGCTGGGTTTCACCAAAGTTGTAAATGTCTAAAACCTGCATCACTTCGAGCTTTCCTCCCACATTAAGGTTGACGCGCCGTGATATAACTGGAATACTGTTAAAAGCAGCGTAAAACACAACTCACTCACTTACTAAACAAGTAACTTTGAAAACAGCCTCTGATCACCCAGCAGTGAAAGGGTACCTGGTAGGAGGAGATGGGAATGCGACTGTTAACCTTCAAGTTCCGCACAGGTTGCCTGGGTTGTATACTCCCCATGGAGTTGAGTAGTTATTATATCGAAAGTGTGCTATAAAATTCATAATATGTTACAGTGTGATCATGCTCATTGTCTGTCATTCAACATATTACACTGGATTGTTGCTCATACTATCAAGCACTGTTTGCTTGATCAAGACTTGATTATTCGCAGGCCTCAGAATCTTGCCGACCGGCATATAATGATGGTAACTCACTCATAATAACGCGAATTCATTTTCAGATTTTTGCATTGGGTTGAATCCATTCTGACAAAGCTGGGTTTAGCAGACACCCTATTTTGGTATCCTATGCTTGTCGTAAGAGGCGACTAATGGGATCGGGTGGTCACGCTCTGACTTAGTTGATGCATGTCATCGTATCCCAATTGCGTGGATCGATGCTCATGATATCAATCTCTTGATTGTCTGGTCCAGACTCGATTATTGACAGACGTCCTATAGCTGGAATATTGCTGAGTGCGGCGTAAAAAAACAAACCAACTAAATCCTTTTGTGAACCCAGTAAAATGTGCCCTGTTTCATTGTTCCTTACCTTAACATGGATGACATGTATCGCATCTAAATCAAACTTTGTCTTTCCAGATATGGAGCCCTCAGTTATAAAAAGAAGGCGGAGTCAATATCCACGTGGTTATTATAAAGGGGGCAACAGAAGCAACAGCTGCTCTTGATGTGGTAACCAAGGATACCACGTGTAGGGTGTCTGAAGACCATGGCAGCATCGAATATCACACAAAATCTACTTAACTTCTTCAAGAAAGCAAGTCTACATTAACCTCAGAAGCTGATCTGTAACAAAGTCCCCCAATCTGTGGATAACCCTTTTCTCCAAAAAACCGGATCTACAGATTTTGTCGCCATAGCAACAGATCTACAGATTTTGTGTTCATAGCAACAGATCTACAGATTTTGTGACCATAGCAACAGATCTACAGATTTTGTGACCATAGCAACAGATCTACATATGTTGACTCCACAACAACAGAACTGCAAATCTTTGTCTGTAGCTACAGATCCTTGTCTACAAATCAGACAACTCCGATTTTAGGAACCCATTCTCTCCATGAACCTATTTAAAGTCTGTAAGAAGTTATTACTTAGAAAGTAACCTGATGAATTATTAGTTCTAAAATTCCTTTGCACGTTGTTACTGTCCACATTTGATGTTCATATGTGGAAATATAGACACATCATATTTACATATCAATGATTCCATACGGTATTGTCAGGGTTTATGCCAAATAGTTGTGATCCAAAAAATAATCATGTTTCCATATTTTTACACACTAATCATTCCATACAGTGACTTCTAACCCTCAAGCCAAGAAGTTCTTGAATTGTTAGTTTCTTGTTTTTGCAAGGATGTGTTAATCATTCATGTTCCATGAAAGGGAAGACTTTGCCAAAGACTTGTCATTGATTAACTCGTGTGGACAAATTAACTGCACTCAGTCTGTCAATCCTGTGTGATTGATTACTGAACTTACATGCAAAACTTATTCATCTTTTGATGAGTAAGTAATTTGTTACCAGGTGCTGATACTCAAGAACAATAGGGCTCCCATTGTCAAGGACTGGTGTATTTAAGCCCAAGGGATCACTATTTGTGCGTTGTTTAATAGTGGCATCAGCTCAGTCCCTAGCTGTTGTATACATCGAGTTAGAGACTAATGTTCGTGATTGAAGGCTCCTGTTTTACGAGTGTGTTTATGGGACATAGCTGAAGGTCCGGATACTGATGGCTGACAACTGTTTTTCATTGGTTGCTTAGAGCATTGATATTGGCTTGTGATGATAGAAGCTTTGTTGACTTTGTGATAAAAATGTGATAAAAACAGACCATATCATTGACTCAATTATTCAACAAGCTCTGATATCCGGCAGATATTATCCGAATGTGTGTTTCATTTCCTTGGAGAAATTTGCCGTCTGCCCTAATCAAGATTAGATATATATTGGTGTGTGATTGGCACGTTAAATCAACATTGCCAGCAAGGAACAAACCAAAGGTGATTAAATGGGTATGAATTAATCGTAACCTAGGCAACAGACTGACTGAATACAGAGTTTGCTGTTTAGACAGTGAGATTACCCTCACAGATGAAACAATGGCAACAACTCACCTATGACGGAACTCGACAATATCGTGTGGACTACTGCTGTGAGGATTATGTTTGAAGCCTGAGATGGGTACTAAAACAAGATTGTGTTTCATTTTGTGTCCTTGTGTTTCGTATGGATTATATTGACAACGGTGTATGTTATGGATTCGCAGTAAATTGGTTTCGATTTATTGAAAACCTTTTTCTGACAATGACACTGACGTGACCCCATGGTACGTCTGTGACTTCATTAGTTGACATTGTTGAGCGTCATTGTAAGACGGGCTTGTCTTGAACCCGGACAAAGGAACTCTGTGACACAGCACAAGCAACCAGATGGTGATCGACTTACGGTGCTGTCAGACGAGATATACCATGATGAGAGTTATCTCCCTCTACTCAAGACATCTATACTCTGTGGCGTTGTGACAGTTGGCGCTGTCATGAAGTCGTCACTTGTTCTGGTGGCGCTGGTGTCGGCGGTATTCTGCCGTTGTTTCCACAAACAACCAGGTAAGATTGAACTTCCTGTATTTGTACCTTGTGAGCTAACCTGTGAAGATAGGGGATAGAATTGGTCTTCAGCAACCCATGCTTGTCCAAAGAATCAACTAACGAATCAGGTGGTGAGGCTGGTGACTTGGTTGATGCATGTCATTGTTTCCCAATTGTGTGGATCAATGCTCATGATATCAAGCACTGGATTGTCTGGTCCAGACTCGATTATTTACATACTGTTTTCATATAGCTGGAACAACAAGCAAACAAACAAACCTTGTGAGCTTATGTATTATGTGAAGATCCAGGGTAGAATTGGTCTTTCAGTAACCCATTCTTGTCACAAGAGGTGACTAATGGGATTGGGTTGTCAGACTCGCTGACTTAGTTAACATATGTCGTTGTATCCCAAATGTGGAGATTGATGCTCATGACGTCAATCACTGGATTGCCTGGTCCATACTTGATTATTTAGGCCATTGTCATGTCATCCATTCCTTGGCCCAACAGTTGGTCCATTCATTCCTTGGCCCAACAGTAGGTCCATCCATTCCTTCGACCAGCAGTGGGTCCATCCATTCCTTGGCCCAACAGTGTGTCCATCCATTCCTTGGCCCAACAGTTGGTCCATTCATTCCTTGGCCCAACAGTAGGTCCATCCATTCCTTCGACCAGCAGTGGGTCCATCCATTCCTTGGCCCAACAGTGTGTCCATCCATTCCTTGGCCCAACAGTGTGTCCATCCATTCCTTGGCCCAACAGTGTGACCATCCATTCCTTGGCCCAAGAGTTGGTCCATCCATTCCTTGGCCCAACAGTCGGTCCATCCATTGCTTGGCCCAACAGTTGGTCCATCCATTCCTTGGCCCAACCTTGTGTCCATCCATTCCTTAGACCAACAGTTGGTCCATCCATTCCTTGGCTCAACTGTGTGTACATCCATTCCTTGGCCCAACCGTGTGTCAATCCATTCCATGGCCCAACAGTGGGTCCATCCATTCCTTGGCCCAACTGTGGGTCCATCCATTCCTTGGTCCAACAGAGTGTCCATCCATTCCTTGGCCCAACAGTGGGTCCATCCATTCCTTGGCTGAACAGTGTGTCAATTCATTCCTTGGCCAAACCTTGTGTCCATCCATTCCTTTGCCCAACAGCAGGTCCATTCATTCCTTGGCCAAACTGTGGGTCCATCCATTCCTTGGCCCAAAAGCAGGTCCATCCATTCCTTGGACAAACAGTGTGTCCATTAATTTCTTGGCCCAACAGTGTGTCCATCCATTCCTTGGCCCAACCTTTTGTCCATCCATTCCTTGGCCCAACAGCAGGTCCATCCTTTCCTTGGCCCAACAGTGGGTCCATTCATTCCTTGGCCGAACAGTGTGTTCATTCATTCCTTGGCCCAACAGTTGGTCCATCCATTCCTTAGACCAACAGTTGGTCCATCCATTCCTTGGCTCAACTGTGTGTACATCCATTCCTTGGCCCAACCGTGTGTCAATCCATTCCATGGTCCAACAGTGGGTCCATCCATTCCTTGGCCCAACTGTGGGTCCATCCATTCCTTGGTCCAACAGAGTGTCCATTCATTCCTTGGCCCAACAGTGGGTCCATCCATTCCTTGGCTGAACAGTGTGTCAATTCATTCCTTGGCCAAACCTTGTGTCCATCCATTCCTTTGCCCAACAGCAGGTCCATTCATTCCTTGGCCAAACTGTGGGTCCATCCATTCCTTGGCCCAAAAGCAGGTCCATCCATTCCTTGGACAAACAGTGTGTCCATTAATTTCTTGGCCCAACAGTGTGTCCATCCATTCCTTGGCCCAACCTTGTGTCCATCCATTCCTTGGCCCAACAGCAGGTCCATCCTTTCCTTGGCCCAACAGTGTGTCCATTCATTCCTTGGCCGAACAGTGTGTCCATCCATTCCTTGGCCGAACAGTGTGTTCATTCATTCCTTGGCCCAACAGTGGGTCCATCCATTCCTTGGCCCAACAGTTTGTCCATCCATTCCGTGGCCCAACAGCAGGTCCATTCATTCCTTGGCCCAACTGTGGGTCCATCCATTCCTTGGCCCAACCTTCTGTCCATCCATTCCTTGGCCATAAAGCAGGTCCATCCATTCCTTGGACAAACAGTGTGTCCATCCATTCCTTGTGCTAACAGTGTGTCCATTAATTTCTTGGCCCAACAGTGTGTCCATCCATTCCTTGGCCCAACAGTGGGTCCATCCATTCCTTGACCCAACAGCAGGTCCATCCTTTCCTTGGCCAAACAGTGTGTCCATCCATTCCTTGGCCCAACAGAGTGTCCATCCATTCCTTGGCCCAACAGTGTGTCCATCCATTCCTTGGCCCAACAGTGTGTCCATCCATTCCTTGGCCCAACAGTGGGTCCATCCATTCCTTGGCCCAACAGTGTGTCCATCCATTCCTTGGTCTAACAGTTTGTCCATCCATTCCTTGGCCCAACTGTGGGTCCATCCATTCCTTGGCCCAACAGTCGGTCCATCCATTCCTTGGCCCAACAGTGGGTCTATCCATTCCTTGGACCAACAGTGTGTCCATCCATTCCTTGGACCAGCAGTGGGTCCATCCATTCCTTGGCCCAACAGTTGGTCCATCCATCCCTTGGTCCAACAGTGTGTCCATTCATTCCTTGGACCAACTTTGTGTTCAACCATTTCTTGGTCCAACAGTGGATCCATCTATTCCTTGGTCCAACAATTGGTCCATCCATGCCTTGGACCAACCTTGTGTCCATCCATTCCTTGGAACAACAGTGGGTCCATCCATTTCTTGGTCCAACAGTGGGTCCATCCATTCCTTGGTCTAACAGTTTGTCCATCCATTCCTTGTGCTAACAGTGTGTCCATCCATTCCTTGGGCTAACATTGGCTCCATCAATACGGTGATATGGATGGAAAAGTGCTGATTTTGGTGTAAAACAACAAACAAATATTTGTTTAATCACCATATCTGTGTTCTGTCCCCTGTGGGATTCGGTCCCCATTAGAGATGCCCGGGACTTGGTCATTAGAGATGGGGACCTGGACATTAGGGATGGGGACCTGGTCATTAGAGATGGGGACTTGGTCATTAGAGATGGGGACCTGGACATTAGGGATGGGGACCTGGTCATTAGAGATGGGGACTTGGTCATTAGAGATGGGGACCTGGACATTAGGGATGGGGACCTGGACATTAGAGACGGGGACCTGGTCATTAGGGATGGGGACCTGGTCATTAGGGATGGGGACCTCACCATTAGGGATGGGGACCTCACCATTAGGGATGGGGACCTGGTCATTAGGGATGGGGACCTGGACATTAGGGATGGGGACCTGGACATTAGGGATGGGGACCTGGTCATTAGAGATGGGGACCTGGTCATTAGAGATGGGGACTTGGTCATTAGAGATGGGGACCTGGACATTAGGGATGGGGACTTGGTCATTAGGGACGGGGACCTGGTCATTAGGGACGGGGACCTGGTCATTAGGGATGGGGACCTGGTCATTAGAGATGGGGACTTGGTCATTAGAGATGGGGACCTGGACATTAGGGATGGGGACCTGGTCATTAGGGACGGGGACCTGGTCATTAGGGATGGGGACCTGGTCATTAGGGATGGGGACCTCACCATTAGGGATGGGGACCTGGTCATTAGAGATGGGGACCTCACCATTAGAGATGGGGACCTGGTCATTAGAGATGGGGACCTGGTCATTAGAGATGGGGACCTGGTCATTAGGGATGGGGACCTCACCATTAGAGATGGGGACCTGGTCATTAGAGATGGGGACTTGGTCATTAGAGATGGGGACCTGGACATTAGGGATGGGGACCTGGTCATTAGAGATGGGGACTTGGTCATTAGAGATGGGGACCTGGACATTAGAGATGGGGACCTGGTAATTTGAGATGACATTGTGGATCGGGTGGTCAGTTGATAAGGTTGGTAGTGTATCACTGCACCCTGAATTATCAATCACTGGACTGTCTGGTTCAGAGTTGATTATCTACAGGCTGGGTCATAAAACACGAACAGTTGTGTTCCCCACCCATGAGTGGTCAGTGGTGTACATGAGCACATTGTGTCTCCAGGTGTGTGTTGCCGGGCACTGACGCAGTGCAGGTGACAGCTCTACAGTAGTTTCAATAAATGACTGGCTCGTCAGACAAAGACTCCTTGTTTTCAAGCTACCTGCTGTTTGGCAGCAGTTGCACTGACAACACTAACGTTGCCTTTCCAATCTTTGAGTTCTCAGACGGAGGGTTGTTGTTAACCCTTCGAGACATCATAGTGTCTGAACTAGTTAACCCTTTCAAGGCTGTGAGTGGTGTAATGTGGTCTGCACTAGTTAAACCCTTTGAGGTTGTGTCTCAGTGTCTGGACTAGTTAACCCCTTCAAGACTGTCATTGTGTCTGAATTAGTTAACTCCCAAGGGCTGTGTGTGTCAAAAAGTATGCACTAGTTAACCCCTTCAAGGCTGTTTGTGTCAAATAGTCTGCACTTGTTAACTGGTTAACCCAAGAATTTAAGCTCAAGACAGTGAAACCTTGTTACTGTGAGAGTCAATTTGTTCCCCCTGAACTTTTGTTCTGGAGTATTGGTTCTCGGGAACAATATACCTGGGATGAGGACAGTATTTCCTTCTCTTGGTCATTTTCTAAATATGAATTTTCATTCCTCCAGAGGGGGCACGGGTGGCCCAGTCGTCTAAGGCGCCGCGATTCGCTGTGCTGAGTTGCGTCCCTTGGCACGTCAGAAAACTCTGATTGTGGGTTCGAATCCCGGTTCGCCCCGATTATGTTTCTAGGTTTGTCAGCACCACACCCGTGCTCGTGGATTTCACCGAAGTGGTTAATGTCTGAGACCTGCATCACTTCAGGCTTGCCTCCCACATTAAGCTGACACGCTGCGATATAACTGGAATACTGTTAACTGTCACTGTCTGTTTTTATCCCTCCTCCAGAATATTTATACCTTGGACTAATTCATCGCTCACATTAACTCTTAACCCTTGTGACTCAATCATGTCAATACAGTGCAAAAGTAAAGAGGGTCCAGGGGTCCTATGCACCTATAGTGTTCCAATCTAGGGACCCCCTAAATCTAAACATAAGGGGTTATGACAAGGAGCCTTCACATCACGCACCCTTGAAATCCAGGTTAGAATAGGTCTTCAGAAAACCCATGCTTGCTGTAGTCATCTTCCCGAGGCAAGAGAGTTAACTGACTTTAAAAGTCCAGTTTCCACCCTTGCCGAACTAGGCTGGAATTAATGGGCTCGATCCTAGCGCCACCAGTGGCTATTGCCAGTTATGTCGCTTCTAAGCCTCTCCTATGGACCAATCAGATTCCACCCCTCGTATCACTTGTGTTTGCTTCACACAAAATGGTGGCGCTCGGTCAGGACGATCTGATCGATAATCAAGATCTATATTGTGATAAAACGGGTCTTACATCACGAAATGCACCAAATAACGTGAGCACCTAGATTAAAAACATGAAAAGATTTGGAAAATATCTGCTGACAACAAGTTGGCGGTGCACATGCTTTGCAAAACCTGCACTCGACCGAAATCTGCACAACAGTTTATGAACCGGATTTCGATTTTGGTGCACGATTTTGATTGGACTATGCATAGACTCGTTAGTCCAGCCAAAATGTAACTCCATAATACCAGCCTAGTTCGGCAAGGGTGGAAACTAGACTTTTATAGTATGTTAACTCTCTTGGCTCAGGAAGATGGCCGTAGTAGGCGACTATGCTTGTCGTAAGAGGTGACTAACGGGATCGGGTGGTCAGTCCCGCTGACTTGGTCGATCCATGTCATTGTATCCCACTTGCGTGGATCGATACTCATGATGTCAATCACTGGATTGTCTGGTCCAGATGATTATTTACAGATCACTGTCATATAGCTGGAATATTGCCAAGTACAGCGTTAAACAACAAATAAAGAAATCACATTCATGCTTTATTTCGAACACTGCAATATATTGGTGTGCCTGTTTCAGAGTACTACCAGCACCGGTCCCTGTATCACAACGAGAAGAACCTGTCCATCATCCTGGAGGGCAGCAACAGGTTCACCCACATGGTGGCCAACGCCATCCTCAAGATCCTCCTGGCCGAGACGATGGGGTACTCCGTCAAGGTCAACAACCAGAACTCCATCAACGCCACACAAATACTCAACAGAATCATCGGATGCCCAAACCTCCAACAGTGAGAATATTACTCTGTTTATAGAACTCTTTGTGTGAATTGTTGAAACAGTACTTCCAGTGAAGATCTGGGTTACAATAGGTCTTCAGCAACCCTAGCTTGTCATAATAGGGAACTTGGCTTGTGTAAGAGGCGACTAACAGGATTGGGTGGTCAGCCCCGCTGACTTGGTTGATGCATGTCATCGTATCCCAATTGCGTGGACTGATGCTCATGATGTCAATCACTGGATTGTCTTGTCCAGACTCAATTATTTAAAAACTGCTGTCATACAGCTGGAATAGTGCTGAGTTCGGCATTAAACAACAATCAAACAAACAACAGTCATTTGCAATGATACAATTGTTTTATTTTATCTTCTCACCTTGTAACAGTTACAGTTGTGTTTATTAAATGCTATAGATAAACAGAAATGGTTTGACACTATGTTTTGGGTTTACAATAAAAGTGTATTGGTTCCAGCCTGACCTTACTCTTTCAGTTTGAATCTTAAAAACATTTACTTGGCTAACCCAACCTGATCATATCTGAACCCAAGAAACGATGTTCTCTTAATCGAAAAGTAAATGACCGCATCCGTGGTCTTATGGTAGAGCATCTCCCCGGAGAGCAGAAGGTCCGGGGTATGATCCCAACCGTGTTATATTAAAAGACATTAAAAGATAATACTTGTTGTTTCCCTGTCTGGTGCTGGACAAAGGGACTAAAACAAGGACTGGTCGGCTCGGAGTCAGTATACTGTGTCTAAGTGGGATATTCATGTTAAACTGCAGCATGGTATCTCAGTGAGCTAGCACTATAAATCGGCATCAATCCGGACTAGTACAAGCAGCCACACACACACACATACACGTACATGCACGTCGCTATATAAGTGCAATAATCTTGGACGTGGCATTAAACCCCATTTCACCTCACCTCAAAAAGGAAATGAAGAAAACAAAATTTAAGAAGATATTCTCAGGTAATGGAAAGGTTATAAAATAAGGAACATATTAGGGGTGGTTGCGTAGCCCAATGGTGAAGGCGTTTGCCCATCCTGCCGAAGGTGCCAAGGTTTGATTCCCCACATGGGTACAATGTGTGAAGCTCATTCCAGGTGTCCTGCCATAATATTGCTGGAATAATCCTAAAGTGGCATCAAGCCTCACTCACTGGAACATGTATACATAGGCATGTAAGATTGAAATGTAGTCAGGAAAAGAGGTCTGGAAAGGCTTGTGAAATGTGGACCTTAAAGAATTGTGAATATGGATAATAATTGAATGAGTAAAACGCTCCCATGGAACAGGCAGGTCATCGAGGAGTATGTTTGTCCCGACAGGTGCAGCTTGCAGCAGATTAGCAAGGACTCCATTCCGGAGACCATGGTGAACTTGGAGGTCTGGATGCCGGCTGCATTTAATGAGGCGCCATGGATCAACACTGGGCAGGTGTTGGACTGTGGGCCGTTCGGGCCCTCGGGGAGGAGGTGAGGTGCTCCCTCTGTAGTCTTTCATTGATATATTGTTCTTAACAAAAGTTGCTCTGGTGTGGAAATACTATTGCCCCCAGTATCGAGTGGATCAGGGTGCCTACTAACTTCTAAAACTGTAAGTGTGATTTGTCAATAAGACCAGTGATGTTGTGGATGATGGTGTTGCACCTGATGTTGTATATGATGGTGTTTCACCTGGGTGTTGTATATGATGGTGTTACACCTGGGTGTTGAATATGATGGTGTTACACCTGGATGTTGTATATGATGGTGTTACACCTGGATGTTGTATATGATGGTGTTACACCTAATGTTGTATATATGATGGTGTTACACCTGGATGTTGTATATGATGGTGTTCCACCTGATGTTGTATATGATGGTGTTACACCTGATGTTGTATATGATGGTGTTACACCTGGATGTTGTATATGATGGTGTTCCACCTGGATGTTGTATATGATGGTGTTACACCTGATGTTGTATATGATGGTGTTACACCTGGATGTTGTATATGATGGTGTTACACCTGGATGTTGTATATGATGGTGTTACACCTGATGTTGTATATGATGGTGTTACACCTGGATGTTGTATATGATGGTGTTCCACCTGATGTTGTTTATGATAGTGTTACACCTGGGTGTTGTATATGATGGTGTTACACCTGGATGTTGTATATGATGGTGTTACACCTGGGTGTTGTATATGATGGTGTTACACCTGGATGTTGTATATGATGGTGTTACACCTAATGTTGTATATATGATGGTGTTACACCTGGATGTTGTATATGATGGTGTTCAACCTGATGTTGTTTATGATGGTGTTCCACCTGATGTTGTAGATGATGGTGTTACACCTGATGTTGTATATGATGGTGTAACACCTGATGTTGTAGATGATGGTGTTACACCTGGGTGTTGTATATGATAGTGTTACAACTGGGTGTTGTATATGATGGTGTTACACCTGGGTGTTGTATATGATAGTGTTACACCTGGATGTTGTATATGATGGTGTTTCACCTGGGTGTTGTATATGATGGTGTAACACCTGATGTTGTATATAATGGTGTAACACCTGATGTTGTATATAATGGTGTAACACCTGATGTTGTATATGATGGTGTTACACCTGGGTGTTGTATATGATTGTGTTACACCTGATGTTGTATATGATGGTGTAACACCTGATGTTGTATATGATGGTGTAACACCTGATGTTGTATATGATGGTGTTACCCCTGGATGTTGTATATGATTGTGTTACACCTGATGTTGTATATGATGGTGTAACACCTGATGTTGTATATGATGGTGTTACACCTGGATGTTGTTTATGATTGTGTTACACCTGATGTTGTATATGATTGTGTTACACCTGAAAGCTTGTCACACCCATACGGTTATATTTGCCAAGGTTTGGGCCCTCAGGGAACTTAGTAAAGATAACATGTAATTCCTCTTTGCTCGTAAATTGTACCTTTAATATGTTATAACAAAGTTCACTCCCCCACTTCAAGGCCTCATGAGTTAAAACATTTTCATTCCAGGCTGGGCTGGTTCCTGGACACACACACTGTGCAAGAGTTCTGGAAGAATGGTACCATTATTGACCACTGGAGGGCGCTGCAACTCCCTATGGTTGCTGAGACATTTCATTGGATGGACAAGTTAAACATGTCAAAACATATAAAAATGAACAATATTAAAATATTTCATGGTCCTCAGTGTAGAGGGGAAGGAGCAGATAGTATCAAGTGTGCCACGATGTTTTCGAGCTATCAGGGTGAGCTACACAGATTTATTCAGTGGGGCTTAAAAATATAAAAGAATTGGATCTCAGGCAATGGCTTTTGAAAATATGTAAGCAAATAAACAGTTGTGTACAATCAACCTGGGAAAGGCCTACATAAAGTATTCCTTGATGAGTAAAATACTGGAATACAGTATTTGACTACCCTGGACTGAATATTTAAGGATTTTTAAAAAAAAACTGAAATAAAAGGTGCAGCAAACCTTATGATGATGTGGGCAGTGCCTGAGAACCAAGACTATTATATTTTTAGCCTAATAATAAGCATGTGTGTTCTTCATTACAATATCACAGGGGGCATGGGTGGCCCAGTCGTCTAAGGCGCCACGATTCGCTGTGCAGAATTGCGTCCCTTGGGCACGCCAAAAACCTATGATTGTGGGTTCGAATCCCGGTTCGCCCCGATTACATTTCTAGGTTTGTCAGCGCCATACCCGTGCTCGTGGGTTTCACCGAAGTGGTCTACGTCTGAGACCTGCATCACTTTGGGCTTTCCTCCCACATTAAGCTGACACGCCGCGATATAACTGCAATACTGTTAAAAGCGGCGTCAAATCCAACTCACTCACTCACTCACTACAATATCACAACTATGTTCAATGGTAAGTCAGGCCTTCTGAAAATGTCTGCAGACGGTAAAATAATGTTTATTGTTCTGTAAATATATCAGGATAGAAGAGGCACTATAAAGAGGAAGCGCTGGAAATGTTAAGATCGATCCCGCCATGAAAATTTAGAATCCTGCATTCTGATTGGTCCGCTATCAGTATAGAATCTACTACATTGCTACAGAAGAAAACATTTTTTCAGAAATATTTCTGCCTGTTTGACGATTATAAATACTGATCTTACTTCAGTTACAGGTCAGCAAAGTTGTATAATTTGACAAAGTGGATTGGATGATCAGGCATGGTGATTTGGTTGATTAGGTGTCACATCATGTAAGAAGTTGCTCATATCAACTCCTGATTTGTCCTGACTTGATTCGTTAGAGGCCCTGGTGAAATACCTGCAATATTGCTGACTGTTGTTAAGACACATACAATAATTTCATCTGAGATTCCTAATCCATGACATCCATTATTCACAAATTTTTTAACCTATGAAGATCTGGGGTGGAATAGGTCTCAGCAACCCATATGTGCCGTCAAAGGTGACTATGCATTTCGTAAGAGGCGGCTAACGGGATCGGGTTGTCAGACTTGGTGACTTAGTTGATGTATGTTATCATATCCCAATTGCGTGGATTGATGCTCATGATATCAATCAGTGGATTGTCTGATCCAGACCCCATTATTTACAGACCGCCATCATATAGCTGGAATATTGCTGAGTGCGGCGTTCAACAACAAACAAACAAAACGAGGTAGTTTTGTTCATGTTGTTGCAATTAAATTTGGTTCATTCCATCAACCCATTTATTGTTTTGTCCAATATGAATAATTGATGCCTTGAGCATGATATGTTTATTTTGTTTTTCAGATTTGTCTGCCGAGGTTATTAAAGAGCAAGTTAAGAGACTCGACTTACTAGTGGATATAGTATGGTTAGAAGGAAATCTGAATAATTTTGTTAAGGAACAGTCCGAGAATAAGGCCCCGCTGTTGCTATTCAGCTGGCACCCAAGCGTCATCTTGGCTTGTAATAATTTTACACGAATTAAATTACCTCTCTGTAAACACGATGCTTTCAATTTACCGTATGATTGTGATTTCAATGTAAATCAACTTAATAAAGTTGTATGGCATAAAATCAAAAGTAATGCTCCTAAGGCTTATGATCTCATATCGAAAATGACGTTTTCACAAGACGATTATGATCACATCTTAGAATTACATAACCAAAACGTGACTGCGACAGCAGATGATATTGCATGTAAGTGGATTAACCATCACAATGCCACCTGGAAGACATGGATGCCAAAGGACTTGTCCAACAAGACCAAAATCTACCTCGGGGGGTTGTTTCCCATATCTGGAGAGGTTTGGACGGCCCCCGGTCTAGTGGAAGGTACGTTGGTCATGGACTGTACTGTGGGATGGGTTGGTGATTTATGAACAGTTCTGTAGGGATAGGTAGGTGATATATGAACAGTACTGTAGGGATGGGTAAGTGATTTATGAACAATACTGTAGGGATAGGTATGTGATATTTGAAGAGTACTGTAGGGATAGGTAGGTGATAAATGAACAGTACTGGAGGGATAGGTAGGTGATATATGAACAATACTGTAGGGATAGGTAGGTGATATATGAACAGTACTGTAGGGATAGGTAGGTGATATATGAACAGTACTGTAGGGATAGGTAGGTGATATATGAACAGTACTGTAGGGATGGGTAAGTGATTTATGAACAATACTGTAGGGAAACGGAGGTGATATTTGAAGAGTACTGTAGGGTTGGGTAAGTGATATATGAACAGTACTGTAGGGATAGGTAGGTGATATATGAACAGTACTGTAGGGATGGGTAAGTGATTTATGAACAATACTGTAGGGATAGGTATGTGATATTTGAAGAGTACTGTAGGGATAGGTAGTTGATATATGAACAATACTGTAGGGATAGGTATGTGATATTTGAAGAGTACTGTAGGGATAGGTAGGTGATATATGAACAGTACTGTAGGGATAGGTAGGTAATATATGAACAGTACTGTAGGGATAGGTAGGTGATATATGAACAGTACTGTAGGGATAGGTAGGTGATATATGAACAGTACTGTAGGGATAGGTAGGTGATATATGAACAGTACTGTAGGGATAGGTAGGTGATATATGAACAGTACTGTAGGGATAGGTAGGTGATATATGAACAGTACTGTAGGGATAGGTAGGTGATATATGAACAGTACTGTAGGGATAGGTATGTGATATATGAACAGTACTGTAGGGATAGGTAGGTGATATATGAACAGTACTGTAGGGATAGGTATGTGATATATGAACAGTACTGTAGGGATAGGTATGTGATATGTGAACAGTACTGTAGGGATAGGTATGTGATATATGAACAGTACTGTAGGGATAGGTATGTGATATATGAACAGTACTGTAGGGATAGGTAGGTGATATATGAACAGTACTGTAGGGATAGGTATGAGATATGTGAACAGTACTGTTCAGTATAGGATTTTAACAGAAAGTCTGAAAATGTGAAGTTCTGACAAATGGTAACAGATGGTTTTAGTGCATGCATTCATCAAACTGAAGACCAAGATGCAGTGTGTGGTGACTCGTCCAGGAGTCCAATGTCTTGACGTTACTGAAGTTAAGCTAAAAGCAGCATAGAACCTAATCCCACAGTAACCTACAGGCTGGAATACAGCATGGTAGACTTTGCAAAGGGAGACAATTCAGACATTGGAGTTATCAAAGAGCTTGACAATGTAATATTTTTTCTAACGGAAACAGTTTTTCTAGAGATGTTGTTCCATGTGAAACTTAATCCTGGGATTGAACTGAATCTCAAATAACTTCACAGAAACTACTGAAATAAATTAGCAGTGAGACCCAGTGTTGAATTGTCTATACATTGACTAATTGTGATTTGATGGAAACTGGCAAATCCTTACATTGTTATTGAACATTGAATCAATCTGTTTCAGGGGGCCGGTTAGCTATTGAAATGGTGAATAAGGACCCCCGAATTTTACCGGAACACCATCTGGAGATGCTTGTGAGTGACACCCAGTGTATTGCAGACGAGGCCATGAGGGCTTTCATCAAATTCATCACCGAGAAAACACCAACTTCGCCCATGGCGGGAATATTAGGTCCAGGGTGTTCTGACACAGCGGTGCCCATCGCCGCTCTCTCCAAACACTTCAACATGGTGCTGGTGAGCTATGGTGCGGAGGCTGCCTCTCTCACAGACAGGGCCAAATATCCATACTTCTTCCGCACCATCCCACAGATCAACTATCACAGGTGAGTACAGATTGAAGTCACACAGAGCCAACTGTCATATCCTATGGGCCTATGGACTGAGACTTCAGAATAAACTTATCGCCTAGTAGAAAGATCATTTCAAATAATCTCTTAAAGTATTTACTAGATACGGCACTGTCTGCTGTCATACAGCAGTGGGGATGATGATGATGATGATGATGATGATGATGATGTGAGATGGTTGTTATGATGGGGATGATGTGAGACAGCTTTATTGATGATGATGATGATGATGTGAGACAGCTTTATTGATGATGATGATGTGAGACAGCTTTATTGATGATGATGTGAGACAGCTTTATTGATGATGATGATGATGATGATGATGATGTGAGACAGCTTTATTGGTGATGATGATGATGTGAGACAGCTTTATTGGTGATGATGATGATGTGAGACAGCTTTATTGATGATGATGATGTGAGACAGCTTTATTGGTGATGATGATGATGTGAGACAGCTTTATTGATGATGATGATGTGAGACAGCTTTATTGGTGATGATGATGATGTGAGACAGCTTTATTGATGATGATGATGTGAGACAGCTTTATTGATGATGATGATAATGTGAGACAGCTTTATTGGTGATGATGATGATGTGAGACAGCTTTATTGATGATGATGATGATGTGAGACAGCTTTATTGATGATGATGATGTGAGACAGCTTTATTGGTGATGATGATGATGTGAGACAGCTTTATTGGTGATGATGATGATGTGAGACAGCTTTATTGATGATGATGATGATGTGAGACAGCTTTATTGGTGATGATGATGATGTGAGACAGCTTTATTGGTGATGATGATGATGTGAGACAGCTTTATTGGTGATGATGATGATGTGAGACAGCTTTATTGGTGATGATGATGATGTGAGACAGCTTTATTGATGATGATGATGATGTGAGACAGCTTTATTGGTGATGATGATGATGTGAGACAGCTTTATTGATGATGATGATGATGTGAGACAGCTTTATTGGTGATGATGATGATGTGAGACAGCTTTATTGGTGATGATGATGATGTGAGACAGCTTTATTGGTGATGATGATGATGTGAGACAGCTTTATTGGTGATGATGATGATGTGAGACAGCTTTATTGATGATGATGATGATGTGAGACAGCTTTATTGGTGATGATGATGATGTGAGACAGCTTTATTGATGATGATGATGATGTGAGACAGCTTTATTGGTGATGATGATGATGTGAGACAGCTTTATTGGTGATGATGATGATGTGAGACAGCTTTATTGGTGATGATGATGATGTGAGACAGCTTTATTGGTGATGATGATGATGTGAGACAGCTTTATTGGTGATGATGATGATGATGATGATGCAGTAAAAAACCTTCTAGCTCCTGTAGGCAGCATTGGTTGTATACTCCCCATGGAAATGAGAATGATAAATGCATTTGGATCCACTGATTGGGGAACTACTGACTGCATTAGAACAGAGATGTCTGGAAATGTGCAGTATGTAAATGTATGATATAATAAGTCAATGTCTGGTGTTTCAGGTTTCTGTACGGGAAGCTATTCAAAGAAATGGGCTGGGAGAACGTAGGTGCACTGGCTGAGGGCGGCCAGGAGTTGCCGGACTACCACATACAGCTCCAGTCATACCTTCAGAAGCAGGGCATCTCCGTCATCGTCAAGCGCCAGATTGTCCGGGGCGGCAACCACATCGACGTCTCACAGGTCAGTCATCCTCGTCCTTGCAACAAGGCAGACAAAAGTTAGGTATATTGTTCTCCGGGAAATGCTTCAAGGAGGATCTGAGCTGAACATAAAGAATGTTCGGTAAACGTTTATCATTTGTATGTGAAACCCAAGGCACCCGATGTTAAGTGCAATTATTGTTATATTGGGTGGGCCTGTCATCTAAGGGAGCCGTCATATAGGTGGAATATTGCTGAGTGCGGCGTTAAACAACAAACAAACAAACTGTCATCTCAGGGACTGCAGTTTGCTGTGTACATTTGTGTTGATAAGGTGTGACAGAAACCTCTGGTTATGAGTTCGAATCTCAGATTTGCGCATTGGTTTCACAAACTTGGTAAACGTCTGAGACTTGTATCTCTTCGGGCTTTTGTCCCAAATCAAGCTGAAATGCAGGGATGTATCTACTTTTCAAAGTCACGTCCATCCAAGTCACTGTTATAGTGGTTGGTCCCAGGGATTTGAGTGAACAATGCACTGTGGTATGGACTGGGATGTGGAATACAATGTTCAATGACTGACACAAAGATGGGCAATGGGAGTTTGTGTTGTGGAGGGAGTAGAGGTTGGAGGTGTCACGGTTGCAGCTGACTGCTGTCATCTAGGGGGGAAGTATGGGATTGGTAACAAATGTTATATTTCGGCTAACACTTCCTTAGTAAAGTACAAATTCTAGTACTTTTGGGGGTCAAATCCCATCCAAGATTCCCATCCGGGATTCGAACCCACACTCTCAGATTGAGGTAGCACCTCATCGCCAGCACACAAAGTCAGCAATCTAACCCACTCAGCCACCGAGGCTTCCACCTTTGTGTGTTGGCGATGAGTTGCCTCACTCTGAGAATGTGGGTTCGAATCCCGGATGGCATTCGATCCCGGATGGCATTCGACCCCAAATACCAATTATGTTTCTAGGTTTGTCAGCACCATACCCGTGCTCGTGGGTTTCACCGAAGTGGTAAACGTCCAAGACCTGCATCACACCGGGCTCTCCTCCCACATTAAGCTGACACGCCGTGATATAACTGGAATAATGTTAAAAGCGGCGTAAAACCCAACTCACTCACTTGACCCAAAATAGTTCTAGAATTTTTACCACTTCCTTAATGTCATTGCATATTCAAGAAAGGTATAGGTTTATAGGACTTAAGGATGTGAAAATTTACCAAGGGCAACTTTTTGGTCTTATTGCTTATTCTTGTATTCTTCTATGAGGATGGTGAAGGATAATATGTGAATCATCATTTTACATACATGTACCAGGTACTGCCATCTGGGAGTGAAAAGAACTGTCTCCTTTGTTTCAGATATTTGCTGAGCTGCGTGAACACAATGTGAGGATCATCATAGCCGACTTCTACGACTCTGCAGCACGGGCCGTCATGTGCGAGGCGTACCGACAGGTATGGAGGACTCACCAAATAGCTTGTCAGTAGTGTGGTCCATGAGACCAAGTCTCTTGACTTTGATTACGGTACCTTAATGAATAGTTTATGTTTTTGTGAGTAGTGGGACAATACAATGATGCATCAGTGGATCGCAGTATTTTACTTTTCGATACAATTATCGATCACAATCACACGCTTAGTAAAAAGTTTTGATTTTTACCTTAAATGTATACTTTGATAAATGTGACACCAAATACTAATTAATTGTGGAAATGAGTCGTGTAAACGTAAATATTTTCATACATTGCATCATACTTGACACTGCCAACTGTGAATTGTTAGTGTGCCAGGTATTTGGCCATCCTGTCTTTGAAAAAGACGGCTTATGCACCACAGATAAGAGCACATGCAAGTATCATGATACGTACTGGATTGTGGTAATTTGGTGATGATGACTGGTGTGTTTCAGAAAATGACAGCCTACGAGGGTTATGTGTGGTTCCTGCCGGCTTGGTACCCCGCCCTGTGGTGGGACGTGGACTACTACAACGGTGAACCCAATCACAACGAGCCTGACCAGCAAGAGAACGTCCCCTGTAATCGCAAACAGATGGAGACGGCCATAGAGGGTCACTTCATCCTGTCCAAGGCCTACCCTGAGTCTGATGATATGAAAGAAAGCAAGGTGGCCGGAGGAATCACAGTCCGTCAATACCGGGAGATGTACCAGAACCGGGTGGATAAGGCTGTAAGTAATGTGGTGTAGGGTTACGTGGTGCTGTAGGGTTACGTGGTGTTGTAGGGTTATGTGGTGTTGTGGGGTAATGTGGTGTAGGGTAACGTGGTGTTGTAGGGTTATGTGGTGGTGTAGGGTTACGTGGTGTTGTAGGGTTATGTGGTGTTGTAGGGTTATGTGGTGTTGTGGGGTAATGTGGTGTAGGGTTACGTGGTGCTGTAGGGTAATGTGGTGTTGTGGGGTAATGTGGTGGTGTAGGGTTACGTGGTGTTGTGGGGTAATGTGGTGTAGGGTAATGTGGTGTTGTAGGGTAATGTGGTGTAGGGTTACGTGGTGCTGTAGGGTAATGTGGTGTTGTGGGGTTATGTGGTGTAGGGTTACGTGGTGTTGGAGGGTAATGTGGTGTAGGGTTACGTGGTGCTGTAGGGTAATGTGGTGTTGTGGGGTTATGTGGTGTTGTGGGGTATTGCGGTGTTGTAGGGTAATGTGGTGTAGGGTTACGTGGTGTTGTAGGGTTATGTGGTGTTGTAGGGTTATGTGGTGTTGTGGGGTAATGTGGTGTAGGGTAACGTGGTGCTGTAGGGTTACGTGGTGTTGTAGGGTTATGTGGTGTTGTGGGGTAGCGTAGTGTTGTAGGGTAATGTGGTGGTGTAGGGTTACGTGGTGTTGTAGGGTTATGTGGTGTTGTAGGGTTATGTGGTGTTGTAGGGTTATGTGGTGTTGTGGGGTAATGTGGTGGTGTAGGGTTACGTGGTGTTGTAGGGTTATGTGGTGCTGTAGGGTAATGTGGTGTTGTAGGTTAACGTGGTGCTGTAGGGTAATGTGGTGTTGTGGGTAACATGGTGCTGTGGGGTAATGTGGTGTTGTGGGGTATTGTGGTGTAGGGTAATGTGGTGTTGTGGGGTAACGTGGTGCTGTAGGGTAATGTGGTGTTGTAGGTTAACGTGGTGCTGTAGGGTAGTGGGGTATTGTGGTGTAGGGTAATGTGGTGTTGTGGGGTAACGTGGTGCTGTAGGGTAATGTGGTGTTGTAGGTTAATGTGGTGCTGTAGGGTAATGTGGTGTTGTGGGGTAACGTAGTGTTGGAGGGTAATGTGGTGTTGTGGGTAACATGGTGCTGTAGGGTAATGTGGTGTTGTAGGTTAACGTGGTGCTGTAGGGTAATGTGGTGTGGGGTTATGTGGTGTTGTGGGGTAGTGTGGTGTTGTAGGTTAACTTGGTGCTGTAGGGTAATGTGGTGTTGTGGGTAACATGGTGCTGTGGGGTAATGGGGTATTGTGGTGTAGGGTAATGTGGTGTTGTGGGGTAACGTGGTGCTGTAGGGTAATGTGGTGTTGTAGGTTAACGTGGTGCTGTAGGGTAATGTGGTGTTGTGGTGTAGGGTAATGTGGTGTTGTGGGGTAACGTGGTGCTGTAGGGTAATGTGGTGTTGTAGGTTAACGTGGTGCTGTAGGGTAATGTGGTGTTGTGGGGTAACGTAGTGTTGGAGGGTAATGTGGTGTTGTGGGTAACATGGTGCTGTAGGGTAATGTGGTGTTGTAGGTTAACGTGGTGCGGTAGGGTTATGTGGTGTTGTGGGGTTATGTGGTGTTGTGGGGTAGCGTAGCGTTGTAGGGTAATGTGGTGCTGTAGGGTAACGTAGTGTTGGAGGGTAATGTGGTGTTGTGGGGTAACGTAGTGCTGTGGGGTAATGTGGTGCTGTGATGTGGTGTTGTAGGGTAATGTGGTGCTCTAGGGTTATGTGGCGGGATGGGGTAACGTGGTGTGGGGTAATGTGGTGCTGTGATGTGGTGTTGTAGGGTAACGTGGTTCTCTAGAGTTATGTGGTGGGGTGGGGTAACGTGGTGTGGGGTAATGTGGTGCTGTGATGTGGTGTTGTAAGGTAACGTGGTGCTCTAGGGTTATGTGGCGGGGTGGGGTAACGTGGTGTGGGGTAATGTGGTGCTGTGATGTGGTTGTTGTAGGGTAATGTGGTGCTGTAGGGTAACGTGGTGGTGTAGGGTAACGTGGTGCTGTGGGAAATCGTGGTGTTGTAGGATAACAGTACTTTACATATAATAATTTGCTCTTATTTAATGCCCAAATGTGACAAGCATTATAACCTTTATGGGTGTTAGTGTCTGTGACAACCCCCATTGATTTAAGAGCCCTCTAGTGAGTGTCCACCACTTGTCAGACATTAGAACAGATCGTAGCAGACTGCCATTGGTTTGTCTGTCAGAACTGGACAGACTACAGGCCGGAATGCTCCTTTGTTGCAGGACGTGGAGGAGACCCCATTTGCCAGCTTTGTGTATGATGCAGTGTGGGTGTTTGCCCATGGGCTGGACCGTCTCTTTCGAAGCCAGCCCAGCGCCATCAGCACTCTGCACGAGAAGGCCACTACACTGTAAGTTACTACAGATATGTGGAGTCGATTTTTTGTCTGCGCCAATAACATCTATTTGTATATAAAGCCAAGCTTGTGATAATTTGTACCTGTGAGAGTCCTGTGTTAAGAACCATTGTACATGTACATGTATTGCTTCAATTAATAGAACTTCTGAATGTAGTTACTCAGTTATGTTATATTTCATATTACTATAGTTAATCTGTCATGCCATGATAGATGAAACTTTAGTAATATGAAATAATTGGGTTTTCCTTTACTTCTTTTGAGTTGCATAAAATATTTTGGAATGATTGAGGGCTGCAATCAATAAACACTATTCAACTTTTGATAGGGAAAACCAGGTATCTCATTCACGCTAAATATGCACTTGATTTATTTTAAGAATTACTTTTGTGAACCATGGAAAGATATGACTATCCATGTCAAAAGATGAGTAGTTTAAGCTCGCCCTTCTTTATTCATAAAAAAAGGGGGCACGGGTGGCCCAGTCGTCTAAGGCGCCGCGATTCGCTGTGCAGAGTTGCGTTCCTTGGGCACGCCAGAAACCTATGATTGTGGGTTCGAATCCCGGTTCGCCCCGATTTTGTTCTAGGTTTGTCAGCACCATACCCGTGCTCGTGGGTTTCACCGAAGTGGTAAATGTCTGAGACCTGCATCACTTTGAGCTTTCCTCCCACATTAAGCTGACACGCCGTGATGTAACTGGAATACTGTTAAAAGCGGCGTTAAGTCCAACTGACTCACTTATTCATAAAAAACTGGAATCACTTCTCCTTTGGTTGCATATACCATTCAACATGTATTGATAATTTGTATTCTAAGTAGTATTGTGTTGAATTGAAGAACAAGAAACAGAAACATGAGTCAGTGGTAGAAACTAACATTCTTGGTCCACTAGGACTTGTAATGATAACATAATGCAAAACCCTTAAAAATGGCAAATTTCTACTGGCAGCGATAGAAATTGGCACTAGTCCTGTAGTCCTTGCCAAACTGCCCAACAGTTAAGGTATCATAAGGACTAGTAGAAATTTGCCCACTTTGAGGGGCTTGCTTTATGTTATCATGATAAGGACTAGTGGATTAAAAATGTTAGTTTCTACTGCTGACTGGTCCTTATGATAATAATTGGGTAAGTCTTCTGCATGTATCCCCCCTAAAAATATATATATGATTTAGGGATTGAGCAACAGTGCATACATGCATAACTTTTGGAAGGGGGATACAGGAGGAAGTCTTTCCAACTAATGGGCAGTTTAGCAAGGACTACAGGACTTGTGCCAGTTTCTAACGCTGGAGTAAAAATGACGTGTGTGCACTTCTAATCATTACATAAACGTGAACTTGATTAGTTATTGCCACAGCCAGACCTTGCAGTCTCTCTATCATGGTCTTAAAATATTCAACAACTCTCACAAAATGATCAAATTTCTCAATGGGTAATAACCAGGTGTGGTTGTATGGTAGCTGGTTTATCACATCCTGCCCGTCTAAGTTTTATATCACTGAAGGTGAGCTTCTGAACATCTGCAGGACCAAGTCAGTAGATTAGACCAATCTCATTAAAATCAGATCTTAGTTCTCGCTACTGCTAAACAAAGATCTGAGGACATCCCATTAAGGGTCACGTCAGAACGACCTTTCATTCAACCAATCAGAGCGTCGCTTACCAGATCATGAAAGTGACAGTCGGAATGTGTTTTCTAATCATGCAACCTCGAAATATTTAACAGAGGGTATTCCGAACGACAGTTATGGGTTTTATGATTATATCCATACAATCTAGGCCATCCAAAAGTCATTCCAGAATGTTCTTCTTATCAGTTTTAATTTTTTTAATCAAGAATATGTCAAAATATCTTTCGAAGCGTAGTCGCCAGTTTGAAACTCGTGTCGTAAAGCTCGAGAAAGCTGCCTTCTGATTGGCTAATGTCGATTTCTTGTCAGTCATTTCACTGGTTGGTCGTTCTGACGTGACCCCTAATGGGATGTCCTCAGATCTTTGTTTAGCGGTAGCGAAAACTAAGATCTGATTTTAATGAGATTGTAGATTAGACCAGTAAGCATGGTAAGTCATCATGTCAACTGCAGGAATTTGTACCAACTGTTTTGTACAAGTATCAAAACAGAGTCATTTGGCCACATGTACTTTTCCAAAACAGAGTCGTTTTGGCCAGGTGCACTTTTCCTAACCTGTATTATCTTATCATTACAGGAAGCTAATGGAAGCTCTTAATGAAACTAGCTTCCAAGGAGTGTCGGGGCTTATCAAGTTTAATGGAAGTGATCGTCTGGGTAACGTGACTCTGCTGCAGTTTTTCAACAATGGGACCAAGGTGGTTGGCCATTATAATCCCCACGTGTTGGAAGACGGTGGCTTGCTGGACATTTACAAGAACAAGATAAGATGGCTGACCAGGGACGGTCACCAGCCGAGTGATGGACACACAGGTCAGTGGCTGCAGTTCTGCTCTTTCATGTGGAAAGATTGAAACTGTTTATTTAATTGCTTGCAAGAAGTTTGTCAATGTTGGTCCCCAAGCACTAAATGTCTAATAAGCGCCCACAGTGATTTTGCTAATATATTGGCTAGTGAACAATCCCAATTAGCACCTCTTCCGATTGATCAATGTACACAAGACTTAATTATTCGTGTATGATACGTACTCGTGTGTTATATGCACCCTTAGTTATGAGCAATTAAATTCTGGAAAAATATATCTGTCGTGTATAATAAACACAGACTTTTCGTTATCATTTCAGGTAGAAAATTATGATTTTACAACTCTGTTTTTTCTCTCACCAAAATTATATTCTAATAAGAGCAAACCTATTTCTAATTTTGAGAGCGCCCTGGGCACTTATTAAGTCAAATACGGTATATAAATGCTCTCTGTCATTGTATAAAATAATGGCTTGACCTTGCAGAAATACACAATGATAGAATTCCTAAGAAAGTCTATAATATTCTTATGTACTATGATAATTGTCGATACCAAACCTATGCATCTCCGGGGTGGTTGGGTAGCCTAGTGGTTATAGCGTTCGCTCGTCATGCCGAAGACCCGGGTTTGATTCCCGACATGGGTACAATGTGTGAAGCCCATTTCTGGTGTCCCCCGCCGTGATATTGCTGGAATATTGCTAAAAGCGGCGTAAAATCATACTCTCACTCACTCACTCACTATGCATCTCCTTTTCACATAGATTTGGATTTGTATGGATTGCTCAGTGTGTTGGAAATTAATTTGCTTTTCTTAGACTGTATAAGAAGGTTGCAGTTAATATGTATCATCAAACATTTAATAGTATTATAGAACATAGTTCAAGATATAACATGGATAAAGAGTTTAAATGCCTAATCGAAAGCTGAGAAGTACCTCCCCGTCACTGAATCTCTACAGAAACAATGTAATACAGTCACAATCATTGTTTCTGGGGCGGTCGGGTAGCCTTTTGGTTAAAGCGTTCGCCCGTCACGCCGAAGACCCGGGTTCCATTCCCGACATGGGTACAATATGTGAAGCCCATTTCTGGTGTCCCCAACCGTGATATTGCTGGAATATTGCTAAAAGCGGCGTAAAGCCATACTCACTCACTCATTGTTTAACAATAAATTACACTGCCATATAACAATACATATATATATCTGTTGGTAGATATGTAATTTGGCTCATTATTGTCAGAAACTGTAAACATGGTGACAGATATTATTTTATTGTTGAAGTCATTATTTGAATGTATAAAAATAAATCTGTTTCATCAATTTGCCTGAATTTTTTACAATCTTTCTCCAGCATTTTTTATAGAAGGAATATGTAACAGTAACCCTTGGGAACATGCTGTTTCTCACACACAATCTATGGGGCCAATGACTGTTTTGTTGAAACCCCTTCACGTCATCTCTGTGTATTGGTTGCCCCCAACTAATAATTCATGTAATGAGATCAGAAGCCATAGGGTAGCCAAGTGGTTGTGGTGTCGGCTTGTCAACCCGGGTTTGACTAACTGCATTGGTACCATGTGTGACGACGACTTCTGGTGTTCCCCAGGGAAGATATTGCTGAAAGTGGCATAGAAACCAACTGCACCGAAACATTATCTCAATCATCCGTGGGGTTTACAGGTTATGATTGGTCCCAGAAACCCATGCTGGTCGTAGCAAATGTCCAACTGAATCTGGTAGTCAGGTGATGCAGGTCATTGTGCCCTGCGGGCATAGATCGTGGGTCACTATATCAATCACTGGATTGTGTGATCCAGACTCGAATTTTCACAGGTGACTATGAATCAACAAAAAAAAACGTATTTCAATCACTGGCAAAGGCAATAAAAAATTCATGATTATTTCAGTTCCTTCTGAAGATTGTGCAATCGAGCGGTTTCGGGCTGTCCTAGGTGTGACGTCGTGTGAGATGGCAATCATCATCGCCAACGTCATGGGCTTTGTGGGGTTCATCATCATCACCATCATCAGCCTCGTCATCATCAAGTGCAGGTGGGTACATACTGCGAGTCCTCAAAACCCATATGCTTGCCGTAAAAGGCGACTATGCTTGTCGTAAGAGGCGACTAACGGGATCTGGTGGTCAGGCTCGCTTATTTGGTTGATGCATGTCATCATATCCCAACTGCATAGATTGATGCTCATGATGTCAATCACTGGATTGTCTGGTCCAGACTTGATAATTTACAGACCGCCATCATATAGCTTGAATATTGCTGAGTGTGGTATTAAACAACAAACAAAAACATAGTTATGTCGAGGCATTGGTTTGATTCCCCACATGGGTACAATGTATGAAGCCTGTGTGTCCCAATTGTTATTTTATATTGACATCGATCATTATTGTTCATGAACCTTGCTTTACACCATAATCATGATAATTGAGTGTACATCAGCTTTAGTTTAATATCGGACCCGTGAAGATGCTGGGTGCAATAGGTCTTCAGCAACCCATGCTTGCCATAAGAGGTGACTATGCTTGTCCTAAGAGGCGACTAACGGGATCGGGTGGTCAGGCTTGCTGCTTTGTTTGATGTATGTCATCCTATCCCAATTGTGTGGATCGATGTTCATGATGTAAATCACTGGATTGTCTGGTCCAGACTCGACTATAGCTGGAATATAGCTGAGTGTTAAACAACAAAGAAACACACAACAACAAAATTAGTTTAATATCATTGAGATCAGCATCCATTATGCCTGTAACAGGATAGTACTCACTATGCTGGTACCTGCGTGTTTCCAGATACGATGCGAAGGTGCGTGCAACACATGAGCGTATGAAGGAGCTTGGACTACTTTCACAGGACTACTCACACTGTCTCTCACTTGATGACTGGGAGATTCCCAAAGAAAACGTAGTCCTCAATCGTAAGCTTGGTGAGGGTGCTTTTGGGACGGTTTATGGAGGTGAAGCCATCATTGAAGGAACGCAGTGGGTGTCTGTGGCCGTCAAAACTTTGAAAGTTGGAGCTATGGTTGAACAAAAGGTGAGTGCAATTTGTTTAAATTTTTCTGTTTTTGTTCAATGGACATAAACTAAGTGCTTAAGATGAAAGGGTATTCATTCAGGAAGTCGGGAAGTCTTTTTTTTTGTCAAACCTTTTCAGAGCTATACAAGGGGCGGTGGGGTAGCCTAATGGTTAAAGTGTTCGCTTGTCACGCCGTAGACCTGTGTTCGATTCCCCACATGGGTACAATGTGTGAAGCCCATTTCTGGTGTCCCTTGCCATGATATTGCTGGAATATTTTTAAATTGGTGTAAAACAAGACTCAATCACTCACCAGAGCTATACCTGCTCTTTCATAACAGAACTGTATATGATTAGTTCAACATAAAAAACTTAATCCATTTAATTCTTACGAATACAAACATCTGGCAGAAATTTAAGCTGTCATCACACGAAAAAATGTTCAGATTGTCAACAGACATCCTCTTCACTGTTAACTATCTATAATGAGTTGTGCAAGTAATAGTATGGTGCTACCCACATTTCATGCACATGAGTGAGGTGGGAAAGTCTGACATCTTTCCTGTGTTTGCTAGTTATCAAAGAACATAAAAACCAAAATCTTCTTTTTTCCCCTCGCTTTTGGACCGCCTCCGTGGTCTAGTGGTAGAGTGTCCGCCAGGAGAGCGGAACGTCCGGGGTTCGATGCCCGGCTGCGTCATACCAAAAGACGTTAAAAGATGGTACTTGTTGTTACCCTGTCTGGCGCTCGGCATTAAAGGGCTAAAACAAGGACTGGTCGGCTCGGAGTCAGTATACAGTGTCTGAGTGGGGTATTCATGTTAAACTGCGGCATGATATCTCCGTGTGCTAGCACTATAAATCCGGACTAGTACAAGCAGCCACACACACACACACACATGCATGCACATCGCTATATAAGCGCAATAATCTTGGACACGACGTTAAACCCAATTTCACCTCACCCTCGCTTTTGAAACCCCTGTACAGGCAAAAGGCTATACATGATTTCTACACTAAAAGTGCAAAATTCTGATTCACTAACCCTTTGGTGTTTGTGCTAAGATTACCAAAATGAATGATGTTTTTTCCAGCTTGATTTCTTCAGCGAGGCTGATGTGATGAAGAGGTTCACCCACCCCAACATCGTGGAACTTCTGGCTGTGTGTACCCGTGGCGAGCCGATGTACGCCGTCATGGAGTACCTGCTGCATGGTGGGTCATGCTATTCCGACGATGCAGACGACCTGTTAGCTTCCGGGTCGGGATTCTGGTTAGAATTTGTCCCAGCAGCCTTTGCTGTCATGGTGACCAAATGGATCAGGTCGTCAGGCTCAGTTATTTGGTTGATAGCGTTTCATTGTACCTCGACAGCGTGGCTCATTGCTCACAATATTGATCACTGGTTGTCTGGTCCAGATTCTATTATTTACAGGCCGCTATCATGTAGCTGGAATATTGCTGAATGCTGCTTTGAACAACACACACAAAAAATATCCATGTTGGCTCGAGGAGACAACTTAGCATGGCTTATTTGGAGTCAGATGGTTCAAATGAAGTTGGGAATCACCAAGATATCTTACTATTTGTCATTTACAATGATATGAAATATTGTATTCAACAACAATGTATAGGAATGGGTTCTGTCTGTCCTTGCAATCCATCTGTCCATCCATCCTTCCGTCCGTCACATTTCGTTTCCGGAGCAGAACTCAAAAACCACTAGACATTTCTTAACCAAACTTGGCACATAGAACTGGTGCCTTTTGATAGTTTGGGATTTTAAAAAAATGTAATTTTTGAGTTTCTATGGTAACAACTTTGTCTTAGATTGAAAATGGAGGTAGTGCTTGTTTCCGTTAAAAATTACAGTATTTCTTACCTTGCACACAACCAGACATGCCATATTGGCAGGGGATATGAGTATTTTATGCTTGTGTTGATTTTTTTTTAATATTGATCAGAACGAAGCTATAACGGCAAATATGACCAGGTGGCTGTACACAAGACCTTGTTGTCGCTGCAGGTGACCTGAAGACATACCTGTTGTCTCGCCGAAACCTGGTGGGTCAGAATACACCTGAAGGGGAAGATGTCAGTCCCCCCACTCTCACCAGAATGGCGAGAGACGTAGCCAGTGGTCTTCAGTATCTCCATGATCTCAAGTATGTCCACAGGTAGGCAGATATCAAGTATGTCTACAGGTGGGCAGATATCAAGTATGTCTACAGGTGGGTAGATATCAAGTATGTCTACAGGTGGGCAGATATCAAGTATGTCCACAGGTGGGCAGATATCAAGTATGTCTACAGGTGGGCAGATATCAAGTATGTCTACAGGTGGGCAGATATCAAGTATGTCTACAGGTGGGCAGATATCAAGTATGTCCACAGGTGGGCAGATATCAAGTATGTCCACAGGTGGGCAGATATCAAGTATGTCTACAGGTGGGCAGATATCAAGTTTGTCCCCTGACTGTTTCTGCAGCACATGTTTTGACCCTTGACAGTTTCTGCAGCACATGTTCTGACCCTTGACAGTTTCTGCAGCACATGTTCCGACCCTTGACAGTTTCTGCAGCACATATCCTAGCCCCTGACAGTTTCTGTAGCACATTTTCCTACCCTTGACAGTTTCTGCAGCACATGTTCTGACCCTGGACAATTTCTGCAGCACATTTTCCTACCCTGGACAATTTCTGCAGCACATGTTCTGACCCTGGACAATTTCTGCAGCACATGTTCTGACCCTTGACAATTTCTGCAGCACATATTCTTGCCTTTGACAGTGTCTTCAGGTCATGTTCTAGCCCTTAACTCATGTCTTCCTCTTGTGTTGCAGGGATCTTGCCTGCAGGAACTGTTTAGTTCATGTCAACAAGACCGTGAAAATCTCAGATTTCGGAATGACAAGGCACACATTTGATTCAGACTATTACCGCTTTACTCGAAAAGGTAACATTTGAATAGCTTCTTTATGTTTGTGAATTACCACCATATCTTTGTTTGGTGCCCATTGCCATCATATCTTTGTTTGGTGCATATTGCCACCATATCTTTGTTTGGTGCATATTGCCACCATATCTTTGTTTGGTGCATATTGCCACCATATCTTTGTTTGGTGCATATTACCACCATATCTTTGTTTGGTGCATATTGCCACCATATCTTTGTTTGGTGCCTATTACCACCATATCTTTGTTTGGTGCCCCGAATGCATAATGTCAATCAAATGCACCCACGAGCAAGAGAAATGCTGTGCTATGCTAGTTGTACGAGATGGAGATGGGGAAGTCCATGATAAAGCTATGGTGGTGACTGTGTACAGTGTATTTATCATAATACACTGGAGATATCACACATGATAATAAGTGACAGAAATTGGTACTGGTCCTATAGTCTTTGCCAACATTGCCAATAGTTAGAGTACCAAAAGGACATTTGCCAGTTTTAAGGGTTTGGCTATATGTTATCATTATAAGACTAGTGGACTAAAAATGTTATTTTCTATCATTGATAATCAAGGATAACCATATGTTTGCAGAAAGTGTATGTGTATAGTGATTAAGGATTGAGTAACAACAGCTTGTTATAATTGCGGATATTAACATATTGAGTGTCCATGGTGCCACTGTACAAAACAACCTTAGCGCTATGGCTGTCGTAAGTCTATGTTAAGTAATGGGAGTCACGATCACCTTAGCGCTATGGCTGTCGTAAGTCTATGTTAAGGAATTGGAGTTACGATCACCTTAGCGCTATGGCTGTCGTTAGTCTATGTTAAGGAATGGGAGTTACGATCACCTTAGCGCTATGGCTGTCGTAAGTCTATGTTAAGGAATGGGAGTTACGATCACCTTAGCGCTATGGCTGTCGTAATTCTATGTTAAGGAATGGGAGTTACGATCACCTTAGCGCTATGGCTGTCGTTAGTCTATGTTAAGGAATGGGAGTTACGATCACCTTAGCGCTATGGCTGTCGTAAGTCTATGTTAAGGAATAGGAGTTACGATCACCTTAGCGCTATGGCTGTTTGTAAGTCTATGTTAAGGAATGGGAGTTACGATCACCTTAGCGCTGTGGCTGTCATAAGTTTATGTTAAGGAATGGGAGTTACGATCACCTTAGCGCTATGGCTGTCGTTAGTCTATGTTAAGGAATAGGAGTTACGATCACCTTAGCGCTATGGCTGTCGTAAGTTTATGTTAAGGAATTGGAGTTACGATCACTTTAGCGCTGTGGCTGTCATAAGTTTATGTTAAGGAATGGGAGTTACGATCACCTTAGCGCTATGGCTGTTTGTAAGTCTATGTTAAGGAATGGGAGTTACGATCACCTTAGCGCTATGGCTGTCGAAGTCTATGTTAAGGAATGGGAGTTACGATCACCTTAGCACTATGGCTGTCGTAAGTCTATGTTAAGGAATGGGAGTTACGATCACCTTAGCGCTATGGCTGTCGAAGTCTATGTTAAGGAATGGGAGTTACGATCACCTTAGCGCTATGGCTGTCGTAAGTCTATGTTAAGGAATGGGAGTTACGATCACCTTAGCGCTATGGCTGTCGTAAGTCTATGTTAAGGAATGGGAGTTACGATCACCTTAGCGCTATGGCTGTTTGTAAGTCTATGTTAAGGAATGGGAGTTACGATCACCTTAGCGCTATGGCTGTCGTAAGTCTATGTTAAGGAATAGGAGTTACGATCACCTTAGCGCTATGGCTGTCGTAAGTTTATGTTAAGGAATTGGAGTTACGATCACTTTAGCGCTGTGGCTGTCGTAAGTTTATGTTAAGGAATGGAGTTATGATCACCTTAGCGCTATGGCTGTCGTAAGACTAAGTTAAGGAATGGGAGTTACGATCACCTTAGCGCTAATATCGCTTTGTACAACTGCACCCATGTCAAAATTCTGCTGCGTGATTTAAGAGCTATGTATGTCATAAGTCTGTGATTTATAACATGTTCTGTCACCAACACTCGTACAAGATGACTAAATGGTGTGGTCTGGCCCAGGGACTTTGCTGAATGAGTGTCACTGTACCCGAACTTTGTGGGATATTGTGCATAAGATTAATCACTGTATTGTCTGTCCGCAACTCGAATATTACAGGCTGCCATCATACAGTTTGGCATTGTACAATAAACAAGCAAACAAACTGTAGCAGTAATCATACAAACTTGTTTACTATGCTTGTTGTAAGAGGCGACTTACAGGATCGGCATGGATCGATGCTCATGATATCAGTCACTGGATTGTCTGGTCCAGACGTGATTATTTACAGGCCTATATCATATAGCTGGAATAGTGCTGAGTGCGATGTTGAACAACAAACAGACAAACAAACAAAGAACACAGTAAACAACAACTGTCATCAGTAAGCATGCACCTACATGTTGTTTCCATGTCGACAGGTATGCTTCCAGTTCGCTGGATGTCTCCAGAGAGTTTAGTAGACGGTATCTTCACATCCAAGTCGGATGTGTGGAGTTTCGGTGTGCTCATGTATGAGATTGTCACGTTCGGCAGCTTCCCATATCAAGGATATTCCAACAGCCAGGTGCTGGACTATGTCAAGGTTGGCAACAGACTTGCCATCCCAGACAAATGCCCCAAAGATCTGTAAGTATTTACTGCCATATCCCTGTTTTATATAAACCAATTATTTTTAAACTTATCCTATCTCACACTATGCATTTCTTCCTTCTTCTTTCGATGCTTATGTGAAAACGCGCTTGAACAAAGTTTCCAGCTTCTAAAAACATTTCGCCCGAACACATACCAGCATCACCATGGTAACCAGCCCAACAAATGCACTGTCATGCACTGTAATCCCATGCGTTGTGACCTCACGCAACCTGATCACCTGACTACCCCTACCACATCATTCTCTTTTTCATCGTCACCCTGTGGAGACGTGTATTGAGTTTTAGGGAATCTATTTTTTTATTTGTTTTGCGTGAGCTCCCTCCTCATTCGTAATAACATCTACAGCACTAATTGAAGAAAAGGATGGGAACAGAACATGAAAGCGAGTGGCCTGTAAAAATTGCAGCCATAATTACTCCAGTGCTTGTCCTGATGATCAAGATGCTGTGATTGTCGGGGCCTTTGCTCCAAGGACAAGGATAGTTTTATAATATACAATTTATTGTAAAATTTACAATTTCTACAATATTATTATTTTGATTCTATCAAATAACATGCAGTTACAGTTTGAAGCTTCATAAAGTGCATTTGTTGTTTGTAAGATTATAAAACCTCAACGATCTGGCAGAATCTTGGTACCCCTGTAAACATCCGGGTTGGAAATGGTCTTCAGCAAGCCCTGCTTGTGTTAGGAGGTGACAAACGGGATCAGGTGGTCAGGCTCGCTGACAGGGTTGATGCATGTCATCATATCCCTAATGTTCATGATGTCAATCAGTGGATTGTCTGGGGGAGACTTAATGACATGTATTTAAATTCTGTCATCGTATTGCTTGAATCTTGCTGAGTGTGTTGTCAAACAACAAACCAACAGAATGTTTGTCAATACAATGGTGTTATTATAGCAGCATTCTTCTTGAATCAATTGCTGTGAATTGCTGCAGTATTGCTGATGTGGTGTACAGCAATAAATCTCACTTCATCTTGTATTAGGGGCGGTGGGGTAGCCTAGTGGTTAAAGCGTTCTCTCATCACACCGAAGACCCGGGTTCGATTCCCTACATGGTTACAATGTGTGAAGCCCATTTCTGGTGTCCCGCGTCATGATATTGCTGGAATAATGCTAAAAGCGGCGTAAACCATACTCACTCCCTCACTCATCTTGTATTACCTGATATCACTCAAAGTATGTTCACTTTTGCTGAGGATTTCCAGGTTACAAGTTTTCTCTGCAGATTTTATTCCTAATTTCTACAAAATACCGTTGTTCATATCAAATGGCTTATAAATTTTGAAACACTAGTTGTCACATGAGGCTCTGATATTATTGGTAGATATTTTAAGGAAAACTATTTAAGTTATTTTTGTTAGTGGGAGGGTTATGAATTTTGTTTATGACATTTTTGTTTTTGTTTTGATTAAGAAACTTTTCTATTTCCAGGACTTTATACATCTATGAGTGTATGTCATACCAGCCTAAGTCTCGACCAGACATCACCCTGCTCATCAGCCATCTTGAAGATAACCCAGAATTCCTAGTTCCATGTTTAGATGCACCAATGAGAAGTGTCGTTATGGAGGACACCAACTCACTAGAGATGGCGATGCCGTCGGTTCAAAACTCCATCACCCATTCAACACCAGTATCCTTCCTACATAGACGCTCCGCAACTTCACAAGAGAAGTTATCTCCCCTTCGCAAAACTCACGCAAGCCAAGGCTTCAAGTTCACTCCTCTTCGAAACACACGGACATATTTATCAGCAGCGGAGAAAAAACTGAGACGAAACAGTGTAGGGACTCCACAAGCACTTCATCGCGAGACCATATCGCTGACAGCAAACATTGACTCCCCTCTTCTGAGAACTAATTCTTTTCAGCGCCACCTACCATCAGTGACTTGTAGTGAGCGAGGCGAGAAGGACAACAGCAGTGATTATTTCAGTGACACGTCCAAGGAGCTCTGTCAAACCATCACGTCAGTTTGACGTTAACATTCAAGGAGGCCAGCCAGACCTTCTTCAGTCTCTTGTTGAAATGAAGCGCCTGTCAGTCTGATATGTATGTGTCCAAGGACCTCTCTGAGGTTGGCTGTCTATCTGATGTTTCAACAGCCAAGGATATCTGCCAGTCTAGCTGTTCAACTGGTGTAGTCCTAGAATCTCTGCCAAACAATCACATCATGTTCAAGGCATTCATAGAAATCTGCTAGAATGTCCATCTGTCAAGGAATTCTGTCAGTCTGATGTTGAAATATTCAAGGAGCTCGGCCAGACTATCTGCCAGTCTGATGGTATCACCTCCAAGGGAGCGTTTATGTAAGAGTGAATATTATCCTACCCTGTTTTTTATCCCGGGGATGAAATTCTCCAGTGTCAGGATTATTCTCCCGAGTGAATTTGAACCCATACCAGTGTAACACTAAGGTAGGATACTATACTCTAGAGTATCCCGGGGATGAAATTTTCCAGTGTCAGGATGATTCTCCCGAGTGAATTTGAACCCATACCAGTGTGGCACTAAGGTAGGATACTGTACTCTAGAGTAAAACGTCCCCCGGGATAAAATATAGGTAGGATATAATCCTTGCTTACATTTACCATATCATGATCTCAGTCCGATAACTTGTAGTTTCAACAGTGGGAATTAATCAAAAGTAAATATTAGATATTTCAGTGCAAGCTAAATGTCATCTCTTCTACAGCAAGCCTGAGGTTACACTAGGACAACATGGACACATTTGTTGTATCCAGCTCACTCACTCACTCACTGGTGTCTCAGCCTTAACAACTCCGCAATATCATGTCAAGACGATGATGAAGACGTGTGTAGGGTACGAGTGAGATATGTACTTTCATGTAATGATGGCGGACTATCCTGTGAAGGAGTCACTGTGCACATTTTGTCTTATCAGTTTGTGAACATGATGATAACAAGATGTTACAGACATATCAGTAGGCAAACTGTTTAAAAAGTGTCTTGGACGACGAGTATTCAAATACTGTGTGTGGCATCATTGTGATACGTTTTCATGACCGGACTCGGTGCACATGCACTCAGACATTAGAATTGTGGGGTTACTGTGAACAGTGAAAGATTTCTGCTGTGCAGTTAGTGAAAGCATTTCAGTTCATTACCATGATTATGGCATAAGTGGCACAGGTTCACATGTAGGTGGATTGTGTTCAGAGTTAAGGGAATCAATGTGACCTGTCATTCCAGCTTCCTAAACAATGGCCAAGGATACCAGCAGGGTGTTGAAACCTCCTTGAAAGTCACGCACAACATTTCACAGTCCAGGGACATAAACATGACATTTTTGTTTCAAGGAAGTTACGGTTAGTGGAACTTGGCTTGACACTCATTCTGTGCTAAAAGCTTTGAGTCTACTTCCCGGAACTTTTCACGTGGCATCATTTTCAGTAAACCTTGGTTTAATGTATGGACCTAAAACAGCAACGGTTTCTTGACCGAAAGACGTTTTACTGGACTCGGGCGTCAGACTTGTTGCTAAAGTCAGAGACTGCACTCATCCCTGTTAGCATGACATCCGGGGTCCATTGAACTGAGCATGACATTCTGAAAGCCAAATGATCTTAGCGTGACACTTTAAGGTTGTTGGAAATAAGCATGACATTTGAGGTTCAACGAAAGTTTGCGTGTGTGTTACGGTGTGTGAAAGTTGCCATGATTTCCCAGGTCACATGATGTCTTGTGGATGCTGAAATCAGCTTGACATTTTTTTAGTGCAAGCAAGGGAAAGCTAGACCTCTTGATCTATCTGTACAAGGTCTATTAGCACTGACTTAATGATGATCAGAGATTCTGCCAGATCCTTGGACCAGGAGCCGTGTGGTCCAGGAGCCATGTGGACCAGGAACCGTGTGGACCAGGAGCCGTGTGGACCAGGAGCCGTGTGGTCCAGGAGCCGTGTGGACCAGGAACCGTGTGGACCAGGAGCCGTTTGGTCCAGGAGACGCGTGGTCCAGGAGAGGAGGCACGATGCAAGACTACTGTCACACTAATCCAAGATGGCGACCAAAGACATGGCAACAAGTGGTGCCTGCAAATTACATGCTCTTAATGCAAAATGTCTTTAAGCGTGTCTTCGAGTGAGTTGTTTCCTGATAATAGAGCTTCTACAATCTATTTATCGAATGGTATCGATTATGCATAGTGCATGGAGCAGCAAGGATTGGATTTTGTAGTCCTGCTATTTTGTGTTCTGTGGAACTCTTCCATTTCATCAAAAACTACTGTGTTGAAAGCAAAGCCACTATGAGATATGTGTTTAGAAGAAGGAATTGAATTTCATGGAAACAAATTCCTTCAACACTGTGATTTAGCAAGCTGATTCCTGGAAATGAAATGGGCCAATTTGATCCTGGGACATAGGTTAGGTCTGCCATTGTTTATCCAACATGGGAGGGTTAATATTCTGTGACAGTGACTGGGTTAATATTCTATGACACTGAAAGGGTTAATATACTGTGACACTGACAAGGTTAATATATTGTGAAACTGACAGGGTCAATATACTGTGACACAAGGTTAATATATTGTGAAACTGAAAGGGTTAATATACTGTGACACAAGGTTAATATATTGTGAAACTGAAAGGGTTAATATACTGTGACACAAGGTTAATATATTGGGAAACTGAAAGGGTCAATATACTGTGACACAAGGTTAATATATTGTGAAACTGAAAGGGTTAATATACTGTGACACTGACAAGGTTAATATATTGTGAAACTGAAAGGGTTAATATACTGTGACACTGACAAGGTTAATATATTGTGAAACTGAAAGGGTTAATATACTGTGACACTGACAAGGTTAATATATTGTGAAACTGAAAGGGTTAATATACCGTGACACTGACAAGGTTAATATATTGTGAAACTGAAAGGGTTAATATACTGTGAAATAGAAAGGGTTTATGTTTGGTGACACTGACAGGGTTAATAGTCGGCTCATTACATGAAATGATCACAGAGTTCATACAGATTTCAAAAGTGATTGAAAAATAAGTCTTTGATGAAAAGTGCACATTTTTTGGTTTTGCATTTACTGTGCTTGAAAATGAGTTAATTAATCTCCAGTCCTTGAACAGTGCTGCAGTTTCTGTTACCTATGTGTGTGACAAAGGTGAGAAGGGCATACCAACCAATTGTCAACTTCCTGTTTTCTGGCAGTGTATTGCCTTGTTTTTGAAGGATGTTTTTCATGTTGTTCATGTTGTTCATGAAAGACACATCCTCTCCGGATCTGTATGAACCCTGCAAATATATCAATATTTTTGTCTTCCATGTTACTTCTGAACAGGCCTTAAGAGGTACATATGTCTCAGATGTGTTGTTTCCTGACCAAGAAAAAAGTCTTTTGTTTCTAAGGGGCTGCACACATCATTTTCAAATCACAGAATCTCCTCTCTCTCTCTCCTCCTCCTCCTCCTTCCCCCTCCTACTCTCTCTCTCTCTCTCTTCCCCCCCCCCCCAAACCACCCACCCACCCACCCACACACCCACCCCCGCCTTTTCCAAGCATGGCAACGGCAGATTATCCACCATTCAGTAGCAGGGGAGGTCATCCCCAAGATGTCAGGGGTCAAAATGAGAATACAAGTAAACATCATACGCTCTCATAAATGGTTTTAAAACCAATTTCTCATCCAAGGGTTCCTCCCTCTCCAAAGTTTAACTACCTCAGAGGTTTTTTTTCATTAATTAAATAAGTGAGCAGATGCAGTGGGAAGATAACATCGTTATCATATAATCGATAGTGTTATCAATGTTATAAACTTATCTGATAATCATTGTATCAAGATCCAAAAGCTCTGTTCATCATCTGAATTGTTTGATAGGCATTACTTAGAAGTTGACGGATGACAAAGTAGACACAATTTATAGAAAACAACTTCTTTAATTACTAAGGCGACATTTTGGTATGGATCCTTATACCGTTTTCAAGCAGGACTGAGTGAAGAACGTGGTACAGAATATATATAGTAGGTGGAGGATTAACAGTAGTTATGCCACACATGTATGCAATTGTTGTTACTGTGATTCCTCCACCTACTGTATATATTCTGTACCATGCTCTTCATTCAGTCCTGGGGGCACGGGTTGCCAAGTCGTCTAAGGCCGCGATTCGTGCAGAGTTGCGTCCCTTGAACATGCCAGAAACCTCTGATTGTGGGTTCGAATCCTGGTTCACCCCGATTATGTTTCTAGGTTTGTCAGCACCATACCCATGCTTGTGTGTTTCACCGAAGTGGTAAACGTCTGAGACCTGCATCACTTCGGGCTTTCCTCCCACATTAAGCTGACACGCCATGATATGACTGGAATATTGTTAAAAGCCGCGTTAAACCCAACTCACTCACTCACTCATTCAGTCCTGCTTGACAACGGTTTAAGAATCTATACCGAAACGTCGGCTTTATAGTAATTTAAGAAGTTGCTATCCATAAATTGTGTCTACTTTCAAAGATAGTGATGCCCTGATGGGTAGGTACTGATGTAAACAAACGTGCTGGTAAGTCCTTTAGCCCTGTGTCATAAATGGGGCAATTCACTCAGGCTTCTGGTTTCTGAAGTTACTGAAAAGGATAGAAACTTCAAATCTGAATTATTTTAAGAATGTCATCACATGATTAAGAAATTATTAGCCTTGTATGTTTCTGTATGGTAAATATCATGTATTATGATAATTTGGGAGGGCATATCCATACAGAAGTAATTAATAACAAAGTTGGCCTCTGTTCCAAAAGTGAATGTTTAGGTTAAGACACTTGAGGCCAGACAGATTTTAAAATTTGGTTTACTATTGCGCAGGCTCAAAAAACCATATGAAAAGCTGTTAGTTTCAGTAAATTTATTCTCTGTAGCTTTTGATATAAATAAACTATTTTTGATATTCTAATTAAAGCCTGTTGAAAATGTGCAACAATCTTGGAAGAATCGTGACAGATCCTCGGTGATAATGGAAGGGAGGTAACTCTAAACTTGTTTCTTTCCCTATTCCTCCATTCCTTTCTCTGCTTACTTAACAATTTGAGGAAATAATTATTTTTTTTGAAATTGTGTATTTTGTGTAAAACATTTTGTTGACGTATGTATCTGAATTTTGGGGCCAAAATCAGTGTATCTGGGGAACAGCTGGATTGGTGTACGTCCCAAAAAATCACTTCAAGTTCACTCAGATAAATACCATGAAACAAGAGACTTTTTTGTTGCCTAATGTTGTCATGACGTTTGTTTTGTAAATATTGCATTTGTCTAGAGGAAATACTGGATATTTCACTGTTTATGGAATGGTTGCTGACTTATGTGTGATGCATATTTGTTATGAAGTGTTTGTGTTGATGTGGCTCAATTGTGAATATGTGTACATATATTGTTAATTTACATATATCGTTAGTCCCAGTGGTGAGTGCTATGCAGTAGATGTGGCCCGACTGTGTCACATGTAAATACTATTTATAGAGGAGCCTGTTCCAGGTTTCTAAAACCTGTCCGGCCTTCAGTTACACGATAATGTCATTGTCTTTCAACCATTTCATTCCAAATACCTCGGATGCTTTTTCACAAAAAAAATTATTTTGATACCCTTTACAGATAGAATCTGTGTGATGAAGCATCTGTATGATGAAGCATTTATTAGCTGTGTTCGCCATCGGGTTTTGGTTCAAGGTCATCACTCAGAAACAGTTTAGGATAGCTCATTCACACAGTTTGACCAAGACGGGTGGTGCCTATTGGCTTTCAAGGTTTGAATTCTTTTGTTTTTATCTTCATTGCAACAAGACAGCAAGGTTGGAACTCAAAACCATTTGTGATATTTGCATAAAACTTGTTGACTTGAGTGAGGATCAGGGTTAGAATAGGTCCCTACTCCCTATTGACACATGTTGATTTAAGGATCAGTGGGACCAGGGTTAGAATAGGTCCCCAACACTCTATTGACACATGTTGATTTAAGGATCAGTGGGATCAGGGTTAGAATAGGTCCCTACTCTCTATTGACACATGTTGATTTAAGGATCAGTGGGAACAGGGTTAGAATAGGTCCCTACTCTCTATTGACACATGTTGATTTAAGGATCAGTGGGAACAGGGTTAGAATAGGTCCCTACTCTCTATTGACACATGTTGATTTAAGGATCAGGGTTAGAAGAGGTCCCACTCTCTATTGACACATGTTGATTTAAGGATCAGTGGGACCAGGGTTAGAATAGGTCCCAAACACTCTATTGACGCATGTTGATTTAAGGATCAGTGGGACCAGGGTTAGAATAGGTCCCTTTTCTCTGTTGACATATGTTGATTTAAGGATCAGTGGGAACAGGGTTAGAAGAGGTCCCTACTCTCTATTGACACATGTTGATTTAAGGATCAGTGGGACCAGGGTTAGAATAGGTCCCAAACACTCTATTGACGCATGTTGATTTAAGGATCAGTGGGACCAGGGTTAGAATAGGTCCCTTTTCTCTGTTGACATATGTTGATTTAAGGATCAGTGGGAACAGGGTTAGAAGAGGTCCCTACTCTCTATTGACATATGTTGATTTAAGGATCAGTGGGACCAGGGTTAGAAGAGGTCCCTACTCTCTATTGACACATGTTGATTTAAGGATCAGGGTTAGAAGAGGTCCCACTCTCTATTGACACATGTTGATTTAAGGATCAGTGGGACCAGGGTTAGAATAGGTCCCAAACACTCTATTGACGCATGTTGATTTAAGGATCAGTGGGACCAGGGTTAGAATAGGTCCCTTTTCTCTGTTGACATATGTTGATTTAAGGATCAGTGGGAACAGGGTTAGAAGAGGTCCCTACTCTCTATTGACATATGTTGATTTAAGGATCAGTGGGACCAGGGTTAGAATAGGTCCCTACTCTCTATTGACACATGTTGATTTAAGGATCAGGGTTAGAAGAGGTCCCACTCTCTATTGACACATGTTGATTTAAGGATCAGTGGGACCAGGGTTAGAATAGGTCCCACTCTCTATTGACACATGTTGATTTAAGGATCAGTGGGACCAGGGTTAGAATAGGTCCCCAACACTCTATTGACGCATGTTGATTTAAGGATCAGTGGGACCAGGGTTAGAAGAGGTCCCTACTCTCTATTGACACATGTTGATAAAGGATCAGTGGGAACAGGGTTAGAATAGGTCCCTACTCTCTATTGACACATGTTGATTTAAGGATCAGTGGGAACAGGGTTAGAATAGGTCCCTACTCTCTATTGACACATGTTGATTTAAGGATCAGTGGGAACAGGGTTAGAATAGGTCCCTACTCTCTATTGACACATGTTGATTTAAGAATCAGGGTTAGAAGAGGTCCCACTCTCTATTGACACATGTTGATTTAAGGATCAGTGGGACCAGGGTTAGAATAGGTCCCAAACACTCTATTGACGCATGTTGATTTAAGGATCAGTGGGACCAGGGTTAGAATAGGTCCCTTTTCTCTGTTGACATATGTTGATTTAAGGATCAGTGGGAACAGGGTTAGAAGAGGTCCCTACTCTCTATTGACATATGTTGATTTAAGGATCAGTGGGACCAGGGTTAGAAGAGGTCCCTACTCTCTATTGACACATGTTGATTTAAGGATCAGGGTTAGAAGAGGTCCCACTCTCTATTGACACATGTTGATTTAAGGATCAGTGGGACCAGGGTTAGAATAGGTCCCAAACACTCTATTGACGCATGTTGATTTAAGGATCAGTGGGACCAGGGTTAGAATAGGTCCCTTTTCTCTGTTGACATATGTTGATTTAAGGATCAGTGGGAACAGGGTTAGAAGAGGTCCCTACTCTCTATTGACACATGTTGATAAAGGATCAGTGGGAACAGGGTTAGAAGAGGTCCCTACTCTCTATTGACACATGTTGATTTAAGGATCAGTGGGAACAGGGTTAGAATAGGTCCCTACTCTCTATTGACACTTGTTGATTTAAGGATCAGGGTTAGAATAGGCCCCCAACACTCTACTGACACATGTTGATTTAAGGATCAGTGGGACCAGGGTTAGAATAGGTCCCTACATTCTATTGATTGCCACTAGAGTAGACAAAATTCAACTTGGAGGTGAGATTCAGTGGCTTGCTTGACAGTATGTCACTATGACATGGTGGAGATGCTCAGGGTGGTCCAAGGCATCACATCGTCAATGGATGCTGCTTTGTCATGACAATGGAAAGCATATCAAAACTGTATAAACAGTTAAAACCTAAACCATCACACTCAGCTTTCTACTAATTGCTGAAAAGGTTTAACAAATAATGCTGTATATTCTGCCAAAAGTAATGTTATTAGTGTGATACTTTCAACAGTTTCTTTTAATTAATTCTTCAGTTGTAATTTATGAAACTGATTTTTGCATTTAACCCTACATTCCTAGGTGCCATTCTGCAAACCAATTGCAAGGTACCTACACAACACTCTACTTAAACACAGATGATAGGGTTGTCCTGCCTGGTTAACAGACCCGAATCACGGTCCAGGTTCTCTAACATAAAGAAAAAATGCTCCTTAAAAATTCCTGAAACTGAAGGCAAGCATTCAAACTTTGGAACTTTTGGGCTACACTTTTTTATTTTTCGTTTCACGGACCTGCCGCCACTACTGAAAAGCAGCTGGCATTGAAATAAATTAAACATAAAAATATTTATTTTTATTGTTTCTAGTTAGTAATATAGACCCTTATATAATATAAAATGTTATAGATAAATTCCATGTCTACATCACTGTCAGTGATTCAAGAAGCAAACTGCAATTTAACTCCATGGCAGAAGTAAAAATTGACATAACTATTTATTTTTAATTTTATTTTTATTTCTTTATTTTTAATTTTATTTATTTTATGTGGAAAAGCTGGAATATATCCATGAAACATAAAATTAAAAAAATGTGGCCTGGTAAGAAGAGTCATCCCAAGTTCAAATTTAGAAAAGTAACCACCCTTCTGGATTTGCCACTGCCGCGACCCCTATCATCAGCTTCTTTTGTGTTCTCCTGCAGTGTGGCTGTAAGTCGTCTTGCTATTTCTCTGTGGAAGGCTGGCCTCGCCATTCTGGTTGTGACTGTACTTGTCTCAGTTACATCTTACCTTTGTTACAAATACTATTTACTACATTGTCACAGGTTATCTTCCAACTGTATTTGGACGAATTATATTTTTGTATACTTTGCTTTTTTTTACCCAGCTTGGCCAGTGTGAGATGATTGAATATTTCTTCCAAGGTTGACCAATTATTGAAAGACACGATATCATATTGTTGATGCCAAAATTTCAAAACAAATTATTTATTTTTGATTAACATTTGAAAGTTTACATTCCTGTTGCTATGGTTACCTGAACTGGCACTATATTAATTGGCATTTTGAATGGAACTGCTGTGATACTGCTTGTTGAGTTGAGCTTGTTGATGGAAGTATGCACGACGTGTTGTAATGTGGATGTGCACTGTGCATGCTGTCGTCGGTGCCACTTGTACTTATTGTTATATTGTTTATTGATGCACTGTCTGTAAATCAGCCATTCCACTATACTATGTAACATATCATGTGATAAAAGAACAACAAAGATACTGCTGTGGTTGTTGTGTTTCTCAAATGTGTCATGGCGTAGCACAGTGGTTGCAGTGTTCAGCAGAGGCCTGGGTTCGATCCCAAACATTGGTGGTGTTGTTCCCTGATGTGATATTACCAAGTCTTATCCTTCCTTTCAGATCAGATGAAATGGGGTTCAACGTCACGTTCAAGTTTGGTGCACTTTTTTAATAACGTGCATATGCGAGTTTGACTGCTTGTATAAGTACAGACTTATGTCCGTTTTTCAGCGCTAGCCAACTGAGATACCATGCAACATGGATATAACACTAGCACAGTATACAGACTCCGAACCGACCGATCATTGTGTGAGGAGGCAGCCAGGGATCGGACCACCCTCCTTTCAGCAAATGTTGGACCACCATTGAATTTGTTTGTTGTTTAAGACGGAACTCAGCAATATTCCAGCTATATGAGGGTGGTCTGTAAGTAATCAAGATAATAATAATTGGGATACATTGGGAAGACCTATTCTTACCTGGATCTTCACAATCATTGAAAGGAGATGCAGTGTCAGCTCTTAGTCCCGTACTTCATAGTAATTAACACAGTAATTTGGCTGTAGAGACAAACCCGGGTGTGATAAGCTTACCTCATGCTGTCAAAGGCTCCCTACCTTAAGTCTAGAACTCTTCTGCAAGATTCTGTTCCAGGATCCTATGATCTTGGCTCGGATTTCTTGATAATCCTTGGTCCATGAGGATGTGGTTGGTTTCAACAGTGTGGGTAACCTCAATTACCTGTGTAAATTTCCTCTGCATTAAGGTCAAACCCACTACTGACATATTATTCAAAGCCACATTCGACCCGTGAAGATCCAGGGTGTAGAATAGGTCTTCAGCAACCCATGCTTGCCATAAAAGGCGACTATGCTTGTCGTAAAAGGCGACTAACGGGATCGGTGGTCAGGCTCCCTGACTTGGTTGATGCATGTCATCGATCCCAATTGCGTTGATCGATGCTCATGATATTAATCACAGGATTGTCTGGTCCAGACCCGATTATTTACAGACAGCTGTCATATAGCTGGAATATTGCTGAGTGCGGCGTAAAACAACCAACCAACCAACCAAAGCCACATTCTGTGAGGATTCCAAGGCTTAATGTAGGGTATGCATGGATGTGGTGGTGGGGTATGTGACTTGTTTCATGTGTCTCGTGTTATTGCTCATAATATCCATCACAGGTTTATCTGGTGCTGACTTGACTGTCCACACGTCCTGGTTATAGCTGGTAAATAACATGGTAATATAGCTAATAGGTGGTTACCCAACAAACTCAATCACTGTGGCCTTCATGACCCCCGAAGACCCGGGGTAGAATAGGTCTTCAGCAACCCATGCTTGCCTTAAAAGGCGATTGATCTTGTGGTAAGAGGCGAGTAACGGGCTCTCATAGAAAGACGTGACCCAAAGACATTAAAGTATTTATTTTTCAAATTAACCCCCTTCAACGTTGATAGACTTTTGGCAACGATGTTGGGGGAGGGGGGTATTTATCCCAGTTTCGTATCAGTCCGTCCACTTGGCTGTCCACTGCTGCAATGACGTTACCGTTTGAGTCGAAATGGGTTTGGGAAGAGATGACAGTCTGACGGAGCTTGATCAGGACAAAAAGGTGGGTGCTGAAGGAGTTGAAAGCCACACTCGTGGATTGTTGGCATGGCTTAGACTGAAACGTGCACTGGCGCATTGTCCTGATGAGAGTGAGCTCACCTTTTATCAGCTTCCCACGTTTCGTAGCAACAAAAGAGCAGCATAATATGCTCTGTGTATTTGCAGGCCATCGGAAGATAGTTTACCATGATGGCACCCTTTGCATCCTAGAACACAGAGGCCATTACCCTTCATGTTGTAGGGACAGTCTTTGCCTCCTTTGGTGGTGGTGATGTCAAATGCTTTTACTATTTATTATTGTTGTTTAAAAGTGGCGAACCCAGGTAGCCAGCCATAGTCACAAATCGTTGCAGGAACCTTTCTGGATCAGCTTCAAACAGAGCCAGATTATCACGTGTCTTGTGCCTGATGCATTTTTTTATCAGATGTCAGAAGCTTTGGTACTCTCTTCATTGCAAAAGTCTCTGTAATAATGGAGTGTACTCGATCCTGGGAAATGCCTAATGATCCTGCAATATAACGTTCATTCGCCGGTCGGTCATCACCATATCGTGGATTCTCCGGATCATTTCTGGTGTTGCTGACGTGACAGGCCTTGCAGAACTGAGGTCGTCTTCATGGCTCTACCTGTCACGTTGTAACTATTCTGACAACCTCTTCAGGTGGTCAGGCTCAGCGACTTTGTTGATTGCATGTCACCCGCGTACCCCTATCGTTACTCATAATATCAATCATTGGATTGCCTGGTCTGAATTATTTACAAGTCGGCGTCATATAGGTGGAATATTGCAGAGTGCGGCCTTAAACAACAAACAAACCAACAAACAAAACGTTACAAATTCAAATAATGGTTTGTCTGGCTGTCGCGAACATTGCCGAGTGCAGCGAACATTGCCGAGTGCGGCGAACATTGCCGAGTGCAGCGAAAAACACAAAAGAAAGCACAAGATTCCATGATGTAACAGGAGAATGTCATCGCTTCCATAACTCTCAGTGCCAGATACATACTATCCATGTGCGTATCCACTAGTGGGCTCAAGACTATTCCCCTATAATCCATGTTTGTTGTTTAACGCCGCAATCAACAATATTCCACCTAAATGACGGCGGTTAAACGTAGACACAAACAAGATATAATCTTCAGGCATCACAAGTGATCGTGTAGTTCTCTCAACAACATAATTGCCTCCAGGACTGGGTGATTGGCCGCCACTTGGCTGAAGTGATTAGGCGTAAGGACCAACTCATAAAGCAACCTATTTATTTGATCATGAAGCATTGATACAAAAGTATCTCCCACATCTTCAAACCAAGCATATTCAATTGTACAAGCATTTCAGAATAAATATTACAGCGACATCGATACTTAAAACAATTCCAGCAAGAATTGCTGGTATGTTCTCTGCTCATTCTCGAAACTGACACATGTATTTACAATTGGAATGTCAACCATGTTTCATGAAACATGAGGCCACATATATTTTTATCTATTTCGTTTCACAGGCCCGCCACCATAACTGAAAAGCAGCTGGAAAAGAAAGAAATGAACCCCCCCCCCCCCCCCCTTTACTATTATAGTCCCTCTTATACCCCAAAATTGTATATATACATGCCATGTCTACATCACCATCAGTGATTGAAGAGGCCACGGGCAGTTTTAACTCCACGGCAGAACGACTTTCATATACATAAATAAATGATTTAAAGAGCTATTTATATTTATTTGTATTTCGACTGAACTTGTTTGGGAAAGCAGGAATACATCCGTGAAACATAAAATATAAAAAGAGTGGCCAAACCAGCTGGTCACGATGCAAGTAACCCGCATCGTCTTCCAGTCAGCTGGTACAGAGGCCAGGGCCTCGTTCCTCAACGCGATCTTAGCGCTACGGTGATCGTAAGCCTATGTTAACGTATGGGACTTACGATCCCGTTAGCGCCAAGATTGCTTTGAGGAACAGAGGCCTGGGCAGCTTGTTTACGAGGCATAGAACCTCTGACATGACACCCATATTATTTCACCTGCCTCTTGATTGATTGTGAGCTCATTCTTGATACATTTGGCATTCAGTGTGATTGATATGTATGTTTTATGATATGCTTATGACTTCTCAGTAGTTATGCCAAGAGCTGAACCCACCTGCAGGCAACTACCATGATCCACCCATGACCCACTCATGATCCACACATTACCCACTCATGTTGCTGGCAGATCAACCACTATTAACAACGTTTTTCGGATAGTCGGATCCTGGCATAGTTAAGGGACATTACTCTACATTGAAAATTGAAGCGCGTTTGATCACTGGTCACCTGCTCTGATGGACTAGACACAGAATACATGACAGCATATTGTTTACCCTTCACTAGCTAGACTAGTTTGTCCATTACAAATGACCGTCAAATTCAGGACTGAAAATGACAAGGATAATATAAAGCACCTCCCACTTTCAAACACAACAACAACGCAATAACAGGGCAACACATGGGACGGTCGCAGGTACGGTGTAATGGAGTTTTACGTCGCGTTCAAGATTATTGCACTGATATAGCGACGTACATGCGCTGTGGGGGGCACGGGTGGCCCAGTCGTCTAAGGCGCCGCGATTCGCTGTGCAGAGTTGCGTCCCTTGGGCACGCCAGAAACCTATGATTGTGGGCTCGAATCCCAGTTCGCCCCGATTATGTTTCTAGGTTTGTCAGCACCATACACGTGCTCGTGGGTTTCACCGAAGTGGTAAATGTCTGAGCCCTGCATCACTTCGGGTTTCCTCCCACGTTAAGCTGACACGCCGCGATATAACTGGAATACTGTTAAAAGCGGCGGTAAACCCCACTCACTCACTTCATGCGCTGTGTGTGTACTAGTCTGGACTGATGCCGATTTATAGTGCTTGCTCATTGAGATACCATGCCGCAGTTTAACATGAATACCCCCCCTAAGACACAGTACACTGACTCCGAGCCGGCCGGTCCTTGTTTTGGACCATTAATGCCGAGCGCCAGGCAGGGTAACAACAAGTACCATCTTTTAACGTCCTTTGGTATGACGCGGCCGGGGATCGAACCCCCGACCTTCCGCTCTGCGGGTAGACGCTCTACCACTAGACCAAGGAGGCGGCCTCGTACAAGGTACATGAACCTGGTATCAGTCAAGGCCGTAGATGTTGACCTCTGACGGTGAGTAAGTGAGTGAGTACTTAAGTTATATCTCGGCGTGCTGGCTTGGTGTGGGAGGAAAGCCCGAAGTGATGCGGGTACTTACAAGGAAACATGATCAGGGTGAACCGGGATTCGTAATGCCACGATTATAGGTTTCTGGCACGCATAAGGGACGCAACTCTGCAAAGCGACTTTGAATGGCATCCATTAGTTGGAAGTTCTCATTATGAGGTTCACAACAGCTCTGGACAAAAACACAAACACATTATAGAGGATGCACGCACACCAAATGGGAGTATAGGGATGAAGAAGCAACCCATGCAGGATACAGCAACAGGATGATAGCTAGAAACGTGATGACAGAAGATATTTTGCAACGAATTATAGCTGAATAAAATAAAAACGTCGAGACAGAAAAACTGAATTACAGTAAAGTACGGTTATAACGAACTCAAAGGGACTACTAAATTTAGTTCGTTATAACCGTAGTTCGTTATAAGCATATATACAGCATAACTAAAGCAAATAGTCGGGACCAAAACGTAAGTTCGTTATATCCGTCAGTTCGTTATAAGCGTGTTCGTTATAACCGTAGTTTACTGTATAGGTGAATAAAAAAACCCGTGATGACAGAAGATATATCAACGGGATTATCGTTGAATAAGAAACACGAGAATATAAGAGAAATAGAAATTATCAAAAGTCTAAACATACGGTTCTTGTCCGTCATCATTTTATGACGCGAACATAAACATTCGGATAAAAACATAAGCTTTAGAGTCCATTAGACATTGCGACGCACGTGCAGGTCATGCACAGGTGTACTTCTGATGTAAGGAAAACAGAGAATTCGTGATATGAGCACACAGGAAGCCCATTACACTAATACACAGCTTGGCTTTACATCATAAAGTGATACACCCTGTTTTACCTGTAAGGTTAATGCATTCGTCAAGGCACGCTGGTCTGAAATGATACTTTCACCTTACACACTAATGCAAATATATGTCTCTCTGAATATATGAACAGTTGAAAGATGAGTTCAAAGTTCGATAAAATATGAAATCTCAAATGTTGCAGAAAAACTTCCTGCTTCTCCCATACACACGCTGAACGTACAATGCAAGACTGTCCTCTTAATCCTGTCGCCTGGATCTGGCTGGTGCAGCGGTAATCAAATACCTGTGACCTGATTCACCACACTGTATAGACAACAAAACATATGAGGCCAGATCTTTTAAGTGGTTTACGGATTTGGGGTCCAAATTCAGGTCGGTAAGTCGCATAAAATATAAAATCAATTTTTTGTTTGTTTTTTTGTTTTCCGAAAAATGTTAATTAGGTTGGGGGAACTGTGGATGCGAAGGAACAGGCATTCGTCACAAATCGTTGTTTTGAAATTTGTAAGATGAATTATAAACAGGTTTTAGTTAACATTGATAGCGACCATTTTTATTTTAAAATACTTATTTCTGGTCGGTGGAGTAAAAGGCCCCCTAGCTTTTAATTCTTTTCTGACTCTTTTCACATTTCAATTGTTGGGAATTGTCATATTGGTAAACCAAGGTCGCTAAAAAGGTCTGGCCTATGAAGTTACAGCCTGGTTCCCTGGGTATGCTGCGCAAGCGCTACACGGAGCGCCAGCGCAGCATACCCAGGGAACCAGGCTGGTTGATGTTAACATTGTCAGACATGGGAGCCATCGTGTATAGACTCGTGGGAGGTGGTGGTGGAGTCACGGAGGTTGACTAGTTCTGTCTTCTTGCCGTTCCTGTCTGTCTGCGACAAGTCCGTAATCCCATACGAATTAAGGTCGTACTGCAACAAAACACAACCTATTACCACACGAAAAGGTATCCTGTAGTTAAGAAGGACCTGACCCATCCACATTTCAACATGTATACAATATGCGTAATTTGATAATATATCATTGGTTTCGAAATAAAATGCATATTCATGGGTATGTATGTTTGTGTGTAGGGTGGGTGAGGTAAGTGTTTTTGTGTGTGGGGTTGGGGGTAGGCTTGTTTGTTTGTTTGATTGTATGTTGTTTAACGCCGTACTCAACAATATTTCAGCTATGTGACGGCGGTCTGTAAATAATCGAGTCTGGACCAGAGAATCAAGTGATTGATATCATAAGCACCGATCCACGTTATTGGGACACGATGACATGCATCTACCAGGGTCAGCGAGCCTGACCACCCGATCCCGTTAGTCGCCTGTTACGCCTTTAACGGCAAGCATGGGTTGCGGGGGGTAGGCGTGCCATAGTTCTACGATCAAAAAGCAAATGATATGCCACCATCATGAGTCCTTGTATGTCAGCACCCAATCTCATTAAAATCGGACCTTAGTTCTCGCTACCGCTAAACAAAGATCTGAGGACATCCCATTAGGGGTCACGTCAGAACGACCTTTCATCCGACCAATCAGAGCGTCACTTACCAGATCATGAAAATGACAGTCGGAATGTGATTTCTAATCATACAACCTCGAAAACATTAACACGGGATATTCCAAACGATAGTCCCGGGTTTAACGACTGAATCCATACAATCTAGACCATCTATTAGCCATTCCAGAATGTTCTTTTGTTCAGGTTTCAAATTTGTAATCGAGAATTTGTCAAAATATGTTTCGAAGCGTAGTTGCCAATTTGAAATTAGTGCCGTAAAGCACGAGAAAGCTGCCTTCTGATTGGTCATTCCATTGGTCGGTCAAAGTTCGCGCAAGGTCGGTCTGACGTGAACCGTAATGGGATGTCCTCAGATCTTTGTTTAGCGGTAGCGAGAACTAAGATCTGATTTTAATGAGATTGGTCAGCACCATAGCAACGTGTATACGTTAAAGGGGGACTTTACTCTATAAGCAATACCTGTTGTTTAGATTTCAATTCCTCGAACATCCCTTTAAAAGGCGTGACACAGAAACAATGTCTCAGTTTCACGCAGAGCATTAATTAATGACTTATACATGTAGAAGGCAGTCATTTGGCACACCATGGGGAAGAAATATTGCTAAATGTGGCCTTATGGACGTTGTTTTTTCTAGAAGAACATCTGATTTCACAGGTATATGTTGTCCATGCCAGACAATTACTCACCTTTTTATCTGTATCAGACTTACAGCAACGCAGTACATCATAGTAGGTCTCTCTGTCCACGTATCGCTTCTTATTAAAACCTTAAAATTGAACAAATAGATAAAAAGGAACGTGCATAATGGATTTGATTTTTCTATCTACTATGCATGTGTACTATTATGGTAGCCCTCCAGGAACGGTTGTGGGCACAAATTGCCATACAATAAACTGGTCCCACGAACAGTTCGCATAGCAAACTTAACCCTTTTACCCAACAGAACCCGGCGATAAGAGGTGGGGCAAATCTGTGTCATATCCGGTTATAAGTGTGCATGCGTACGATGAGTTACGATAAAAAGTGTAACGCTTGGCGGATGATCAGAGAGCTGCTTTACTTCACAAACAAACATCTCGTTGTTTTCTATTGTTTTCATTCGATACCGAGGACGAGTGAATGTATGCTGTGTGGCGTCCTACGAGAAATCGACTGCTGTCTATCAACTTCTTTAGGTAGGTAAGAGCCCAGTCAAGCCATACAGTAGAGAACGTACACATTTCTGTTCATCGACTTTGTTGTTTAAAGAAGCACTCAGCAATATTCCAGCTATATGGCGGCTATATATCATAGAGTCTGAACCACGGCTCACTTGCACAAAACGATCTTAGCGCTAAGACTATTTTAAGCCTATGCTAAAGTATGGGAGTTACGATCATCTTAGCGCTAAGATCGCTTCGTGCAAGTGGGCCCAGATAGTCCAGTGATTGATATTTTAGAAACAACCAATACTCTAGTTAGTCCATTTTTAAAATATCCCAGGCTTTATAAACGTGTTCAGCAAAGACGCTGATGATGCTCTGTTTTAGCCAAATCAATGGATTCGATCTTACCCGCAAATATTACAACTCAGTGTATGTATCTGGAAAGCCTTCCCTATCATCAATATGTCAAATCTGGACATAAAGAGGTCATGCTCAGTGAAGGACGTTTTGGTTTGTTGTTTAACGCTGCACTCAGCCATATTCCAGCTATTCGACGTATTTCGTAACTTGACCAATACAAAGATAGATTACATTACATATAGGAAGGCATGTCCGTTCACGGAAATGTCAAACGTATTCCCATTATCGACTAGACAGTGCAATACGAAAATCGTACATATCTCCATTCTATTATGATAAATACCCTGACCCTTTCGCCATCATAGCCTCGTTTTGAGCCCGAATTGAAGGACGAGACCACACTCCGTCGCAGTGGTGACTCAGCATAACACCACTGCCACAGGCTAATTTGCATATCATGTGACCGGACTTTTCTCTTGTTTGTAAACAAACGCGCTTTTTCAGAAATCAGTATAGAACGGACTAATGCAAGTATTTGGGGGCGCTTTACATATTGTTTTGCATAACTATATAGATATGCTACTACAACTGCGACAGTCAGTTGCATGACAATATATATTTATGCATCAAAGTGACCTCGTCGCTAGCTCTCCGTTGGGCTTCGATGACAGCACGTGGAGCCGTACAACCAATGTAAGCATAGGATAACTACGCAAAAACAAGTAGATTTTTACGTATTTGCATACTTTCTCAAAGAAGGTTATCCATTCTTTGACATTTGTTTATGAAAATGTGTAGACTTGTCAAACATGAAACGGATGAAAAGCATATGCAATATCTTGAATGGACTGTGAAAGATGTGACGAATCGTCACATGGCGCTGGCCTGTGGCAGAGCACACTCCGTCGCAGTGGTGACTCAGCATAACACCACTGCCACAGGCTCATTTGCATATCACGTGACCGGACTTTTCTCTTGTTTGTAAACAAACGCGCTTTTTCAGAAATCAGTATAGATCGGACTAATGCAAGTATTTGGGGGCGCTTTACATATTGTTTTGCATAACTATATAGATATGCTACTACAACTGCGACAGTGAGTTGCATGACAATATATATTTATGCATCAAAGTGACCGTGTCGCTAGCTCTCCGTTGGGCTTCGATGACAGCACGTGGAGCCGTACAACCAATGTAAACATAGGATAACTACGCAAAAACAAGTAGATTTTTACGTATTTGCATACTTTCTCAATGAAAGTTAACCATTCTTTGACATTTGTTTATGAAAATGTGTAGACTTGTCAAACATGAAACGGATGAAAAGCATATGCAATATCTTGAATGGACTGTGAAAGATGTGACGAATCGTCACATGGCGCTGGCCTGTGGCAGAGGTACTATGCTAGCTGGCTGTCGGCCGCATGGAACTCTGGGTAGGAGAGTGGTGGCAGAGGTACTATGCTGGCTGGCTGCCGGCCGCATGGAACTCTGGGTAGGAGAGTGGGACGAGACGCTAAAAATAGCCGTCCAATCAAATAACTCTCATGGGCGGGAGCACTTCTGTGCTACGTTAGTGATGGAGAGAATGGCGTCACTTCCGAAAGTGATCGCTGCTAATGGGTCCAGGGTACTAATGGTAAAGAAGGGAAATATAATACACTGGATAATCGAGGATGACGTATTTCCCCACCTGTACAAGCGGAGACAAGGAACCCTACGACGACTGACACGATGAGGGCGACTGTGGCGTAGTGGAGATAGGACAGGCTGTACCACTTGGACAGGAATGCATCCAGACTGTGAAAAAACAGTTCCATTTGTTTGACAAGGGTGGATCCAGCATTATTAGTGAGTCAGTGAGTTGGGTTTAACGCCGCTTTTAACAGTATTACAGTTATATGAAGGCGTGTCAGCTTAATGTGGGAGGAAAGCCTGAAGTGATGCAGGTCTCAGACGTTTACCACTTCGGTGAAACCCACGAGCACGGGTATGGTGCTGACAAACCTAGAAACATAATCGGGGCATAATCGTAACAGAACTGAGGTAAAAGATTGCCTCCATTCAGTTCAAGTCTACATTTATAACAGTGAATGCGTTTACAAAGTTTCTTGAAGATATCTCAAAAGTTATTTTCCAGTTTAGCTCCGAACAAGAAACCCACTATTTTCATTTAGTTCAGTTCCAAGGCCAAATGTATAACATTAATATAAAAGAAAAGAAAAAATCGGAGGAATCATAAATAGCAAAAGGCACATCTACATAATATGGTGAATGTGTGTACCAAGTTTCATAAAGACATCTTTAAAAGTCTTCGACTTCTGCTCAGGAAATGAAACCCACTGCTTCCATATTTATATAAAATATATTAAAAATGCAGGGGAAACCTTAATAGCAAAAGACACATCTACACCATATGGTGAATTTATGTACCAGGTTTCGTAAAGTTTTCTCCTATGGTTTCCAAGTTCTGCACCGGAAACGAAGCTGACGGAGGGATGGAGCCCGTTTCTTTTCCCCCGTCAACTTCGTTGTGGCGGGGAATAATATAAGACTTGTTTGTTTGTTTGTATGTTGTTTAAAGCTGCACTCAACAATATACCAGCTGTATGACGGCGGTCTGTAAATAATCGAGTATGGACCAGACAATCCAGTGCATGGTATCATCAGCATCGATCCACGCACTTGGGATACCATGACATGCGTCAACCAAGTCAACGAGCCTGACCACCCGATTTCCCGTTTGTCGCCTCCTACAAGCATAGTCGGCTCCTACGACATGCATTGATCGCTGAAGACCTGTTCTAACCCGGATCTTCACGGGTCAATACATGATGCCGACTTTCTAACGGCCAACCAAGCAACCGCCCCTAATGGAACAGTAAGACGTTACTACCAAGCCCGATCACAGCGATAACGTCATAACGCCTAGTACCACAATGACACTGACCAATCGTGTTGAAACTGGCACTCCCAGTTGGTTTTTGCACAACCGCGTACAATTATATCACAGCGGGAATCAAAGCGTCGTTTTCGGTGTTGCGTGAGTGAGTGAGTTGGGTTTAACGCCGCTTTTAACAGTATTCCAGTTATATCGCGGCGTGTCAGCTTAATGTGGGATGAAAGCCAGAAGTGATGCAGGTCTCAGACGTTTACCAATTCGGTGAAACCCACGAGCACGGGTATGGTGCTGACAAACCTAGAAACATAATCGGGGCGAACCGGGATTCGAACCCACAATCATAGGTTTCTGGCATGCCCAAGGGACGCAACACCGCACAGCGAATCGCGGCGTCTTAGACGACTGAGCCACCCGTGCCCCCTTTCGGTGTTGCGAGCCAATGCTTTACCCACAGGGCTACCATATTGCCCCAGTCGGGAATCTAACCCTCGACAGTTGATGGATAATAAAACTTTGCAATCAAACGGTAGTTTTAATTTAAACCCAATCCTACCTACCTTGTTGTCGTTGCAACGTCAGTAACGTTCATGGGCGGCGGCAGCGTCGTCGTCATATCGCCGACATATCTCGCTGTTGAACTATTTGAAGTCTGATTGACATACGACGTGTTTGTGTTGATAAATTGTAAAATAGTGTGTGTTGTGTTAATGGTGGTGTTGCTGAAGGCGATGACGGTGGTGTTGTTGATGGCGCTGGCGACGACGGCATTTTTGGCTCTGTGTAAGGCTCCGCCAACTCCCAGCCACATGCAAATGGACAAACTGCTCACCAGCCCCGCCGCGGCTCCCTGTGCAGACAAGATGGCGGACACAGTAAATGAAGTGAAAAAAATGATGTCTGTACAATTCCCTATTTTGACTTGTACCATGTATTCCAGTGTATTATTATGTATATTAACTTGCCGTTGCATGTGTTTGTGACGGGTGCCACCGGTGGGGCAGGATACATTCATCTTTTCAGGAACACCCCTTTAAGGATCACGTCAGACCGACCTTGCGCGAACTTTGACAGACCAATGGAATGACTGACAAGAAATCGACATTAGCCAATCAGAAGGCAGCTTTTTCGTGCTTTACGGCACTAATTTCAAATTGGCAACTACGCTTCGAAACATATTTTGAAAAACTCTCGATTAAAAAATTGAAACCTAAACAAAAGAACATACTGGAATGGCTAATAGATGGTCTAGATTGTGTGCATTCAGTCGTTAAGCCCATAAGTATCGTTCGGAATACCCCGTGTTAAAAGTTTTCGAGGTTGCATGATTAGAAATCACATTCCGACTGTCACATTCATGATCTGGTAAGTGACGCTCTGATTGGTCAGATGAAAAAGGTCTTTGTGATGTGACCCGTAATGGGATGTCCTCGGATATTTGTTTAGCGGTTGCGAGATTGAAAATGGAACCGCGTTAAGCAGATATTTTTTTATGTTTACGGAAATTTCTTGTGACTTTTATTTACACGAACCTGGCATGATGTGTCATAACAAGCGAGAGTATGGTTTTACGCCGCTTTTAGCAATGTTCCAGCAATATCACGGCGGGGGACACCACAAATGGGCTTCACACATTGTACCCATGTCGGGAATCGAACCCGGGTCTTCGGCGTGACGAGCGAACGCTTTAACCACTAGGCTACCTAAATGACGGGAATGGTGTCAAAAACACCAGACAGTGACGGACAAGAACCGTACTAGGTTCTCTAGGTCACCAGCTGAGTCGAGTCATCTAGGCGTAGCTAGTCAATTACATGGCGACCGGGCGACTAAGATGAGCTTGGTTGAGTCATACGGAATCTGGTTAATAATAGGCGATTCATACATGCATAAGCTAGGTTGACAGTCACACGAAAGACCAGGGTCCCGTTCCACAAAGCGATCTTTGCGCTACGTAGGCTAGTGTTAAAGTATTGGAGTTACGATCCCCTTAGCGCTAAGATGGCTTTGTGGAACGGGGCCCAGACCAGCTGTATGTCTGTGGGTAGGGGATGTACAGATGAAGGAGTGACAAATATGCACCAGGCCTGACTGAATCCATGTCACATTGTATAGACAGATAACTGTGTGGTGTGAGTGTGTGTGTGTGTGTGTGTGTGTGTGTGTGTGTGTGTGTGTGTGTGTTGAAGCGCTGTCAGAGGATTCTGTGGCACAAATGTACTGACAATAAGGACCCTCCGTTAACGCTTGTCATATTTGTGGAAGACCCTCCCCATGTCCTTGTTCGTGTTTCTCGTGAACCTCTCCGACAAGACATGCAAAAGCAATTTTTATATCATTATAAAATGTCCTTACTTTCATATCCCTCCCCAAATATGCGTATTATTTTGTATGGCCCTAGGGGCTGTCATATGTCTCGGGGACCCTCCCCTTATTCCCTCTCACCCACCGCCCTAGTTTATGAAAGGTTCCTAACTGAACAGGGGCGGTCGGGTAGCCTAGTGGTTAAAGCGTTCGCTCGTCACCCCGAAGACCCGTGTTCGAATCCCGACATGGGTACAATGTGTGAAGCCCATTTCTGGTGTCCCCCGCCGTGATATTGCTGGAATATTGCTAAAAAGCGGCGTAAAACCAAACTCACTCACTCACTGAACACCGAGTATATCACAGGGACTACAAGACCACCCAATAACACAATGAGGATTCTTTAAGTCGAGAAGGGGACAGCGATCGGCCTAATGGTTAAAGCGTTCGCTCGTCTCTCCGTAGACCCGGGTTCGATTCCCGACATGGGTACAATGTGTGAAGCCCATTTCCGATGTCCACCGCCGTGATATTGATGGAATATTGCTAAAAGCGGCGTAAAATCATATTAGATACTTCTATTAAATTTACCAATAGCTGAACATAACATAAAAAATGTCCTCATGGCATTACATTAGAGAACACACAAACTCCTCCGTAAACTGGGGGTGGGGAAAGGGCGGTGGCGGCGGGGTGCAGTCGTCTAAAACCAAACTCACTCACTCACTCAACCGTAAACTCACCCAAGCATTGACACAGGGGACGAACATCCCGTTGACGAAGAGCCCCAGTAGAGGTCCTCCAACCATGCCGAATATGCTGAGGGCGATCTGCAACACCGTGGCGCCAAGGAGTCCGGCGAGGTAGGCCACGCCCGTCGTTATCACCCCATAGCTGATAGCTGCACAGAGAGGCCGCACCGTCAGTACAGCGCACATACACCAGACCGTCAACTCTGACAGAACATACATAGTAGGGTACCGGCTGGCGAAAACCACCCAGAAGGTACGCACCAACTGTGTATTTTCAAGTCGGGAAGTTATAACATTCAGTGTCATGTTGAAAATACATTTTAGTTGTAATACGACGACAAATCAAGTATATGATTTCACCCGCAACATAAAATTGTTGTCCAGGTAAGTCAAGAAAATCGCCACATGTGTCTCCTACTTTCGTCCCTTGATGCACTACTCAAAAGAAGTTAAGGAACAACCGATGCTTTTGGGATGATAGTTAATTTGTCATGGCTGGTGGGTACTGCAACACACAGCCTTCCAATTGTGGGTGTTCCTTAACTTGACTTGAGTAGTATATACTACATAGATGTACGCAGTCCTACCAAACATTGCTTTTGTACTTGAATGTTCTGAACTGTATATCAAAGTGCGTTAACCTCAATGCACGCACGCACGCACGCACGCACACGCACACACACACACACACGATTTGGTGTGTGAAATCGTCCGTATAACAAATTTCTGGATTAACGAGTCTTTTGCAGCGATGTAGACAACAAGTGTCTGTAAAGGGGAGTGTCCGGGCTATATTCAATGTTCTGACATTGCGGATGTTGACGTTCCGTATTCAACAGGTGTCTGTAAAGGGGAGTGCCCCGGCTGTATTCAATGTTCTGAAATTGTGGATGTTGACGTTCCGTAATCAACAGGTGTCCGTAAGGGGGAGTGTCCGGGCTGTATGCAATGTTCTGAAATTGCGGATGTTGACGTTCCGTATTCAACAGGTGTCCGTAAAGGGGAGTGCCCCGGCTGTATTCAATGTTCTGACATTGCGGATGTTGACGTTCTGTAATCAACAGGTGTCCGTAAGGGGGAGTGTCCGGGCTGTATGCAATGTTCTGAAATTGCGGATGTTGACGTTCCGTATTCAACAGGTGTCCGTAAAGGGGAGTGCCCCGGCTGTATTCAATGTTCTGACATTGCGGATGTTGACGTTCCGTATTCAACAGGTGTCCGTAAAGGGGAGTGTCCGGGCTGTATTCAATGTTCTGAAATTGCGGATGTTGACGTTCCGTATTCAACAGGTGTCCGTAAAGGGGAGTGTCCGGGCTGTATTCAATGTTCTGAAATTGCGGATGTTGACGTTCCGTAATCAACAGGTGTCCGTAAAGGGGAGTGTCCGGGCTGTATGCAATGTTCTGAAATTGTGGATGTTGACGTTCCGTATTCAACAGGTGTCCGTAAAGGGGAGTGCCCCGGCTGTATTCAATGTTCTGACATTGCGGATGTTGACGTTCCGTATTCAACAGGTGTCCGTAAAGGGGAGTGTCCGGGCTGTATTCAATGTTCTGAAATTGCGGATGTTGACGTTCCGTCTTCAACAGGTGTCTGTAAAGGGGAGTGCCCCGGCTGTATTCAATGTTCTGAAATTGCGGATGTTGACGTTCCGTATTCAACAGGTGTCCGTAAAGGGGAGTGTCCGGGCTGTATTCAATGTTCTGACATTGCGGATGTTGACGTTCCGTATTCAACAGGTGTCCGTAAAGGGGAGTGTCCGGGCTGTATTCAATGTTCTGACATTGCGGATGTTGACGTTCCGTATTCAACAGGTGTCCGTAAAGGGGAGTGTCCGGGCTGTATTCAATGTTCTGACATTGCGGATGTTGACGTTCCGTATTCAACAGGTGTCCGTAAAGGAGAGTGTCCGGGCTGTATTCAATGTTCTGAAATTGCGGATGTTGACGTTCCGTATTCAACAGGTGTCCGTAAAGGGGAGTGTCCGGGCTGTATTCAATGTTCTGAAATTGCGGATGTTGACGTTCCATATTCAACAGGTGTCTGTAAAGGGGAGTGTCCGGGCTGTATTCAATGTTCTGAAATTGCGGATGTTGACGTTCCTTTTTTAACAGGTGTCCGTAAAGGGGAGTGTCCAGGCTGTATTCAATGTTCTGAAATTGCGGATGTTGACGTTCCGTAATCAACAGGTGTCCGTAAAGGGGAGTGTCGGGGCTGTTTTTAATGTTCTGAAATTGCGGATGTTGACGTTCCGTATTCAACAGGTGTCCGTAAAGGGGAGTGTCCGGGCTGTATTCAATGTTCTGAAATTGCGGATGTTGACGTTCCGTATTCAACAGGTGTCCGTAAAGGGGAGTGTCCGGGCTGTATTCCATGTTCTGAAATTGCGGATGTTGACGTTCCGTATTCAACAGGTGTCCGTAAAGGGGAGTGTCCGGGCTGTATTCAATGTTCTGAAATTGCGGATGTTGACGTTCCATATTCAACAGGTGTCTGTAAAGGGGAGTGTCCGGGCTGTATTCAATGTTCTGAAATTGCGGATGTTGACGTTCCTTTTTTAACAGGTGTCCGTAAAGGGGAGTGTCCAGGCTGTATTCAATGTTCTGAAATTGCGGATGTTGACGTTCCGTAATCAACAGGTGTCCGTAAAGGGGAGTGTCGGGGCTGTTTTTAATGTTCTGAAATTGCGGATGTTGACGTTCCGTATTCAACAGGTGTCCGTAAAGGGGAGTGTCCGGGCTGTATTCAATGTTCTGAAATTGCGGATGTTGACGTTCCGTATTCAACAGGTGTCCGTAAAGGGGAGTGTCCGGGCTGTATTCCATGTTCTGAAATTGCGGATGTTGACGTTCCGTAATCAACAGGTGTCCGTAAAGGGGAGTGTCCGGGCTGTTTTTAATGTTCTGAAATTGCGGATGTTGACGTTCCGTATTCAACAGGTGTCCGTAAAGGGGAGTGCCCGGGCTGTATTCTTTGTTCTGACAAGTCGTACAATTGAATGACTCCATGACTTAGAAAGTTCAACAGGGAACCTGACCACCCGATCCCGTCAGTCACCTCTTACAACAAGCAACCCGAAGTATTGTCCACATGGCGACTGAATGGATAGGGCGGTCAGACTCTGAGACCTTCTGGAATGCGTGACAGTGTACGCCAAGGGCGTGGCATCTGACTCAAAATATTAATCACTGGATCATCTGCTCCAGACTACAGGTAACCTACAGGTAGCCGCTACAAGCTGAAATATGGCGGAGTCGTGACGTTAAACAAACCTATGACAAGAGAAGGGATGGCGAGTCGGACTGAGTTCTGACTACCACAACCTACCTGTGGCTAGAGAGAGGACGGCGATGAATCGGGCCGAGGTCCGGCCTGATCTGAACTTGTCCAGGGCTGGCTTGATGAAGTCGACGATGGTGACAACAGCCAGGGAGTTGATGCCTGACGACACGGTGCTGCAGGGAGCAGAAACAACCATTAACTACCATAACCATTGGTCAGCAGCGTCAGGCGGGATGTCACACTTACCGTATCCGGTCAACCGTTCCTCGTTTAGTACCTCTGTATGTCACTACCGGGGCTACAGATTGTCCTGTTAGAACAGTTAGCGGATTTGCGTCATGGGGTCTTACAGCGCACTACTCCATATCCGATTGGCTATGTATTATCAATATTTCTATATTCCCAGTCTCAACATTATTGACTTACGCAAGCTTTATTTCATCGAAAAAGAACTCTGGATACGGATTCCAGGTCGACACTCGACACCCAAACGCACGGACATGCCCGTAGCTATGCGAGTGCAATAACCTTGAATGTACGTTTACGAGCATTTCTCCTCACCACCTCGTTATGGACAAACACTTCCCTTTGTTCTCATTTAACTCTAAATGTGAGTATACACGTTGCATGACGACATGAGACAGTGTCGAGATATGATTCAGTCTGTCTGGGATGACCTACATCTCACCTTAACGCTGCACTGAAGACACTGGCCACGAACAATCCCGTCAACCCAGGGATGAAGCCCAATGTCTCCATCATATAAAACGGCACGATCTGTAACATTCAAACACTTCACGTAAGCCACACTCAATGAGTCGGCACTTGGGGTCATGGGGTCATGGGGGTGCTAGTCTATCCTGGAATGGTCGGAAATTCCCACGGAAGAAACAATCTCATTAAAATCAGATCTCGCTATCCCCAAACAAAGATCTGAGGACATCTCATAACGGGTCACGTAGGAACGACCTTTCATCCGACCAATCAAAGCGTCGCTTACGAGATCATGAACGTGACAGTCGGAATGTGTTTTCTAATCATTCAAACTCGAAAATTTTAACACGGGGTATTCCGAATGACAACTACGGCCCGTACGACTGATTCCGTCGAAATTCTCGTCTATCTCTTGCTACCGTGGGATAAACATGTGAACGGAGGAGGCGTTGCAAAGTACGCGGGAAGCACTGCCATACAATCTCAACCACATATTGTACATTTCGGAATTTTCGTTTGTTCAGTTTTCAAAATTTTAATCGAGAACTGTGTCAACATAGTTTTCAAGCGTAGTCTGAAATGGAAGTCGCCAGGTTGAAACGAGTGCCGTAAAGCTCGAGAAAGCTGCTTTCTAATTGGCTGATGTCGACTTCTTGTTTGTCATTTCAGTGGTTGGTCAAAGTTCGCGAAAGGTCGTTCTGACGTGACCCGTAATGGGTCCTCAGATCTTTGTTTAGCGGCAGCGAGAACTTAGACTTGATTTTAATGAGATTGACGGAAGAAACAAACACTGGGAATGGGGATCTGTTCTTCAGGGAATCCACAGGGAGACATGGGAAACATTGGACGTTTTTTTCTGCTTCAAAATGCACCAAGAGAAAAGCATGGAGTATTTTGGGACATTTCCTGCACCGGAATCTTTACAGAAAGGACGAGCGTGAGTGAGCGAGTAGGTATGGTTTTACGCCACTTTTAGAAATATCCAGCGGGGGACATTAGAAATGGGCTTCACACATTGTACCCATGGGTAATCGAACTCAGGACTTCGGCGTGACGAGCGAACGCTTTAACCGCCACGCTAACCCACCGCCCCCGGACGAGCGTGAAGCAATGGGGACAACCTCTAGCCCTGGATCCCAGGGTGAGAGACAAACTTCGGGGGATATATCGACGGTGGTGTTCACCTGGTCGGACTTGGTGATGCTGCCGTTCTTCAGGGGGTCGTCGTTGTGGAAGCGGGCGTAGATGACGAATCCAGTGAGGCACACCAGCGCCAGAAAGATTTCCGCCAGAGGTAGATTCAGGAGCAGAGATCTGAGGACACAGAAGATATACACTACAGGAAAATATAGACCACAGGGAGATATTCATTACAGGAAGATATACACTACAGGGAGATATACACTACAGGAAGATATACACCACAGGGAGATAAACACTACAGGAAGATATACACCACAGGAAGATATACACTACAGGGAGATATACACTACAGGAAGATATACACCACAGGGAGATAAACACTACAGGATGATATACACCACAGGAAGATATACACTACAGGGAGATATACACTACAGGAAGATATACACTACAGGAAGATATACACCACAGGGAGATAAACACTACAGGAAGATATACACCACAGGAAGATATACACCACAGGGAGATATACACTACAGGAAGATATACACCACAGGGAGATAAACACTACAGGAAGATATACACCACAGGAAGATATACACTACAGGGAGATATACACTACAGGAAGATATACACTACAGGAAGATATACACCACAAGGAGATAAACACTACAGGAAGATATACACCACAGGAAGATATACACTACAGGGAGATATACACTACAGGAAGATATACACCACAGGAAGATATACACTACAGGAAGATATACACTACAGGGAGATCAACACTACAGGGAGATATACACCACAGGGAGATAAACACTTCAGGAAGATATACACCACATGAAGATATACACTACAGGGAGATATACACTACAGGAAGATATACACCTCAGGAAGATATACACCACAGGGAAATCAACACTACAAGAAGATATACACCACAGGGAGATCAACACTACAGGAAGATATACACCACAGGGGGATATACACTACAGGAAGATATACACCTCAGGAAGATATACACCACAGGTAGATCAACACTACAAGAAGATATACACCACAGGGAGATCAACACTACAGGAAGATATACACCACAGGGGGATATACACTACAGGAAGATATACACCACAGGAAGATATACACTATAGGAAGATATACACTACAGGGAGCTGTACACGACAGGGAGATATTCATTACAGGAAGATATCACTACTATGCAGGTCTTACATATTTACAACTTTGGTGAAACCCGCAGCAATGGGGGTGAAATAAAAACAGGGCGAACCGGCATCCCAAGCTACGAGCACACTGATCATAGCAAAATTCACTCCCATTCTATTTTTACGCCTTTCCAGCAAAGTCACCAGCTATCAGGTGTGGGTGAGGATTCGAACCCCGGCCTTCATCGTGACGAGCTAACACTTGAACCACGAGAATAGTTGAGGCTACCCAAGCGCCCCTACATATTAGAGATATAGCCACATATTCCAAGTGCATATTGATACAAGGGGGAGTGTGTGGGTGGGTGACTTACAGCTTGGCTTGTCTGGTGTCGGGGAGACTCATGTAACGTTGCAGCACGGCCTGGTTGGCGGCGAACACCGTCAGTGACGTGAAGAAGCCGCCCACAGACAGCGTCCAGAACGTGTGACGTACAAATGGATCGGGGTTCCACCTGGCGGCATATAATTCCATACATAGTCATGTAGGTATCGTCGGATCATAGGTCTTCGGACGTCATAGGTTTTCAGATTACTCACCGGAAAGGTCACCTCTCCCTGTCCCACACAGGTCATCCGCGGGGAGACCTTGCACTTGTGATAACGAATTACACGCAAACTCTAAACTTGTATAATTGTTTTGACGTTTTAGTTTGGATTTTGTGTAGCGGAACTTATCACCATCAGTATATGTACCATATCGGGATTCATTAGAATCGGAAGCAGTGTCTAACTTCATATATACTACTCAAAACAAGTTAAACAACATCCAAAATTGGAGTGAGTGAGTTTGGTTTAACGCCGCTTTTAACATTATTCCAGTTATATCACGGCGTGTCAGCTTAATGTGGGAGGAAAGCCCGAAGTGATGCAGGTCTCAGACGTTTACCACTTCGGTGAAACCCACGAGCACGAGTATGGTGCTGACAAACCTAGAAACATAATTGGGGCCAACCGGGATTCGAACCCACAATCATAGGTTTCTGGCGTGCCCAAGGGACGCAACTCTGCACAGCGAATCGCGGTGCCTTATACGACTGGGCCATCCGTGCCCCCCCCCCCCCCCCCCCCCCCCCCCCCACACACACACACACAATTGGAAGGCTGTATGTTACACCACCCACGAACCATGACAGTTTAGTGAGTGAGTATTGTTTTACGCCACTCCAGTAATATTCCACAGCAGGTGACACCAGAAATAAGCGTCACACATTGTACCCATTTAGGGAGTCGAACCCGGGTCTTCGGCGCTGCGAGGGAACACCTTAATCACTGGGCTACCCTGCCGCCCCCATGACAGATTAACTATAGTCATGTGACAAAATCGTGTGTCCTTAACTTCTGTTGAGTGGTATACTATACTAATTGAGTTGTGGTGTTGCAATGGGCTTCGTCAGCGTCGTGTACACACTGTGTATTAATACCTGACAACACTGTCCGTGACTTCGTCACAAATAGCTGTAATTCGTTGAGGCGTTGTAAAAATATATCATTTTTCTAAAAGTACGTATCATACATCGCGGTTTACTAAGTGAGGTGAGGTGAAATGGGGTTTAACGTCGCGTCCAAGATTATTGCACTTATACATGCACGTGTATGTATGTATGTATGTGGCTGCTTGTACTAGTCCGATGCCGATTTATAGTGCTAGCCCACTGAGATACCATGCTGCAGTTTAACATGAATACCCCACTCAGACACAGTATACTGACTCCGAGCCGACCAGTCCTTGTTTTAGCCCCTTAATGCCGAGCGCCAGACAGAGTAACAACAAGTACCATCTGTTAACGTCATTTGGTATGACGTGGTCGGGGATCGAACCCCGGTCGTTCCGCTCTCCGGGCGGACGCTCTACCATTAGACCACGGAGGCGGTCTGGTTACTAAGTACAATCAAGACTGCTGTGTCTACACAAACTGCAGTGTATTAGTCTGAGATTTTTCGTTTCATCTCAGTGCTATGTTGTGTTTGTTAAACAGGTTGAAATTGTGTTAATCAAAACTATATTATTCAAAGCATTGTTCAAACGCAGGCGTATAAACAAAGGTGCATTGGTCCAGCAGTGACGACGCTAGAAAAACGCCATTGTGCACCAAAAAATTCAAATTTTCCCAGTGGAAAAACAAATTCGTTAAACAGGAAAGGCACAATCTAAGTAAATTATTGGATTGTTTTGAAAACAAAACAGTAAAAAACGATCAGATTTGTGTAGACTGAGCGTGTAAACAGGCCAGATTGAGCAGCACAGCTTGGGACGTCTCGTGGCGAAGGTGCACTTGCACTTCAGTCGGTCGCTAGCGCTAACATCGTGGCAGTCGGGGACATGTTCTTGGTGAATATTTGCTTCATATTTCAAATTCTCATGACCTGATATTGCTGACCTGCTGCGAAATGGGGATTTCTAGTGTGACGAGGTTTTATCGCCCGGGACCCGTTCCACAAAACGATCTTAGCTACGACGATCGTAATCCTATGTTGAAGTGTGGGAGTCACGTTCTTACGGGCTAAGATCCCTTTGTGGAAGTAGCCCTGGACAAGAGCATACCAAAGTGAATATTTTTTCTACCCCCGACCTGTAAGGGCGGAGTTACATATTTATACAAAAGAATTCCGTCCGTCCGTCCGTCCGTCCAAGGACATTTTGTTTGTGTGACCTATAACTTGAAAACCACTGCATGTATTCTTTGCAAACTTGGTGAACACTTTGTATACCTATAGGAGAGGTGCAGTGCGAATTTTGATTTCCCTACTTGGGTTTATTGAAAAAAATACAGCCTTCTTTCATTCTTTACAGAGAATTCTTTACTTAAACATTTGTGTGACCTATATTTGAAAACTACAGTCGATTCTTTTCAAATTTAGGGAACAGTTTCCATACTATTAGAAAAGACGCAGTGCAAAGATTGAGTTTGATATGTGTATTTTCTGGGGGAAGATATAATGTTGTGAACACTTTTTTCACTTCAACATTTGTGCGACCTATGACTTACAACTACTTCATGGATTCTTTTCCAACAGGAGGTACAGTTTCTATACTAATAAGAGAGATGTAATGCAAAGTTTGATTACGATAAGTTGCTTTTCTGTGATTTTTAAAAAAAAATGTTTTAGAAATTTGTTGGTGTCGAAGTCGGGGGTACTAGTGAGCCCCGCTCACATTTTGTCTTTTTTGGGTTTACTAAACTTTATAAAAGATACTCAGTTCCGTTCTGGCTAAAGTCATTCAAATTGTTGTTTACAATAATTTGCATTATTGATAAAGTAATGACGAGTATGTGGACATCTGCTTGTTAGAGTGGCTGAGTGACTCGGGTTTGATGGGCTTGTAGAACCGATGTGTTATATCATACGTATTCCTTATGGGAGCGAAATTTACCACTTTGATGAAACAAACCAACATGTATGTATGTATGGAGCGGACAGACTAATGATCAGAATCACGGCGAAACTGGAAACTATTAACGGATCCTGGCACAACAAAGAGAAATAATTCTGTACAGCTAGTTCCGAGCTGGGGCATTTTATGAAAACAGCTGGAAATGTCTTAAATTATGTTTCGAATTAAACCGAAAGGTGATCATAAATTTCCAAGTATATTAATTCAATAAATAAATACAATGGCTTCCGACCGACCAGCAGTGACTGGTGCGTATTGTCGAGGACTCAAACCTTACCCATCCCGTCTAACACACTTTATTGATTACAACGGGAACACCTTGGCATTAGCAGATGCAGTAGGAATCCTCATTAATTACATTAAAAAGATTCTGTTAGCTTGTATTTCTCTGTTGTTGGACTGGTTCATTTTCATCACTCTGGGGGAGACGGGTAATTAGTGAGTGATCAACCAACCGATAACTTACCGTAATTAAATCCTCTAAAAGCGTAGGCCAAATGGGAAGTAGGCCAATGGGGAGGACACCCACCTCACTGTGCCCTCACCTATTGTTATAGGGTACAGGTGTAGTCAGCCGTGGTTAAGTGGGTAACAATAGGGGTATTACCTATAATCTGTGCATGTCTATATAGAGTGAGTGAGTTTGGTTTAAGGCCGCTTTTAACAGTATTCCAGTTATATCACGGCGTGTCAGCTTAATGTGGGAGGAAAGCCCGAAGTGATGCAGGTCTGAGACGTTTACCACTTCGGTGAAACCCACGGGTATGGTGCTGACAAACCTAGAAACATAATCGGGGCGAACCGGCATTCGAACCCACAAGCAAAGGTTTCGGGCGTGCCCAAGGGACGCAACTCTTCACAGCGCATCGCGGCGCCTTAGACGACTGGGCCACCCGTGCCCCCGTCTTTATAGAGAAAATTACTATCTGTCAGATTCATTAACAACACATAAACCTACTCAAAGTACGGCAGCTTTCCTCCCTCCCGGACTCGATCCAGCACCACTTGCCATCCCCCCACACTCATCGCCCCCTGGATCATCAGTGCCAGCAACCCCGCCGTGATGATGCACATCTGGAAGACGTCCGTCCAGATCACTGCCTTGATGCCTCCCTAGAACACACACACACATTACTGAAAAATAATATTTGGTTTGGTTTGGTTTGGTTTGTTGTTTAACGGCGCACTCAGCAATATTCCAGCTATATGACGGCGGTCTGTAAATAATCGAGTCTAGACCAGACAATCCTGTGATTGGTATCGTGAATAATAATTACAATAATAATAATAATAATAACAACGCGACAAAACCCTTTCCATATCCAATAGAAATATCAGCAAAACGCGGAGTCGATGTTAGGATTCCGACTAAATCATGATCATGAGTTTATGAATCACTATCAAATAGTGGTGATACTAGGTATTCCCGATAAGGTGAGCGTATCCTGCCCCACCGGTGGCACCCGTCGGAAAACACATGCAAAGGCATGTCAAATGTTAGTCTTAAAAATACGGGAAGACGTGGTAGCAGTCAAAATATGGAACTGCATCGGACATCATTTTTGTCCCTGATGCGTCCTATTTGGAAATGTCCTCCACGTACATGTCTACCATAAGACTTTGTGAAAACTTTACTGAGGCCTTGAATCATCCCAGGCAAACACCAACTGATCATGCAAAGTCGTGGTGGTCTAGCGACAAGGACAACCGAGAGGTATTACTGTTTATATTATTTTCACTGTTTTTGTGTGAAGACGCCAAGGTCAGATCAGAAGTCAACAATACAAAGACGTTAACGGAACTCCGATCATATGAACTCAGCGAGGGTCCGAGAGATTATTGATTAACGCCTCGTCAGCTATTGGGGGCGAATTATCACGCGAAACATTGTAACCAATATGTAGCGATTAATTAATTAATGTATCGATTTTGTACATAGTTTGTTTGTTTGTTTGTTTGTTTATGGCGGCGGTCTGAAAATAATCGAGTCTGGACCAGACAATCCAGTGATTGACAACATGAGCATCGATCCAAGCAATTGGGATCGATGTCATGCATCAACCAAGTCAGCGAGCCTGACCACCCGATCCCGTTAGTCGCCTTTTACGACAAGCATAGCTACCTTTTACGGCAAGCATGGGTTGCTGAAGACCTATTCTTTCCAGGAATCTTCACGGGTCGTTAACGATATTAACCACAGTCAGCAATATTTGCGGCATTACAACTGAATACAGCTTCAAGTATTCCAGGCAGTCTAACAACCTTCATAAAATACGAACGGGCACACATGGTATGTGAAAACCCTGTGTGAAACAAGTGGGACCTATTGGCCACCCCTGCCCCCCACCCCCCACCCGGGCCTGTGAATGAATGAGTGAATGTGGTTTTACGCCGCTTTTAGCAATATTCCAGCAATATCACAGCGGGGGACACCAGAAATGGGCTTCACACATTGTACCCATGTCGGGAATCGAACCCAGTCTTCAGCGTGACGAGCGAACGCTTAAACCACTTTATGTAAATTTATCTCTATGCTCATGAAAGAGTTCTAAAACCGTTCATCACGATGTTAATGTAAACATGTATGTATACAATGTTTTAAATTGTCCATGTGTATTTATCCAATGTCAATTATACTGTAATCTTCTACCACAGTGGGTGGGTGGAGTAAGTAAATAAACCTGAATCTGACACAACGCGGTCTCACTGGACAGTGTTAGGACAGTCGCATAGCGCCATCTGTATAACAAGGCCCTGTCCGTACCGACTGAATGTATACCAATCACTCTAGGCTCAAACGAAGCCAGCAAAAAAGGACCATCATTTGTGATTGTCAAACACGTTGAAGACAAGGCTACACTAGTTTCGTTTCGTAAAGCGTCTGGCATGTCCGGCTGAAATACCAACTAGAATTCCCATGCTTCACCCAAAATCAACACCAAAACGTGTCATTGTTTTCCCGTGTAACGCTTTGTTCGTCACTGACTGCATCGTACAGCAGTACATGGTGAGGTACAGCAGTACATGGTGAGGCACAGCAGTACATGGTGAGGCACAGCAGTACATGGTGGGGCACAGCAGTACATGGTGGGGCACAGCAGTACATGGTGAGGCACAGCAGTACAAGGTGAGGCACAGCAGTACATGGTGGGGCACAGCAGTACATGGTGAGGCACAGCAGTACATGGTGGGGCACAGCAGTACATGGTGAGGCACAGCAGTACATGGTGAGGCACAGCAGTACACGGTGAGGCACAGCAGTACATGGTGAGGCACAGCAGTACATGGTGAGGCACAGCAGTACATGGTGAGGCACAGCAGTACATGGTGGGGCACAGCAGTACATGGTGAGGCACAGCAGTACATGGTGAGGCACAGCAGTATATGGTGAGGCACAGCAGTACATGGTGAGGCACAGCAGTACACGGTGAGGCACAGCAGTACACGGTGAGGCACAGCAGTACATGGTGAGGCACAGCAGTACATGGTGAGGCACAGGAGTACATGGTGAGGCACAGCAGTACACGGTGAGGCACAGCAGTACACGGTGAGGCACAGCAGTACATGGTGAGGCACAGCAGTATATGGTGAGGCACAGCAGTACATGGTGAGGCACAGCAGTACACGGTGAGGCACAGCAGTACATGGTGAGGCACAGCAGTACATGGTGAGGCACAGCAGTACACGGTGAGGCACAGCAGTACATGGTGAGGCACAGCAGTACACGGTGAGGCACAGCAGTACACGGTGAGGCACAGGAGTACATGGTGAGGCACAGCAGTATATGGTGAGGCACAGCAGTACATGGTGAGGCACAGCAGTACATGGTGAGGCACAGCAGTACATGGTGGGGCACAGCAGCTGACTTGAGTGAGAACAAGGTGAACATACGGCCAAAACGACAAGTGCAGTAATCTTGGACGCGACGTCAAACCCCATTTCACCTCACCTAAGGCAAGCGTGTCCACTAGACTATACCAAAGTCTGGTATGCACTGCGAACTGGACTTCGCTATATAGGCTGGTGGACACGCTGTCTCGGGAAGATGTAAGATAGGAGGCTTATTATGAATACCTTTCACAGTTTTCCGACAGGCCCGATATCAAGAAGCAATCCAGGGGGAGAAGGTTTTACGCCGCGCTTAAGGGTGGTGAGGTGGAATGTGGCTTAAAAATTGCGTTAAAGACTGGTACACTTATAAATATACAATTAACATCACGATCACGGGGGTGGTTGGGGTGGTTCTGGTGTGTGTGTGTGTGTGGGGGGGGGGGGGGGGGGGGGGGAGAGAGAGAGAGAGCACAACCAATTGGTTACATACGACCATTTATTGTAACACAGCGTACCGCCCGTAGTGATTACCACAGGCCCCATTGATCTCCACCCGCGAAGATCCGGGGTAGAATAGGTATTAAGCCTTTTCACAAAAAACGTGCGCATGATTACATAGAAAGCCTACATATCGATTCATAAAAATGGCTGCCGATCGATCACCCCCATATAAACTGTAAAACGAATCTTAATTTCCTCTAATGCACGCTGGGTCTCTAATACCAGCCAGGTCTCTAATACACGCCTAGTCAAGGGCTCTCGCGAAATTAATAGACGGCGTCAAATAAATCAAATCAAAGAATATATATAGAGAATCAAATAAAGAGGTATCTATTCTACAGTGGGACTACGTCAAATTTCAAAACACAGTAGGTTTATCTCCTAATTCGATTTTAATTTCCTCTGAAACGTTCTTTCTTGAAGACAAACTTCCATTCCGGATATTACTATAATTACCATGCAAACATGTCGCCCTAAATACGCGGTCTCATCACATTCTGTGGCGTAGAAATACCTGGGGGCCTAGTGTCTATACTTCTGTCTCCCGCTGTGTATACATGGCAATCGATTAACCCAACAGGTGTGAGGCTACTGTCTACACGACCCCTCTCTCTCACCTCAACCTGTCCCCCAGTCGAGACGCGGCTTAATTAGCAGGGAGACACAGGTAAGAACTGTCTTGTTTCACACAGTCTGAACTGTGACTTTAGATACATCTAAGATTAATCCCAATTTATTCATGTTCATATCAAAATTAATTCTAAACAGAAGACTAAATATGCAAGTACAGTCGCCGAATCGTGACTGAACTAAATTGCCGTTCATCAATTTATCAACGGTCACGCATATTCTTAAGCTCTGCACCTGGGTAATCACAGTGGGCTGTGATGGGGCAAGATATCGCCAGTCCAGGGTTCAACAGCCCCGAGACGTGACTTGCTTATTCGAGTAACATTTTAACAAGGCTTTGAACCGAATTTCAGTCATATAAGGCTGTATGATGTTTGGATGATAAAATCCGTCCATTAATGAGAAATGTCGAACTAACAGTGAGGTTAAAGAATGACGTGGCGTCGTGACGTCTCGATGTACGTATGATGGGATTCAGACATCAGCGATTTGTCCCTCGTCCAGCACTAACCACACTAAAATGTGTTGAAAGAAGGCAATTTCTGCCATCGAGCGTTTGTTTGTGGTTTAACGCCGCACTCCGCTATATTCCAGCGAAATGACGGCGGTCTGTGAATAATCGAGTCTGGACTAGACAATCCAGTGATTGACATCATGAACATTGATCCGATTGGATACGATGACATGCATCAACCAAGTCAGCGAGCCTGACCACCCGATCCGATTAGTCGCCTCTTTCTACCCCGGATCTTCACGGGTCTGGGACACGATGACATGCATCAACCAAGTCAGCGAGCCTGACCACCCGATCCGATTAGTCGCCTCTTTCTATCCTGGATCTTCACGGGTCCCATCGAGTGAGCGAGTGATTATTGGGCGTTATTTCAGCTATACTACTCCATTTTTGATAGGGATATTTTTTGTCTTTCTTTTATCTTGGTATGTGTGGTTGCTTATACTACTCAATCTCAATTTTATTTTGCTGGCTCATTGAGATACCATGCCGCAGTTTAACATGGATACCCCACTCAGACACAGTATACTGACTCCGAGCCGACCAGTCATTGTTTTAGCCCTAAGCGCCAGACAAGGTAACAACAAGTACCATCTGTTGACGTCTTTTGGCATGGCGCGGTCGGGGATAGAACCCCGGACCTTTCGCTCTACGGGCGGACGCTCTACCACAAGACCACGGAGTTCTGGGAAAGGAGAAGTGATGCAGGTCAAACCCCTTTTTTGACATCCAGGAGCACGAATTTGGTTCTGACAAACTTAGAAACATAATCAGGAAGAAACTGGTATTCGAACCACGATATAGGTTTCTGGCACGCCCATGGGACGCAACTCTGCACATCAACCGCGCACCTCTTGTCATTGAAATGTTGGACTTCTGCCAGATCACCTGCGAGACCAAGACGAGGCTAGACTTACAATAGAAGTGTAGAAGGCGCACACGAGACCAAGACGAGGCTAGACTTACTATAGAAGTGTAGAAGGCGCACACGAGACCAAGACGAGGCTAGACTTACTATAGAAGTGTAGAAGGCGCACACGAGACCAAGACGAGGCTAGACTTACTATAGAAGTGTAGAAGGCGCACACGGCACCCATGACGAGGCTAGACTTACTATAGAAGTGTAGAAGGCGCACACGGCACCCATGACGAGGCTAGACTTACTATAGAAGTGTAGAAAGTGCACACGACACCCATGATGAGGATTGACATTTCAGTGGAGAATGACGTCACTGAAACAGAAAGTTCATGTTTCTAATATCGTTACCGTCATGTGAGTTCAAAACGCCAAAGCCAGAGTAAAATCAGTCTCGAATATTAACTAAACGGATCTATTGTATAATAAATAAAAAAATAAAAAAAATAAACGAGGTGCCCTGAACAAATTACAAAATAAAGATTTATACTGCTGATTGCGAAATTGTGATTTCACATAGTAAGGAATGTTACCCTGAGGGGGGATAAAGTGTGAGGGTGGAGAGGCTAGTGCCGGGAAGTACATCCTATGGGAGGGGGAATTCAGTGTGTGGATGGGCGAATTATGTGTGACGGGGGTGAGGTGGGGGTGTTATTGTGAGGGGGGGGGGGGAGTTCAGTGTGAAGGTGGGATGGGGGAATTCAGCGTGTGGGTGGGGATATTCAGCGTGTGGGTGGGGAATTCAGTGTGTGGGTGGGGATATTCAGCGTGTGGGGGTATTCATTGTGAGGGGGGGGGGGGGGTGAATTCAGCGTGGGGGTGGGTGAATTCAGTGGGTGGGTGGGTGGGTGGATTCAGTGTGAGGGGGAGGGATTCATTGTGAGGGCAGGGGGGATTCAGAGTGGGGTAGGAGGGATTCAGTGTGAGGGTGGGGGAATCACTGTATGGGTTGGGGTGGGGGGATTCAGTGTGAGGGTGGCGGAATTTAGTATGTGGGTGGGGAGTTACCTTGACTGAGCGCTAGTGCCGGGGCATACATCAGAGGTGGGGGGATTTAGTATGTGGGTGGGGGGATTCAGTGGATGGGGGGGATTCAGTGTGAGGTTGGGGGGATTTAGTATGTGGGTGGGGAGTTACCTTGACTGAGCGCTAGTGCCGGGGCATACATCAGAGGTGGGGGGATTTAGTATGTGGGTGGGGAGTTACCTTGACTGAGCGCTAGTGCCGGGGCATACATCAGAGGTGGGGGGATTTAGTATGTGGGTGGGGAGTTACCTCGACTGAGCGCTAGTGCTGGGGCATACATCAGGGATGGGGGGATTTAGTATGTGGGTGGGTGGATTCAGTGGAAGGGGGGGATTCAGTGTGAGGTTGGGGGGATTTAGTATGTGGATGGGGGGATTCAGTGGAAGGGGGTGGGGGTTGGGGGTGGGATTCAGTGTGAGGGTGGAGGGATTTAGTATGTGGGTGGGAGGATTCAGTGGAAGGGGGTGGGGGGTGGGGATTCAGTGTGAGGGTGGAGGGATTTAGTATGTGGGTTTGGGGGACTCAGTGGAAGGGGGTGGGGGGGATTCAGTGTGAGGGTGGAAGGATTTAGTATGTGGGTGGGGAGTTACCTTGACTGAGCGCTAGTGCCGGGGCATACATCACAACCCCCATGTAGATCACCTGAAATATAGACAATGTTATTATCATCCAAATCTGAGACTCAAGGAACTGAAATTCAATCTGAAAAAATTAACGTAAACATGTCTCAAAATCACTAATCATGCACATAAGCTGATATTATATTATTTTAAACAATTTGATTTACATAAAATAATTAACATCTTCAATGTTACGGGTAGCTCTTCAAAAGCCAGTTACATCCCTCGCGCATGCAGTGCCTTACGTCGCATCCCTCGCGCATGCAGTGCCTTACGTCGCATCCCTCGCGCATGCAGTGCCTTACGTCGCATCTCACCATTTCAATTGTAAAGGTGGCTGAACCGAGAACCCGGATGTAACCGTTGAAACGTCGCTCCAAGTACTGAAAACAGAGAACCAAATGACCAGTCTCCGTAACATTTCTGATGGTAGCAGTCTACAATTGAGGGTGACATGTTTCCCATTGGTTTCCCGTTTTCCTCCCCAATGCAGGGATTACCTGACCCCCTGTGACGCAGTTGATTACAGGTGTGTCATGCAGAGCTCGAGATAGCTGCGTATTTGCGTGAAATATCTTTAAATAAACTGGAATACGTAGACAAATCGAATTCTAGCGTATCGAATACGCAGGATAAATTATAAATACCCTTTTGAAATAAAATTATTGTGCATTCTACGACTGTTATATAAAATGATTGTGTATCAACCGATCGCCAAATTCGATTGCCGACTGTTACATTCGGGAAAGTTTGTGCGACAAACAAACTGATAGATGCCAATTTAAAAGCACATCGCCTAGTCAATGTACACGTTGTATCTTAAACAGTCGCTGATTGGTGATAAAAAACACAACAACTTTCTCACAATGCTAGGTTTTGCAAACAAAAACAGCTTCCCGGAAAGGGAGCTGCAAGCAGACATAATTACTACATATAGTTCTAAATGAATTACAGGGATTGTTACGAAACAGGTTTCAAGTTAAGCTACTCAAATGTCAAGAAACAGATGGGTAAATTTTTTTTGACAGACAGGCAGTAAAGCCAGTCACCGAGCCTGACCGCCCTATCCTTTGAGTCGCCTCTTACGTGAGTGAGTGTGTTGGAGTTAAGGCTGCTTTTAACAGTATTCCAGTTATATCACGGCGTGTCAGCTTAATGTGGGATGAATGCCCAAGTGATGCAGGTCTCCGACGTTTACCACTTCGGTAAAACCCACGAGCACGGGTATGGTGCTGACAGACCTAGAAACATAATCGGGGTGAACCGGGATTCGAACCCACAATCCAAGGTTTCTGGCGTGCCCAAGGGACGCAACTCTGCACAGCGAATCGCGGCGCCTCAGACGACTGGGCCACCCGTGCCCCCCAAACCCCTGGGTAAACAAATAGCTGATAATAGCTGTAATATACGCTTTAATTTATTTTCAATAGCGTATTTATTGTTTTTCTTGCGTATTTGATACACTTGGATTTGATTTGTCTGCGTATTTCAGTTTATTTAATGCGTATTTTACGCAAATACAAGCTCTGACATCGGAACATGAAATACTGAAAGTTTTAAGAAATAACGTGTTTTGAACTTTTCTTACTTAAAAAAATAACTTTGAAAGCTGAACTGTATTTTAGCTTTTAAACAATAGATAGCTTAATTTAGTAAAAGCACCAGGTCCATGTTGAGTTTTCGAGCGCCCTAACTTATCCACGATTAAGCTGGAAAGACAAGGAGGCGGGAGATCTGATAGTACCACTCAAAGTATGTGTGATGCCGCCCTGCCTGTACGCCCCCTATTTTATTATAGAAAACCCAGCGTTGTGATAGAACACTGCTTCGGTGTTGATATTTTCACTGTTCCTCTACTTCTGTCAGCCACGTGTGGATATTCATTCCAGCACTGATTTTGTCACACATTGCAGGAGTACCGTTATGTCGCTATCCAGCAGCGCGCAGGTCAACAATGCCAGTCTATATCTGACTGGGAGCATGTCTCTGTGTTATGCGGACATGCTGTCGTGTTTGTCGAAATAGCTGCGTAACTATTATCTTGAAGTGTATGTCATAGTAACCGGCGACACATTTCCGAGTCGTGGTGACATCTATAGATGGTGTAAGAAAGCAGATATACAGTGTGTCACATCGCGCCTCGACATTGTGGTGGGCGGTCGGGTAGCCTCCTGGTTAAAGCCTTCGCTCGTCACGCCGAAAACCCGGGTTCGATTCCCGACATGGGTACAATGTGTGGAGCCCATTTCTGGTGTCCCCCGCCGTGATATTGCTGGAATATTGCTAAAAGCGGCGTAAAACCATACTCACTCACTCGACATTGTGGTCAACCATTGTTTAACTTAACCAACATTCATTCACCCAGTCTCCGTTTGTAATAGTATCGAAGAAATATCCTTTATTTATAATTTTATAAATGTATGCTTAAATGAAGTATGCTTAAAGTTTATTAAGACTGTTGTGTAGCATCGATAACATTATCCACTATTATACTGGAAAGTGTTATCAGTGCGATACACCAATACGATAATCAGGACATCACGATCCGATAAATATGCAAATGATGTCACCGGGCAGGAACTACTTTTGAGCCACACGCATCGATACAATGTCTGCTTGATTACTAAAGTATTGACTAACGTTCTAAATATGATTAGGTAGGCATTTCCCGGCGTGTGATGATCCTGTTGACCCTCATGGCCGCAAATAATTTGGCACTATATTATAGATCGGGCGGTTTACTTAAACATTGTATTCATACGCGGTTTCTAAGGTTTCTTAGGGGCACGGATGGCCCAGTCGTCTAAGGCGCCGCAATTCGCTGTGCAGAGTTGCGTCCCTTGGGCACGCCAGAAACCTATGATTGTGGGTTCAAATCCCGGTTCGCCCCGATTATGTTTCTAGGTTTGTCAGCACCATACCCGTGCTCGTGGGTTTCATCGAAGTGGTAAACTGGAATACTGTTAAAAGCGGCGTTAAACCCAACTCACTCACTCTAAAGTTTCTTGAATGAAAATACGTCTTAAACATTGATTATTTTTAGAATGACATTATATGGTGATTATAACCCTCGTGCGTTTTCGTAAATAAATATCATATATTACAAATAACCTATATTTGTCATTCCCGCCAAAAACTCCTGAATATTGCGACCAGAGAGTAATCTTGTTTCTACAGCTGAAGTAAATAAATAACAGCTAGGTCACTGTAAGTCACTGATCACTGACATGTGATGGTATTTGTTGTGCCAGGTATTGATGACTTATACTACCCAAAAGAAGTTAAAGAACACCCGATTCGTTCATATTACAAATAAAGATTCTCTGTCATTCCATTCCATGACAGAGTATCTGTAGTAATATGAAAGAATACTTTTACTTATTTTGAGTAGAATATATCCTTATAAGGAATAGTTCAATTATGTTCTGACCGCCTCTGTGGTCTAGTGGTAGAGCGTCCGCCCGGAGAGCGGAAGGTCCGGGGTTCGATCCGCGGCCGCGTTATACCAAAAGACGTTTAAAGATGGTACTTGTTGTTACCCTGTCTGGCGTTGGCGTAAGGGGGTAAAACAAGGACTGGTAGGCTCGGAGTCAGTATACTGTGTCTGAGTGGGGTATTCATGTTAAACTGCGGCATAGATTATACATGGAATCCTGACCATCAACCTTCAAGATACGCTGACGTTTTGTAACGGCTTTGCTTGAAGTCAACGATTTTGATGAGAATTCTCTTTTACAAACAAATACATCTCTCCTATCCTGAACTGTCCCAAAATAGAAGCCAGGGAATAAACAATTAGGCAAAAATCCCCACGGCTAAAAAAAGATTAATCGAAAAGATTATGGGTTAGAATTGGTCTTCAGCAATTCATACATGTCGTAACAGGCGACTTAGGGGATCGGATGGTCAGGCTCGCTGACGTGATGCATGTCATCGTACCTCAATTGCGTAGATTGATGCTCATGATGTCAATCATTGGATTGTCTGGTTCAGACTCGATTATGTACATACAGACCGACGTCATATAGCTGGAATATTGCGGAGTGAGGCGTTGAACAAGCATCACGGAACATGCTGTCTCTACACCCCGCACTAGTGTAAGAGGCGACTAAATGGATCCGGTAGGTCAGGCTCGCTGGTTTAGCTGTTACCGTTCCCTGTCGGCGGGGTTCGCGGCTCACACTATCAATCACGTGTTTGTCATGTCCAAACTCGACTATTTACAGACCGCCGTCATATAGATGGAATATTTGTGTGGAGCGGTGCTAAACAACAAACAGCAAAGCTCAAGAAGTGTGGCTCAAAAGGACGTCCTTCTCACATTGGCTGTTTCCAGCTGTGCGTTCTTGAGGCATGTGAGATGCACAGATACCTTTTCTGACCCGGAATCGGATCAAGTGCTGATAGAAATGCTTAAATGTTCCCAATTAGATATTATGCCATTTCTTCATAAATGTTTCAACAAACTCTTTGATAATCAAATATTTCCAAACAGTTGGTCTTGTTCAGAAATAGTCCCTCTACATAAAAAAGGCGATCCGAGAAACCCTGACAACTACAGGGGGATCTCATTAATGAGTGTTCTGGGGAAAATTTTTACCTCTGTTTTGAATAACAGGCTTACTAACTGGGCAAATATGAGAGATAAGATACCGGAAGTTCAAGCTGGTTTTAGAAAAAATTATTCAACCGTAGATCATATTTTTACATTATATGCTGCAATTCAAAAATGTCTAACACGTCGTAAACACATGGTTTACGTTGCTTTTATTGATTTTAAAAAGGCATTTGATACAGTTGATCGTTATAAATTATGGTGTTGTTTAAGAAAAGCTGGACTACAAGGGAAGATGTTTAATATAATACAATCAATGTATTCAAATATCAAGTCATGTGTACGTAGTGATTATGGTGTTACTGATTTTATCGATTGCCCATCTGGTTTACGTCAGGGATGTATACTGAGTCCTCTGTTATTTTCGTTTTTCATAAGCGAATTATATTATGAAATCTCAAGTAACGGCAAGCATGGTATACAGATGTATCCTGACATCCTTGAACTTCTTATGCTCCTTTTTGCCGATGATGTTATTTTACTATCTGACACTGTTATTGGTCTACAGAATCAGTTGAATGTATTAGATAAATATACTAAGGAATGGAATTTATCTGTAAATTTAGATAAGACAGAAATTATAGTATTCAGAAAAGGGGGTCCTTTAAATTTTAGGGAAAGATGGTACTTAAATGGACAACAAATTAATGTAGTTAATGGTTATAAGTATCTCGGCATAATGTTTAATTCAACACTAAATATGAACAAATGTGTATCTGACTTATCACTGCGAGGGAAACGAGCTTTACTTAATATAATGTCTGTTTCACATAAACTTGGAGTTATTACTCCAAAAGTATTTTTCAAATTATTTGATACTCAAATACAGCCAATTTTATTGTATGGATCTGAAGTGTGGGGTTACCGAAGATATGAATGTTTAGAAAGAATTCACCTACTGGCATGTAAAAAGTTTCTTCGCGTTGGAATAGCAACACCAAATAATATGATATATGGAGAATGTGGAAGATACCCACTTTACATTAATTCACAAATAAAGTGTTTAAAATATTGGTTTAATATCATCCGTATGCCAGAACATCGGCTTCCGAAAAAAGCTTATAACATGCTCTTTCATTTAGATAGTATCGGTAAGGTTACATGGGTATCGCATATTAGGACACTATTATTCTCACATGGATATGGGTATATATGGCTTAACCAATCTGTTGGTGATCAACATTTATTTCTAAATGATTTTCGTAAAATAGCAATAAATATGTTCTATCAAGGGTGGCAATGCAACTTGGAAAATAGTTCACGTTATGATTTGTACAGAACATTTAAGACTCTATTAGAGCCAGAAAAATATCTATCAGTTTTAACAAATAGTCACCTAAGAAATGGATATATTAAATACAGACTTGGCTTGTCAAAACTTATGATTAACTATGGACGGAATATATCACTTGAAAGAATACAAAGAATTTGTCCATTCTGTAACTCTGCAATAGAAGACGAAATACATTTTACCTTTGAATGTCCTTATTATGCAGAATTACGTACTAAATATATACCAGAATGTTTCTTATCTAAGACAAGTAGAATAGCTTTTGTTTCTATTTTGTCATCGAATGATGCCGATGTAATGTTTAAACTGTCTTTATTTGTAAAACATGGGATGGAACTACGAAATAACATGTTGAGTGGAAATTCATAATTTTTAATTACCTCACCCTATAAAGTCCTCATGATTATCACCGATTGTTAAATGAATGTTATATTTATATAATTTTTGTTGTATCTCCCAATCTGTAAATTCTCACCCACTGTATTTATCTGAACTTGTATATGGGCCGATGGCCTTTGATACAATAAACATCTTTGACTTTGACTTTGACCCGGAATCCACAAGCTAACAGAAGGGAATGAAATATGATTGTGAGATTATCTGCATGTGTTGTTTTACGGGGCAGTCAGCAATAACACCATGGCAACGAAGGGGATTAAAAAGATACAGCTATGAAGAAAACCAAACGAACCTGGTATTGGATGCTGAGGTTACTATGACAACGAAAGAAGATAAAAAGATACAGCTATATATAGTCACACAACCAAACGAACCTGATGGATGTTGTGGTTACTATGACAACGAAAGTAGATATTTAAAAGATACAGCCATATAATGTGACACAAACCAAATGAACCTGGTGTATGTTGTAGTTACTATGGCTACAAAGGCATATACAAATACATAGCAACGAAGACAGACGAACCTGGTATCCGCTACTGAGGTTGAGACTGGTGAACATTGGGACGAAGACAAGGGCACTGACGATGTAGACGGGGATGTAGCCGATGGCGTAGAGCCAGTAGATGCCGCCGTTGTTGTAGATCTCGGACGGTATGCCGAGGATGAAGACAGCAGACATGAAGCTGACGCAGATGGAGAAGGTGACGGGGATGAGGGTCATCTTCCGGTCTCCCGTCAGATGGGCGTCCATCGTTATGGCCTTCCGCCGAGCCTGGCATGCATAGAAGACACCGATGGCGGAGGACACTGCGAGCATCAGGATGAACAGGAGATAGTCCGCCCAATGGAAGGTTCGGCTCGACGCCGCCATTGTCGCGGAGGAAAGCAAAAGGAAGTGCTGGAAGAAACAATGATAACATCAATATGGCGAAGAGAAATGTGAACTTCCGGTTTGATATCGCGTTAGACTGTACACTGGGAAAGTGTCTTGGCGACATCACTTGAGTTTGGTTGTTGTTGCTCTCAGAAATATTCCAGCTATATGACGGCGGTCTGTAAATGATCGAGTCTGAACCAGACAATCCAGAGATTGACATCATGAGCATCGATCCACGCATTTGGGATACGACGACATGCATCAACCAAGTCAGCGAGTCTGATCAACCGATCCATTAGACGCCTCTTACGACAAGCATAGTCATTTTTTCCAGCTATATGACGGCGGTCTGTAAATGATCGAGTCTGAACCAGACAGTCCAGAGATTGACATCATAAGCATGGGTCCACGGTCTGACCACCCAATCCTGTTAGTCGCCTCTTACGACAAGCATAGTCGCCTTTTAGGGCAAGAATGGGTTGCTGTTAGAGTAAGACATTGGGACTACAATCACAACTGCAAGCACTACAGGAGAAACTAGGTCTAGGCAAATCAAATTACGTGTACGTCTGTTTTACAACGGCAATAACCGATCCTGGCCTTCTTGATTGGCTAGGGAGATGTCTGAAGTGCATCTGATCTTTTACTGTGTACTATGTTACCAAGCTTCTGTTCAAACACGAGCAAACTGATTGATTGCTGTAGCCATTGTATCTTTATCAGGTCAGGGACATTCGAAACCCTCCATTCATAACAAAAGAAAGGAGCTCGCAACCTACTCTATCTTATCAATATAGCAGACCTAGTTACAAGACTGCTCTGTCTATCTGTACCCCACATATATCAACAAGGTTGCTCGCAACGTATTCTACCTATTTGATCTGTATCTCACACGTATTCGTACAAGATTGCTCGCAACGTTCTCTATCTTTATCCCACATCTTGTTAATAGACTGCTCGACCCGTGAAGATCCGGGTTAGAATAAGTCTTCAGCAACCCATGCTTCCCGTAAAAAATGACTGCTTGTCGTAAGAGGCGTCTAATGGATCGGGTGGTCAGACTTGCTGACTTGGTTGATGCATGTCGTCGTATCCCAAATGCGTGGATCGATGCTTACTGGATTGTCGGCCCAGACTCGATTATTTACAGACCGCCGTCACATAGCTGGAATACAACAAACAAACAAAACAAACAATAATAGACTGCTCGCAACGTACTCTACCTATATCATAATATGTATCCCACATCAAGTTACAAGACTTCTCGCAACGTACTCCAGATTCTGGTCTGCATTGCAAGACCATAACGTATTAAATACGCCATTTTACATAGTCTAGAGATACAGAACAGATACGTCAAGTACAAAACAATCTGTGAAAACGTAACAACTTACATTACGACAGGAATCCAATCACCACGTCTACCATGACGTCAGCAGAGCCGTTGACCTCAAGCACGCCTCTACATCGTGCTGTGACATAAAGAGAAGGGGTGATTCCCTCAGACGCCGTCTAAAGGCTCAGCTCGCTCCACCAAACACCGCAGTCCGATTATGTATTCCAAGGAATAATAATCGCCTCTTTACTCGTTGCCACGGCAGATTAATCCATATCGAACCCTGCATAGAAAACACGATGATTAAGGAGACTAGAATCAAGCCTCGGCTGTGAAAGGCTGGATGGTCTGCGTCCCGTCATTGCCATCTGTCTGTGTGTCCGCGTTCATCTGTCATCCTGTCACTCACACGACACCAGGACTGCTATATATGCACACTGCTAAATGAGTGCGTTGTTTGCAGCACAAGCTTCTACTTCAGTTCTAGCAACTAAACAATCCCAAGGACCACCTTCAGTACACAGTGCGGGGTGGGGTGAAATTTGGTTCATGATTATAGAACAGATATAGTGACATGCCTGCATATATGTGTGTGTGTGTGTGTGTGTGTGTGTGTGTGTGTGTGCTTGGTGCGTGCGTGCGTGCGTGCGTGCGTGCGTGCGTGCGCGCTTCTACTTGTTCTAAAAAAAGGCGGTTTTATAGAGCTCGCCCACTGAGATACCATGCCGCAGTATAACATGGACACCCCACTCAGACACAGTATACTGACTCCGAGCCGACCAGTCCTTGTTTCATCCCTTAATGTGGAGCGCAGGCAGGGTAACAACACGTACCTTCTGTTAGCTCTTTTGGTATGGCGCTGCCAGTGATCGAACCGCCGACCTTCCGCTCTCCGGAAAAGTGTAGACCACTAGACCACGGAGGCGGTCTACATTCAGTTCGATGTGAGCAAATGTCATACAGTATGTACTGTAGTAGGCCCCGCAAGTAGCTGAGAAGGTGTGGTGAAATAGTACCGTTAAGGAAGGAAAGTTGAAGAGTGAGTGAGTGAGTTGGGTTTAACGCCGTTTTTAACAATATTCCAGTTATATCAAGGCGTGTCAGCTTAATGTGGGAGGAAAGCCAGAAGTGATGCAGGTGTCAGACGTTTACCACTTCGGTGAAACCAACGAGCACGGGTATGGTGCTGACAAACCTAGAAACATAATCGGGGCGAACCGGGATTTGAACCCACAATCATAGGTTTCTAGCGTGCCCAAGGGACGCAACTCTGCACAGCGAATCGCGGCGCCTTAGACGAGTGGGCCACCCGTGCCCCCTAAAGCTGAAGGACGGAAGGGTATTGGAAAAGTGGTGGATGCTAGAGCGGAAACTGGGATGAAAATGGGATTATTTTATAAAATATATGCTCGAGGGTCAGAAAGTGTGGGAGAGTGATATTCCAACCAAACCGCGGCGGCCTATAAATGAACGAGTCTTGGCCACACAAACCTGGGGGTGATAGCGTGAGCAATCATCTAAATCACCGAGCACGAAGACCAGATGAAATTATTCTCTTGAACCGTACGTCTTGTGGCAAAAGGGGATCATCTATAAGACGCGTACGTGCAGGGTGTGTGAATGAAATGTGGAAAGATGGTTGTGACTGTCATTTGGATTGTGGAGACTATCGATACCACTCAAACTTATATGGGGATATTGACAGTTCATACATTATTTTATTACCTACGAAGGCAAACATATCTGGGTTCATAAATAGAGAATACTACACTCATTCACGTTAGATACCATTTTTACGACACGAGTGGACTTTCTAAGGTATCTGACCGAGCGAAACTTATGGTAATTCAAGCGCAATGTTGTAAGTACGAAGGACACCTATAAGAAAATTTGAAAAGTCACATTAGCGACGCGCTTTGAATATCGGACTAACAGTCGGCCACTCGATCGCACTGCCGGTGTCCCGTCTGTGCAATCAAAATGGTTTGGTTTCCTTGATCTATCAGCTGAATTTATATCATGTTCGTACCATTTTGGAAGAGGGAAATCGAATTGTTCGCCAAAGACATTCATGTTTACTGTACCACCCTATACTGAAGACGTGAAAATCAACAAACTCAAGTCTGCTTGCATGTCAGTGACAGCTTCGAACGATCGAAGGGCAAGGTCACCACCGGAATAAGAAAAGACAACCGTGATCTTCTCACAGCGTTTTACGCTGGAGATAGGGAGTGTTATTGTTCACATTTGGAATGTTTGGGGCCACAAAATCAGAAGTCAGGCACACTTCCATGGAGTTTTCGAATTATTTGTATCAGAACTGTTCACTTTTAGTGATCTGGTCGTGCACTCGTGTACGTTCATTCATTAACAACACCTCCCGAAACAGCGCCACAAAATACACTTCGAGGGGGACACTGATGGCACAACCGGATCATCCCAAGTAAGTCTGGATATCTGTCCAGATAGTTTAAACAGACTTCATTTCACCACGCTTATCCTTTTACGTTAAATCAAATTGAAAGTTGCGACAACGGTCGGGTGCGTCACGCTCATGGTGACCCTCGCTCTATTGATCGGTAGTCGTACATTGTAAATAGATATAGCTCGATTATATAATGTCTGTAGAAGCTCTAGATCTATGCATAACTTATATATAATGCAAAACAAATCTGATGCGTGTGACTATTTTGTTTGGTTCAATAAAGTGTTTGTAAATACCTCTCGTTCTCATTAATTTCTTCAGTTCTTCCTTGTAGTTGCAAAATGAATGACGTCTCGCGATTTTTTATGAATGAAAAAAGTAATCCCGGTGTGACAGAGGTCACGGTTATCCAATCAAAACGAATAAAACAAGGTCAACCTTGTACGACACACGTGTGACGTACGGATTTAGTATCTTACCACCTGTATCTTCACCACGTGGGTAATAAAAAACCATACGTGCCCTAGGGTCATATCACGTCACAAGACAACAGTGTATTGTTTACGTCATCCGGACGGCATTGTTGACGTCAATCGAATCTTATTGTGACGTGGGGTACTTCACGCCTCTATATGCTTTTCCGACCATTCACACGCCAAAATCGAGTTTGAAAACACTAAAATGTTGGCCAAAATATTGAGTGAGTGAGGTGTGTTTAACGCCGCACAGCGAATTGCGGCGCCTTAGACAACTGGGTTACCCGTGCCCCCGGCCAAAATATTTGTGAGACTAGAGACTGATTCTATTTTTCGACAACAGTTTGTCAAACTAAACAAACCAGTTAGCAAACTCTTCACAATGTTTACACCCGGGACTGCATAGGTCCCAATCACCCCATGCTTGTAAGACCGCGCTATGACGAGGATAGAGTGGTTACGGAGGATATATATAGTCACGACCAGTCTAGTGAAACTTGTGAAAATCTAGAAGGACTAGTTTTTTTCTGCCAAAATCTAGTTATCATACACAACCACTAGTCCGAAATGGTGTTGTCGGGGCCCTCTGTTGGCAGATAGTATCCATGCGCGCACTGTTTGAGCCACTGAGAATTTACTCACATACCATTCATGTTGGGTATTGACAGTTTGACAGGTATTCAAAAGATTTTTTCTCTCGTATCTAGTCTATTGGATAGAAGACTTTTAAAAAATATATTTACGTCTATGCTGTTTCAGGTAACCTCTTGTCAACATCTGTCCGTGTGCTGCATCACGTGAGTCGCATGTCGCATTGCCCCGTAACACGGATACATGTCTTAAGTTACAATAAGCGAGATGTTGCATAGCTACGAAAGCCTATTTGAGTAAAAACCGTAGCTAAAAATGTTTTTTAACTCGTAATAAAGAGACTTAAGTTGTTACGAGAATAAAGTTGTAATAACGAGTTCTTTAAGGTCGTTATTTCATGAATAAAGTCGTTATTGAGAGAATAAATGTTAAAGTGGTACTATTAAAACATCGTTTATCAGTTATAGTGGTTATATTACTTTAATATGAAACCCTTGTACATCAGGACAGTATCACTCGAGGCAAGGACAGTTGGCTATGAATGCGTTATATATAACAGTAGCAGAGACCCAAATAGGCTTCGTACACATCTATTCATTGCTCACTGCTGAAGAGCTCTTGTAAACTTCATGTCTGCATTCAAACTGTAAGAATAGACACGTAAACTACGGTTATAACGAACACGCTTATAACGAACTGACGGATATAACGAACTTACTTTTTTGTCCCTAAAATTTTCTGTAGTTATGCTGTATATTTGCCTATAACGAACTACGGTTATAACAAACTAAAATTAGTGGTCCCTTTGAGTTCGTTATAACCGTAGTTTACTGTACATGTAAAGACATACGTGTACGTAGGCTGAAAGGGCTACATACATTATATGTGTTATTATAGTTGGGATATCTAATTTATTCATGCGTATTTAAACAAAGAAAATCAAAATTAATAGGTTTATGATTTATCACTAACGACACATTCCAGCTGTGTGACGGCGGACTTTAATTAATCGAGTCAAAGACAGAATCCAGTGACATATTGAGCAAGGATCCACGTTGTCGGGGTACGATGACAGACAGGCAGTAAAGCCAGTCACCGAGCCTGACCGCCCTATCCTTTGAGTCGCCTCTTACGTGAGTGAGTGTGTTGGAGTTAAGGCTGCTTTTAACAGTATTCCAGTTATATCACGGCGTGTCAGCTTAATGTGGGATGAATGCCCAAGTGATGCAGGTCTCCGACGTTTACCACTTCGGTGAAACCCACGAGCACGGGTATGGTGCTGACAGACCTAGAAACATAATCGGGGCGAACCGGGATTCGAACCACAATCATAGGTTTCTGGCGTGCCCAAGGGACGCAAATCTGCACAGCGAATCGCGGTGCGTAAGACGACTGGGCCACCCATGCCCCCTGCCTCTAACGACCAGCATAGGTTGCTGGGGAACTATTCTCACCCCGGTACCCCGTTGGGTTCACACGAGCTTGAACAAGACGAACTCCGTGGTTGGTTTATACGTCATCGGTGAGTGAGTGAGTGAGTTGGGTATAAAGGGCTTTTGGCAATATTCCAGCGGGGACTCCAAAAATGGGATAAACACATTGTACCCATGTGGGAACTGGAATCCGGGTTTTCGAGGTGACGAGAGGGCGCCTTAACCACTAAGCTACCCATCTGTGAAGATCCGGGTAAGAATAAGTCCCCAGCAACCCATGCTCGTCGTAAAATGCGGTTAATGGGATCGGGTGGGCAGGCTCGCTGATTTGATTGATGCATGTCATTGTATCCCAATTGCGTTGATCGATGCTCATGATGTCAATCACTGGAATATCTGATCCCGGCTCGATTCCTTGCAGACCGCTGCCATATATAGCTGGAATAATCCTGATTACAGTTTTAAACAACACACAGGCAACAATTATTCTCCCTCTAAGCCATTCTTGTGTTAAAAACAGAGTATTTCTACATTTCATGTAATGCAATATGTGGTGGGTTAGGAAATAGCAACCTTCACAGTAAAATGTCATGATGTGTGGTAATGGTCAGTGCACAGCATGTGGATCTCCTCGCCATATGTTACCAATTCCCGCATCACGTGACTGACATGGCGTATGCACACTAATGATTTTTCTCGGGTAACACTACCCAGTCATATTACTGGCGTGTTGATATTAATGTTATTTTTTTTGTCAATATTGCAATCTCATACAAATGCAGTCATCAAGGCAATTGAAATCTGTGTCATACACAAAGAGCATTTACGGTTATTGCACACGCTGTTAAATACATCATAGTATTTAATATATTGTAATATACGTGCACTGTCACGCTGGAAAATACATGAAAAAATATGTAATATATTGTAATATACGAGGGATGGTCAAAAAGTTCTAAGCCTGACTAACTTTCAACTGTGGGCCATAACAAAATGAACTGGTCAATGTAGTACATTGTTTATGTAGTTCATTTTATCATCCAAAACTGGCTCCCACAGGAGATATCGCTTGGATGAGATCAAGCGATATCTACACTATAGATATCGCTGCAATGAAATTACATCACAATGCTTTGCAGACCATTGTGACGTCACTGGTTACCATGACGTCACAATCAAATGACATCACTAATGGCTCTGCTACTGAAGCTGTTAGCAGTACCTTTTTACACTGAAGACACTGCTAATTACTGTCAACAAATTGAAGAAGCTGGAAGAATGATGTTGGATGATAAATAAAATCTCACCCTTGTGTCTTTTGATATCAAATATATCAACACTCGTTGATAAAAGTGGCAAAAATCCTCGGCAAGCCTCGGAATTTTTCCACATTTATCAACTCGTGTTGATATATTTGATATCAAAAGACACTCAGGTGAGATTCTCTATGTAAGTGTATTTGGTCTGTTGAGGTCGTTTGTATATTAGTGACAGCCAGTTGAACGTGATAGGGTCTAAATGGACACACGGAGCTCGAGATAAGCTGCGTGTTGGCGTAAAATACGCTTTTAAATAAACTGAAATACGTGGACAAATCAAATCCTAGCGTATCAAATACTATAAATACGCTATTGAAATCAAATTAATGCGAATACTACAACTGTTAGATACAATTATTGTGTATACTACAACTGTTATATAACATGATTGTGTATCAACCGATCGCCAAATTCACTTATTGACAGTTAAATTCGGAAAAGCTTGTGTGACAACCATACTGATAGATGCCAATTTAAAATCACATCGCCTAGTAAATGTACATGTTGTATCTTAAAATTCGCTGATTGGTGATACAAAAATAACAGTTTTTTCACAATGCTAGGTTTTGCAAACAAAACCAGCTTCCCGGAGAGAGAGCCGCAAGCAGACGGAATTACTCCACACACTTCTTAATGATTTACAGGGATTGTTACGAAACAGGTTTTTGAGTTAAAATACCCAAATGTCAAGAAACGGGTGGGTAAAAATTTTTGAATACCCTCTTAAAGTTGTGGATACCAAATCCAAATCAAACCACTTGGTGACATACACAAATAACCAAAACCTTATCTATAGCTCTGGACACAGAAATGGAGAAGAACGAGTACCGAGCAGTCATCAAGGTTTTGACTTCAGAGAAATGTACTCCCCAAGAAATTCATGACCGCACGTTACAAGTGTATGGGGAAAAGTGCCCCAGCTATTCCACTGTTAAACGTTGGGCAGCTGTGAGAACAAGCTAAGAAGATGACCCTAGGTCTGAACGCCCCTCAACTTCCATCAATGAAGATTTAGTCAAGGAAATAGGAAAACTGACAGATAGACATTTTACCCTTGCTGAACTTGAGGAAGCCACAGGTCTAAGCCATGGATCCATTGAAACTATATTCATGAACATTTACAGATGAATAATTTATCTTGCTCGTTGGGTGCCAAAGTTTCTAAATTCTGAACTTAAGGGAAAAAATACTGACATTGCCAAAGAAAATTTAGAGCTAACTGAGGAGGATTTCGTCAAATTAAAAAAGATATTAGTAACGGAAGATGAAACATGGGTCTGCGACTATGATCCCGAGTCAAAACATCAATCCATGGTATGGCACCATTCCACTTCTCCGGCACCAAAGAAATCAAAGTCTTCAAGACCAGTGAAGAAAGTTATGACCACTGTATTCTGGGAAGGGTGTCATCCTTGTTGATTTCTTAGGAAGTCACAAGACGATTAACGGTGCCTACTATGCTGATTTACTTCATTGCCTGAGAGATTATATCAAAGAAAAGCGGCGAGGAATGCTGACTGCTGGAGTTCTACTACTTCATGACAATGCCTCTTCTCACACCTCTCGATCGCGACTTGCAAAGGCTGCTGTGCGACAATTGGGTTCGAAGAGCTTCCTCACCCTCCACACTCGCCAGACCTGGCTCCAAGTGATATACACCTGTTTCCTTAACTGAAAGAACACCTTCGTGGATTGCGCTTTGATGACAACAATGACCTCAAAACTGCCGTGAATGAGTTTTTCAGGGTGACTTCAGAATACTTCTTCCTGACTGGAATTGAAAAGCTTCACTATCAATACGAGAATTATTTTGAAAAGCAGGGAGATAATATTGAAAAATAAAATTTAAAACACTTTCGCAATTGTTGGTTTTGTTTGTTTCACTCAGACGTTTTTTTACCAGCCCTCGTACGTGCATAATCACACTGGAAAATACATGAAAATATGAAATGATATAAAATATATATATATACGTGCATAGTCACTGAAAAATACATGAAAATATGTATCATTGTAATGTATGTGCATAGTCACTGTGGTTTAGTTTAAGATCCGCCTAAGTATGTGCAAATCTGGCTGCCAAATGTATGTTTCAAGTCTTTTTCATATCGGGGCATCCATATTATCTGGATAAAGTCTCCCTGGTCATGTGGACTTGTGATAACAAGTTCATGCCCTAGCATTAAAAAATGTGAGAAATATTGTTTATTCGTGTGGTGTACGCACTCTGGAGATTCAGTGGCATACCGTCGGCTTTTTGAGGGGGGGGGTAACCATGATGGTTATGTTAGAGTCATGACTTTTCAACATTTTTTTTACAGGTGGTTAATAGACCGTGTAATTCCGATCATACAAACGTGATCGGATTGAATGTACACTGTATGTTTATGCTGTGCAGTGTGACCTTCGCCTGGGAGTTTGATCATGTAGTTCGTCATTCAGTCAACACGTATTTTTCATTTTACCACACATTCTACATACGTCGTAGCTTTTGTCTTTAAAGCTATTAGATGGTTGGGTAGCTTAGTTTTGTTCGTTTGTTGTTTAACGCTGCACTCAGCATTATTCCAGTTATATGACGGCGGTCTGTAAATAATCGAGTCAGGACCAGACAATCCAGTGATTGATATTATGAGCATCATAATCGCCAAGTAAAGGTTGCTGAAGACCTATTCTTTCCCGGATCTTCAAGGGAAGGGAATAATTTAAATGTTGCGAATATGATTGGATATAATGCCAAACACATTGGTGACACTCCCCCACATGTTCACATGTTCACTTAATGTTTTGTTGAAAGTTTTAATACAATGAGATGACAGTTGTGGTACAAACCGTAACGAAGTATTGATTGCACTTGTGTATCAGATATTTTAGAATATGTCCTTGTTGATGGAAGATACACAAGAACATAATTACTCTTAAATATAAACCGTTACAAGGTGTCGAGGGGATCCCAACACCTAAAAGGGCCATAGTCATCGGATGAAAGGAGGCCACTTCGTCTCAATACAATATGGTTGTCTAGATTAACTGCGATAGCCCAATTCCAGCAAGTTAATGTGGGTCTGTAGTCCAATAATTGTATTAGAAACTTAGATGACATCATCAGCATTTTGTAACAGGATGATTTCTTGAAGGGGCCGAATGCCATGCTTACTTTCGCAAACAATTTCATAACACAATTATTTAAAACAAAATAATATTGGACTATGTATACAGGGTTATGGCTGAAACGGCACCTCAGCAAAACGGGCGAAAACATCACCGATAGGCGAAAACGTCACCTCGCCTCAAGCGAAAACGGCTACTATTGCCTGGCGAAAACGGCACCATATTTTTTTTTACCTTGGTCAAATAAGTGATATTAAACTTACATGGTAACTTGCAAACACAAATAATTGTGAGATGTTAAAACAAGTTTTCTTTAGAAATTGGCCTCCACTCCAACTATGATCCCCTTATCTTATATGCAACGTACTGTGAAAACATAACATGCTTTGAAGAAAACTAATAGAAATTAAACTCACATCGTCTCTTGTAGCGACCAGAACTGGGATGCGACTGTACGTAGCGACCAGAAGTGGGATAAACAGTCCACACCTCACGAAGGTTATGATATGATAGACAATCAAATAATACATTTGGGAGTGATATCATGGTTAGAAAAAAACAACATGCTGTATCATGTGATAACTGTGACCATGTATACAACCTTGTCGTAAGCCAGTTGGACATTTGAAATTGCAGCTTATACAAGATGTCAGGGACAAGACTGGGAGCGTTATCTATTTCCTAAATGAATCTAAAAAATAATATAAAAATCTGACATGAACGTTTTCTCTCTTCCCTGGTTTTCTGAATGCAGGAAAACCTTTAGAAAAATAACAAAGGTTCACATTTTAGTTTTGTTTGGTTGCATTCTGTTTGGTTGTGTTATTTTTAACAAATTAATAGCAATAAAATGAAGAAACTATATGAACGATAAAGTATCACGAGAGTTGCAATGCGAAACTGTATGACAAGGAAACTTTTAGGAAATCTGCAAAAACCTATTAATTTCCATTTGTTTCATCAGAGACCATATAATATCTATTATATGGTCTCTGGTTTCATTGCATTCCGATTAAACTAAAAAAAAGAAAAATGCTAATGCGTTTAACCACTACTAAATGCTGACACGCCTTATCATGGATGAATTTAACATTTGAAATGAGCCTACGCTGATTATTAAGTAAATAAATAGTGTCGTTAGTATTTTATAGGAATATTGTTTCTCGCTGTAGGGCGCTCTACCAACAGGAGCAGTGCGTCACCCAGATGATTAAGAGTGACCTCCCTTAAATATTATTATCAGAACGAAAACAGTGACTTTTCACTGGAAGATATGGAAAATCAGTATTTTTGTCGACCTATGGTGTGAATTGTTATCCACAGTGACTGCACAGTCCGTACAAAACAGAATCGGGTTCGCTAATGTGTTGTCGACATTCAACACGCGAGGTCGGCCCGATCGGGAATGGCATGTTTTCCACCAGCATGACAACTACCGGTACGTGATCATGGTGATATAATAATTATAACACACACACACACACACACACCAGTCCATACAGTCTCTGGTCGCGTTGGGGTACAGAAATATCAACGTCACATCATCAACAGGTCAAACACAGGGAATATTAACCGTATCACACACTAATGACAAAATATACTTACGCAGGTTATGGTACATCCCGGTCATCAGGTGCGGAGATAGAGAAGGTGAACCTACAAGTTCATGAGATTATTCCGCAGTGTTATTAAAAAAGGAAAAACCTTTTCATTTGATCAAATATATATGTGTGATAACAATATTATGATGTGTATGTGTCTGGTTAGAAATTTGTCATGATTCTATCACAATATGTCCTCTAACATATGATAAATTAGGGAACTATTTTTGCCATGTGTTGAGTGGATATCACATGTACCAGCTGTGGCGTCTACTACTATCCCTTCTGATACGCGTTTACATCCCATCAGCAATTAAATAAATTTCATGCTCAATCGATTATATTGTAACAACAATGCAAATTAATTGCCAACATTGAAATAATTTGCAAAAAACTTCTCCAATTTCAAACAAATCCAACTTTTATCATGCTCAATAGTTTTGTATATGTGAGTGAGTGAGTGAGTTGGGTTTAACGTCGCATTTAACACTATTCCAGTTATACCACGGCTGTGAATGAGAAAAAACAAATGCATGTTTAGTTTGACAATCTAAAAAAATAATTTTGGGTCAATATTAAGAATGCTTTGTTACTCATACAATATATATTTTTGCACTGCCACAAACAATATTGTGAAATTGTTAATGCATATTTCCATAAATTTAATGAGTCACCCATTAAAAAAATACCCACAGATGAAAATTAATTCCTCCCCAACCACCCAACCCTGAAAAAAAGGGAAAAAAAAGAAATATAAAAAATGTATCAAAATGTTTCAAACAAGCGAAAGAGTTATATATCTTTTGAAGCAAGTTGGAAGGTAGATGGTAAATGACAGGCATGAGTGCAGTAATCTTTTTCTTACACGCCCCCAAATCACAGCTGTTCAGCAACAAATTGATGGATATTTTGTCTTCCATCATGATCGCAGTGACTACTCACGCCTTGTTTGATCCTCAACAATTGTTTCTGACATATCTGTGGATTACCAAGGCGATGATGATAATGCAACTAGATAAGTTAAAAAAAATATTTATTAACACTCTAAAACCATAAAGTTTTGACACAGACGTAGGTAAATTCGACTGAAAGACGAGTAATAGACTAACATTTAGTCTCTGAAATCTTATATTACACAATATCCTTCTTGCCTCTAAAATAATAAATCTCCCTATGGCTAGACTTGCTTTTGTATGCGTTTCTAGATTATTATTTTTTTCATAAAATAAATATGTTCCACAGTCATGGTGCAGGACTAGACAAGAAACTTTTCAATGAATTACAGTCAGGAAAGTAGTCCGTTGTAATTTGACCTAATGTCATCACCATGGAGTAGCCAGTCTCAGATCTGGAATTTGATCTCACACACAATGATACCAGATATCTCACCGGGTTTCTCACCCACACGTGTGTAATAAAGTTGTTACTACATAGTATGATGCATAGGAGTTAACTTTGCACTGATCTGGCTTGCTGTGATTGCCTCTCCAATTGTTGAAACATGTTACATATTATTATGCACATCAATTATTATATGCATATGCATCACATTTTTGATGATCTTCAATGTGTATCTGAAAATATTAAATTGATATTTCACTATTAATCATATGCCAGAACTACTTTCATTCAGTCTCTCAATGATAATATTCTTTTCAGATTAAGATCATGAAGATCTGTAGGAAAATAACTAATAACTAGAACATTTAAAATTACTTGTGAAATAACCTTATAATCTCATTTTGTGACATGTAAAAGTCTGTATATTGAAAATCTCTCAACCCGTGAAGATCCGGGTAGGTGAGGTGAGGTGAGGTGAGGTGAGGTGAAATTGGGTTTAACGTCGCGTCCAAGATTATTGCACTTATATAGCGACGTGCATGCACGTGTGTGTGGCTGCTTGTACTAGTCCGAACTGATGCCGATACCATGCCGCAGTTTAACATGAATACCCAACTCAGACACAGTATACTGACTCCGAGCCGACCAGTCCTTGTTTTAACCCCTTAATGCCGAGCGCCAGACAGGGTAACAACAAGTACCATCTTTTAACGTCTTTTGGTATGAAGCGTCCAGGGATCGAACCCCGGACCTTCCGCTCTCCGGGCGGACGCTCTACCACTAGACCACGGAGGCGGTCTGAAGATCTGGGTAGAGAATAGGTTGAATATGCTTGTCGTAAGAGGCGACTAACGGGATTGGGTGGTCAGGCTCGCTGACTTGGTTGATGCATGTCATCGATCCCAAATGCGTAGATCCATGCTCATGTTATCAATCACTGGATTGTCTGGTCCAGACTCGATTATTTACAGACCGCCGTCATATAGCTGGAATATTGCTGGGTGCAGCGTTAAACAACAAACAGGCTGAAACTTTGTCAGATCACAAGGAATTAATAGAAATAATCCATATGTCACCACTGTATATAGACATTCTTTTACAATTGATTGTGAATTCAGTGGCATATCTTACTTCTCTGATTTTGTGTTTAACTTTCTTTCGGGATCAGCAGTGACAGAGTGGGGAATTATGAAGAAATCTCTCGGTTTGACTTTTGGGGATATCATTCACTTATTGATGGGTCAGTTAGAGTTGTGTCCCTTGGGCACACCAGAAACCTTTGATCGCAGGTTCGATCCTGGTTCATCCCGATTATATTTTTAGGTATGTCAGCACCATACCCATGCTTGAGGGTTTCACCAAAGTGGTAAACTACTGAGGCCTGCATCCCTTCGTTTTTTCTCCCACATAAAGCTGACACGCTGTGATATAACTGGAATACTGTTTAAGTGGCATTGAACCCAGCTTGCTCGCTCGCTCACTCACTCACTCACTCACTCACTCACTCACTCACATGCTTGCCGTAAAAGGCGGTATGCTTGTCGTAAGAGGCGACTAACGGGATCGGGTGGTCAGGCTCACTGACTTGGTTGATGCATGTCATCGATCCCAATTGTGTAGATCGATGCTCATGTTATCAATCACTGGATTGTCTGGTCCAGACTCGATTATTTACAGACAGCTGTCATATAGCTGGAATATTGCTGAGTGCAGCGTTAAACAACAAACAAACAAAACAAAACTTACAGATTGGCCTTGAAGTTGTCAGGGGGCGCTTGTTGGATCACGGTGAATACGGTACCTCACTTTGATGTACCAGGTGAGCAAGAGAGCCATGTTATAGTTGTTTACATTATTACATAATTATTACATTTATGTAATTTCAGGTGTTGATGTTAGCCAATCAGAGCCAGAGTGGACACTTCACCTGTTCAGATATAACACAAGAATAAAGTTTAAGAGGTAGGTACATTTTCTGAATGTCTTCCACAGTTGCTGTTTAATTTTATATCTAAAATGTATGATGCCATATTGTATAAAAGTTGATGAATAATTCATATTTGACATTATGTGTTTTATAGGACACTTCTTTAACAGTTTTTGTATCCGTTAAGCAAATATAAAATAACCACAGACTAATAATTCTTGGAAAAGGACAACCAAGAGTAAAATTATGAGGGTGTCAATTAGTAGTGGGATGACACACTGATGCATTGGTGGATCGCTATTTTTTACTTCTCGATACAAGTATTGAACACAATCGCATACAAAGTAAAAAGTATCGATTCTTACCTTAAATGTATTCTTCAATAAATGTTACACCAAACAGTAATTACTAGTGAAAATGAGAAGTGAGGACGTAAATATTTTCATCCATTGTGCCCTACTTGACACTGCAAACTGCAAATCGTTAGTGTGCTGGTATTTGGCCATCCTGTCTATGAAAAAACATGGCTCACACTCCACAGATAATTGCACATGCAAGTACCTAGATATATATCGGATCATGAGCAAGGTATCGTGATACGTATGGGATCGCGCAGTTGGTGTATTATCATGGGCATTAAATATGTACATAAGTTTTGAAATGATGCTATATACAAAAACAAAAAAAAATGTTAGAAAACCTTTAATGGTAGTTATTCATAAAATATACTTTAATGCATAAAATATCAAAATATAATATCATTGCAATGTTCTAAATCACCTACATATTAAACCATAAATACTCTGTCACGTAAACCAAAACATTCAATAATTATCTCTGTTATGTTAATGTGAATCTAAACGCCATGTAAGCTATGACTTAATTTGAGTGTCTAAGTATCAATGTAAACAAACCTTAATCCCAATTATCCAACTAAATAAACATATCCCTAAAATAACATTGTTTCCACCACTTAACTACCTCTGTATTCAATAAGTCTAGACAGCACCCTAATTACCTAGAGCTAATCATCTAAAACAATAGATGTCACCTGTCAACTAGTAAGTGTCAAAGGATACACATCTTAAGGTTCCAAATAGTTCCAAACCTTATAAAAACATTCACATAAATGTGAATCCCTAATATGGTTGGTCAACACAACCTAACCTTGTTGTGATTGGTCAACATGCTCAAACCCATGGTATACCACATATAAGTTAGTATAAATATTGGTCTGGAAGAAGTGTCTAGAGACACACCCACATCTCGACTTGGACACTCGACTAGACGTGTCCTCCCAAGCTCGTGCCTAAATCACCACAACCATGAGAGATTTATCCACGTCCTTGCCGAGGGAGCTTGTTTCCATCCTGGAGCCCTTGCTGGCCTACCAGGTTGGTGACTACTCCCTCAAGACTTCTTATAAGTCTAAAAAGTCCACCCTGTCCATCTCCTTTGACCTAGCTCAAAGAAAGAGGCCTCTGGGCAAAGCTACGGCAAAACCCAAGCCTCAGGAGAACCCCTATCTGGCCCCTACCCTTCCTGCACCTCGCCCGGTACAGAAGGTCAGGCCTCCAAGGAGGAAGAAGTCCCCATCAGTCTCCGTCATGGAGATTGAGGAGACCCTTCCCTCTACCCCCCTCTACATCCCGTCTCCAGAGGCTTTCCCCCGGTCAACACCCACCGCGACAGCTGAGTGCCAGACATCCACACCGGCTCCGCCTGCACTCAAAGACAGCCAAACCCAGACTTCCCCACCAGAGCCTCCCTCGCTCAAGGACAGCCAAACCCAGACTACCCCACCAGAGCCTCCCTCGCTCAAGGACAGCCAGACCCAGACTACCCCACCAGAGCCTCCCTCGCTCAAGGACAGCCAGACCCAGACTACCCCACCAGAGCCTCCCTCGCTCAAGGACAGCCAGACCCAGACTACCCCACCAGAGCCTCCCTCGCTCAGCAACAGCCAGACCCAGACTGCCCCACCAGAGCCTCCCTCGCTCAAGGACAGCCAGACCCAGACTACCCCACCAGAGCCTCCCTCGCTCAAGGACAGCCAGACCCAGACTACCCCACCAGAGCCTCCCTCGCTCAAGGACAGCCAGACCCAGACTACCCCACCAGAGCCTCCCTCGCTCAAGGACAGCCAGACCGAGACTACCCCACCAGAGCCTCCCTCGCTTTGCAACAGCCAGACCCAGACTACCCCACCAGAGCCTCCCTTGCTCAGCGACAGCCAGACCCAGACCTCCCCGGTCGAGGTCCCCCCCACGGGACAGGGACCTTCGGGCTACCTTGCTAGAGCGAGCGGAGGGCCTCATCAAGCACTACAAAGCTCACCCTGAACGCCAAGCGGAACACTTTGAGAACAGCCCGGTACAGCTCTACCCCGACAGCCATCCACGGAAATTTCAGCATAGTGCAGTATCTCGGGAGCGAGAGGTTTGATCACGACATCACCAGTTTTAAGGATTTGTCCCACTTCCTCGTGGACTGTGATGTCAAAACTGACAAACACTTTGTCGCCCACTCCGCCGCCCTCCTCGCCAGGACCCTCTACAAGTCCCCTAACCCTAGGGAACTAGACTTAGCAAAGAAACTCCTGGCAGGATACCGCCGCTAGCCAACCTCCAACCTCCACAATGCTTGCCAGCCGACGCCGCCTTCAACCGCTTGACCCCCCCCCCCCCCCCCTCCAACCCAAGCCAAATCTTTCCTTATCATTACATACTTTTTTATCCCCCACTCCCACCCAGCCAAACCCCGACCCTTTTGCATTTTTTAGAGTAGGTCTGTAAACCTTTACATTTTTGGGGGTTGCACTTCTTTATTTATTCTTTATGCTTTTTTCCCCAATAGTATAAGTGCAACCCCCTGTGAGACATACGATATAGTGTATTTATTACACGCGGAAAGTGCACGTTAAATCTCCAAGTTAGTTAGTTGGTTAGTGTCTAGCGACTTGGGTCCCAATGATCTACAGTACAGTGCTCGTACAACAACTAGCTATAATAACTTTGTACATAGCACTCTGGTGGAACATGCTATAATGTAAACACATTAGATATATTGACTTACTGCTTCAAAAACGGTGCCTGGTGTGAGGTAGTGTGGTCAAGAGAATCACTTCCGTGTTGGGTGGCATCTGACCTACGGGACCCTCCATTAGGGGACATCCTACCTGCTTACGTGTGTACAGCTGATTGCTGTTTCCGGCTTTGTTTATGAGAAAATACACACGGTAAATTGAATCCCTGTATGTAAGACAATGCCTAGCAGAACAAAAAATACAATTTAAACAGTAAATCAACATGTCTGGTGATTTTTTATCTCAAATTTCAAATTTGTACTGTCAAAGTTTCTCATCACCCGTTCATTTACCGGAATTCACTGAAAGGGTATGGTGAAATTTTTTCTGCGCATAATATTCAATTATATTTTTTCAAAAAACTGAATCCGCTAGAGGGGGGTGCACATTATACTTGGGTCCCTGTGACAATCAAGCATTTGTGGAATATTGATAAAATCATGTAAAGGATCCCTACATGGGGGAACAGCCCCGTTTGGCTTGATGGACAGTAGGGTAGTGTCGTTATTAAAACATTAGCTTGTCACTCTGAAGTACTGGGTTCGATTCCCCACATGGGTTCAGTACATGAAGCCTATTTCTGGTTTCCCCCGCCGAGATATTGCTGGAATGTTGTAACAGAGTTGTAGTCACAGTCTCCATCTTCATGTTTTGCCTCCTTTAATACTCCGTCGTGTGCCCTGTGATATTGTGTCTTGTCAGTGTAACTCAAGATAAGAAATAAAGTTCCTTGGTTGCCTTATTAATGTTTTCTTGTTTATTTTCAAGATGTCTTAATTTTCGAATAAGGCCAAACCTATTTATTCGTTTAAATTACAGACCTCTGTCACTTTTCGAGGCTTATTTCAAAACAGTTATAATCTGAAATAAAATTTAGTGATAAAATTAACAGTTACAATGACAATTTAACAATGTATGTTCTCCAACTTACTCCAGCCAAACTGGGTGGGTGGGTGTATTATCCTGTTATACATTAGCATGATTAGTCATTGATTGTTTATTATAAAAAGTGATAATTATTTATTTTTCCTTCCTGTCTGATATATTTAGGATGAAAATCCTTTAAATGAATTTTTAATTCCGTATTGTCAAAAAATGTGTTTATTTCTTTGCAGACAATCAAAAAGGAAGAAATGCACCTCTGTAATTGCTCAAAGTGTTACCATGGTTACAACGGAATGAACAATTACACGGAAACTGAGAGGTAACACGTAATGTATTTAATTTGCTTCAACCCAAGCTGCATCGCCAAGGTTCAGTGGATGCTATGACATCACTGAAGTACCTGTCTGTGTGAGGCTGGGAGCACCATCATGAACAGCGCTGAGGCAGCAATCACCTTCCTCCTCAACGCCCAGTCGGGGGACATGGAGGGTGTCTGTCGGTACCTGGATGCTGGCGGGGATCCCAACTTCACTGCACCACCGGTAGGAGGGGGATACTTTTTATATACTTCAGTGTGAAAGACACTTGATATTTCACTGTTGTGAACACAACACTTTGACAGAACTATTGTCAAACAAGGGCTATCTCAACGGGAATTGTCTCCCTTTATCATAAGTGTCTGGCCCGTACACAAACTGTTGACTTCCTTTTTATGTTAGTTCCATGTTCACAAGCCAAAATAATGACAGATGGTCATTTATGGAGTTAACCTTGCTTCTTTTACACTTTTAGCTATACTTTTATACTAGTGAGTGAGTATGGTTTTACGCCGCTTTTAGCAATATTCCAGCAATATCACAGCAGGGGACACCAGTTATGGTCTTCACGCATTTACGCACTGGGTGTTACTGTTCTAAAACAGAAAAAAGTTGGAAGAGTGATGTTTGATGATGAATAGAATCTCACCCTTGTGTCCTCCAATGTCAAATATATCAAGACTCATTCATAAAAGTAAAAATATCCTTAGAGAGTCTCAGGTATTTGTACATTTTATCAACTCATGTCAATAGCTTTGACTTTGGAAGACTTGGGTGAGACATACAGGTGAGAGTTACCGTATTCGACCTAATAAGCGCCCACGGCAAGATTTGCTGATATATTGGCACATTAGCACCCCTTCTGACCCCTATTTGCATATAATACGCACCGCTTCCTTCCCCTATAATACGCACTCGTGTGTTATATGCACCCTTTATTATTGGCAATTAAATTCTGGAAACATATATCTGTCGTACATAAACATTTCAGGCTGTCAGCATAAACCACGAAATTTATCTTTCAACTCTGTTTTTTTTACACCAAAATAATATTCTAATAAGAGCCCCCTATTTCTAATTTTGAGAGGGCCCTGGGCGCTTATTACGTCGAATACGGTACAGGAAAACACATAAGTTCTGGTAAAAAGAAATAGTGTCCATGATGTGAAAGTATGTGTGATTGAGGTGATGTCTGGAGACACTCATTGGGGTATCTATCATCATAGATGGAGCTGTGTGGTGATTGATTCATTATGGTTCACACATGGGGAACAGGGTAGAATTGGTCCTCAGGGACCCATTTCTGGTTGTAACAGGTGAAAAACAGGTGAGGAGGCTCTGATTTGGATGATTGCATGTCATCATGCCCTGATGGTGTGGACCATTGCTCTTGTTCCCAGTCCAGACTTGAGTATTTGCAGGCTACCTTAATGTAACTGAAATGTTTCTAATTGAGGAAATGTAAACTTTTTTTTAAGAGAAACATGACTGCATTGTTGATGGCAGTGAAAGAAGGCCACACCGAGATCGTAAAAGAGTTGCTGAAGCGAGGAGCAGACATCAACTGTAGATCACAGGTGGGTGTGAGGGAGGGGCAGACATCAACTGTAGATCACAGGTGGGTGTGTTGAGGGAGGGGCAGACATCAACTGTAGATCACAGGTGGGTGTTGAGGGAGGGGCAGACATCAACTGTACATCACAGGTGGGTGTGTTGAGGCATATCTCATCACTTATATGTTTTCTTGTCAGCGAGGTGTGTCGTGTGTCCACACCGTGGCGATGGTCGGGGATGAGAAGATGCTAGACCTGCTGCTTGAGTATGGACTGAAGATCGACTCTGTGATGTCCATGTTGCATGTAAGTACTTCCACAAAGGGAGGAATATAGCTGAATTAGTGCTGACTGTGGCACAAAACAAATATATATATGTCCATGAAAACAATCATTGTCCCCAGACTTGGTGAAACAATTTGAAAAGAAATATCTAATAGAAACAAGTTTACCTTCGACATCCTGCCATTGTGAGTTGGTGTCTTTTTTACCCTCCAGCCCCCTCATTGATGTACATTGTGTTTACAGATGAAGTACACTCCCCTGTACCTGGCAGCCCAGCAGAACCACCACAAGGTGATTGAGAAGCTGCTGCTGCACGGAGCGGACCCTCTCTGGGAGATGGAGGTGATGTGGTTATCTCCCCCGTTGTCCTGTATCCTGTAGTTACCTCCCCTGTTGCCCTGTATCCTGTAGTTACTTCCCCTGTTGTCCTGTATCCTGTGGCTACTTCCCTTGTTGTCCTATGTCCTATAATTACCTCCCCTGTTGTCCTGTATCCTGTGGTTATCTCCCCCGTTGTCCTGTATCCTTTAGTTACCCCCCCTGTTGTCCTGTATGCTATAGTTACCTCCCCTGTTTGTGTCATGTACGTACATCCCCTGTTGTCCTGTATCCTGTAGTTCCCCCCCCCCCCCCTTTGTCCTGTATCCTATAGTTACCTCCCCTGTTTGTGTCATGTAGGTACATCCCCTGTTGTCCTGTATCCTGTAGTTACCTCCCCTGTTGTCCTGTATCCTGTAGTTACCTCCTCCGTTGTCCTGTATCCTGTAGTTACCTCCCCTGTTTGTATCCTGTAGGTACATCCCCTGTTGTCCTGTATCCTGTAGTTACCACCCCTATGTCCTGTATCCTGTAGTTACCTCCCCTGTTGTCCTGTATCCTGTAGTTACTTCCCCTGTTGTCCTGTATCCTGTAGTTACCTTCCCTGTTGTCCTGTATCCTGTAGTTACCTCCCCTGTTGTCCTTTATCCTGTAGTTACCTTCCCTGTTGTCCTGTATCCTGTAGTTACTTCCCCTGTTGTCCTGTATCCTGTAGTTACCTCCCTTATTATCCTGTATCCTATAGTTACCTCCCCTGTTTGTATCCTGTAGGTACATCCCCTGTTGTCCTGTATCCTGTAGTTACCACCCCTATGTCCTGTATCCTGTAGTTACCTCCCCTGTTGTCCTGTATCCTGTAGTTACCTCCCCTGTTGTCCTGTATCCTGTTGTTGTCACCCCTGTTGTCCTGTATCCTGTAGTTACCTTCCCTGTTGTCCTGTATCCTGTAGTTACTTCCCCTGTTGTCCTGTATCCTGTAGTTACTTCCCCTGTTGTCCTCTATCCTGTAGTTACCTTCCCTGTTGTCCTGTATCCTGTAGTTACTTCCCCTGTTGTCCCGTATTCTGTAGTTACCTTCCCTGTTGTCCTGTATCCTGTAGTTACTTCCCCTGTTGTCCTGTATCCTGTAGTTACCTCCCCTGTTGTCCTGTATCCTATAGTTACCTCCCCTGTATAATGTGTCATGTAGGTACATCCCCTGTTGTCCTGTATCCTGTAGTTACCACCCCTATGTCCTGTATCCCATAGTTACTTCCCCTGTTGTCCTCTATCCTGTTGTTACCTTCCCTGTTGTCCTGTATCCTGTAGTTACTTCCCCTGTTGTCCTGTATCCTGTAGTTACCTACCCTGTTGTCCTGTATCCTGTAGCTACCTTCCCTGTTGTCCTGTATCCTGTAGCTACCTTCCCTGTTGTCCTGTATCCTGTAGTTACTTCCTCTGTTGTCCTGTATCCTGTAGTTACCTTCCCTGTTGTCCTGTATCCTGAAGTTACTTTCCCTGTTGTCCTGTATCCTGTAGCTACCTCCCCTGTTGTCCTGTATCCTGTAGTTACTTCCCCTGTTGTCCTGTATCCTGTAGCTACCTTCCCTGTTGTCCTGTATCCTGTAGTTACTTCCCCTGTTGTCCTTATTCCTGTAGTTACCTCCCCTGTTGTCCTGTATCCTGTAGTTACCACCACTATGTCCTGTATCCTGTAGTTACCTTCCCTGTTGTCCCGTATCCTGTAGTTACCTCCCCTGTTGTCCTGTATCCTGTAGTTACTTCCCCTGTTGTCCTGTTTCCTGTAGTTACCTTCCCTGTTGTCCTGTATCCTGTAGTTACCTCCCCTGTTGTCCTTTATCCTGTAGTTACCTTCCCTGTTGTCCTGTATCCTGTAGTTACTTCCCCTGTTGTCCTGTATCCTGTAGTTACCTCCCCTATTATCCTGTATCCTATAGTTACCTACCCTGTTTGTGTCATGTAGGTACATCCCTGTTGTCCTGTATCCTGTAGTTACCACCCCTATGTCCTGTATCCTGTAGTTACCTTCCCTTTTGTCCTGTATCCTGTTGTTGTCTCCCCTGTTGTCCCGTATCCTGTAGTTACCTCCCCTGTTGTCCTGTATCCTGTAGTTACCTCCCCTGTTGTCCTGTATCCTGTTGTTGTCTCCCCTGTTGTCCTGTATCCTGTAGTTACCTCCCCTGTTGTCCCGTATCCTGTAGTTACCTCCCCTGTTGTCCTGTATCCTGTTGTTGTCTCCCCTGTTGTCCTGTATCCTATAGTTACCTCCCCTGTATAATGTGTCATGTAGTTACCTCCCCTGTATAATATGTCATGTAGTTACCTCCCCTGTATAATGTGTCATGTAGTTACCTCCCCTGTATAATGTGTTGTGTAGTTACCTCCCCTGTATAATGTGTCATGTAGTGACCTCCCCTGTATAATGTGTAGTGTAGTTACCTCCCCTGTATAATGTGTCGTGTAGTTACCTCCCCTGTATAATGTGTCGTGTAGTTACCTCCCCTGTATAATGTGTCATGTAGTTACCTCCCCTGTTGTCCTGTATCCTATAGTTACCTCCCCTGTTGTCCTGTATCCTATAGTTACCTCCCCTGTTGTCCTGTATCCTATAGTTACCTCCCCTGTTGTCCTGTATCCTATAGTTACCTCCCCTGTTGTCCTGTATCCTATAGTTACCTCCCCTGTATAATGTGTCATGTAGTTACCTCCTATATGCGTGATATCCCTGTGTACACTAGTGTATCATGTATTGCAGGTCCCCATAGACGATGCATCACCATGTCTGGCACAGTGTGTAAGTATGTATTGAGAAAAGTCCTATTTTGATAATAAATATACTGACAAACATGGAAATACATAATCAAATTGTTATATTTGACAAAATGTCCACAAACATCGAGCTAAGTTAGACATGAGATAATCATACACATCAATGTGATGTTGTCAGACAGTCATCATTCTCAGTCATGCAAGTAAGTATTTACTGCTGGGACTGTTTTCTTGTCCTTCGAGTCAAAGTTGAGTATGTGTTTTCATTGTGTGTCAGTATAAAATGCTCTTCTGCACTGTTTAGTCTCTGCCTGGCGACCACTGAAGATGAAGTTGACTGTGGTAATCTTAATATATCAACTATGATAAGCCAGCATCAAGTAGTGTTTATGTTCCAGAGGATGAAGGCATCTGACGTAGCAATGGTGTTGGGCAACGCAGAGGCTCTCAGTGTGTTCATCTTGTGGTGTCATCGTCTAGGCCCCTTCACGCACGACAAGGTGGACAGGGTAATAACAGAGAGGGACAGTAAGATAGTACAAATATACACATTCAGTTGTAGTGTTCAAAAAGTAATGTCTTGAGTCAAGACTTGAACACAGTGATACAAGGTACACTTTTGATGCTGAAGGGAAGGGAGTTTCATAGAGAGGCACCAGCATGAGAGAAGGATCGAGCACCGAAGGACTTTGGTCTGTATTTTGGTACAGACAGGAGATGTTGGTCATTGATCGGAGATTTCTGGTAGATTTGTACTGGAGAAACACTACTTGAAGATAGGCAGGTAGGGACACACACAACACATGTTCAGATGATGAGGGCTGTACTAAGTCCAGATGATGTTGTTGCCTCCTTAAAAGATACATGTTACTCATGGGCAATGACATCATACCGGTTCATTGTCATAAAGATGATGACATCGTACTAGTTCATTGTCATATAGATGATGACATCCTACCAGTGCATTGTCATATAGATGATGACATCCTACCAGTGCATTGTCATAAAGATTATGACACAAGTGCATTGTCATATAGATGATGACATCCTACCAGTGCATTGTCTTATAGATGATGAAATTATACCGGTTCATTGTCATAAAGATTATGACACAAGTGCATTGTCATATAGATGATGACATCCTACCATTGCATTGTCATATAGATGATGACATAATACCAGTGCATTGTCAAAAAGATGATGACACTATACCAGTTCAGTGTCATATAGATGATGACATCCTACCAGTGCAAATCATATAGATGATGACATGGTACCAGTGCAAATCATATAGATGATGATATCATACCAGTGCATTGTCTTATAGATGATGAAATTATGCCGGTTCATTGTCATAAAGATTATGACACAAGTGCATTGTCATATAGATGATGACATACCAGTGCATTGCCATATAGATGATGAAATAATACCAGTGCATTGTCATAAAGATGATGACATGGTACCAGTTCATTGTCATATAGATGTAGACATCATACCAGTGCAAATCATATAGATGATAACATGGTACCAGTGCAAATCATATAGATGATGACATCATACCAGTGCAAATCATATAGATGATGACATCATACCTGTGCCAATCATATTGCTACAAAAGATTCTGGTTGATTGAAAACTTCCTTCTGAAAAAATAATATACAACAAATGAATGTGGCAAAGAAAGAAAATAGTATTGAAAGTGCCCAAATAAATAAATTAAGCTGTCCATCTCCATTCTGACCTTCCAGCTGCCGAACCACACGCCCAGTACGGCCGCCACGCTCCGATGTAGCATCATGGACAAGCTGGAGAACCTGGCCACGATGGCGCAGAAGAAAGAAATGGACAGCTTCACTGAGGTACGGCCTTGCAGCCGGGGAACACCATGGCGGGGAAGTCGTAGTGACTGACTGAAGACCCAGTATTCAAATTGTAGCTGATTTGTTGCTTTGTTTTTTATGTCTTCTTTTTATTCCGGGTTGGAATAGGTCCCCAGCATCCCATGCTTGTTATACAAGGCAACTTTGTGGATCAGCTGGTCAGGATCGCTGGTTTGGTTTGTGTTGTAGTTTTGAATACACAATGACATTTAGAAAGTGGTCAAATGTAACAAATGTTATACTTGGGATAACAATTTCTTTGTAAAGTACAAATTCTAGTACTTTTTTGGGCCGAGTCCCCTCCCTTGTGTTGCATTTTTGTCATCCGGGAATACACTACTGTTAGGAAGAGGATTAATGAGAAATTTATTTCATTCGGTGTCATTGTCAGTAATAAATTAGTTGAAATTGAATTGAATCCAGTTGCCAGATTTACCTCTCAAAGACTTCATCAAGGCTGCAGAGGCTGGCAAAACGGACAGGATGACATCCTTCTCCAGCTGTCAAGATGTCAACGCTACTACGCCAGTAAGTGGGACACCCATGCTGTGTGTGGCATGAACAACAAACAAACAAACAAACAAAAACATCTCCTTACAACCACTGAAATTTTATGTGTAAAAAATTTGTGCTAAAAGCAGCGTAAAACCATACTCACTCACTCACTCTGATCTGGTACTAAATATGGCCACCATTGCAGCCATATTGAAAATATCATTTTGACCAACTTCTCAATTATGCTCACCAAGTTTGTGTTTAACCAAACCGGTTAACTAAGTATTCTCTGAAGGATTGATTCAAACAGTAAAAAAATTGCTATCCTTAAAAAGAGGTCTTTCTGTATCTCTGTTGTATAAAAACTTAAGTTACATGTTTTGCATACTTCAGATCCTTATTCATGATAAAATGTGAATATATGATGTTGCAAACATTCCATAATATGCAGGTGAACAACAGAACCTTGAGACTCTTTTATCTAAGTCACTATGCTGCTGATACATCTATGCCTGCTATTTAGGGGGGTCTGTCAGCACTGCACATGGCTTGTCTCCGTGGAAATATGAACAGCGTCAACTTCCTCCTCACCCACGGCGCTCGCGTCAACCTCAAGACAGAGGTGAGGCAGTCATCACTTGAACATTGAACAAATTAGTCCTCAAGTACTTGTGGACGATCTGCATCCAAAACACCTGTCTGCTCTGATAGAAAATATTCTGACAACTATATCTCACACTATTTGACACTATAGCTCAAGTGTCAAATGTTTCAAAAGAGAGTGTCTGAATATTAATTGTTTTGTCCAAATCTCCGTGGAAAGGTGTCAATAGTTTATCCATTGCCTAAACTAAATATGTTTTTCTTTGCAAGACAATATTTTCATCAGGAATTAGTACATTTTATTTATGGGGCACGGTTGGCCCAGTCGTCTAAGGCACTGCGATGAGTTGCGTCCCTTGGGCACGCGAGAAACCTATGATTATGGTTTCGAATCAAAATCGAATCGGTTCACCCGGATTATGTTTCTAGATTTGTCAGCACCATACCCGTGCTTGTGGGTTTCACCGAAGTGGTAAACGCCTGAGACATGCATCACTTCAGGCTTTCCACCCACATTAAACTGACATGCCTTGATGTAACTGGAATACTGTTAAAAGCGGAGTTGAACCCAACTCACTCACTCACTCACTCACTCACTTACTCACTCACTCACTCACTCACTCACTCACTCATTTTATTTATGCTTGAGCATGTTAATCTGTCATTTGCCAGCTGGAATGGAGGCATTGTATCTCCTAATGATATTTTTATTTTGTTGGAGTAAACAATATGTGTATTTTGCTGAACAGGCAGGTTTCACCCCCTTGTATTTCGCTGCCCAGGAGGGCTATGATGACATTGTCAAGCTGCTGCTGAAGGCCGGCGCAGATCCATGTCTGTCAGTGAAGGTGGGTAGTCAAGTCTAATAGCTGCCCCCATGGGGATTCTTGGCAGATCCGTTTCTGTCAGTGAAGGTGGGTAGTCTAGTCTAATGGCTGCCCCCAATCGCAGGTCCATGTCTGTCAATGAAGGTGGGTAGTCAAGACTAATTGCTGCCCCCATTAGGGTTCTGGGCAGATCCGTGTCTGTCAGTGAAGGTGGGTAGTCTAGTCTAATGGCTGCCCCCATGGGCATATCCGTGTCTGTCAGTGAAGGTGGGTAGTCTAGTCTAATGGGTGCCCCCATGGGCATATCTGTGTCTGTCAGTGAAGGTGGGTAGTCAAGTCTAATGGCTGCCCCCATGGGGATTCAGGGCAGATCCGTGTCTGTCAGTGAAGGTGGGTAGTCTAGTCTAATGGGTGCCCCCATGGGCATATCTGTGTCTGTCAGTGAAGGTGGGTAGTCAAGTCTAATGGCTGCCCCCATGGGGATTCAGGGCAGGTCCATGTCTGTCAATGAAGGTGGGTAGTAAAGTCCCATGGCTGCCCCCATTAGGGTTCTGGGCATATACGTGTCTGTCAGTGAAGGTGGGTAATCTAGTCTAATGGCTGCCCCCAATCGCAGGTCCATGTCTGTCAATGAAGGTTGGTAGTCAAGTCTAATGGCTGCCCCCATGGGCATATCCGTGTCTGTCAGTGAAGGTGGGTAGTCAAGTCTAATGGCTGCCCCCATGGGCATATCTGTGTCTGTCAGTGAAGGTGGGTAGTCTAGTCTAATGGCTGCCCCCATTGGCATATCCGTGTCTGTCAGTGAAGGTGGGTAGTCAAGTCTAATGGCTGCCCCCATGGGCATATCCGTGTCTGTCACTGAAGGTGGGTAGACTTTTCTAATGGCTGCCCCCATGGGGATTCTTGGCAGATCCATGTCTGTCAATGAGCAGTCAATTCTAATGCTTGTCTCCATTGAGATTCTGGGCATATCAGTGTCCTCCAGTGAAGGTGAGAAGTGAAGTCTAATCACTGCCTGCAGAGGGATTCCAGTTAGGGTGCAAGGGCGGATCCAGCATTTTTAAAAGGGATAGGTCCAACATCCTCCAATCCTCTCTCAGATAATTTTACTGCCTATAACAAACTACATTTGTTTTTCAAAAGTGGGGGTCCGGCCTGTGGTTTCTGTCAGTGGGTACTCAAATCAACGTCTTCCCGAGGCAAGGGAGTAAGTTGACTATAAAAGGCTAGTTTCCAGCCTTGTCAAACTAGGCTGCAATTATGGAGATATTTTGGCTGGACTAACGACCTATGCACAGAGTCAAATCACAATCATATAGCGAAATCGATATCCAGTTTGTAAACTGTCATGCAGATTTTGATCGATTGCAGGATTTGCAAAGCATGTGTACCGTCAATTTGGTGTCAACAGATATTTTCAAAATCTTCTCGGGTTTTTAATCAAGGTGCTCAAGTGATTTGATGCACTTTGTGAAGTAAGACCCCTTTTATCACTATATAGATTTATATTATCGATCAGATGGCCCTGACTGGTTGCCGCCATTTTGTTTGAAGCAAATGCAAGTGATATGACAGGTGGAATCTGATTGGTCAGTAGAAAGAAAATAGCAGGGACATAACTCGTAATAATGACTGGCACACTTCGAACGAGCACAGAAATTCCAGACTAGTTCACTAATTGTGGAAACTGGACTTTTCTATATTTGCCTCGGGAAGATGTCAAATCAGTTTCTGGAGATATCTTGATCTAATTGCTGATTGGTCTCATCACTGCCTGGTTTCCCCCCCACTGGAGCCAGACTGTTTCCTGATTCGTTGATTTAAAATATCAGCTATAGTCTGGAAGGTAAATTAAGGTACCGACGTTTACTACAATATCTGCAAAACTATCGGACCTACTCCAGTCAAAGTTGGTATGAGATTATTAAACAGTCATACATAACTGGATATTACATTTAAAGACAATCCGTGCATGAATAAAAAATCTGTCTATTTAGCTATCACTATATTTCCTCAACAACCAGACCTGTTCGTCACGGGTCAAACGAGCATTCATTGAAACAGCCATCTGCATAATGCTACCCCTGCGTCACAGGGCCATATGACACAGTTGAACCAATCAACTGCACGGGAATCACGCACGCACGAATACGGTGTTAGCGTTGGGCGTCTCGACGTGCGTGATTTCCATGCACCCTTTCGAGTTGAGTTGATAGTTTTTCAGATATTGTAGTAAACGTCAGTACCTTAAATTATCTTCCAGACTATACACAGGAAAGTGGTCATACGTATTCATGGATGAAGAACCCTGGATGAACTGACAATGTCCCCCCTTTGTCTCATAATGATACTCGCCACTTACAGCTGCCATTTTGTATGAATTTTATCAATCTTGTTTTTGTGTGTAAGCTGTCATTACCATACTGTATCAAATTATTGAAATGGATGTGAAGTTCTTGAACAACAGGTGGAGCAGTAACCATTGTAACATGACACTAGGACTCTGTTGCAGTGTGGGATGACTCCCCTTGGCATTGCGCTGAGCATGGAACACAGCATCGTTGTAGCAACCATCTTGTCCCTGTGCCCGGCAGCGCCTCCTTTAGCCAGCATCGACAGTGACTACCTGGATGCCAAGCCAGACGAGATGCTGCTGCGGGCGGCCTACAGTGGGGACTTGGATCAAGTGAAGATGTGCATCGATGAGCTGGGCTTCGACCCCAACAAAGTCACCAGTATTGTGAGTTACGACCCTCAGGGTCACTTGTGAAGATCTGGGTTAGAATTAGTGTCATATGACACAGTTGAACCAGTCAACTCAACTCGAAAGGGTGCACGGGAATCACGCCCAACGCTAACACCGTATTCATGCGTGCGTGATTCCCGTGCAACCTTTCAAGTTGAGTTGATTGGTTCAACTGTGTCATATGGCCCTGTGACGCAGGGGTAGCATTATGCAGATGGCTGTTTCAATGAATGCTCGTTCCACCCGTGACGAACAGGTCTGGTTGTTGAGGAAATATAGTGATAGCTAAATAGACAGATTTTTTATTCATGCACCGATAGTCTTTAAATGTAATATCCAGTTATGTATGACTGTTTAATAATCTCATACCAACTTTGACTGGAGTAGGTCCGATAGTTTTTCAGATATTGTAGTAAACGTCGGTACCTTAAATTACCTTCCAGACTATAGTTCTGCATCACACTGACCTGTAGCTCTGTGTTACAGCAAGGAGCCAAGGCTATTCACCTTGTGTGCATGAGAGGACACACGGCCATCTTAAACGAACTGCTCAGTCGGAATGCCAGCATTCACTACAAGTCAAAGGTAAGGAACCTCAAGGTCATGACCCCTGTGTACAGCCAGGGTCTGATGATAACATATACACAGTTTGGAGTTCCAAGCCCCAATTTGTCTGTCAGCAACCTTTTCTTTACTCTTCAACATACAGACCATGTTAGCTGAGCTTTGTATACCAAAAGATATTTTAACATTGACAGCTGTCATGGGTTGAGAGATATGAAGTAGTGGCTAAAAAGCAGACAGGTTAGTGCTGTTTATTTTCAATGTGATTGTTTTAATGGAGGAGGAGTGCAGAGGATTCACCATCTTCCTGAAGCAAGAGAGTTAACAAACTATAAAAGTCCAGTTTCCACCCTTGCCGAACTAGACTGGAATTTCTGGGCTCGATCGTAGCACCACCAGTGGTTATTATGAGTTGTGTCCCTTCTATGTCTCTCCTATGGACCAATCAGATTCCATCTCTTGTATTTGCTTGCAAAATGGCAGCACCCAGTCAAGATGATGTGATCAATAATCAAGATCTATATTGTGATAAAACAGGTCTTACATCGCAAAGTGCATCAAATCACGTGAGCAGCTTCATTAAAAACATGAAAAGATTTGGCAAGTATCTGGTGACGCCGAGTTGGTGGTGCACATCCTTTGCAAATCCTGCACGACAGTTTACAAACCGGATTTCGATTTTGTTACATGAATTTGATTGGACAATGCATAGACTCGTTAGTCCAGCCAAAATATAACTCCATAATACCAGCCTAGTTCAGCAAGGGACTTTTAAAGTCAGTTAACTCACTTGCCTCGGGAAGATGGGGATTCACTTCCTCATTGTATAAGACAGTGTATGTGTGAACCTGACACCACACACACACCACCCATTTACAAAATCCTGGATCTGTCTCTGTGGTTATGTTAAATATCTTGGGTTGTCAAAACCTTTTGAAATGTTGAGAAATGCTTTTTCTTCAGTTTAGCATTGGAAATAACCTGCCGTTAGTATTGTGTTGAGTGTTGAGTTAATTCTACCAACTGCTGTCTTCCCCAGCGTGGCATTGACCCAGTGCACTGTGCAGCGAGGCACGGCCATGTTGATATCCTCGGGATTCTGTTGAATCATGGCGCCTACGTCAACAACCAGACCGAGGTAGGTTTGCAGAAGGGGCAGACAACTCCTGTCTCCTTCCTGCTGGTACGGTTTCAGGAGGTTAGGCGCTTGACCAGCCTCAAGTTTAAATCTGTCTCACTGGTTATCAAGATCAGATTTGCAGTGGTTCTCAACCCATTTGTGTCTGTCATCCTCTGTGATATTGCTGGAATATTACTGTCACTCACTCACTCACTCACTCACTCACTCACTCACTCACACTCACCCACCCACCCACCCACCCACCCACCCACTCACTCACTCACTCACTCACTCACTCACTCCACCCACCCACCCACCCACCCACCCACCCACCCACCCACACCCACCCACTCACTCACTCACTCACTCACCATAGCCTGTGTAAAATGGGTTACATCTGACTGTGTATGTGTCATTGAACCATCATGGTATCGACCATTGCTCATTGGGTCAACCACTGGTGGCCAAGTGTCACAACATGTAATATGGCTGATTGTCATAAAACAACATCAACAATGTACCTCAAAATTCAAAGTGCAATGTCTAGTATTTGACTGATTTATATATTGAACTTATTCACCTTTATCTTTTTGTCCTTATTATTGGTAGCTTAAATATATACATGTATCCATATGGTAAAAAAATAGACAACTTGAAGAAGAAAGGATGTATATAATTGTGGGTATATATATGTGTTGAAGTGTTTGTTCACAGAAATGAAAATAGAAAGTTTAAACAATGAAAATGAAGATGAATTCAGAAGGATGTTTATTACCAGATTCGTGGATTCAGTGATAACCTGCCTGTTTTGTGTTGACGTATAGGATGGCATGACTCCGCTGTACATCGCCTGTCTGGAGAACCAGGCAGCGTTCATTGAAACGTTGCTCCTTCATGGAGCAGACCCAGACATAGCTGCCAAAGTGAGTACATGTAGCACCCCTGTGAGTTACAACTGATCTTCAGCATCCCATGATCATCTCCCCCCATGAAGATCCGGGTTAGAATTGATCTTCAGCATGCTATGATTGTCTCCCCCTGTGAAGATCTGGGTTAGAATTGATCTTCAGCATGCTATGATTGTCTCCCCCCTGAAGATGCGGGTTAGAATTGATCTTCAGCATCCTCTGATTGTCTCCCCTCTGAAGATCTGGGTTAGAATTGTTCCCCTGCAAACTATGATTGTCTCCCCACCATAAAGATCTGGGTTAGAATTGTTCCCTTGCAAACTATGATTGTCTCCCCACCATAAAGATCTGAGTTAGAATTGTTCCCTTGCAATCCATGATTGTCTCACCCCATAAAGATCTGGGTTAGAACTGTTCCCTTGCAATCTATGATTGTCTCACCCCATGAAGATCTGGGTTAGAATTGTTCCCTTGCAATCTATGATTGACTCCCCACCATAAAGATCTGAGTTAGAATTGTTCCCTTGCAATCTATGATTGTCTCACCCCATGAAGATCTGGGTTAGAATTGTTCCCTTGCAAACTATGATTGTCTCACCCCATGAAGATCTGGGTTTGAATTGTTCCCTTGCAAACTATGATTGACTCCCCACCATAAAGATCTGAGTTAGAATTGTTCCCTTGCAATCTATGATTGTCTCACCCCATGAAGATCTGGGTTAGAATTGTTCCCTTGCAAACTATGATTGTCTCACCCCATGAAGATCTGGGTTAGAATTGTTCCCTTGCAAACGATGATTGTCTCAACCCATGAAGATCTGGGTTAGAACTGTTCCCTTGCAAACCATGATTGTCTCCCCACCATTAAGATCTGGGTTTGAATTATTCCCTTGCAATGTATGATTGTCTCACCCCATGATGATCTGAGTTTGAATTGTTCCCTTGCAATCCATGATTGTCATAAGAGGCATGGGGTCAGGCTCGCTGACATAGTTGATGCATGTCATTGTTTCCCAGTTGTATAAATTGATGCTCATGATGTCAGTCACTGGATTGTCTGATCAAGATTTAATTATTTACAGCCAGCCGTCATATAGATGGAATATTGCTGAGTGTGGCGCTAAACAACAAACAATCTGACAGTGTGCAATGTAAACAAGATCTCACTTCTCAAGTCCAAGTTACCATCATGTGTTTAAACGATTGTCCCCTCAATATAATAATGAAGAAGAAAAGAGAGCCATGAAGGTTTATGTTATAATAATCAGATGAATTAATTAACTTTGTCTGGAAGTATGTTTTTTCAGAAACTTGTATGGAAAACACCTGACACTACAAGTACTATACATCAGTTATGACTTCTGTTTTGAGGGCGACTTCATCTGTGCCGATGTTGCTGTGCAGGAGCGGTGCGTGGCCGCCCTCAACACACTGCTGATGTGGTGTAACAGACTCGGACCCTTCACACCGTCAGCACAGGTAGGCCAGTGGTCTGGCACTAACAGGAAGTTATTTAAGTGGCCGGTCTAGATGAACCTGTTCTAGATTTTCCATAATTACAAAAGTACCCTAAAATATAAAATGAAGTTTGCTTGAAAACATGTTTATTTTGAACATGTTTTGCTTTGTATCTTTTTAAATGTATAAGGGTTAAAAAAATATAACAACTGGTTCTGAGGCAATGACTTTGGAAAATATAGTGGTGTGGTATTTTTTTTTCTTGTTCAAACTGGTATGTAACCAAATAAACAGTTGTGTACCATCAACCTTGGAAAGGGCCTCCCAACATAAACAAGCATACAAACTTCTATTGCCACCATTACCATAACACAAGATGCGCAGTAAAGCAGTAACTGCAGGCTATATTGATCGTATTGTTTTTAAGTATTAGGATTTTAGATTTTTTTGGAAAGTGGAAATAAAAATTAAACGTGCTACAGATGATTTTGGCCTAAGGTAATAATTTTTATGAGTTATAAAAATATCCTAAAGTATCATTTTTTATTTTGACTCCTCCATCTTGGTGTGTTGACTGAAAGAACTCAGCTGTTGTAAAAATATAATTTGTTTGGCATTTTCTTGTATTTTTCAGGGTTTTTCTTGGACTAGGTTGTGTTTGATGTTTTTGTGAAAATGCTCTTCTTGAATTGGTTGTACTTATATTCCAGAAAATGAATTATGTGGAAGAGTCTGCAGAGAAGGTCCAGTCGAAGATATTGACTGCTATTGGTGAGGTGTCCCTTTCGCAACAGATCGAGGAGTTTGACAGCATCAGAAGGGTAGGGTGCTATATAATTGTACTTGCCTGATTTTTTGTATTTTTGAAGACGTTCAGTTGGTTTGGATGTTGTGTGTAACTTTCTGAGTTCATTTTTGCAGTACTTGTTAACCTTGTATTATGACCTATATCATCAAATACTACACATACTCCAGACACTTACATAACACATGGCTGTACTGGATCTGATTATGTTGATGGTTTCGCCCTCCTGTTGCATGTATGGACCAGCTGAGCTCAGATGGCAACAGGCTCGTCCTGGAGGAGGCTCGCAAGGGCAACACTGACTTCCTCCACACACAGCTCTTGCAGCTCAACACTGCCATACCAGCTGCAGTAAGTAGACCCCTCTTGCAGCTCAACACTGCCATACCAGCTGCAGTAAGTAGACCCTTCTAGTTGGTCAGCACATCCATACCAGTTGCAGTAAGTAGATCCCTCTTGTTTGTTAGCACACCCATACCAGTTTCAGTAAGTCGACCCCTCTTGTTGGTAAGCACACCTATACGAGCTGCAGTAAGTAGACCCCTCTTGTTGGTTAGCACACCCATACCAGCTGCAGTAAGAAGACCACTCTTGTTGGTCAGCACCCATACCAGCTGCAGTAAGTAGACCCCTCTTGTTGGTCAGCACACCCATACCAGCTGCAGTAAGTAGATCCCTCTTGTTGGTAAGCACACCCATACCAGCTGCAGTAAGAAGACCACTCTTGTTGGTAAGCACACCCATACCAGCTGCAGTAAGTAGATCCCTCTTGTTGGTAAGCACACCCATACCAGCTGCAGTAAGTAGACCCCTCTTGTTGGTCAGCACACCCATACCAGCTGCAGTAAGTAGATCCCTCTTGTTTGTAAGCACACCCATACCAGCTGCAGTAAGTAGACCCCTCTTGTTGGTCAGCACACCCATACCAGCTGCAGTAAGTAGATCCCTCTTGTTGGTCAGCACACCCATACCAGCTGCAGTAAGTAGATCCCTCTTGTTTGTAAGCACACCCATACCAGCTGCAGTAAGTAGACCCCTCTTGTTGGTTAGCACACCCATACCAGCTGCAGTAAGAAGACCACTCTTGTTGGTCAGCACCCATACCAGCTGCAGTAAGTAGACCCCTCTTGTTGGTCAGCACACCCATACCAGCTGCAGTAAGTAGATCCCTCTTGTTGGTAAGCACACCCATACCAGCTGCAGTAAGTAGACCACTCTTGTTGGTAAGCACACCCATACCAGCTGCAGTAAGTAGACCCCTCTTGTTGGTCAGCACACCCATACCAGCTGCAGTAAGTAGATCCCTCTTGTTGGTAAGCACACCCATACCAGCTGCAGTAAGTAGACCACTCTTGTTGGTAAGCACACCCATACCAGCTGCAGTAAGTAGACCCCTCTTGTTGGTCAGCACACCCATACCAGCTGCAGTAAGTAGATCCCTCTTGTTGGTAAGCACACCCATACCAGCTGCAGTAAGAAGACCACTCTTGTTGGTCAGCACCCATACCAGCTGCAGTAAGTAGACCCCTCTTGTTGGTCAGCACACCCATACCAGCTGCAGTAAGTAGATCCCTCTTGTTGGTAAGCACACCCATACCAGCTGCAGTAAGTAGACCCCTCTTGTTGGTCAGCACACCCATACCAGCTGCAGTAAGTAGATCCCTCTTGTTTGTAAGCACACCCATACCAGCTGCAGTAAGTAGACCCCTCTTGTTGGTCAGCACACCCATACCAGCTGCAGTAAGTAGATCCCTCTTGTTGGTAAGCACACCCATACCAGCTGCAGTAAGTAGATTCTGTTTGTTGGTAAGCACACCCATACCAGCTGCAGTAAGTAGATCCCTCTTGTTGGTAAGCACACCCATACCAGCTGCAGTAAGTAGACCACTCTTGTTGGTAAGCACACCCATACCAGCTGCAGTAAGTAGACCCCTCTTGTTGGTCAGCACACCCATACCAGCTGCAGTAAGTAGATCCCTCTTGTTGGTAAGCACACCCATACCAGCTGCAGTAAGAAGACCACTCTTGTTGGTCAGCACCCATACCAGCTGCAGTAAGTAGACCCCTCTTGTTGGTCAGCACACCCATACCAGCTGCAGTAAGTAGATCCCTCTTGTTGGTAAGCACACCCATACCAGCTGCAGTAAGTAGACCCCTCTTGTTGGTCAGCACACCCATACCAGCTGCAGTAAGTAGATCCCTCTTGTTTGTAAGCACACCCATACCAGCTGCAGTAAGTAGACCCCTCTTGTTGGTCAGCACACCCATACCAGCTGCAGTAAGTAGATCCCTCTTGTTGGTAAGCACACCCATACCAGCTGCAGTAAGTAGATTCTGTTTGTTGGTAAGCACACCCATACCAGCTGCAGTAAGTAGACCACTCTTGTTGGTAAGCACACCCATACCAGCCGCAGTAAGTAGATTCCTCTTGTTGGTCAGCACCCATACCAGCTGCAGTAAGTAGACCCCTCTTGTTGGTCAGCATCCATACCAGTTGCAGTAAGTAGACAGGTCTTTTTGCTGAACATTTGTTTTATCTTTGGTAGTTGCTCTGATAATGGACATGCTGACTACAGTGAATACATCCGCCTCTGACCGCATGTCTGTTTTCCACAGAGGCAGCTGACCCCACTGCACTGTGCCAGCTTCGGAGGTCACACGGACACGGTCCACTTCCTGGTCCATGCTGGTGTTGACGTCGACAAACAAACCAAGGTGAGGAGGCTGTCAGGGCTGGCTGCCACGTGGTTTTCTCTAGAAGTCAGGTCTGTTTTCACTTGATGTATTGGAAGACTAGGCCTGTTTTCACTTGATGTATTGGAAGACTAGGTCTGTTTTCACTTGATGTATTGGAAAACTAGGTCTATTTTCACTTGATGTATTGGAAGACTAGGTGTGTTTTAACTTGATGTAATTGATAGCAGACTCTTGTCAACATTGGCTATGTTTCTAGGTGTGTCAGCACCATACCCAAGCTCATGGGTTTCAGTGGTAAACGTCTGAGACCTGCATCACTTCGTGCATTTCTCACTCACTAAGCTGACTCGCTGTTCTATGGCTGGAATACTGTTCAAACCCAACTCACTCACTCACTCAACATCCTCTTTTATGGTAGAGTGAGGTGAGATTCTAATTCATCCAAAATCATTCTTCAAGCATTTTCAGTTTGTAAATAGTAATAACCAGTGCCTTGAGTATAAAAAATATAGCAAACCAGGTTCTGTGGCAGAAAGATTAATGATGTCATTTCATTGTGGCGTCATGGTAACTGAATGACGTCACAATGGTCTGCAAAGGTCTGTGATGCAATTTCATTGCTTCCATGTCACAATGCTCTGCAAAAATCGGTGATGCAATTTCATTGCTTTGATATCTATAGTGTCCAGGGCCCCGTTCCACAAAACAATCTTAGCGCTAAGATGATCGTAACTCCCATACTTTAACATAGGCTTACGACAGTCATAGCACTAAGATCGCTTTGTGGAACAGGGGCCAGGATGGTAAATATTTAGAATGGTTTCATCTGACCATGTTGAAGGTGTTGAAATGTCTTTGTGTCTGTGCTGCAGGCAGGATTCTCTGCCCTGTACCTGGCTGGTCAACAGGGACATCTAGATGTCGTAGAGATGCTGTTGAACGCGGGGGCGGACCCAACACTACACTCACAGGTGATCCGCCATTGTGCTGTAATCTGATTGGTTGAACAACATTGTTGTATGGAATGTATCATCGTTCTTCGTATGAATACTTTTCTTGATAAGTATCTTCCTTTTCTCAAGACCTGTGAATATCTGGGTAGAGAACAGGTCTTCAGCAGCCCATGCTTGCCATAAGAGGCGACTATTCTTCTTGTAAGAGGCGACTTTTGAAATTTGAGGTAGTCTAACTGTAGATTAGATACCTCTTATTTACATTTTGAACATTTTAGCAAGAGTATATGCTTCTAGGCTATTGATAGGTCATTTTCATATCTAAATTTTTGTGTGAAAAGGTATTTTAGTTTTGAGGTATCGAATGGAATTAGATACCTGATTTTAATCATATTTTGAACAATAAGAATCAAGCAGAATTGATTGTCATGGTAGAATGTTTCTGCCTCACTGGCTGAGTAATAATCTGTGGTCTCATTGTCAGATGTCCTTCTTATATTGATGCAATGTTATCCGGGCAAGTTCAAGGTTTTATTCTCGTCGTTATTTTTTGTTTTCTCCTCTGTTTCAACTGTTAGACAAGTTTTGTCCTGGGTTGTAATATTTTGTACAAAGTATATGTTCATTTTCCCATAAGTGAGGATGCCATCAGAAGAACTTTGTTAGATCTGAGTGTCCATGTCTTTCCTTGTATACAAGTCTTGCATGTATTATGTAGGCAGTAAACATATTTTGTTTTCAATGTAGCTTTACTCAGCTAAACTGAATTTGGAATAATAAAAATATAAACAATGACACCAGAGAGTGGCCCTATGTGGCCAGTTAGTCAGGGGTGATGGCATCTACCGAGGCAAGAGAGTTAACTGACTTTAAAAATCCATTTTCCACCCTTGCTGAACTAGGCGGCTATTATGGAGTTACATTTTGGCTGGACTAACGAGTCTATGCATAGTCCAATCAAAATTGCGCAACGAAAACTTTTGTGCAGATTTCGGTTGACTGGAGGATTTGCAAAGCATGTGCACAGCCAACTCGCTGTCAACAGATATTTTCCAAATCTTTCCATGTTTGTAATAATGTTGCTCACGTGATTTGGTATTGCAAGACGCGTTTTATCTTGATTATCATTCAGATCGTCTTGACTTGGAGCCGCCTTTTTGTTTGAAGAAAATGCAAGTGATACTCGAGGTGGAATCTGAGTTGTCCATAACTGGTAATAGCTACTGGTGGCACTACGGTTGAGTCCAGGAATTCCAGCCTAGTTCGGCAAGGGTGGAAACTGGACTTTAAAAGTCAGTTAACTCTCTTGCCTCGGGAAGATGGGTTGATGGAGGAACGTAGTGTAGACAGTGAGAATGACAAAGACTGACACCACAGAGCGGCTCTATGTGATCAGATAGTCAGGGTGATTGAGGAACGTAGTGTAGACAGTGAGAATGACAAAGACTGACACCACTGCTGTTGTATTTCCAGCTGGGACTGACGCCCCTGGGCATCTCCATGTACACCAAGCAGCACAACGTGATGGTAGCCATCTTGTCCAACACCCCTGGCACCCAGCCCATCAGTATCAAGGGGACCTTCTTCCAGAAGAGGGAGCGTGTCAAGAGGGAGAAGAGGACTGTCTGTGTCATCACCTAACTCTTTCATGTCTATGTCAGTTCTTGCGTAAAGGATTCTATTTGAATATATACTGAGATATATCAGTAATGCCAAATGTTCTGCGTGCACAAACAAAGCCAGGGACAAGAGTCAGAATATACACCAGCTCCCTATTGCTTATTGAGGCGACGTAATTCAACGGCGGATCAAGCATTTTTGAAACGGAGGTGTAAAAAAATATCAAAATCCTCTGTCAATTTTCCTGTCTACAACATACTATATTTGGTTTTTAAAAGACAGAGTGTCCGGACCCACTGGACCCCCCTCTCGGCCAAATTCATTTGTCCAACTGTTCAGGCTCTGTGACTTGGTGTCATCGTGACCCGATGGTCTGGAGCGTTGCTCATGTTTTCAGTGACTGGTTTGACTGGTTCAGACTCAAGGATCTATAGGCCACCCTGCTGGAATATCTGTGACGGCTAAACAACACTCACGCATTCACACCTTGCACAAGCATCCTCACTGCAAATACGCTGATACACTTGCAAAGAATGTTTGAATTCGAAATCTGTGTAGGGAACACCGGGTTGTATTTATGTGAAAAAATCTGCATCAAAGCTTGAATGAGGTGTCGACCCCTTCTGGTACACAGATGCCGAACCCAGTTATGTTTTATTCAGATGATGCAGTGCAGTACGAGGATGCCAGGAACTGTTTGGTGGTATGCGGATATTTCAATGTTTAAATTAATTTTCATCTGTTTTTGTTGCAAAGAGTGACAAATCAATAAAATATTTAGCTCTAAACTTTTCAGCACGCATGGTCATGCTTTCTATGTGAAAGTTGCAGTCTAATTTACCAGCTGTGTGTACACTGATATGACTGAAGAGTTCTTAATTCGAGGCAAATAAAGTGGTATGCGTACAGGGGGGTGCACGCACCCTCTTGAATATTATGAAAATTGGTAAATTTTGATAAATATGTTTGCCCTTCATGTTACATGTACTTCATGCTCTGTATTTCCAGTGCTCACATTTCAGTAAACCTACACTAACCACTAACCCCTGCATCCTTTCCTGTGGTTCTTGTTATCTCAGATTACCCATCCTTGATTTTCATTAGCATTTTACCAATCAAATGTCGAAATAAGGAAAAAGGCAATGGGTAAGGCAGGTGGACATGAAGACATCCTTTCCATCAAGAATTTTTGACAGCTTTCTTTTGCATGTCAGTACATTTTTGGAATGTTGACTTTCGCCCAAAAACTCTATCATAATCAATGGGACTGGCTGTCATGATTGTTGATATTGTCAACCTACATTGAGGCTGGTTTGAAACTCGCATTGTGATTGGTCTTTTAGACTGCATAGCATAGCAAATCAAAGGGGGGTAATTTGAGATCGCGCAAACCAGGGAATGGATGCAGGTAGTCTGTCTTACAGACCCTGATACAAATATATCAAATACAGCCCATGCAAGTCTATAATGTTTGGCAAATCTAGATTTCTGCAGTATCTGAAAATGAAGAGAGTCTCTGGGGTCCTTTTTATTAAATTTTTATTAAGATAATTTAACAACTATTCTGTACAATATGTTCATTTCAGAGACTAGATGTTAGTCTAGGATGCCGGGGTCTGGGTAGGGTGCTGGCACTGGAGATATAGAGGATGTACACACTTCTGTTGGTCTGTTCTCTTTAGGATTAGCTCCACACTGTTGTGGTATGAAGGCAGGGTTGATCAGACTCCGTGACTTGATTGTTTTGGATCATCGTATCCTGCAGCGTGTGATGTTGCTGATACTATCGGCCACTAGTTTGTCTCCCATATTCAGTCATACCTAATTATTTACACCCCATGTGAAACAATTGGAATGTTGCCAACTGCAGTGTGAAACAATAAAACAGCTTTAGGATCATCATTATGATTATGATTATGATTTTAGCCAAGAGTATGCTTTCAAACAGCCATTCAAAACACACCAGCATTGAGGCATCTTGCGTCTGCTCAAACAGAAAGCCTAATAAAGATGATACCAAAGTTGCTCCAATTCTTTTGTACACAGAATATCACAAGAATATATGCATCAATACCTGGTAATTGCGCTGCAATTAACTGGGCATATTTGTCTCCCTTTGTTTTCCAGGATCTGCTGAACATGGATTCAAATCCTTGACCCGCTCTGATTATCAACTGGGTCGTATGGGATTTATTGCACATTATGTTGTGCCAGATATTCCCCAATTACGGTTCAAAACCCGTTTAACCAACTCGCCCACGCTATAGTAAAGATCATATTTACCTAGGTCCTCACACTGTCAAGTACGATATCGATACAGACAAAAACTGAAAACTAAGTGCTGATGAAAGCTTGGTCACATTAATTGTATGAAATCCATACGTCCCTGTGCTAATATTGATATTTAATAAAGCTGTTTCGCAATGGAATTCATACCAGATGGGTTCTGAAAAAAGTCGAGTCTGGACCAGACAATCCAGTGATTGACGTCATGACCATCGATCTAGGCAATTGGGATACGATGACATGCATCAACCAAGTCAGCGAGCCTGACCACCCGATCCCGTTAGTCGCCTCTTACGACAAGCACAGTCGCCTTTTACGGCAAGCATGGGTTGCTGAAGACCTTTTCTACCCCGGAATCTTCAGGGGTCCATTCACCAAGGACCTCAGTGATACAGACAATAGCTGACAATTAGGTGCTGATGAAAGCTTGGCCACATTAATTGTATGAAATCCATACGTCCCTGTGCTAATATTGATATTTGATGAAGCTGTTTCGCTTTGAAATTAACAACATATTTCTTTTGGTGTTTTCAAAGTACAAAATAACTGAACGATGGCGATTTGTCAGCTTGTGTACGAATCTCAACATTTGGGAAATCAACCCTTTTCGTGCAATATTTAAAAAAATATGTCAAGAACATTTTCAAACAATGTGAATAAAATATCTGCCTTGCAAACACCTTCTCATTGAACTACAGTAGACTACGGTTAAAACGAACACGCTTATAACGAACTGACGGATATAACGAACTTACTTTTTGGTCCCGACTATTTGCTGTAGTTATGCTGTATATATGCTTATAACGAATTACGGTTATAACTAATTAAATAAGTAGTCCCTTTGAGTTCGTTATAACCGTAGTTTACTGTAGTTCAATGAATGGGGTCAGAAAGCCATACTTTAAGAGTTCGTGAAACGATACATGTTTTTTTCTTTGTCGTAAACTCAATCCCTTTTACCCTTTGGAGCCTGGGACTATTAGACACCTCCCATAATAACTGCTTCCATTTATTGATGTTTCTGAAGACTGCACTGTTTTCTCTGAGCAAAAGCTTCTGTAACGATGCAATAAATTCCCATTCCAACCAACGGTTTCTGTATTTATTGGCGATTAATTTCGACCTGAGCACAGAAGTGATTGATCTGAATATTTGAGAACACATCGAGGACTATGACAGCCACTACTTTAAACAGTGATGTAGAAATTCATTTAAATTTGACCAGTCATGGTTTGTGTTATGCCGTTTCTACGATAAAACTGAAAATATAATCTTGACAATAAATGTGAAGCTCCGTGTTTGAATAGGCCCTAAGCGCGTTATTGTTTGTCCCACGATGATTTGCAAATACTATCAATCACAGGTTTTTTCGTGCCTGGTTGTTTACAGGTCATCGTGGCATAGCTGGAATGATCCCACTGAGACGTTAAACAACGCTCATTCGCTCACATATGTTTTACAAACAACGTCAACAAACTAAAAGAAACGCCCGTAAAATAACAAGTTACAACCAGGGATCTTCGCCCGCGTGACGTCAAATTCCCGCAGTTCTCTTCCGTGAGAGTGGTTATCACTGCAGACAATTTGTAAGAGAGGTGATATTTAAAAATGCTATACGTTGTAAAAAGTAAATCAGTATGATTTTGAATATCACGTGACTAACAGAGGAGATATAACAATTATAGGGGACGGCAATATCCTTCTTTATCATGAGCAGGCAGTGCGCCTGACGTGTACCATACATAAATCAATATCAAATTAAACGGGTGTGCAACTTATTGATTTATTGAGTAGTTTGTTTAGATATTTATTGATATAACGAATAAATGTCAGGAAAATTATTTTGCTACACAACAATAACAGTCGAGATCGTATTTATATGTTATAAAAGGGAGGGTTCAATGTCCTTTGTCTTGGATATAAACAAACTGCTGTAGCATAATTATGGTTGACAAGTCACACACACTAAGCGTAGTGATGAGTATGGTTTTACGCCGCTTTTAGCAATATTCCAGCAATATCACGGCGGGGGACACCAGAAATGGGCTTCACACATTGTACCCATGTGGGGAATCGAACCCGGGTCTTCGGCGTAATGAACGAACGCTTTAACCACCAGGTTTCCCAACAAGCTTCGACACATAAACACGGTATAAATACATTAAGGAGGGGACGGGTGGCTAGGTGGTTTAAGACGGCGATATTCGCTGTGCAGCCGGTCTGCTCCGGCTCGGGTTTGCTTGCACCCGCCTGGTCGTGGGTTTGAATCCGAGATTTATCCCGACTATGACCACTGATCATCACGAGTATCAATGTTCGACGGATTTCACCAAAGTCTTCGACCTTCTTCAAAGTGACGTTAAACCCATCCACTCACCTCCACTGTGAATTAGGATCATCTTCCCGAGGCAAGAGAGTCGACTGACTATGAAAGTCCAGTTTCCACCCTTGCCGAACTAGGCTGGTGTTATGGAGTTACATTTTGGCTGTACTAACGAGTCTATGCATCGTCCAATCAAAATCACGCAACGAAATCAAAATCCGGTTCGTAAACTGTCACAGATTTCGGTGTATTGCAGGATTTGCTAAGCGTGTGCACCGCCAAATAGTTGTCAACAGATATCTTCCAAAACTTTTCATGTTTTTAATCAAGGTGCTCACGTGATTTGATGCACTTTGCAATGTAAGAGCCGTTTTATCACAATATAGATCTTGATTAACGATCAGATCGTCTTGACTGGGCGCCGCCATTTTGTTTAAAGAAAATGCAAGTGATACGAGAGGTGGAATCTGATTGGTCCATAGAAGAGGCATAGAAGGGACATAACTCAAATAACCACTGGTGGCGCTACAATCGAGCCCAGGAATTCCAGCCAAATTCGGCAAGGGTGGAAACTGGACTTTTAAAGTCAGTTAACTCTCTTGCCTCGGGAAGATGAGAAGGATAAAATAGGTGTCAAAAGGAAAATGCTTCATGGAAAAAGACAGTTATTCAAAAGAAGGATTAAAAAACTAGGAATCAACAGGAATCATGTAGTCCTAAAACGGAAACAGAATCAAGGCGCTTCAAACACTTTCTCACTATAACGAAATTCACGCGATCAGTAATAACATATAGGACTCTGGTACTTCAAATACATCCGTTATAGCCTGACTACGGTTTTGATATGTCTGATTGTGATTTCTGGTCAGTCGGTCTCATGCAAGTGCTATATCAAAGCCCACTCGCGCCGTACTAGCTAGGAACAAACTCATCAGTAACAGCCTGGAAGGTTGACAACTTGTCAATGACCTTTAACGATGTGTGAATAATGTGCTTTGAACAGCACCACAGACCCTATACACTACGTTCTCTGGGTCATGTGAGTGATTCTTCACCCGGTTCATCTCGTTATGCGCATGTCTGTGGTGAAGGATTACACCTCGCAATGTTGACGTCTCCCAAACTTCCGCCCTCATCGGTGACCACAGCCTGCGCCGTCAGCACCGTTCACGACTGTTCTGTGTTGTTAGACTTGTGTCTGGCAATGATTAGCCACGATCGTGATTTATTTCGACCGTTGTCCGTTTATCATCGCCCATGTGGAAAATATACAATTACGAGTTCACAATGGGTGCTTCGCGAGTCCATAGGAGCCTCCGAAGACTGGATTCAACTCTGATCTTTACCGTGACATTTTGCACATGCATTTCTGAAACGAAATGTGAATATTGACAGCAACCTCCAAGCACCGCCTGTTCCGCTGACTTGTCCAGCTGTTCTGTACCTGAATACACTTCATTAAAGAGGGGCTTACATCTCGTGTCGTTGTGCAGACTTTGTAAATTGCGTCCTTTGTGAATCCAACTTTGACTCTCATTAGCGCAGTCGTTAAGTGTCGGGGTTAAATGGGGTTTATCTTTGCGATCAAGATTATTGCACTTCAATAGCGACGTGCGTGCGCGCGTGCATGTTCTTACTAGTTGACTAATGCCAGTTTCATAATGCATAGGTTCTTATGCCAACCCAATGAGATACCATGCCGCAGTTTAACGGCCAGTCATTGTTTTACCCTTTTTTAACCGAAAGCCAGGCAGGGTAACAACAAGTTTGTTTGTTCTTTAACGCCGCACTCAGCAATATTCCCGCTACATGACGGCGGTCTGTAAATAATCGCGTCCGTCGGAACCAGACAATCCAATGATTGATATCATTGATTATCGATCCTAGCAATTGGGAAACGATGACATGCATCACCCAAGTCAGCGAGTTTGACCACTTGATCCCGTTAGTCGCCTCTCAAGGACAAGCATAGTCGCCTTTTACGGCAAGCATGGGTTGCTGAAGACCTATTCTACCACGGATCTTCACGGATCAACTAGTAACATCTTTTAAAATCTATTGGTATGACGCGGCCGGGGATCGAACCACCAACCTTCGCTCACCGGACCGACGCTCTATCCACTAGACCACACCGGCGGTCTATCGGCCATGTCATAAATAAATCAAGAAGAGCAACTTCATAGACCGCTGACTTAACCATTAACAAAACAACGATCTGTGTCATTTCAGAACAATAATGCAAACCATACCCCGCCCACCCTATTAGCCAACCAGAAAACAGTAGCCGCTAGTGGGCGTGGCCAAATTGTTTTCACTCATGGAAATACAGACGCAAAATCATTGTTTGGTTAGCAAATCAAATCACATGAAACCACTTCCAATTTATTCATAATGATTTAAGTCAAAGTTGCTAGGTCAACCATATTGGTCGGAGCCTAGTGCCATGTTAAGGGAAGACAATGCTTTATAATCTGCTGGTCACCTGGGGCAAGTGTCTAGACGTGTCACACGGAGACAGCGGTGTCATGACATTACTAGTGGAAGGCCTCAGTAAAGTTTTCAAATCATCCTTTGGTAGACATGTGGAAGACATTTCCAAATTTGACGCTCACCTTTTCGCGAACACCCGGTGTCATCACTATTTGATAGTGATTCATAATCACAGGCTCATGATGTCATGATATAATCGGAATCGGGCAATCGACACTTTATGCAGAGATTTCTATTGGATATGAAAAGGGTTTTTTCGCTTTATTTATTTATTAGATAGATAGATAGATAGATAGATAGATAGATAGATAGATAGATAGATAGATAGATATAGAGAATCTCACCCGAGTGTCTTTTGATATCAAATATATCAACACGAGTTGATAAAAGTGGAAAAATTCCGAGGCTTGCCGAGGATTTTTGCCACTTTTATCAACGAGTGTTGATATATTTGATATCAAAAGACACGAGGGTGAGATTTTATTTATCATCCAACATCATTCTTTCAACTTTTCCAATTTGTAGACAGTAATTAGGAGTGTCTTCAGTGTAAAAAGTACTGCAAACAGCTTCAGTAGCAGAGCCATTAGTGACGTCATTTAATTGTGACGTCATGGTAATCAGTGACGTCACAATGGTCTGCAAAGCATCGTGATGTAATTTCATTGCAGCGATATCTACAGTGTAGATATCGCTTGATCTCATCCCAGCGATATCTCCTGTGGGAGCCAGTTTTGGATGATAAAGATAGATAGATAGATAGATAGATAGAAAGATAGATAGTAATCATCAAACGCTAGCTTGATATATTGGATTTGAATCACATTTGGTGGGACTGTGACTTGTGCCACCCTTTAATGACTGGCCAAAGAATACACGGGTGCTTGTTTATTGGAGTGACAGGCATATGACTATCATTAAATGCATGGTCCTTGATGTCGGACACCGCTGATACGGCGCATCTGACAGTCTGTCGAGCTGAGGAGAAGCTAGCGCGTATATAGTAACTAATATATGTCAATCGATCTTATTTGGCTTTGATATTTCCATTGCAAAACTATCTTTTTTTCTGAGAATAACCTAATTAAATGCTTCAGGCGGGCTTGAGATTAATGGTGTGTAGGTAAAGGTTACCCGTTACCATGGTGATAGTATGATTGAAATGTGATTATTCCGGTATGGAACCCACAAAGTAGAGAGGGTATACGATAAACGGAAAGTAGGTAATAGGCATAAGTAGATTTATTGCCCTCTTCCCTTTTTAATTTATTTGCTTTTCATCACACTCGCCTCTCGAGAGTCACTCACGGTTATTCAGCTGCCTTCGGCTGACAAGTCCGTCTATACAGTGAGCGCTTAACACGACACTAACAGACTCTCCACATGCACGTGACTCCAACCAACAGACGATGCACATGTACGTGACTCTAACCAACACACGAACCACATGTACGTGACTCTAACCAACACATGATCCACATGTACGTGACTCTCACCAACACAGGATGCACATGTATGTGACTCTCACCAACACACGATGCACATGTACGTGACTCTTACCAACACACGATCCACATGTACGTGACTCTAACCAACACACGATCCACATGTACGTGACTCTAACCAACACACGATGCACATGTACGTGACTCTTACCAACACACGATCCACATGTACGTGACTCTAACCAACACACGATGCACATGTACGTGGCTCTAACCAACACACGATCCACATGTTCGTGACTCTCACCAACACAGGATGCACATGACTCTAACCAACACACGATGCACATGTACGTGGCTCTAACCAACACACGATCCACATATACGTGACTAACAACATACGACCCACATGTACGTGACTCTAACCAACATACGATCCACATGTATGCGACTCTTACCAACACACACTCCACACATTCATGACACCAACCAACCATCCGTACGGATTACCATCTACTATCTGGGCGACACAATCTCGACCATCGCAGTAGGCAAAGCTGGAGTACTAACATACCTTGCTGCTGTGGTCTGGGCAGCCATGTCTCAACCTCCTGAAGCTCTAGGCGATCACATTCGCCTTCAGGGAGCAGGGGACGAAGTGGAAGAGAGACCGCTGTGACAAGGGGTTAACTGTTGGCACGACACCGGCTGCAGCGACATCCATCACGCCATCGTCCCACTCCCCCAGTTTTCACAAGGACAATTAACTATTTCGTGACTGCGGGCAAAGCCTTCCCCGATGTCATTTACCAAGAGATATTACTGTTGCTGACGTCTCATTATCAATGTTAAGACCATGGTGTGGCTACTGTCAACTTGACCTGAGTGTGTGCATGATGTTCCGGTGTCCCCCTTTTTAACCCTTTGTCTTCTGTATTTTTGCAACTTGCTGAAGGATATATCAACATGACAGTCATGATTTTACAAACAAGGGCCATGCAATGTCACTGAACATCTTGATTGTGATTGTCTGGTCCAGACAGATCGTCGTCATATAGTTGGAATACTTGTGATGCGGTGTTAAACAACAAGCAAAAAAACAAAGAAACATCAAAGTCAAACCTGCCAATATCATAACGCCAAACCACTAAAACCGTATGTCTAAGCAATGAAACATTCCACTCTCTTGAAAGTAGAAATATGTGAAGTTTGTTAATGGAAGAATTAACGACCAAGCTATACCCTCAGTGCATATCATACAATCTCGAAAATGTTTCTCGAACCATTTATCTTTATTTTAAATGCAGATGCCATCAGGTCTGGTATTCTGCCAGACTCGTTGTGCAGCCGTAAGTTTTTGTAAATACACCCCAGGGAAAAGGGTTTGAATTCTCTTCAACCACAAGTTTGTAAACTTCTCCACAAATAGCCTCCCTTGAGGACACGGAGTGTGAAAAACGTGAACATAGATCAAACAGTTTTTGTTGTGATGTTAGCGTCTGTCGCCTGAGCCACCATCGCTCGTCCCTCTCCATCAATCACCGGCCTGCAACATTCACTGGGGCCTGATGAAAGACTGGTGGAAGTCGTATCTTCTCGAGAACTGTAAGATGTCCCATACAGGTTTACCAAGTCATTTGAGAAGCGCTCTGGTGCGTAAGCCTTTAAATACAGGTCTACCAAGTCATTTGAGAAGTGCTCTGGTGCGTAAGCCTTCAAATACAGGTCTACCAAGTCATTTGAGAAGCGCTTTGGTGCGTAAGCCTTCAAATACAGGTCTACCAAGTCATTTGAGAAGCGCTTTGGTGCGTAAGCCTTCAAATACAGGTCTACCAAGTCATTTGAGAAACACTCTTGCGTGTAAGCCTTCACACATCAGTCAACCTAATCACCTGAGAAGTGCCAGAATTGAGAACGAAAGTGACATCGTATCCCGACGGTACGGATTATTTCTCACACACGCACGCACGCACGCAGTCACGCACGCATGCACGCACGCCGTCACTCGCTCACGCACACATTTATACTTACAACAGAAATGTCAACGACCTGCATCATTTTTGGCATTTGTACCAACTGAAGTTAATACTCCGTGAAATAGCAATGCACTCCTCAAAACTGAGCTAAATATTATTTATTTTGTCATCTGCTATCGTTGCTGACACAATTACCCCTCTTCCTCTGTAGAAGAGCCGTTATTCTGATGCTCTTATTCAGAAAACAAACCCATTGCCCCTCTGGGAGGCATCTGTTTAATGATCACAGCATGCCAAACAATTCACTCCACTCAAGGTAGAGCAAGTGCATGATTAAGCCTTGATCATTCTATTGCCCATGTAAACAGATACAGAGCTTTAGCCAATGCATGATGCTGTGGGTCTTGGCTTCATCAAGGTTTACTGACGGCACTACCGTTGCACTACCCGCGAAATGGTCGACTGTCCCAGCCTGTACCTATCCTAAACCAGTTGAACAGCGATGCAGGGCTGCTGACCTTCTCAACACACTGCACATAAACTCGATGCAGTGGTCGTTCAGATAGCCTCTCCTAGCAACTGATAGCAACTGAGTCTGGGCCGATTTGATATGGCACTTCGCTTGGTTGACACTCATTCTAGTACCGTCCAGCAGTACACAACCATTCAGTAACCACCTGTGACATACAAGATGTACAATTATATCTAAACAAAATAGAAAACACAAAGGAATCGATGGCATGGGTTGTTTATGCAGTAGTTGAATGCTACAGGGGCGTACGGGTAGCCTTGTGGTTAAATCTTTAAACCGACGTCTCGGTTTTGATTCCACACATAGGTTCAATGGGTGACGCCAAATCTACCTCGCTGTGATGTGGCTGGAAAATTGTTCACAGAGGCGTAACCCCCTGTCCAGTCAGACAAGACCCAACAACGTTGGGTTCCATGAAGCGGAAGCCTTCCTTTAACCCGAGGACACATCAAACGGAGTGGGTCAGACATTCTTTGAATACAATAATCCATTTTGTAACTCTCTCACGGGGCATATCAACTCGCCTACAGGTGCTAGTGTGAGTCAATTGAATTATGGATTGACAGTTATTATTTTTCGGTTCATCGCGGATTGAACCAGTCAGCACTTTGCCAAGGAGTCGTGCGGCGTCATTTCCAAGAAGTGTTAACTGAATATAATGTTACATTTGTGAAGGTACGAGATAAGGCTTCATGTTTCTCACATAAGCAAAGACGCATTGCTAAGCTGGATATTTTAACTCAACCTTACAAGTATAAAATGAAAACACGTGGACTGACAACTGAAGGTCATTATAAAGGTCATTTTGTATTTAGGTTCAGCTATTTCATTTGCTATATGACGGCGGCTGTTAAATGATTTACTCTGGATCAGACACTCCAATGGTTGATAGTATGAACAACGATGCACACAGTCGGGGTACGATGAGACGCAATCAACCAAGTCACCGCGTCAGACCCACCGATCCTTTATGCCGCCACTTACGACCAGCAAATGCTGCTGGGTATCATATTAACCCAGTATCCCTAAGGGACCAGCCGTGAGTGAGTGAGTGAGTAAGTATGGTTTACGCCGCTTTTAGCAATATTCCAGCAATATCACGGCGGGGGATACCAGAAATGGGCTTCAAACATTGTACCCATGTGGGGATTCGAACCCGGTTCTTCGGCGTGACGAGCGAACGCTTTAACCAGTAGGCTACCCGACCGCCTCAAAGGGACGATGAGGCGTGGATTATGATTTTGTTGATTCAAGCGTGTTTCCTCATGAGCAATACAAGGGGATGGACATATTATTAATGTATTACTTTGATTTTTTAAGGTTCTGAGTGAACGTTACGCCGTTTTGAACACATTTTCACTTACATTAGCTACATGTGGCGGGAACGCCAGAGTCAGTGCAGATCATAGACGTTACTTCAACGGGGAAACACACAAACCCTGGAATGGAGCTGGCAGACTAAGGACAATAATCTACTATTCGATTCCACGATATTATGATCCATTCACATCAAAGGGACGCAACTCTGCATGGAGAATTGCGGCGCCTTCGACATGTAGATCACATTATTATATAAAATAATAATTTCAAGTTCGAATTGCTAAATTTCCCAAACAAAGTGGTATACTGAGTATTGTTCGTATGGACGAGAGTGAATGTATGAGTGAGTGAATGAGGGAAGTTATACATTTAGAGATTACTCCCAATATATCACTAAATAGCATTACGACACAGTGACTATCCTTACGCAAAAAAACTAGATACTCTAAAATTTTGATATATGTGAAAAGGCGACTTGAAACGCCTGCAGCATGAAATGCTCTACAGAAGAAATGTCATAAATCACTAGAAGAATACTCCTGATCTTCTTAAGGTCAGATCTGATGATCAAAGTTTCCTGATGCAGTGTTTCGACATTCATTTATTCTTCCAAGAAAACTTTCTTTCAGAAAATGTTTCAACATGATGCATTTATTAATTATAATCAGACAGCTGTACACGCACGCGGCCCAGCACAGTTTTGATAGGTATAAGATGACGGATGAACGAAGCGAACAGACTGAACGGACGGTGTTTTGAGCCAGTTCATAGGTTTATATATCTTTCCCTACTATGGGAAATGTGGCATAAAACATACAGGAACTCACATCAGCGAACACGAGCTGTATCTCAGGGGGCTGATTACGTGATTTTATTATCTCTGGAAACCTGGGCCTAGATTTTCGAAACAATCTTAGCTAAGATAAATCTTAACTACTTACGTTCAAAGATAAGATATCTTAATACTAAGATAAGATAGATTTTCGAAACAATCGTAAACCTGTCGCAGATCGCTCAGAGCTACGACACCTATCTGTAGCGGGAGAATAGCTCGAAGTCGTCAAGCGTATCGAGGGGACGAGTTCTGTCTCGGAATATCCTCTGTCTTGTCATCAAATCATTGTCATCTTCATCATGAAAAATGTCCAGAGCAAATTATACCGCCATCTTGGATGAGGATAAAATAAACTTACGACAGGTATAGGGCTATCTTAGATTTACGACAAACTTAAGATATCTTAGGGCTACGATAGTTTCGAAAATAGGCTACGATAGCCTACGATTTCTTTACGATAACTTTACGATAATTTTAGGGCTAAGATCGTTTCGAAAATCTAGGCCCTGTCTCGGAGAAATCTCTGACTTCGACTGGTCAGCACATGAGAGTGAGAGTAAATTCCACGGGCCACCTGTGCTGCGATGTTGGCGATGAAACTGTTACGCATGAAAGAAAGAAATAATAATAACGAAACAAGAAATTCAGGGTATTGACAACCTCACACGATTAATCTTGTCAGACAATAGATCCAACCACCCTCGCTCTTCCCTCAATCGCTTATATTTACCAATCATTACTGGAGTGAGTGAGGGAGTGAGGATGGCTTTACGCCGCTTTTAGCAATATTCCAGCAATTTCACGGCGGGGGACACCAGAAATGGGCTTCACACATTGTACCCTTGTGGGGAATCGAACCCGGGTCTTCGGCGTGACGAGCGAACGTTTTAACCACTAGGCTACCCGACCGCCCCAATCGTTACTGGAGGGCGTGGCTTGATTAACGTAGGGGTTTTCATGACAGAATTTTGTGTGTGCACTTTTGCACACATTTGTTTGTCTGATGATTCTCTTGTGAAGCATGTCAAGACTCGTGATAAAAACAAGCCATTCCACAGTTTTCGTAAACGAGCCAAGGATGTGGGACATAATCTCAATGTCAGTGTTGATTTTGTTGATGGTTGTGTACTGCTGGACGGTACTAGAATGAGTGTCAACCAAGCGAAGTACCATATCAAATCGGCCCAGATTTAGTTGCTATCAGTTGCTAGGAGAGGCTATCTGAACGACCACAGCATCGAGTTTATGTGCAGTGTGTTGAGAAGGTAAGCAGCCCTGCAGAGTCCTTCCCTTGAATGAAGTCGGCTGGCATGAAAAAGTGAAACAGAAGGTTTTCTGTTTGCTGCTCAGGACCATTCACTTCCCACTCGAAACCATCAATGTGTGTTTTGCATCAAAACGTAAGTATGAAATGTAGATTATGTAATGAATTTAATGAGACTGTCCAACATATTGTCAGTGGATGCCCAGCTTTGGCACAAACACAGTATCTTAAGAGACTGATGGAGTGGCTCGATCCTTTTATTACCGTCTTCGCAATGTTTGGGGTTTTGACACTGAGGTCCATCCATGGTACGACCCGGAATATGTAGAGGGCGTCATGGACAATGATAAATACAACATTCTTTGGAATAGGCCCGTATACAGCCTCAGACGTATCCAAGCCAACACACCTGATCTTGTCCTTTTTGATAAATCCAATGAAAGCATTTATATTATTGAGTTTTCTGTCCCTTTTGACAGTAATGTGATTGACAAGCTTGAGGAAAGACATGTCAAATATACGGACCTCGCTTTCGAAATGTCATGCTTGCATCACAAGTACCAAGTTGTCCGACTCTCCGTTGACTGACATTGGGAGAGTGTCCGGGTTTGCTACCAGGAGTACAGCCCTTCAGACAATCTGGGTAATGCAGAAGGCTGCAGTGTTGGGAAGTCTTCACATTCTCCGAAAAGTTCTCAGCAGGTTCGACTGGGCAGCGCTTCATGGTAGAAGTCCCATTCGCTGTCTGGGCTGCGTGTAGAGGGGGCAAGGGCCCTGAGCTGATGATGAGCCTAACAAGCCTGACTGCCAGGATCACCCGAACCCTCTTTGATGCATTTATGTATTTAATCTGCAATTAATAATAATGATCATGAATAACAAAAACCATGTTGTTCGATGCGGTTATGATGATGAGGACAACAGTGATGATATCAATAGTGTATCTCAACACGGACATTTCAAGTCCTAAACGCGAGATTTCACATCTGCGCTGTGGTATTGATTACGTTATATGGACTGAACGTCAATCGGTGTTTTCTGAACAGTGCCTATGCTATGCAAGAGTCGAATAGAAAATAAGTTTATAAATCACTTGTGGCAGTAATAACGAAACAAGAAATTCAGGGTATTGACAACCTCACACGATTAATCTTGTCAGACAATAGATCCAACCACCCTCGCTCTTCCCTCAATCGCTTATATTTACCAATCATTACTGGAGTGAGTGAGGGAGTGAGGATGGCTTTACGCCGCTTTTAGCAATATTCCAGCAATATCACGGCGGGGGACACCAGAAATGGGCTTCACACATTGTACCCTTGTGGGGAATCGAACCCGGGTCTTCGGCGTGACGAGCGAACGTTTTAACCACTAGGCTACCCGACCGCCCCAATCGTTACTGGAGGGCGTGGCTTGATTAACGTAGGGGTTTTCATGACAGAATTTTGTGTGTGCACTTTTGCACACATTTGTTTGTCTGATGATTCTCTTGTGAAGCATGTCAAGACTCGTGATAAAAACAAGCCATTCCACAGTTTTCGTAAACGAGCCAAGGATGTGGGACATAATCTCAATGTCAGTGTTGATTTTGTTGATGGTTGTGTACTGCTGGACGGTACTAGAATGAGTGTCAACCAAGCGAAGTACCATATCAAATCGGCCAAGATTTAGTTGCTATCAGTTGCTAGGAGAGGCTATCTGAACGACCACAGCATCGAGTTTATGTGCAGTGTGTTGAGAAGGTAAGCAGCCCTGCAGAGTCCTTCCCTTGAATGAAGTCGGCTGGCATGAAAAAGTGAAACAGAAGGTTTTCTGTTTGCTGCTCAGGACCATTCACTTCCCACTCGAAACCATCAATGTGTGTTTTGCATCAAAACGTAAGTATGAAATGTAGATTATGTAATGAATTTAATGAGACTGTCCAACATATTGTCAGTGGATGCCCAGCTTTGGCACAAACACAGTATCTTAAGAGACTGATGGAGTGGCTCGATCCTTTTATTACCGTCTTCGCAATGTTTGGGGTTTTGACACTGAGGTCCATCCATGGTACGACCCGGAATATGTAGAGGGCGTCATGGACAATGATAAATACAACATTCTTTGGAATAGGCCCGTATACAGCCTCAGACGTATCCAAGCCAACACACCTGATCTTGTCCTTTTTGATAAATCCAATGAAAGCATTTATATTATTGAGTTTTCTGTCCCTTTTGACAGTAATGTGATTGACAAGCTTGAGGAAAGACATGTCAAATATACGGACCTCGCTTTCGAAATGTCATGCTTGCATCACAAGTACCAAGTTGTCCGACTCTCCGTTGACTGACATTGGGAGAGTGTCCGGGTTTGCTACCAGGAGTACAGCCCTTCAGACAATCTGGGTAATGCAGAAGGCTGCAGTGTTGGGAAGTCTTCACATTCTCCGAAAAGTTCTCAGCAGGTTCGACTGGGCAGCGCTTCATGGTAGAAGTCCCATTCGCTGTCTGGGCTGCGTGTAGAGGGGGCAAGGGCCCTGAGCTGATGATGAGCCTAACCAGCCTGACTGCCAGGATCACCCGAACCCTCTTTGATGCATTTATGTATTTAATCTGCAATTAATAATAATGATCATGAATAACAAAAACCATGTTGTTCGATGCGGTTATGATGATGAGGACAACAGTGATGATATCAATAGTGTATCTCAACACGGACATTTCAAGTCCTAAACGCGAGATTTCACATCTGCGCTGTGGTATTGATTACGTTATATGGACTGAACGTCAATCGGTGTTTTCTGAACAGTGCCTATGCTATGCAAGAGTCGAATAGAAAATAAGTTTATAAATCACTTGTGGCAGTAATAACGAAACAAGAAATTCAGGGTATTGACAACCTCACACGATTAATCTTGTCAGACAATAGATCCAACCACCCTCGCTCTTCCCTCAATCGCTTATATTTACCAATCATTACTGGAGTGAGTGAGGGAGTGAGGATGGCTTTACGCCGCTTTTAGCAATATTCCAGCAATATCACGGCGGGGGACACCAGAAATGGGCTTCACACATTGTACCCTTGTGGGGAATCGAACCCGGGTCTTCGGCGTGACGAGCGAACGTTTTAACCACTAGGCTACCCGACCGCCCCAATCGTTACTGGAGGGCGTGGCTTGATTAACGTAGGGGTTTTCATGACAGAATTTTGTGTGTGCACTTTTGCACACATTTGTTTGTCTGATGATTCTCTTGTGAAGCATGTCAAGACTCGTGATAAAAACAAGCCATTCCACAGTTTTCGTAAACGAGCCAAGGATGTGGGACATAATCTCAATGTCAGTGTTGATTTTGTTGATGGTTGTGTACTGCTGGACGGTACTAGAATGAGTGTCAACCAAGCGAAGTACCATATCAAATCGGCCAAGATTTAGTTGCTATCAGTTGCTAGGAGAGGCTATCTGAACGACCACAGCATCGAGTTTATGTGCAGTGTGTTGAGAAGGTAAGCAGCCCTGCAGAGTCCTTCCCTTGAATGAAGTCGGCTGGCATGAAAAAGTGAAACAGAAGGTTTTCTGTTTGCTGCTCAGGACCATTCACTTCCCACTCGAAACCATCAATGTGTGTTTTGCATCAAAACGTAAGTATGAAATGTAGATTATGTAATGAATTTAATGAGACTGTCCAACATATTGTCAGTGGATGCCCAGCTTTGGCACAAACACAGTATCTTAAGAGACTGATGGAGTGGCTCGATCCTTTTATTACCGTCTTCGCAATGTTTGGGGTTTTGACACTGAGGTCCATCCATGGTACGACCCGGAATATGTAGAGGGCGTCATGGACAATGATAAATACAACATTCTTTGGAATAGGCCCGTATACAGCCTCAGACGTATCCAAGCCAACACACCTGATCTTGTCCTTTTTGATAAATCCAATGAAAGCATTTATATTATTGAGTTTTCTGTCCCTTTTGACAGTAATGTGATTGACAAGCTTGAGGAAAGACATGTCAAATATACGGACCTCGCTTTCGAAATGTCATGCTTGCATCACAAGTACCAAGTTGTCCGACTCTCCGTTGACTGACATTGGGAGAGTGTCCGGGTTTGCTACCAGGAGTACAGCCCTTCAGACAATCTGGGTAATGCAGAAGGCTGCAGTGTTGGGAAGTCTTCACATTCTCCGAAAAGTTCTCAGCAGGTTCGACTGGGCAGCGCTTCATGGTAGAAGTCCCATTCGCTGTCTGGGCTGCGTGTAGAGGGGGCAAGGGCCCTGAGCTGATGATGAGCCTAACCAGCCTGACTGCCAGGATCACCCGAACCCTCTTTGATGCATTTATGTATTTAATCTGCAATTAATAATAATGATCATGAATAACAAAAACCATGTTGTTCGATGCGGTTATGATGATGAGGACAACAGTGATGATATCAATAGTGTATCTCAACACGGACATTTCAAGTCCTAAACGCGAGATTTCACATCTGCGCTGTGGTATTGATTACGTTATATGGACTGAACGTCAATCGGTGTTTTCTGAACAGTGCCTATGCTATGCACGAGTCGAATAGAAAATAAGTTATAAATCACCTGTGGCAGTTAAGTTTTACACTATGAAATATTTATCATGGCGATGCACCCTGCATGGAAAAACTTATGACAAAAGTCCCTAAGGAAATAAGAGATTTATAAAAAAAACATTCTCCAATACGAGAGCACAAACAAAAGCCAAAGCCAAAAGCAAAATGTGTTTGTCAGAAGATATTGCTTTCATAAACATGTTTGTTGTTTAACGTTGCACTCAGCAATATTCCAGCCATATGACGGCGGTCTGTACATAATCGAGTCTGGACCAGACAATCCAGTGATTGACATCATGAGCATCGATCCACGCAATTGGGATCCATGACATGCATCAACCAAGCCTGACCACCCGATCCCGTTTTACGACAAGCATAGTCGTCTTTTATGGCAAGTATTGGTTGCTGAAGACCTATTCTAGCCCGGATCTTCACGGCACATAAACATTTTCAATGATTAGTCATAAATGTCTATTGATGAATAGAGGTGTGGTCAAATTCAGTGTTGGGAAATTCCCCAATCACTCTGACAACCTTGCGATATTACATGATTGCAAGCCTGTGTAATAAACTTTACTTTTCGATGATTTTGGACGAAGGTGACAGTTTGAAACGTATTGGCAAAAGAGATCCTTTGGTACACACCACCTGGATCCGCTAGTCTAAGGTTCAAATCAGAGAATCGCCCAGATTATGACCCTTGGTCTGTCTCAACGCTACCTGTGCTTGAGGGTTTCCTCTAAGTAGTAAACATCTAGGAACTGCACGTATACCTGTAAATATGTAAGAAATACTGTTCACGGTAGCAATACAAGCAATCTACTCACTCACACATTCATAACGACCATCTATTATGCTCTTTGTCGAATAATGTTTTCAAAACATTTTCTGTGTGACGCAGACATTGTTTTTTCATTTTTATGTACACCACTCAACGTTTGATTGTAAGGGAGGGTCAAGGAAGGGGTTGTTTCTCTTGTGCATGGCCATGTTGTCATAAGTTGTGAAGTTAACTAAATGGATTTCACAGACCATTCAAACACTAGAATGCTTTACTAAACAGCTCGTATTTATTTACAAGGTGGCCTATCGTCACAAACTGAAAAGGGTTAACTAGTAATCAGATAAACTTTGATTGTCAGTTTCCTGAATGAGAGAGGCGTACAGCAGTGAGTGAGTGAGTGAGTGAGTGAGTTGGGTTTAACACCGCTTTTAACATTATTCCAGTTATATCGCGGCGTGTCAGCTTAATGTGGGAGGAAAGCCCGAAGTGATGCAGGTCTTAGACGTTTACCACTTCGGTGAAACCCACGAGCACAGGTATGGTGCTGACAAACCTAGAAACACAATAAACCATACTCACTCAGTCACCTTTGCTTTATCCAAGAGTTTGCTTGAAATTCTCAACATAAAACAACTTACATTTGTTTAGACGTAGAGTAATATTATAAACTAAGATTTTTGTTGGTAGAATACTTGAACTGATTCATCCTATCATCGGCAATGTACAAGCTGCAGTGTATATAATACTAACTGGAAGAAGTAACTGTGCTTCAACTAGAGTTCAGTACAAATAAATTTATCCTGGAATATTTTATTCCATATTTATCTCCTCGATTCACAATTTGCACGGCGCACAATTTGGATGTTTGCGTGATTGTTGGGAGTAAAACCCCCCCACACAGATTCTGTATGTGAACAGCACACAATAATTGTTTATTATCAGCTATCGGGGGCTCATATAAACACACTGTTGTTAAACCGCAAAAAACGCTAACGCAATGTCACGGCTCCCTGCAAACATGAATTGCGCAAACCGATGATGCCAGGCATTTTATTGTTCATCGAAACATAATAGCATAACTTTGGAGACGTTATCAGCAGGGCAACACTCAGGGCCGGTCGTCCACGTGTGACGTCACATCAACAATACAACCATAATCGTATGGTGCATCTACTGAATCGATAGCAAACGGCCACAGCTCAGACAATTCCTGGGTTGAGACTAATTAGTGGCGGAACCGTACGCTGCCGGTCCAGGGAGCAGAACATCCGGCAACCGCCAGGTACGCCTGGCTTGGTGTAGACAGCATCTGAGGTATAGAATACAAGACTGGGACAGTACTGTTCACAGATGTCTAGGTTTAATCTGGCCAGCTCTGATGGTCGTGCAAGGGTACAGGCGTCCCGGAGAACGTCTTCGTGACGCTTGCGTTATTCAACGTCGTCAGTTTGGGGATGGAAGTGTAATGGTATAGGGAGAACTACTCATGGAGAACACAGGGGAACGTTACCGCGACGATCTTGTTCTACCTTTTGTGCAAATGCAGGGTGAGGTGAAATGGGGTTTGACGTCGCGTCCAAGATTATTGCACTTATATAGCGACGTGCATGCGCGTGTATGTGTGTGTGTGTGTGGCTGCTTGTACTAGTCCGGACTGATGCCGATTTTATAGTGCTAGCACACTGAGATACCATGCCGCAGTTTAACATGAATACCCCACTCAGACACAGTATACTGATTCCGAGCCGACCAGTCCTTATTTTAGCCCCTTAATGCCGAGCGCCAGACAGGGTAACAACAAGTACCATCTTTTAACGTCTTTTGGTATGACGCGGCTGGGGATCGAACCCCGGACCTTCCGCTCTCCGGGCGGACGCTCTACCATTAGACCACGGAGGCGGTCTGCAAATGCGGGACGTAACGTTCCGTTGCAGAAGTTTAATGCCCGCCCACATGTTGCACGTGTTGTAACAGACTTTTTTAGGCGCTATGACATTGCTGTACTGCCATGGTCGCTTTTTTCTCCAGAAAGACGCCGACGACAAGACCAGAATTAGCCGTCACTCTAGCTCAGTTGGATCAATCTTTGGTTGACATTTAGAACAACATCAAGGCTGTTTCCAACCAAATGGTGTCATAAATGTGCCGCCTCTGCCGCTCCTGTGGGGCGGTCGGGTAGTCTAGTGGTTAAAGCGTTCGCTCGTCACGCCGAAGACCCGGGTTTGATTCCCGACATGGGTACAATGTGTGAAGCCCATTTCTGGTGTCCCCCGCCGTGATATTGCTGGAATATTGGTAAAAGCGGCGTAAAACCATACTCACTCACTCACTCACTCACTCACTCTGCCGCTCCTGTATCAACGCAAATAGATGTCACCACCCATATTGACATTGTTATTTGAGTTTACTTGGGTGTGTTGCCCTGTTACAAGGTATGGGTGTTGTCAATGAATTTGTTATGATAAAACATTGATCAGACGAATAGCCAAGTATTATTTGAGTATTTCAATAACATGACATTTTACACCACATTATATGAAGCACAGTTATTTTCTTCCGTTAGTATTCATAATTATACCGATGTGCATTGGGATGTGCCTTCAGCATATGTCGACAGCTTCGTATGTCAGTCCGACAGATTACTGACCAGATAATGGCTATTACTTATATAAAGTTATCTCATGAGTGTTGAAGAACTTTGCGGAACGTTTTAAAGACGTTTTAATGAAAGTTAAGGAAGCATTTTCTATAACATGTCACCTGGTCTTTGACTACATTGTGATATCGCGGTACCTTTACGAAGGTTGGTTGTTTAAAATCACGCACGCACGAATACGGTGTTAGCGTTTGGCGTCTCAACGTGCGTGATTCCCGTGCACCCTTTCGAGTTTAGTTGATTGGTTCAACTGTGTCATATGGCCCTGTGACGCAAGGGTAGCATTATGCCGATGGCTGTTTCAATGAATGCTCGTTCCACCCGTGACGAACAGGTCTGGTTGTTGATGAAATATAGCGATAGCTAAATAGACAGATTTTTTTATTCATGCACCGATTGTTTTTAAATGTAATATCCAGTTATGTTGGACTGTTTAATAATCTCATACCAACTTTGACTGGAGTAGGTCCGATAGTTTTTCAGATATTGTAGTAAACCTCGGTACCTTAAATAACCTTCCAGGGCCTAGATTTTCGAAACGATCTTAGCTAAGATAAATCTTAACTACTTACGTTCAAAGATAAGATATCTTAAGACTAAGATAAGATAGATTTTCGAAACAATCGTAAACCTGTCGCAGATCGCTCAGAGCTACGACACCTATCTGTAGCGGGAGAATAGCTCGAGGCCGTCAAGCGTATTGATGCGACGAGTTCTGTCTCGGAATATCCTCGGTCTTGTCATCAAATCATTGTCATCTTCATCATGAAAAATTTCCAGAGCAAATTATACCGCCATCTTGGATGAGGATAAAATAGACTTACGACAGGTATAGGGCTATCTTAGATTTACGACAAACTTAAGATATCTTAGGGCTACGATAGTTTCGAAAATAGGCTACGATAGCCTACGATTTCTTTACGATAACTTTACGATAATTGTAGGGTTAATATCGTTTCGAAAATCTAGGCCCAGACTTATACTTGGCTATCAGCTAACGCCAGACGGTAGGTGTCCAAGAGGTACAGGTCCCAATGTTTCAACATCACATTCGCTTCCAGTCTATATGTTTCCACTCAACATATGGTGAACAAGATCACCGTCGGACTGAATATTGATATTCGCGTTTGCTGGAGTTAATGTTGTTAACCATCTCATGATCTCCAACCGGCGTGTGATGACAAGTATTTGGTGCCCTTATCTCGTTCTTTCTCTCGTTCTCCATGATTACATTCCTTAAGAAATTAACTGCATAGCCTCAACAGGTGATAATGACTGTTTTCCTTAAAACTTATAATTAAGTTTTATTCAGACCTATACAGATAGGAAGGGACCCTTGCAAGGTGCACACAGTTGCGTCAGTACTGATGTTATAGATGATGAAATATATTGACTGAGGATTTGAAAAAAGGCATTTGAAGTGCCCTGAGTGGTTGTGAAAAGAATGTCCGCTTTTTTTAGAATTGTAAAACAGAATAGGAATCCTTAAGAAATCGACAGCGATTGGGTTCTTGCACCATGTTGAGTCGTTGTCTCAATAGTAGAATTTAGGGCAGGTTGGATGTAATATCTTCCCAAATATTTATCAAAATTTCAACAGATTTTCCTTCATTATTTGCTTCTGTCAAACAAACACATTATAGGCACTGAGATTTCAAGATTACTCGCATTTTCTTGTGTAATATTGTAATATATCATTATATAGAATGACCGATTTGATATAGGCAAATAATAAAAAGCTCTGGGTGTAGTATTGCTAAGAATCGACTTCTTTGAAAAAAAACAAGGTACATGTTGTAAAGTAAACTAGTTAGGAAAAACGTCTTGAAGAATCGATGAGTCGGAGATGCCACGGCGATGCTGTCTCCCAGCCGTGTGGACGTGGTGCACGTTCAGGTTGCAGCACTGCGGGACCGCTTGGCTCAATGTGAGGAGGCCCGGGAAAACGATCAAGGAGAATTAGTCGAGGGAAAATCTGTATGACGTAATCTGTCTGTCACCATGTCTGGTCCTGTTTGGGCGGATGGTCAATGCATCTCGAATATGCATGGGACATGTATGTACATAGTAGATCCAGTAGAATTCGAGATACATTTACACATGATATAAATATAAGTATGTATCACATGTCTGGAGAAGGTCAATGCGCAGTTTTGTGTCACATGTCATGATAAAGTAAAAAAGTAGTTTTATGTCACATGTCTTAAGAAGGTCAACACGTAGTTTTATGTCACATGTCTTGCGAAGGCCAACACGTTGTTTTATGTCACATGACTTTAGAAGGTCAATAAGTAGTTTTATGTCACATACCATGTGAAGGTCAACACGTAGTTTTATGTCACATGACTTTAGAAGGTCAGAAAGTAGTTTTATGTCACATGTCTTTAGAAGGTCAACACGTAGTTTTATGTCACATGTCTTGAGAAGGTCAACACGTTGTTTTATGTCACATGACTTTAGAAGGTCAACACGTAGTTTTATGTCACATGTCTTGAGAAGGTCAACACGTTGTTTTATGTCACATGACTTTAGAAGGTCAACACGTAGTTTTATATCACATGCCATGTGAAGGTCAATAAGTAGTTTTATGTCACATGTCTTTAGAAGGTCAACACGTAGTTTTATGTCACATGCCATGTGAAGGTCAATAAGTAGTTTTATGTCACATGTCTTTAGAAGGTCAACACGTAGTTTTATGTCACATGCCATGTGAAGGTCAATAAGTAGTTTTATGTCACATGTCTTTAGAAGGTCAACACGTAGTTTTATGTCACATACCATGTGAAGGTCAATAAGTAGTTTTATGTCACATGTCTTTAGAAGGTCAACACGTAGTTTTATGTCACATGTCTTTAGAAGGTCAATAAGTAGTTTTATGTCACATGCCATAAGAAGGTCAAAACATCGTTTTATGTCACATGTCTTGAGAAGGTCAGAAAGTAGTTTTATGTCACATGACTTTAGAAGGTCAACACGTAGTTTTATGTCACATGTCTTGAGAAGGTCAACACGTCGTTTTATGTCACATGACTTTAGAAGGTCAATAAGTAGTTTTATGTCACATACCATGTGAAGGTCAACACGTAGTTTTATGTCACATGACTTTAGAAGGTCAACACGTTGTTTTATGTCACATGACTTTAGAAGGTCAACACGTAGTTTTATGTCACATGTCTTGAGAAGGTCAACACGTTGTTTTATGTCACATGACTTTAGAAGGTCAACACGTAGTTTTATGTCACATGTCTTGAGAAGGTCAACACGTTGTTTTATGTCACATGACTTTAGAAGGTCAATAAGTAGTTTTATGTCACATGTCTTTAGAAGGTCAATAAGTTGTTTTATGTCACATGACTTTAGAAGGTCAACACGTAGTTTTATGTCACATGTCTTTAGATGGTCAACACGTAGTTTTATGTCACATGACTTTAGAAGGTCAATAAGTAGTTTTATGTCACATGTCTTTAGAAGGTCAATAAGTAGTTTTATGTCACATGACTTTAGAAGGTCAATAAGTAGTTTTATGTCACATGACTTTAGAAGGTCAATAAGTAGTTTTATGTCACATGACTTTAGAAGGTCAACACGTAGTTTTATGTCACATGTCTTTAGAAGGTCAATAAGTAGTTTTATGTCACATGACTTTAGAAGGTCAACACGTAGTTTTATGTCACATGTCTTTAGAAGGTCAATAAGTAGTTTTATGTCACATGACTTTAGAAGGTCAACACGTAGTTTTATGTTACATGTCTATAGAAGGTCAACACGTAGTTTTATGTCACATGACTTTAGAAGGTCAATAAGTAGTTTTATGTCACATGACTTTAGAAGGTCAACACGTAGTTTTATGTCACATGACTTTAGAAGGTCAACACGTAGTTTTATGTCACATGTCTTTAGAAGGTCAATAAGTAGTTTTATGTCACATGACTTTAGAAGGTCAATAAGTAGTTTTATGTCACATGTCTTTAGAAGGTCAATAAGTAGTTTTATGTCACATGACTTTAGAAGGTCAACACGTAGTTTTATGTCACATGTCTTTAGAAGGTCAACACGTAGTTTTATGTCACATGTCTTTAGAAGGTCAACACGTAGTTTTATGTCACATGACTTTAGATAAGATAGGATAATCTAAGAATACAACTAAGTGACCCATTTGCAGCTGCACGGAATCGTACTAAATTCAGTGCTAGCGTTTAGAAACGCATGCATCCTTTGTGTGTACTCCCAAGTCTACAACAGTGCACTGGGTTGTACTAAGTATATTTACCTTATTTCAGAATGTTCATTTTACAGAATGAACTAGTTTCCATTGAAAATTGGAACGTTTCGCTCGTTGTTCTCAGCATTTTCACTTTCTATACCCTTAATTAGCACTGAGACCCATTGGACCCTGGACTCGCCTGGCTGTTGTTACCAGTAGGGTGGTAACGTGTCGATACATCGTGAGTGTAGGAACCTGTACGGAATGTCGTGTTGCTACATTAATCTATAGATTGTATTGATATAAAATACATTCAAGTATCATGAAAACATGCTTCTAACTGTGAATGTGCACATTCACACGGTCAAGGCCGCAACGCGATTCATATTCGAATCTGTCAGGACAAACAAAGAAAATTAGAGTGAAACAAGAGTGATGTGATGTGAAATTGGGTTTAAAGTCGCGTCCAAGATTATTGCACTTATATAGCAACGTGCATGCACGTATGTGTACCTGTGTGGCTGCTTGTTATAGTCCGGACTGATGCCGATTTATAGTGCTAGCACACTGAGATACCATGTCCCAGTTTAACATGAATACCCAACTCAGACGCAGTATACTGACTCCGAGCCGACCAGTCCTTGTTTTAGCCCCTTAATGCCGAGCGCCAGACAGGGAAACAACAAGTACAAGTACGTCTTTTGGTATGACGCGGCCGGGGATCGAACCCCGGACCTTCCGCTCTCCGTGCGGGCGCTCTACCACAAGACCACGGAGTAAAAACAAGAATCCAAACCATATGAAAGCAGGAAATTCAACGATCCACACTCTCGAGCAACTACAAAGTTATTGTGATTACACCATTTGTTCGCGAAATGGTTGAACATGTTGAACATTCTCTACCGGTCTACATTGTCAGCGAAGGCCACATCTCTCCGGCAGTCTAACTTCAGAACATGGCTCTCTCAAGTACACTGACGATTTTCAATAAGATCTAAGAATACAGTCGCGAGTGCATCATATACGAGTGTATATGTTTATATGTGTATATGTGTATATGTCAATATGTTTGCCGTCGAAGATAGAATGAGGTACATTCTGAAAGGGGAGGAGTTATCCAGTATGTTATCTCTCTCTCTCTCTCTCTCTCTCTCTCTCTCTCTCTCTCTCTCTCTCTCTCTCTCTTCTTTTACGTACAGATTTCTGGGTTAACATATTGTTTCAATTTGGGACAAAGAATCAGGGTTATGTTGCTGGAAATGACAACATCTGGCGGATATTCTCCAGTATAATCTCAAACACAGGTATTGATATTTGCGCCAGCCGTCTTGGCTTGTTCTCTGTAAAATATGGCACGTCCAGATAATTGACAATAAAACAGCATCTAATCAATTAATAATTCCAGTTGCACAGAACATCAAAGGAAAAGAGATCAAACATTGTTTTTATGCTTACATCATATTTACCCCACCCTACATAACATATGTATGGTTGGCGTAGCGTGGCGTGGCGTGGCGTGGCGTGGTGTGGTGAGGTCTGGTGTGTGTGGTGAGGTGTGGCGTGGCGTGGCGTGGCGTGGCGTGGCGTGGCGTGGCGTGGCGTGGCGTGGTGTGGTGTGGTGAGGTCTGGTGTGTGTGGTGAGGTGCGGTGTGGCGTGGCGTGGCGTGGCGTGGCGTGGCGTGGTGTGGTGTGGTGAGGTCTGGTGTGTGTGGTGAGGTGCGGTGTGGCGTGGCGTGGCGTGGCGTGGCGTGGCGTGGCGTGGCGTGGCGTGGCGTGGCGTGGCGTGGTGAGGTCTGGTGTGTGTGGTGAGGTGCGTGGAGATGCGGTGCGGTGCGGTGCGGTGCGGTGCGGTGCGGTGCGGTGCGGTGCGGTGCGGTGCGGTGCTGTGCGGTGCGGTGCGGTGCGGTGCGGTGCGGTGCGGTGCGGTGCGGTGCGGTGTTGACGGGACGGGATGCACGGGTAACATAGTCGTCGCTATGTGTACAGTTGAGTCCCACGTGATCCGCCAAAGTGATTAACGTGCAAGACCTGTTTCACTACCAGGTTTCCTCCACATTAATCTGAATCAAAATTGAAATACTGTTCAAAGCGAAATAAAACAATACTGAATGACCAACGCAAACATAACTACATATCTAGGACGACATGTTGTGCGTTCATGTTGACATGGCTAGCTTCAGAATAAGTGACCCCTTTCATCATGATACGTGTCCTTCTGGAGGTGTTGTTTCCATTTTCGCAGAAGGATGAGATCCGCTGCCCTTAAGTCTACTGGAAGACAGACACAGATGCAATGTATTAAACCGAAGTTAGAGGGATCAAGCTCGAAAGGAAGAGAAGATATAAAAATGTCCACCTCTACAAACCATGAATGGAAATGAGATTGGAGCTTGTCACCAGGAACCATCAAATTGTGTTGCTTTCAGAGGAATGGTATTTTCCACTGGGAAGACCGGAGTGGAGATCTCAGGTTCATCGTCAGACTGTTTCATGGTGGAGGTTATGACAGGAATTGATCTCCTCACACTCTCACTCCGACAATAAAGAGCAGGCCACATCGCCAACAGGGGACTGACTACCTTATATGTCAGTTAATAGGACCGGTGGCTGGTTGCTGATAGCTAGTACACAACTTCGATATGGATTGGTTCGATATCATCAGTCGAAATATGGATGAAAATCTATTGACATTCATCTACACAATAAATTCGACAAAACCCTTTTCATAATCATAACAAATCTCGGCCAAAAACAGAGCCGATCGTACAATTCCGACTATATCGTGAGCATGTTTTTATGAATCACTATCAAATACTGATGACACAAGGTGTTCACGAAAAGGTGAGCTTCGCCTGTCCGACCGCTGGCACCAATCACAAACACTTGCCAGGACAAGTCAGTTGTTCACATGACAAAAACACGGGTACATATAGTACAAGTCAAAATAAGGATTTGTATCAGACATCATTCTTGTCACTGACTCATCAAATTTGGAAATGTCCTGTCTCTCTCTGTCTCTCTGTCCAATAAACTTTCTATGTATATCCAACAAGACACGTATGTTTTACAGTCATTACCAAAGTAATCAGTACTGGCACTGTATAAAGAAAATATTATGTCTCTCTGTAATCCAATATATGTTGTATATAGGCCTGCGGCCCATAAACGTCTGCCGAATAAGAACCTAGTTGATTGAGAGCATACATGTATCATAACAAATCTCCCATGTATACAACACATTTCCCCCCATGTATTTAATTTTCCACCTCTTATAATACGCAGGCACTGCCTCATGCGCCAGTCAAACCGTTTTAAGCAACACATTTTCTATAAATCTTAAAAAGAATCGTGTTGATTTCCAACTTGTTGATTTTGAGGCATGTATGCTGTACAAGGCTAACCATGCCAAGCACCTACTGCCGGACTGTCTTCACAATGAAGTCACATCCTGATACAGCAATAAAATACATCCTTCCTTTCACCAGGACCTGCATCTACGCTGGATGGATACCAGATGTTGAATTAACATCTAAATCTAACCAGAGCATCTTCATCTTCATGTCGGTAATCCAACTGGAAGTTGCCCTAGTGGAACGCAAAACATCAACCCAAGAGAATAACCAGTCTCCGAATCGGATTCCATTGGGAGTAAACGGCTAAATAGCGATGAAAATAATATAAACGGATCGCTTAAAATCAATGATGACACCAGGTGTTCGTAAAAAGAAGAACGTGTGAAATACTTTCTTTCTTATTGCAAGTACAGGCGATTGATCTGTTCAACAAACATTCGAGGACATAATCATTTTGCAATTTACGTTTGTGACGTTTTCTCTTTGTTCTACTGCAATGTTGCATGCTAAAGACATGCTTTATTTACGTACGTAAATCCTAAGTACCGTCGACGATTCTTGCATAGTAGATATATAGTTTCTGATACAAAATTCAAACCTAGTCTGGGTATTCTTTGACATTGAATTATTCCCCTTTATTTACGTTTTTAAGAAACAACTTACACATATTTACAGAAACAGATCCTAAAATGAATTCACGTTTCAGAGAGCAGCCTTTTCATCCTGTCCCCGAGAACGGGACTAACCCATTCAGGTTTTTTTAGAACGGACATGGGTATTCGTGAATAGTATTTATATGTAGGACGGCCTATTTGTAAACTAATATATTTATCGTGCTTAAATAGTTTGTAAATGGTCTGGAATAGACAAAAGTTTCTCAAGTCGAGTTTAAGAAGGTATAAACAAATTTGTGCAATCCTGCATTGGTCACACAGTCACACAGCCACACTGCACAGATAGAGGAAAGGTTAATTTCTGCTAATGCGTTTTTATGCCAACGGGATATACCGACACCAAACAGATTATACCTCAGCTCTTCAGCTTTTAGTTTTGCCGAAGAAGTGTTCGTAGAATGATAAAATCTCGTTGCCTTCCGTGACTCCGATACTCATGCTCTGAAATATTATTCCTCAGGGATTCTCAAATGATCAGCTAATCAGCTGTAAGTCGATAGCAGTTAATCCTGAAAATAATGGAAATACATTTGGTAACTGATATGTCACTTAATTAAAAGATACAGGTAGGCAGACATGATAGCCTTCATACAACCTGCATCTGTCCTCGGGTAATACACACCAATGCCATTATGATTAAGTTCAATTCAGCTGAATGTACATAGTTTTATTTGGCGACTTTAGGCCAGTGTCCTTTAAGCCATACATAGTTTGTTCTTAGTTGATGAATAAATATGCTCTCTTTAAAAGCTTAGCAAGAAAGATATGTTACAATGAACGGATTGCTATCCAAATTCAGATGGTCGGTGTGACGAAAAATACATCATGAGAACAAGATTCAATGTTTTTTCTATACAACCGTTTAATTTTATCCGAACATTGAATATAAACAAATTTGAATTGAGAATATCTTTTTAATTTGAAGTTTGCGCGATATACGGTTTTTCCATTGGACGAGAAGTCGGTGATATGACCTCGAAACTGACGTTCATAAGTGTGTTAACGACACAATTTGACGTTCATACGTTTTTCACGAGACCGTATTCTTGAAATGACGTAAACACTGACGGACTTCTTCTACATTCCTGGGAGCCATTGGAAATTCCTAGCACGAATACAAACAGAAGCGTTGTTTCTGATCATTTAGACCCTTTAATCTTAAACTGAGCGTTTTGCGTTCATTGAGAAAAGTCAGAGAGTTTGACTGCATGGCCATTCACGAATATCCTCACTACGACCCCTCCTATAGATCAAAACGAAGAAATGCACATCCAAACTATCGCTAGCTCCGACGTTCATACAGTTTGGCCCTCGCTCTATGGAGGTTCATACTCCAATGAACTCACACAAAGTGAAAGTCAATTCCTAAATGAATTTAAGTGTGAACTTCCTTCAAATAGGAACTGTAGTGTTTGAAGGAGGGGAAATATGTTGCGTTGTCTTAGGGTGGTGAATGCGTGACTAGGAAATATATTTGTCCAACACATTGATATCCAACAGAATTCGAAACATACAGATGACAAGGGATGACTGGTCTATATTAAAACAGGCAATATGAAAATCACGCCAATGTATATCTTGGTCATGTTTATATGTTGCACAAGGCAACACACAAACACATAACTTTTTATGCACGTCATGTGAGTCGCGGTACCTACAGGTAGGGCAGGACATGCTTAGCCTTTTGTGAACACATGGTGTCCTCCCTAAACTTCAGTGATCCATTCAAATAATTACCACTACTTTTTTTACCTTTTACGCCCAATGGAATCTGTTTCGGCAGGTAATCGAGACTGGTTGTTCTCTGGCGTTGACGTTTTAGATTTAATGACATAGACTCACACTCCGTGGCTTTACGACAGCGCATTAAATATAAATCAAACTTTTGTCGAAATAATATTGAGATCTTTGTGTACAGGACGGAAAATATCTTGTCGCTTGTACTTATCTCCTTCATCAATGTCGACAGTGCAACAAATGTAGTCCCTACCGCTGGCTTGAGATTTGGGACAACCATTGAGATCCATAATACCAGGATACAGTCAAGGATTAGTTTGACTCGCCAAGTTCTAAGATTGTCGTCAAACAAGATTTCCCCCCGAGATTAATTCCATAGATCTTAATAGTTGTAGATGGATCCGTGGGGGGTGATTATTTACTTTGGTCTCTTACTTAGCGAATGCAGGGGCAGCACCACTAGGGTCACGAGTTGAGTATTAGGTGCATTACAGTCAGCAATGTTGCAGCTTTAACACGACGGCCTGTAATTAATCGAACTTGATTGGCCACGACATACCAAAAGATACTACAAGGTGGTACTTGTTGTTACCCTGCCTGGTGCTCGGCATTAAGGGGATAAAATGATGACTTGTGCGCGCGCGCACGCACGCACGCACACACACACACACACACACACACACACGTCGCAAACACATGCAAAGGCAAATAAATTGTTCAAATCTCTGTCAAAAACACAGTCGATATAAAGATTCCAACTGTATCGTGAGAATGTTTTTACGAACCACTATCAAATAGTGATGACACAAGGTGTTCACGAAAAGGTGAGCTTCGCCTGTCCGACCGCTGGCACCAATCACAAACACCTGCAAGGACAAGTCAGTTGTTCACCTGACAAAAACACTGAAACATATGATACAAGTCGAAATAGGGAAATCCTTGATCAAACAACATCTGAGCAAGAGTCGTATGACGCTCTTTGAAATCTTGGTAGAAAGGGCATTCTCAATTGTACCTTTTAAGTTGTTATACAAAATGTAATGTAAGTTGATATATGCAACAACTTCTGTAAATGTCAAACGGTTGGTTCGAGTTTAAATAAGTCTTGTTCAGATATGTTTATTGGATATTCTCAACATAAACCAAGTTACATATTGATGACATTTACAGTAAATATCACATAGTGTAACCTTTCAACGTGGATGTTTTTTGGTCATTCCTCAATACGAGATCTGACTCTCCTTTCAAACAACAGCTGTGTAGAATATAATTACACATAGAATTATTGTGCTCCACATGGGGGTTTCTTTGTGAGCATGTTGAGAACTTCAGTTGCCATAAAATCCGACAGAGGCGGTAACTTTCAGGCTGTAACCAGTGGTGAAGGGTTTCAATCGCAGCGACGAGTGAGTGAGTGAGTGAGTGAGTTGGGTTTAACGCCGCTTTTAACAGTATTCCAGTTATATCACGGCGTGTCAGTTTAATGTGGGAGGAAAGCCCGAAGTGATGCAGGTCTCAGGCGTTTACCACTTCGGTGAAACCCACGAGCACGGGTATGGTGCTGACAAACCTAGAAACATAATTGGGGCGAACCGGGATTCGAACCCACAATCATAGGTTTCTGGCGTGCCCAAGGGTCGCAACTCTGCACAGCGAATCGCGGCGCCTTAGACGACTGGGACATCCGCGCCCCTCGCAGCGACGAACGATGAACGATGAACACACAATGCAACGAAGAACATCTTATTATTTTGATGCCTATCGCTTTGGTTGCCTTCAAACCCGGCGATGATATGATGACAAAGAGGCCATAACGTCCAGATATATAGCTGTAGCTGGAGTAATTTGCCTGAATTTCTGTGGTATCTCAAGATCTAAAAAATACAAACTGAAGTTGCGGAAAGCCATATTTATGTCATGTCACCATGGATGTAACCTTTTCATGTGTGTGTGTCTTTCAGCATTGTCGTAAATATAATGATGACATCAAACTTCCCAAACTGGGTTGTAAAACGAACATCTTAAACGTTTTTCTTTACTTATGAGCAACAGAATATCTGCACTACATAGCAGACGTAATTTGTTATTTATAAAAAAAATCAGTAAATTTGCTATCGTATGATTGGATTTCAGGTACGTCACTTGATTGTCTGGTTTGTTTATAAACGCCGTCACATGGAAGGAATACCAGTTAGACAACAGAGACATACTTTATTATGCAAATTATGTGAGTATCGGGTGCTTCCGGTAGGACAGGAAATGCTTACCCTTTTGCCTTGTGTCATGGCTGACTTTCAGTGATTCATTCATTTTCCCCCGCATTTTGACCTTTACTCCCAATGCCATCTGTCAGACGGAAACATCGAATCTGTTTATTCTCCGGCGCTGACGTTACATATTTATCGCTGTTTTAAAATTTGCATTTCTTATATATAAAATATAAGTGAAGTTTCAATCATTAGTGGAGGAGATCGGAGATGTGCGTAAATGATTGATCACGTTATTTTCAGAGCCTTTCGCACTAAATGCACTTTAAAAATCTTAAATATCTGATATGTACTGACGCAAAGACGCACAACGTGCTTCCAAGGAATTATTTTTTTTAAGACTGGTATTACAATGTATGGAAATTATTCTTGTTTGCTAAACACCATAAAATATATATGAAGACGTTTCGACCGATTCACTTTAACACTATATCATGTGAGCATCTTAGTATCTAACATCGTCAAACTGCAACTCGTGATGAAGCTTCAGGATTCGAAATACGTGTATGCTGACAATCATTTGAAGTTCAAAAGCATGTATTAGTATTGAAACGTTTCTTAAAAGAAACTGCAGTTAATTCGTTTGAAATGACACCCCTTGACGACTCAGAACTTGTTTCCCTTCATAATCATCTCTTTATATCATGTTTTGACATCGAAGGAACTGAGGTATCAAAGCTGCATCTAAGGCTTTCTGAACATTTGCTATAAAACAAATTATGTTGCTTTTAGGTTTTAAGGAATGTATTACAGTATCAAAGCACTGATACCTCTAAAAGCACGACTACAATTAAGTGACATGTATTGAAACGAGTTAGAGGATGTTCTGCAATGTGATCTCAGAAGTTGGTACTGATATTTCCCCGAGTGAATACGACATTGGATGTAGGCTCTCTGGCTTCCGTCTCCTTACATGAAAGAATACCACGGGAACTGATCACAAAATATTTCCACTTTATCGCCCATAGCATCAAAAGAAATAAGATTAATGATTGTCTTTTATATCGTACCATCGTATACACCACCACATAAGTATGAATTACTCGTGTTATTGATTCACATGCTCCGTGTCTTGGATTTATGATTCAGTGGAACATCTGATAAATGTCAGACATACTCCTCATCAATATGGATTCTGTACAGGGTAATCAAATATATTCACTGGTTCACAGTCAGCAAATTACCACCAAATAAGGTGGTTCATGAATGTGGCAGTTTCTAATTAAGCCACGTTGGCCTGGCTGGATTCAGAATGTGAGAACTCTTCTAATGGTAAAGAGCTTCGCTGGTGTGTAACCTGAGTATTTAACTCTCTGTTCAAGATAGTTACTTTTCATTCATATTTTCTAAATTTGGCATCCTTCTCTCTTCATCTAACGCTGGTTAGAATAACTTGTTAGTTACATCATTCTAAAGAAAACAAAACATTTGAAAAACCGAAAATTTCATATTCAAGAACAAAAGTTGGTTTCATAGTTGTAAAAACAACTAAAATGTCAGTTTCTCCATGTAACTGATTAAAATTAATCATTAATGGAATGTTCATGTTCTTTAGACCAGAGACTGTGTCTTTGAAATGGTATAATTGATTGGTTCCAAAGCTGTAAAAGCACCTTCTAATCTGTCAGTTTCTCCATGTAACTGATAGGCCTGTAAAAATTCGCTTGAAAGCCATGTGCAGCCAACATAATTGACTGTAATGCTTTTCACAATACATACATTATAAATGTTGCTTAGTAGGCCAACTGTCTAACACTAAGAGGCAGATGCAGGGGAATTGATGGTATACATAATATGCCACGTTAAGGGTTGGGATAGACGAACAAAGGAATTCCGTTGCTTTAGACATTTAGGCAAGAAATAGGCATCCCCATTGGGACAGATTGCTGAACTGTTTCTTTATGCATATGAAAAATAATTTCTGCACGAATACAAGAGAATTTTGCCAAGAAATTTAACTAAAGCTTGAGGTATATCGATGATCTGATATCTTTCAATAACCACCAAATACCCAATGCTCTTCCAGCGATTTATCCACCTGAACTACAATATAGGAGACCAGTGAGACCGCTTCATATGTTTCATATTTAGATCTATGCATTAGGATTAAGAGTGACAAAACACAAGACATAGTGCCATATGACAAGAGTGAACTTTCCAGTAGTCAACTTTACGTTGTGACGAACAATATTCCTGCAGCTCCAGCCCTTGGTGTCTACCTTTCATAACTTTATCGAGCATGCTCAGACGTTGTCTCGTCAAGGTTGCAACATTCAAATCCTCAGCAAAGGTTTCAAAACGTTTTATGGCAGACATGTGGATGACATTCCCAAATGTGACGCCTCGGTGACAAGAATGATGTCTGATACAATTCCTTTTTTTGACTTGTATCATATGTTCCCGTGTTTTTGTCATGTGAACAACTGACTTGTCCTGGCAGGTGTTTGTGATTGGTGCCAGCGGTCGGACAGGCGAAGCTCACCTTTTCGTGAACACCTGGTGCCATCACTATTTGATAGTGATTCATTAACACAACCTCACAATATACACTGACGTCCAAAAGAAACTTTACCAACTGAAAATATAAATTTCAGACAAAGTATACATTTTTTTCGATGAAGTCTATCTAAAACACATAACCTAAATACAACAATAGTGTATGCAGAAAATGTTAATCGTCTGTTACATGTTTGCGAGATAACACGGGAAAAAGGGAAAAACACGTGCACCACGGACAACTGCAAATGCACGTGCGGGTAAGGGTACAAAACGATTGCAACGGCAAGTCAGACATCCACAGTGATAAAAAAACACAAAAGAAATGCCACGACTCACAGTCGAACAACGTGAACGAGCCTTGGGTATGGTACAGATGGGAGCCACCCACGCCCATATTGCACGAACCTTCTGTTGCTCCCGTGTTGCCGTTACCAACTTGATGCAACGTTACAGACAGGGCGGACCGCTGACAGGCCAAGAACAGGCAGACCCAGGGTGACCACGCCCCATGGTGACCGGTACTTGCGTACCTTGCACCTCCGAAATCGCTTCCTGACAGTGACGTCATCGGCGACAAATGCCTTAGGACACAGGGTTAGTCGACAGACAGTGGCCAGGAGACTCAGGGCTCATGGAATCAGGGCTTTTAGACCATACAGAGGACAGCTATTGACAGCGCAACATCGTCGTCTGCGATTGAGATGGGCCCGGACTGTACGACGTTGGCAACGACGTGACTGGCAGAGGGTTGTCTTCACTGACGAAAGTCGATTCTGTATGTTTAGGGCTGATGGAAGACAACGTGTTTACCGCCGAAGGGGTGAAGGAACGGCGGCGTGTTGCGTGCAGGAGGTCGTACCGTATGGTGGAGGGAGGGTCATGGCGTTGGGAGGGATCTGTGGGCAGGAGAGGACACCGCTGGTCATCGTTGACGGAAACTTGACAGCTCAGCGTTACATGGGTACCATTCTTCGTCCAGTTGTCCTACCATTTCTCCAACAGCAGCCACGTGGTGTCATTTATCAGCATGACAACGCTAGAGCCCATACAGCCAGAATTGTTACTAACTTCCTCGCAGCCAACAACGTCAACGCCCTGCCGTGGCCTGCACGCTCACCCGACATGTCCCCCATAGAACACCTCTGGGACTTGATGGATCGTCGTGTTCGACAACGACCATACTCTCCAGCCAACCGGCAAGAACTGATCTTGGCCCTCCAAGAAGAATGGCGTCAAATCCCACGTGACATCATCAGACGACTGACTTTTTCTGTGCGTCGAAGAGTTTTTGCGTGTATTGAGGCATTTGGTGGTCACACACGCTACTAATGACTTGTTATTGAACGTGAGCGATTGTTTATGTACTCTGCCTATTGTCCATGATTCTGAAAGCTCGAGTTTTGTACCACACCCAACTTTGGGGGGCTGTGACGTCATTCTCGGTGGCGGTATGATTGTCATTTTCAGTGTTGATTATGTTGATATATTGATCTTCTCAATACACTTTACTTCATGCATGTATGTTTTGTTGTTCTTTTAGCAAGAGTGATTTCAAACTCTGGTAAAGCTTCTTTTATACGTCAGTTTAGTTGGATTCGTACGATCGACTGTGTTTTGGGCAGAGATTTGTTATGAATATGGAAAGGGTTTTGTCGCTATTGTGTGTGTGAATGCTCATAGATTTTCATCAATATTTAGATTGATGTTATCAAAACAATCCAAGTCGAAATAGTGTTCTATGAGCAACATAAGATTTCTTATGAATATGGATTCATTTCTAGTTGGGATCCTGGTATAGAATAGGTCAACAACCTTTGCTGGTCACAAGAAGCGACAATTGATCGGGTGAACAGGGTCGACTTGGTTGGTTGAATGTCATCGTACCCCTACGGCGATGTATAAAATGCACCAATGGCTTCTTTGGTCATACAAGATTATTTACAGGCCGCCGTCATGTAGTTGGAACATTGCTGAGTGCGGCGTTAACAAAGCATATATATCGGAATTAGCGAATTATTTGTCATTTAGGTCCCTTCAAACAGCTTCCTGGACAAACATCTCATCTCACCCCAAATAGAAATCGCATCTGGTTCGGCCTCAGTAGTGTTGTCCGGATTCTATTACACACGCAATTGAAGAATCATCGATCTTCAGATCAGGTAGGCTAAGAACAACAATATGTAATTATCTTCTGTTACCTTGGATGTTCATACTCTGAAATTTAATTCCTTTCGGATTCTCCGTTGATGATGTTATATCGACTGGACAGCTTTATTCAAATAACAGGAATGTAAGGTAAATACATTCAGTATTTGATATAATATCGAATGTAAACATACATGGAGACAGACATGCCATGATAGCCGTTATGTCAGGAAAATCGTTGTCCAAACGGTGAATATTTTACACGTATAACTATGTAAAATCAGTTGTTTAATTTGTCATTGCAGGCAGTATAAATGTCAGATTTATACTTACTAAAACTAATTATGGAACTGATTTCATTTTGAAATATTGCTTTCATTTATCAGAATGTGTTCGATGCTACGAAAGATTGCATTCATTCGAAAAAGCATAATTGAAATTTGATATTCTTTTTATTGTTTTCATTTAACAGATTGATAGCGTAATTAGAGTGTTCGGGTTTTCGAAAGACTTCATTCTAAAAAGCATGATTGAAATTGGAAAATGTTTTTATATGTGTTATTGGAATTATATTCCCATTTCAGGTTTTCTTTAGAGTCACAAAACAGATTGTTATCTTTTATTAATGGGAATACAATTCAATTAAAAGCATGAACTACATTTTAAATAGATACGTGTGTGTTTGAAGAAATGTAAAATGTGTTTTGTTGAATTCTTTTTCGTGTTTGAGGGGTTGTCGAACGAAACTTAGAAGAATAATGTTTGCCGTTAATATACACAGCGCAGTGATTTCTATAACAAAGCCTAGATGAGACGAGATGACAGAATGAAAGCACTATCGTTTCTCTGGATTTTCTGGTCCATCAATCACTTGATTGTCAGGTTTGTTTTTCATGCCACCGTCTTATGGCAGGAGTACTGCTGTGCGTCGTCAACCAATAAATACTGACATGCTTACCCTTTTCGTGAACACCTGGTGTCATCACTTATTTTCAGTGATCCTTTCGCCATTTGTGTCATACGGCATATATCTGTTTCGGCGGATTAGCAGGATTCGCTTGCATGGACGTTATATATTCATTACAGTTTTTACCAAATTCTGATGGGGACACAATAATGGGCTTCGCACATCATACAAAAGTTGGAAGTCGAACCCGGGCCTTTTATGAGGTAATGAGCGAACGTTTTAACGACGAGCTTACCCTTCCCCTTGATTTCACCAGAAGGCCAGATGCACATTCATGGGACATGACATCGATTTCCTGACATTTCAGGCAAATATAGAATATGTATTCAATTCTCGTCTAACAGATTGAGAGCTTTAGTGTAGGGAATGCTTTCATTCCCTATGAAGTAAATTAAATACGAGTCGACATTATTTAAATTACTTTTCCATTTCTGATTTATTTAACAGGTTGATATAGTAAGGCATCATGTGTATACATTTCCTAGAACACGAAGTTCCAATGTTAATATTCTAATCTTTCTGTTTGAACGTAGGCAGGCAATGTGTGTTGCATAATAGTTGTAAACCTTGATGACGTCCTAATTGTATGTACGTGGAAGCTTGGACTGAAATACAGTTGAACGTTGGGTTAAATTTGTACTGAACATGAATCATTGCAAGTATGTACCTCCATACCCGCTATTCTTATGCATTATTACTGTTGCAAGGAGCCACCAACTGCCCCGTCCATTTCCAACGTTCTTGTACAACGACCTCTCCTAACACGGTACAATTAGCATATGCTATACAGATATACACCACGAACACCCCTCACACAGTATTAATAGATATTCCACATAGTCACCACGACCTCCTTCAACACAGCATGTATACATATTCAGACAATCACCACGAACACTTGCAACACTGTATTCATACACAGCATGTATACATATTCAGACAATCACCACGAACACTTACAACACTGTATTCATACACAGCATGTATACATATTCAGACAATCACCACGAACACTTACAACACTGTATTCATACACAGCATGTATACATATTCAGACAATCACCACGAACACTTACAACACTGTATTCATACACAGCATGTATACATATTCAGACAATCACCACGATCACTGAAAACACTGTATTCATACACAGCATGTATACATATTCAGACAATCACCACGACCACTTACAACACTGTGTTCATACACAGCATGTATACATATTCAGACAATCACCACGACCACTTACAACACTGTATTCATACACAGCATGTATACATATTCAGACAATCACCACGATCACTTACAACACTGTATTCATGCACAGCATGTATACATATTCAGACAATCACCACGATCACTTACAACACTGTATTCATACACAGCATGTATACATATTCAGACAATCACCACGACCACTTACAACACTGTATTCATACACTCTACATGTTACAGACAGTCACAACGACCACTTACAACACTGTATTCATACACAGGATGTATACATATTCAGACAATCACCACGATCACTTACAACACTGTATTCATACACAGCATGTATACATATTCAGACAATCACCACGAACACGTACAACACTGTATTCATACACTCTACATGTTACAGATAGTCACCACGACCACTCCCAGCAAAACATTAATACATGTTACAGATAATCACCACAAACACCTCCAACACAGTGTTACACATGTTATAGATATAACAAATTGTATATTTGGAATCACCCTTCCTTAGTAAAGTACAAATTCTAGTACTTTTTGGTTTGCGTCCCATCCGGGATTCGAACCCACATTGTCAAAGTGAGGCATCGTATCGCCAGCACACAAAGTCAGCGATCCAACCAACTCAGCCACCGAGGCTTCCACAAAAATGGACGTCCTACCACCAGCCTCGGTTGCCGAGGGAGTAATCTGTTCGAGCACATTGAATGTTCATATGAAGATCACATGTGTTTCAAAGGATATGGGTCTGCATTTAATATATGTGGTAAAAGTCAGTTGGTCTATGGATTCAGGTTAGTGAGTGAATGTTCACAGTGAATTGAATATTATGCTGCTTTTGGCATTACTCCAGACAAGTCACAGCGGGAAGCACCAGAACGTTTTTCCATAGTGGAGAATCGAAACCAGTATCATGCCCAGGCCTTGTCCGCGAGGCTACCGCCCCAAAATTCGAAACATAAACTATTTTAAAAGCTCCTATGTTTTTCAATTGATCGTCTACTTTGTATTGTAGGCATTTTTAACTTCTTTCAATGTTCCGCGCAAAGAGACCTTCCACAACGGTTCATTACACCTCTTAATGTGGAGGGGAAGGGGGAGAATACAAGGAGCAGAAACTAAATAGGAGAAGACAAGAAAGGAATAAGAAGGAGAGGAGAAGAAAGAACGGGAGATGGAAAGAAGTCAACCACATTATGGGTGGGGTAGGGTAGGGTAGGGTAGGGTAGGGTAGGGTAGGGTAGGGTAGGGTAGGGGTAGCTCTTTAGAGAAGAGAGCAAAGCGAAGAAAAGCATCACATTGCTTCTGTTCAAAATAATTTTTTGTCTCAAAACAACCCAATCATTTCAGGCCACAACATTACACAGATGTCAACTGATACTGCTGCACTTACTTTAGCTTAGCTTCCTAGCCTCGAAGTGTATGTAATAATTCTGTTAATGGTTCCCTGACACGTACATGTACCAAAGTGCTTGCTTGATAAAGTGGTTGTGAACTATATAAGAAATACTGGATGACAGTTTTGTATTGAAACTGATTACTGATCGATCAATAATCAAATCCGGAATTGTAAAACGCCAGCTTTTGTCTTGATGGGATGTTATACAGTGTTCCCTTGAGCTGGATTTGCGCGTGTGTCTGTATAATGGAATCTGTACCCAGTGACGGATCAGAAGGTGATGTGCGCGAAGGCGTTACGACAGAAGACTCATCGTGTGGGCGCTTGTACAATGATGAAGTGCCGTGTTGTATTATTTGATTATTTTCAGTTTGTTGTGACCTATAGTTCTATATTCCCCGACTCCAGACAAATCTATCATTACATTCGTTTATAGTCGTCTCGTCGTTGTTTTAACAAAACTCATGAAATAGCTCCTGCGAACATGCTTGTCACCTTCCGTTATTAAAAATGGAGAATGTAGTTTAATGTCGCATAATTACGAAGCGAATAACTGGTTTTATTTAGAGTACACGTAGTCTGTTTTCAGATTTTCGTGAGTTATTGATTATTTGGTTCGAACCGGTAGCGTTAACCAGAGCTTTCCTATGTTAAAATCTCCGACCATCGACTCTTAATTTCACCCGTATTTCTGAAAACGCATAATGCAAAAGTACTTTCCATAGTATTCTCTCCGTAATAAGTCGGACTTGTTCCACAAAAGTATTGGTCACATTTAACATCATGTTGGTGTGACAATGTGTGAAGCCCATTTCTGGTGTCCCCCGCCGTGATTTTGCTGGAATATTGCTAAAAGCGGCGTAAAACTGTACTCACTCACTCATGTTGGTGTGGAATCCAATTCGCCAAGCCGAACGTCTCTTTGTTTTTCCCATCGTTTTGATTGAGAAAAACAAAACAACAGGATTTCAAAACATGCACCCATTGAATTTGCAGTACAAACGCTTATTCAGCTGAGAATGAACATTATTATTATTATTCCCATCAGTTGTAAGTAATTAACATTATTTATCATGAAAAAATCATGTTTCGCTCGTCGAGTGAATCCACGTAGTCACGAGTGAAATAGGGGGAAAATATCTTCTTCCCCCCGTCACAAGGTGAGGGAAACATAATATCTCACGAGACACATGGAATATCCTATTTATTATATACTTTTTGTGTGTTGTGTCCACCGGAAAACTGTAAAACCTTGAAACGTAAATTCTCCTTACCTAACACGCCGAGACGTCCCATCACCCCTTATAATTGCGCTTTAAAAAGTAGTTCCGAGTTAGCAAAATCATAAAAAACAATAAACAAAAGTAATAAAAGTATTTGAGGTCACTTCCTCAGGATTCATTTGGATGTGATTATATACAAATCAGCTACGCGACCACGAGAAGCGAAGGAATACGCGCTGGTCAAATAACAAAAATGGTCTCGATTGACAATGGAAATTTGAAATGTATAGTTTACAACGAAATATTTCCAAGAGCGATATTAACTCCATAAATGACCATCTGTCATTATTTGCTTTGTCAATGGGAAACTAACGTGAAAAGGAAGTCAAGTCAACAGTTTGTGTACGGCTAGACACTTACTATGAAGGGGGACAATTTGAGGGGAGGTAACTGTTGTATGACAAGAGTTCTGTCAAAGTGTTATGTTCACTGCAGTGAAATATCAAGCATTTATGTTCACTGCAATGAATATATCACTTTCCTAAATCTCAGGAAACTCAGCCTTTCACACTGAAATATATAATATATGTCATAGTTAACGAATACATCTTTAAGAATGATTGAAATTTGCTGTATCCGGAACTGAGAGCACCAATGTGTATCACATCACGGCTTTTTGCCATTAGAGTGCCCGGTCGATTGAATATTGTTTACACGGCCGTCAATTATATCACAGCTACACCACGTAGGCCTGTAAATAATTGTGTCTAGACCAGACAAACCTGGTATCAATATCATTAACAACGATGTCCTCTCCTGGATTACGATCAGTTCGATGATACACAGTGTCCCAACCTGACTGTACACCTCCTTGGTATAGTGGAGCATCTTCCCGGCACTGGACAAAATATCATCCATTCCAACATTTCCAAAACTTGGAAATACCGTCATTCCAATTGGAAATATGACCATTCCAAAATTTGGAAAGGTCATATTTCCAAGCTTGGAAATGTTTGGAAATGTTTGGATTTGTTTGGATTTGTTTGGAAATGTTTGAATACATAGGTGATTTTATGTCTGCTTCTTCTGTCTGCTGGTTAAGCTGTTCAGATCGTTTCCAAAGTGGATTTGCTGCAATATTCTATCCCAACGCTTTAGTTGAATACATAATACTGTTTATAAATGTATTTGACGGTGCAACACATCAAGAATTTACTGCCGCTTCTTCAACTTGTGTGCACTTGAGATTATTATTACGTCGGTAATGCACTCTTTCAAGTGCATCTTTGGCTTAAAGCTTCAAACGAATGCTTTCATAAAATACCCCATTAGATACTTTTCAAATGTTAGGATGTGTTGGCAACACATCATGGTTTTATTGCCGCTTCGTAGGCTTGTATAACGGAACATGGTGGACTTATATGTCTACATATTTGATTTTATGTCACCAAGCTCATTTGTCGATGAAAACATTTCATCTGTAATACGTTACATAAGTGTATCATACTTATGGCCATCATATATTTTGGCAATATTTAGATATCGCAACACATCATGATTTTATTTCAAAGATGCAAAATAAAGGTCACTGAGGGTAGATTTTTTATTTAATTTGTATATAGCGTAGTACAGTGAATTTCTCTTGGTTGTTTAACAAGCTCACATAAAAGATGTAAGCCTCAATAAATTAAGAATTATGTTTCTACTGGTGCTTCTTCTGGTTCTCAGTTTGTTGTTGCGCTTTGTTCAAATATTTTGTAATATGAACTTAGCACCATAAATGATTTGAAATTTATCACAGGATGTACACCACCACAAGAGAGGCATCGTGGTTTTACTAGTGCTATTTTACAAATCGAATATACCTTTATCAGACATGGCGATGCGATTGAACACCGGATTGGTACCCTGTTATATATGGCTGTTTCCCTCTCTGTTTCTCAGAACTAATCCATAAATTGATAGCATTATAACTAAACTGCTGTCGAGGTGTTCATTCCAAATCTTACATTTCACCAAGCCATGCAGAAATAACAAAAATACAAAACACAGGATGAACGTGAATTTATATTCAGGATATCATGTCATAGTTCAAGGTATATGTACAATAAATAACACTTGGGCACATCACTGGGTAATGATCATACATGTATACAATTATATCTACAATAATACACATACAAGAACTAAAATATAGAATGTACAATTAAAATTTCTATTTAAAGCAAAACTTTACAACAACAATAAACCAATAAATTACACACACACAAATCTGTCCCTTGGTGACACAAATGTAACTGTCCTGGTACCTATTTGTCCCTCAATTTTGACGAATTTACCCTTAATTCGTTGAATGGGCATAAACGAAGATGGACCAGAGTCAACATACATGGAAGAGTGCCAGGCTTCCACTGGTCGGCCACAATGTTTTTTTAGTTTATCTTCAAGTTCCCGATACCATTGAACTTTTGCAAGGATGTGTCTCTTCTCTATGCCGTCAACTCTTGCTGAGTGCTGAAGGTATCTCAATACCTTTCCAGGTCTCGGAGAAACCCCCCAACCAATTTTCCCGTCCCCGTCTGTCCAGTAGGCAGTGATGTAAGAAGATCTCACACTTTGAGACTTGGCAGATCCAAAGACTTCTGATCCAAGGTATAGAGTTTTTATTTCCCTAACGGCCGGCAAAGTCTCGACTGTTTCGCCATAGAGGGCTCTGTACATTTCTTGAAGGGAGTGTTCATCATTTTCAGTGAGGCCACGGACTTTATATTTTGAAAAAATGAACCTGTCAATGTCAGTCCACTGAAGGTTTTCAATGTGATGAAGTCGGGATGACATCTGTCGGAGCTGCAAGCATTCACTTGAATTAATCTTGCCAAGAGTACCCACTTTAATGTTAGCTGTAACAGTGGCGATGATCGGCTCAAGGGTGTCTCCAAAGTGAAACTCGTCATCTAAGACCAATCCAAGGAGATGAGAATGGCTTACGAAACGTCTCATCAGCTGCAGTTCTACGCTTTTCTTGTTAGTTGTGTAGTCGCCCAGCATACCATTAAACCGTTCAAAACTGAACAGCCAAAACGAGTAAATGGGTCCAAAGTCCTGAACACACTCAATCAGATGACCATGCAAGTGCATGTTAGGGGTAACTCTGTCACGGCCATATAATCGCTCAAAATTCTCACAGAAGCGCATCAGTAATAAATCTACCATTTTTATGTCATTTTCAGTTAATACTCGGCAACACAAATATCTACAGGCCAATACAAAATTTCGCCAACATTCTAAATGATCATCAGAAATAACATCCTTCAGTGCATACACAGAAAACAGTAACGTCCAGTTTTTAAACTGGTCTGCACTAAACCCTGCAAAACCGGAGGAAATCTTATGTGGGATGCGACCAATGTCACTTGGACAGTTAACTGCATCCACCTTTGCTTGGATAGTGTCTAAGTTCTTGGCAGTTAGTACACCAGTGTCTCTCCATACATGCAACATATGTTTTGATGTCCCCAGAAACAAATTGTGCATAGGGTCCACAACAGACATTTTGATCAGATCAAGGTATGGCAGCTCAGACAAGACGGAGTATCTTGTTCCATACGAACTCGCAAGTGCTTCTCTATCTGTCTTGGTTCTGGCACTTGTGATGTGTCTGATTTCTCGTATATGCTGTTCATGGGTGCGAGGTATCCACTGAGTTCTGTCAAAACCACTGTAGTCTCTTTTGCCGAATTCACCAGGAAAAGACTTCTTGCACCGAGAACACCCTTTGACGGCTGCATGTCCCAGAAAGCCACATAACTTTCGGCAAGCAGGGATATCACATCCAATGCACATTAAGGCCAAGCGAAATATCTTAGAGTTGAATGAAAAACCTACTGTCCATGCTTCAAGAAGCTCATCAACTAAAGGTTGTACAAAACTGTTTGTAGGGGGTTCTTTCTTCATGTGCGGTATAATACCAACAATGATAACATTCTCACGTTTGTAACGTTCTTCTCGAGGTAGATTGAGGATGACTAAATACATTACACCTACAGAGTATTTGACGTGTTTGAATGGCTGAAACCAGTCTAAATTAAGCATAAGGCCATAGTTTCTCTTCTTCTTCAAATATGTCCCACTGAAGCTCTTCCAGATACGACCATCATACACGTCATGCAAAGTACCATCACTAACGACCCTGTCACGCCATTGTTCACATTTCTCCTCAAAACCTGGTCTTGACAAAAAGTTAAAAAGTGAATCTTTCAGAGATTTAAAATAATAGTTCTTATGTGGTACAAGCTTCTTCTTGCCAGAGGAAAGGGTCATACTTTGTAACAGTTGTGCACCACAAGGCTGGCGATAATGTCTCATTGGGTGATTAGGTTGGGAGACGTTTGAACAAGTCATACTGACTTCTTCTCCTTCGAAAACAGAAATACAGTCAGAATATCTATATATGCTACAGCATGCTGGGCATACAACATAGTGGAAAAAGTTATTGTCGTCAATTCTGAGTAATTTCTTGAGCAGGAAAATAGTACTTGGGAACATCGGTACTACAACAGCAAGGAACTTGTAATGCTGAGCGGCAACGGCGAGAAGGGCATGAAGGTATTTCAGAAGGAATGCGATGGCATTTGAGGAAATATAAAATACAGACTGCCAAATGCAGAGGAAGAAACATGTCCATAAGATGAGTGCCTTAAAAAATGGTTTCACTTCCGGTGAGGCAGGTTGAGAGGATTCAGCTTGCTGAGGTTTTCTCGGTTGAAAACTCTGAAGCAGATCGTCAATCTCATCTTCATCAAAGTATACCTCTTCATCATCGTCAGAGCTGTCTTGAGATGCAGGTTCAGGTTCTGTACTCGGACAAGTGCCTTTGTGTCGCTTGTAATTAGAAGAATAGGAAAAAGAGTTTCCACAGTCTTCACAGCGTTTTCTCTTCATAAAGGAGGCCATGATTCCTGAAAAAGATTCCTGTAACAAATTAGTAGTTTGTACATAAGATAGACAATACATCTAAACCTGTTACATTAATAAACATACACATCATCCGTTCATGTGGGAAGTACCTATATGCCTACAGCATAAAGAGGTCAATGAACAGATAAATGTTTATTGATAACTATTTCTAAAGTGACGGAATATCCGTTTTGTTAAATATACTTTTAGTATTTTGTGTGTGTGTGTGTGTGTCTGTGTGTGTGTGTGTGTGTGTGTGTGTGTGTGTGTGTGTGTGTGTGTGTGTGTGTGTGTGTGTGTGTGTGTATGTGTGTGTGTGTGAGGTAGAAGAAGAATTGTACACCATAAAAATGGCTACGTATGTAGTTGGGGTAGATATGTTGAATGCCCGGCCAGTATGACCTTTGAGTCACTACAGTTTCAGTCATTAAAATGCGTAAAACAGTATTTGAGTTAAAGAAAACACTATAAGTGAGTGAAACGAAATACCTCAGTACAGGCACACCCAGTCCCACAACCCCAAGTCTGCATGTATCAATACTCATACCTGCCACATCCTCAATCACTTAACTTACTCACACAATCATCTGACAACATGTTCGCCAACCCTCGTATCACAACGCATGCACGCATGCACGCACGCACACTCGCACACACCCCCACCCACATCACATTCTTCTTTCCCCACCATTATGTCTACGTCAGCCAACATGGATCCATGCACATGCTTTCATACATAATCCATCCTCCCACCATTCCCCAACATCCATCGAACTATAACTATATCCGCCCTCATGTATCGGTATTCGTGCTTTCATACATACATACACCCCTCTACCATTCCCCTACATCCATCGCAGTATAACTATGACTATAACCGCCTTCGTGCATCTGCACTTATGTTCACATTGCATTGCATATGCATCGAATTACACGTTTAAAATATCGTAAATATTTTACAACATGTACATATTATATATCAGCAAACAGAGATTATAACGCAATAGATTTCATCCGTCAAAACATCACAGAAAGAGGGGCAGCCTGGAATTTTACAATGGCATCTGAATGCACTAAGACGTTCAACTGGTCAGGAGGTGAGAGTTGCGGAAGATTACGGTAAACTTCAGTTACAGATCTCCATTACGAATATCTAAAGTATGAATAAAGATCACAGCTTGCTATGACGTGTACTTCATGACTGCAGAATTTGCAATGTCCTTAGCTCTAAATTGTATGTCTAAATGCTTATGTAGACAAAGACCCAAATGTATATAGGCATGACCATATTATATTGTACGCACATATCACCACATTTAAAAACAAAGCTAGATTGAGTCTTTTAAGGGCATTAAGAACTGATACACACAAGGAAATATATTTATGGATGTCAACGGAGGAACACTGCGTTTCGGAATATATACATTCTCCTTCATCAGGTGCATATTATTAAATGCTATGAGGCAGAGAACATATATTTGTACCTGTAAGAACAACAAAAGTAAAACGATAGCAAAGAAGGGAACGCAACAAGGGAAGCCAACAGATAACTGGCATGGCGCTGATTACCCCGCCTCCCGTTTGCCCATTGTCAATTTCCCATTACCAATCATTCATAAGTTAAGTTTTGGCTTTAATTAGTCCATTGATAATCAACCATCAACGTCTATTATCTCCACCCTAAAAATATGTAGTTTACTGAGAAAGTGGTATCCAAATATAATGTGTGTTACTGTTGATCACTTTCTTAAAGGCATTTTGGTTCAAAGCTTTCGGTCATAGAAGCCGTGCCATTTGTCTCTTGTCAGAGGAGTACACAAAGTATACGTCATCTGGACTAACATTTTTGGTTCGGTGGCTGGGTTAGATCGCCAACTTTGTGTTCTGGCGATTGGGTGCCTCACTCACAGTGTGGGTTCAAATCCCGGACGGGACTCAACCCAAGAAAGTACGAGAATCTGTACTTTACTCAGAAAGTGTTATCCCAATTATAACATTTGTTGTCAAGAAAACACAATAAATGTATATTCGGCTTTGGAAGGGTAATGATATCACAGACATATACGGATATTGATGATGACTTGGAGGAGCTTCGTAACGCACGTCTTCTCAATTCAGGGATTGGTAAATCCAAATATGTGTGTGTGCGTGCGTGCGTGCGTGCGTGCGTGCGTGCGTGCGTAAATGTGGGCCTGTTGGATGTTACATAAAACATTTATCTTGAGCGGGATGGTAGTTCGAGTTGGATTAGCATGTTAACAATATGATCTTCTTTAGGCAGAGAATGCCGCGCATGAATGTATTGATGAAATTCCTAGGTACATGGGGCCTTTTCGTCCTCAGGAATACCCACAGTGGAGACTTCAATGGGGATAGGTTGTACTCAGTGCGCTACCTGGTAGATTTTGTGTCATCAGACCGGACAACGTTGGTCTTTGACTGATTGTGGCGTAAAACACACTTTCCATTTACTTATATCGGAAATTGAATGTTCATCTTAATTGATATTGTTGAACATGTAATATATTTTTAAAGAAATAAAACAGTGACATAATAACTACAACTTTATGTGAGCGCGAGTAGCTTTTTTGGAATGAGATGAATAAGTCTTATAAAGTTGTAAGCTTCTTCACAACCGTGTAACTATGAATTGACTTTATTGTGTAATCAAAAAAGAGATAGGACCTAAAATAGCCAAATTTCATACGATTTCACTTGTCCACCATCTTGGATGCAAGGCGAAAACATTTCAGCGCGTTTGAAGCCACTGAGAATGCCCCCTGCAGAGTTGGACGAACATTCTGCGGTGGCGCGGCTGAGTTGACCAGAGGCTATCAGCAGTATTTCCTATCCAGGTTATTTAGGTCAGTTGTTTGTGTGTGTGTGTGTGTGCGTGCGTGCGTGCGTGCGTGCGTGTGTGCGTGCGTGTGGACGTGCGTGCGTGCGTGTGGGGGGTGGGGGCGGGGGCGTGGGGGGTGATATTGGGGGGATAGATGATAGATTTAGCAACAAGTAAGGTCATCTTGAGTGGGGGGGTATTCGCAGATGGATTAGCATATGAACTATGATTCTCTTTAGGCCGAAAATGAGGATCCACGATGTTCGACCTGGTAGAAGTGTTATCAAACCTCACAGCATTGGTTTTTTGACTGACTGTAGCGTCAAAACAAACTCATTCATTTACTTGAACTGAATGTTCATCTTAATTGTTATGGATAGTCACGGAGCCATGATCCAGAGAACAGGGTGTCATTAGATAGAAATAAACTAAGTAATAATAGGATTACCAGAAAAACGGGGTTTTACACACAAGCCAATAAACTGCGCTCATTAACACCAGAGTAAGTCAGTACAAGATTGAAAACTGCCCCATAATTATGTATGACATGCTTGTCGGGTATTGCTACATATATATGTGAAAACAAAGTTATTAAAATGAAGAGCAAAACTGATGAAAGTTAACAATAAACGTGTATACGTGTTATATCGTCACTGCAAAAATAATGATTGTTTTTCTTTAGTATTAACATTCAAATACGTTATATATGTATCTGTATTAGCGATATTGTCTTTGTTCCGACGGTGAGTCAGCGTTAGCCGTACTATCTCGTAGTATAATTGAATTTCTGAAGACATTACGATACAGTTTTTCTGATGCATCACGTCTGCACTAGCGCTTGATAACAGCCTTGTGTTTGGGTGTTTCAGTGGTTTAAATCGCTGCTCTTGATATTGTTGATTAAACTTTGATACTGTGAACAATATAATGTTATGTGAGAGGTTGACTTTAGAACGGTAACATACTAATAGTATATAGGATGACATAAACAGAACAATGAGAAGTTCGTCCAGATTAGTGTATAGGCAACATTTAATAATTAAAATAATTACATTCAACAACTCCCCTTTTAAGTCCATTTTCCTGACTTATAAGTAAATGCAAGAACAATCGGCCGGAATAAAATGTATAGTTCTTGTCCACTTCCATATGACTATATAGCATACAATAAGCTATCGGGTCCCGTTTAGATCGGTTTGGGCGGCAGCCTAGATAGCCATAGAATAGTTTCATCTTGGAATCTCCCATATCACTGGGGCTCCTCTTTAATTTAAATGGAGTTACTCGTTACGATTCCGAACCTTCACGTGACTGAGTTTATGAACCATTGTCAAATAGTGGTGACATTAAATCTAGGAAACAATACGCGAAGTCGCGCATGCACAGAACGGAAAATTTGGTCAAGGCATTAAGTAATCCGCATGCGCAGAACGATTGATTTCAGTACTTCCGCTAAGCGCTTCGAGTGCAGCGTCAAACGCGGGCCTGTAATCTAACACGCGGAGACTGACCAATGAAATCTGAGAAGTAGAAATACCGGTAGACGCTGTTGCTTGATTGACAATGTCAATCAAGAAAGGGAGGAGCTTAACGCTATCGTTCTCTCCCAGTAAATTCCGATGTCAAATAACGACGTTATTTGGACGGAAAAACGATGGTTTGAAAACGTCCAAATAACGTCGTTTTTCCGTCCAATGACCATAAGCGGAAAAAACCGACGTTTTCGTGTTTGCAGTGTAAGGATGCCACTGTCTTAAATATACATGTTAAAAACTAGTAAGCACTATTTCTATGGTTTACTATTTCTATAGCAGAATATGCAGGTACAATTTACTGACGAAGAACTGGACGAAAGGTTTGGTTTAAATGCAGTAAAGTCACATGCCACATCTTAATGTCATTCCATACAATAAACACTTGCGACCAAATACGTATTCATGGTGATAGTGTTTACAGAGATCGAGTTTCTGTGCCAGTTATATAATGATAAACTTATACAGCCTTTCAAAAAGCAATAATTCATTAAATAAAAATTGATGTAATGCTCAAGCCATAGCTTCGTCACGTCCTTATACGATAACAATAAAAACGTGAATCCATACACTTTTAGGTTAATCATATTGGTTCTACCATGATGTTAGCCTGTTCTGGATTCTGATGTGGTCAGTCAAACTGAATCAGAGGTATCAAAGGAGTGTAAGTTGTCTCGTACGAAAGTATCAATATAACATCAGTCGGTAAAATACTTCGAACATTTATACCATCAAATCTAAGTGGACTTAACAAATAATGAATAATTAATATTTCGGTGTGAAATGCAATTAAATTGGTTATGGACCGCGAAATAATGCTTAATTTCACATATAAATCTAGTATGAAAGGTTTTTAATGCTGCGTTTGTTGCTTTCAACTGTCGTTTGTTTCGTGGCGTTCTTGTACAAAATCCCACCCCTTTCATATTATCATCGTTGAAAGCAAAGAGTTCATACGCAATTCTCACTATGTTCACATAATTATATATTCTCTCAATTAAAAACAAAGTAGTTTTGTTTCCAAAATAACACGATCTATTGTTGAAGTTGCCAGAATACTTATAGATAAATAGTCATTGGATTTGTCATAGTGAGTCGTATATAGTGTTTCCAACATCACTCTTATTGGAACAAGAAGTATATTGACACTGTATTCATATATGAACCGTTCACATTTATTTGTAGTAAGATAACTAAAAACGAGTCAAGAGGCGTCACTCTATTATCTAACAGAACCCTAAACGAATTAACAGACATTAAAACGGTAAGTTTTCGAAATATAATCAATACCCCATTCTACAGTTCAATATTTCTCTAGTGCATGCTCGCCTCAGACTCGGGTTTAGTTATGTAACTGGTCATGTATAAGATTTATATCTGAATGCTTGATGAACACAACGGATCCAATTCTGTTTTAGTGCATGGAAATTACAGTAAAGTTAAGATCTATAATAACTGGTTGCGAACTAGTTACAGTTTTATAATTTCCCTGTATCAAGAAGAAAAGATTTGGCATAATGCTCAGGTCGGCAATTAATGGTTGGCAGTTTTATCTCTTTCTAGAGTGATAGCTTTCATTATGGAAGAATGATATTTGAATTTCACACTTTCTAAAGTGACGGTTATCTGAAGATTGTCAACATATTCATCTTTTGAATTCCGATTACCCTCACGTGTATCTTATCATAACATTTTACGCATAAGTCTTTATTGGTTCTCGCTATTGGTGAAATTGTGCCGTCTATGTACGACTATGATATTTTTAATATATCATAGTTCAAAAGACGTTCTCGTCAACTACGGACATACCCAATGTCGTATTCTCGTTATGAAAAACCTACCTCGCAGTCGTGAAATGGTATCAAGGACACTAAACTAATTAAATATTTTATCTGGGAGTGGTATAGCCGGAGTTGTACTGAGACATTTCAGAAATTAACATACTCTCGACTCACATTCACTTTCGACAACTTAGACAGTAGTTTCGTATGGTATGAAAGCAACTTCTAAATCTGTTTGAAAAATCGCAAAGAAAAGCTGTTTACATGTAACGCATTGCCATCTAATCTACATCATATCGTCAAACAAGACATTGTTTTCAGCTTTCATTAATCAATATCTTCTACGCAACATAACATCTACATGGGAGAAGTAAAATGATTACTTACTTATTCAGTTGTTAATCCGGCCCTCTCCAGAAACTTGACCAGTTTCTTAATCTACGATGAATGGCAACTTGAGCAGGCAGCTGGGCAAACACAGGAATGTGATGATTGTTGAAGCATACCAATCAGGGTATACTCTGCCGCTGAGGAGAACGTGTCATATAGCACCAATGACCTACCACGTGACCTAGCCGCAAAACAATCCCTAAAAATACCAGACATAAGCCTTAAGCTACCAATATCTAAAGCAGAAATCAAAAGTATAAACAAACGTAAAATCACCCAAAAATGGCATAACCTCTATCAAAACACAAAAACCCAAATCCTAAAAACCCTCAAAAAACCCCTCACCAAACCAAAAATCCTCCATCCCTCCAAAAAAATCGATAGAATAATCACCAAACTCCAAACAGGACACACCAAACTAAATAACCACCTTCTAAAACTAAAAAAACACGCAAACGGGAAGTGCCCACACTGCACTCACCCAGAAACAATAGACCACGTACTACTACATTGCACCCACTACCTCACACAACGTACAACATTACAAACCAACCTAAATCCAAATAACGCTCTTACCTTAGAAGCAATCCTTAACCCCCAAAATAAAATAGAAAACTTCAAAGCCCTAGGCATTTACCTAACCAAAACAGAACTAATTAACCGTATTTAAAACTTCACTAAACCACCAACACTAAACATCCAAAAAACATCAACTCACCCCCACACACTCCCTTAGTCCCAACCACTCCCCCAAGGCATGTATTCCAAATCTCAAAATTTCAAAACTTTATATAAGCAACCACTAAACCCCCCTCCTTGGTTGCACTCCTCTCGCTACCACTTTTATACCACTAAATGGCCCGGCCGGGCCCGTGTGCGAAATACGCTCCAGTCGGAAAGCGCACGTAAAATCTCCTAATATAAGTAAGTAAGTAACCACGTGACATAGCGAGCAGTCACGTGATATGTTACGCGCGAGAAGTTAATTCCATGGTGTGCAATAGTCTTCATTCCAAACTGACGCCATCTTTCAGTGCTTTTATACAAACAACATTATATTTTATTCATTTAGTTTTTACTTACCTTTTTTAAATAAAATTCACTTTCTGTGAAGCAGACGTTAAATAAACGAAAGAAACAACTCATTTTAGTATCTGAAGTAATCCTTAACTTATTATCTTAAAACTCACCTCTAGTTTTTACATAATATTCAGTTAGATTATTTACCATATCTTGTTTTGTGTTTGTACCCGTCGGGCACATCCCATTTGTGAAGCCGATGTTGAATGATGATGTGACACTCCCACTCCAAATAAAGGGGATAATAGAATATAAATATTTCAGATAACACTTACTGTTACCTTTAATAAATCTTTTCCTTGTTGTTGTTTTTAATGAATAAAAATAGCTTTTTGGGGTGATTTTTTTGTATCTAAAGATAGTAACCCGGCATGATGAAAGGACAATGTATGAAACGATGAAACAGAAGCAACATATATAACGGAATACGGTTGGTCCTTATAGCCTTCTGTTCTATTTGTAGGAACAGACTAAGCAAGAATGCTTCGCTGTGAACTTAATTTTTTCAGTGAAACCCCTATCAAAATACTACCCTTGTTTCTCTTTTCAAAGATTCTAGTTTTCACCTGTTTTGTCTGGTTTAAATTTAACAGTTTTTATTCAGAAAGGCCATACGCCTTTCATACGACAATTCACTGCAATAATGATGAGAAAAACAGATTGAGTTATATCATTGTAGATACAATTACTGGTAGCTGCATATTATATTTTGGCACTATTTACCACGAAAAGACCAAATCATGAGCAAATTTAACTGAAATGTAAAGTGGCTACTCTTTATATTTATTTTCTTATCTTCCTTGTCTATAATCATATGACATTGCCTATGAAATTTGAATAAATAAACAAATATTTTGTTTTCCCATACCGACTGACGATTGTCGTAGAACAAAGATCGTTTCTACAATAGAGGGCCTCATTAGTAATATTTGAACTAATATATTATATTTTGTAAACGCTTTTGCTGGCTGTGACCTAGGCAAACCATGATGTTTTTAGAAGAATCTGCTTTGTTTAAATCACAATCACTGATCCAAACATGTGCGCCAATATGTTAATCCTTCAATAAGATTATCTTATCGTGAGAAGAAAGGTGCCGTTTATGAACTGTGCGTTGCGACTCAACGTTCAACTGAATTGTGAAAACATTTTAGTATTGGGCAGAGACGTCCACATTATACAAATTCTCACTTCCGTCTAAAAAATCCAAAATGCATATATACTTAGACGTCTGATGGCCAGTTACGTTTGAAACGCGTTGAAAAAAGGCTGTTCATTATCTTGGATCGACTTTTTGCAATGGAAGAGGCATCACTGCATGGAATTTGGTCAGAGTCAGGAGAAAGCTCAGGTAAGACCAAATATCTACATATTTATTTATGTAAAGACATCGGTTTATTTCTGTGTAAATCACCATATAGAGGAGATACATTATCGTTCGATATTATTATATTATGCAAAACATCACACATAAGATTATGAAATGTTTTCCCTTTCTGAGATATTGCTCATATCTGACAAATATACATACATTGTAAAGGAATCGTTTAGTGCCATATACATGAATATAGAAATGTAATGACTACTCTATTAACATAAGACGTTCGATATAGAGTTGTGAACGGACCTAACAATTTACATCTACCATCTTTTATTATCTCTGTCGCAGAAAGCACACTTCGTTGTGAACTGCAGTGTTATAGTGAGAACCTTTGACACAGAAGACAATTATTTCTAAAATATGTTCTAAAATAACGTATCGCTTTACCGTATGCATGTACATAGTATAACGTTAGTTGTTATCTATTAGATTTTTGATCCCCGTACATTGCTAAAACTGCACAATGCGACACCCGGGTATACGACTATTAAAAAACCTCCAATACAACAATGTTGATAAACAAAGATTATTTGTGATATCTACAAGCAGTGTCACAATAAAACTGAAGATTTTGATTTTGTATCGCCTATGAAAAGTAATTTATTCTGCAAACATGCAGTGCCACGGAAACTCTAACTATCTTTTATTAAGAAGCTGCATATGTGTTATTTCGTTTAAACAATTTGTAACTACAGTTTGAATCCCCTTTTTAACATGGACATATTATACACTTGATGAGATTGTTTGCGCGGCTCAGTTCTCAGTTCACATGTTTGACAAATGGCACTATAAAACGTTGGTAAAAATATCAAAAACAGCCTTTTTAATTTGGAATAGTATATGCCCAATGACGGTTTGGCAGAAACCACAAAAAAGTATAGATTGTCAATAACATGTCGCACATACCGGGCCCTAGTTCAAGATCAAAGATAATTGCCGCCTTGGAATGTCTAGCGGAATGATTGACACCTGTTATCACTGTAAATGTCTTGTCAAGGCTTGACTAACGATGACTCAACGCCAATTTAAAGAGGACATTACCACATGTTTATTGATAAACATTGAGAATAACCATAGACAGTATGGCGCCGCTTAATTTGACTGTCTGCCGCTTTCACACTGATTTGACAATATGCATAGGTAACACGCGTTACTGCCGCATGAGTTTGTTATTTTCTATGATGGGTAGTGATACGTGTGCGATTTATTTGCAATGAAACTTAGCCAATTCTCTATGACATCGGCATTTGTGCACGGGAACCACGGCGTGTATGTTTATTTCTCTCAAATCGTAAACGTAATTATTAATTACTACAGTCACCTACTACAATATTTTGGGTTATTTGTCATTTGGATATTTTCTTAATAACTTAAGACAAATAATTGATATATGAATTATTTATATTAATATGAATTCAGGCTCTTGAAATAGAGTTTATTAACATCATTCCTCTATTTGGCTGGCATTTTGAGTAGATTGTTCTGACTAAATCTAGTTCCACCATGCAAACTACATGTTTTCCTCTGAATTTATAATCAGTATCTCTTCAATTGTAATTATTCTACCTGCGTTTTATGTTATAAGAAAACCGAACAGTTATCATCATTCGATAGGACAAAGGCTTAACTATGCTTCTTACCCAAACTACCAAACTAAGTATTCAGATGTGTGACCATATCCCTACAAACACGCTAAAACCAAGCAATCCCATTTCACTTACATATTGTTTGAAACACATGCTAGTCAATCGCAACATACTGATTCGCATTTTAGATTCAAGGTAAGCAATGCATTATATACTTACAACATATTTATCATGTTCAATTTAAGGATCCGAATACCAGATCGACGAGGAGGACAAGAGTGACACATCGTCGGAATTTGCCACCAATTACCAGGTATTAATTGAAATAGTGAATAGATTATTCACTGATTATCCGGGGAAGTTAACAATTTTTGATTTAAACAATATTTCATTCGGAGATAATATAACGATACAGAATAGGGAAAAGGTGAACCGAAAACTAAATATCTATACTAAGTCTAACATCTTTCCTCTTACAATAATGTACGCAGTAACTATATTCTAATGTAAATGAATAACATTTTGTAAAAAGGAAATACGGTGAGACAGTTAAGTAATGTTGTATCATTTATTTCGGTTTCTTCATGTCCCAGGAAACTATACGCTGATCTCTTGTAATAGAGTAACATGAATGTTTTATTAGTAGACTGAATGTGTGTCTGTATGAACTGAATTGTATCATCATAGTGTTGACCCAAAAGGAATATCGCCAAGGTGAACGAGACAAAAATATTGAAAAAAATCATAGAGTAGGTTAGGAAAAAAAGTCATGGGAAAAAAATCATAAACAATAAAATCTGTATGCATATCAGTTTTATTCAAGTAACAACAAGTGATCTGAAGACTAAATAAATAAAGTCCTGTTCTGTTCTGAAGACGCCGTCATGATTAGTTGGCGCCAGCCTAGACTGTCCAATCAACGTGAATATACAAACCGTGATGTTACTTGACCAGTTGATCAAGCTAGCAACACCTCTCCAGCCTACGAAGCAACCCAAGCCATCCAGCCACCAAGCCAACCTCACCCAGCAAAGCCTCCCAAGCCAGCACAGTTCCACTGATAGCCAGCCCAAGAGCAACACATCGGTAATTATCACAACACACCCATACAATCTAGGTTAAAACCACTCACACACAAGCCCACTTAAAACACCAAACCCTCAAACCCTCTAGTTACTACCAAAACACACCCTTTCAAACTTAGGCCAAAGGTAACTCACCCCAAGCCCACTTAAAACACCAACTCTCCAAAATCTCCTAGCTAAACAAACTAACTCACCAGCCAAAACCCAAATAGCGTAGAAGCCAGCCAAACACTACTCACCCAGTCACCCACTCTACACACAAAGCCCCCTCTTAAGCCCAGCTCACTCTCCTCCCCCAAACCAAAACCTACAAACCTACAACAGCTACACTACCACAGACATGACCGACACACGCATTATCACCCAGGCAGACATCCACTGCACAGACACACCCACACCATCGGAGGCCCACAACACCTCCGATCGGACACCTGAAACCCTCATCCCGCACGAATTCGGAAAGCAAACCACAGTCGCTTCTCCCACCAAAACTCCGGATTCGCCTGCAACCACAACAAACCCAAAGAAACGGAAGCTAAATGCTTCAAACACAACACCTGCATCACCTTCCACCCCCGCATCTATAGTCACCTTCGCCCTCTACTTCTGCGCGGCTGGCCCCATAAACATCCTAAGTAAGGTACTCTCCGCCAATAAAGTAGGATCATTCTTTAAAAAACAACAAATACTCTTCGATAAAATCAGGGAAGCCCACAAAGGATTTCAGATCATCTTTCCGGACCAACAATCACTTAACGCAGCCAAAAAAATAACGGAAATATTTCAATACACAGTAACCCACCAAACCCCAAACTGGCAACTATACACTAGAGGAGTAATTAGAGTAAACCCTAGAGAGTCAGAGGAGGACCTAGAATTCTACAGTAACGAAGCAAATCTAAACACAGGCTCCTTCCCCCAACCTAAAATAACCAGCACTAAAAGAATTACATCAAATAGGAACGGTAGAATAACCAACACGCCGATAGTCATCATAAACTTCCAAAAATCAGAAACGTATCCAGAAGCCCCTAAACACATCTCCTTCGGAGCGTCATCTAAATTAGAAGTTAAACCCTATATCAAACAAGTCAAACAGTGCACAAACTGCCTCCAATACAATCACACCGCTAACGGATGTAAATATCAAAAAACTAAATGTAGAAACTGCGCTCAACCTCAATGTCTAGGGCCATGCGCCCCCTGGTGCATTCACTGCAAAACAAACACCCACTCCTCACTATCCAACAAATGCCCCCACAAACACACACTCACCCAACAGGCCAACCGACACATAAACATCGACTCGGCCAAACTACAAACACGAAAACTGACACAGCATCCAAGAACACCCCTACTACCCACACCACAACCAAACAACCAACCACACCTACAGAGCCCGTACGACGGCGTCCTCATGCCAACACCACAAGCATCAGCCACAAACACCCAAACCCAACACTACCCGCCAACATTCGCCACACCCAAACCAGTCGCCGCATCCACACCCGCACCTAAACCAAAACTCACTAAACCTACCATATCTCACCCCAACACCATACAATCTACAGCCACCAGGGCAACAACAACCACACACGAGCAAGCAACACACGAAAAACTAAACATTACTAAACCCATTGAAATACCCAGTACACCTACTCCAACACAACCAAACACCCACACAACTCCCATGGATAGTGAGGAAACCAATCTAATTAACCTAGATGACTCCCAAACCACAACTGATCAAAACATAAATGATAAAACATTTTCAGCCCCCAAAACCCTGAAAAATCGCAAACGCAAACCCCAAACTCAACCTGAACCCGAAACTTTAACCACCAAACTAAATAGCTTCACACTCCTACTAGTATACATGCTTAAAGAAATCAAACCAGACCTTAAAGCCACTAACCTACACCAGGTAGCACATAGACTAAATCTAACTACCCAAACCTACCAAGAATTCTACGATAGTTACAACCTAGCAGTCGCAGGACTATAAACCAAAAACCAAACCAAAATCGTAATCTCCAAACACTAAAAGCCCACATAATGACAGGCCTAAATATCTTTCAGTGGAATGCGGCCGGGCTTAACTCCCACAGCCACGAATTAAAAGCTAGATTTAAACTAAAACAAGGACCACACATAGCGTGCATCCAGGAAACTAAATTCTCCAATAAATCCAAATTTCACCTACCAAACTACAACATAGTCAGACATGATCGACCTAAAACCAAAATAATAAGAGCATCAGGTGGCCTACTAATACTAATTAGAGAAGACATAAGCTACGAGGAAATCAAAATAAACACCCCAAACCTAGAAGCCAATGGTATCCAAATCACCCTTAAAAACCAAAAAATAAACATCATAAACATCTACCACTGGCAACAACAGAAAATCCAACCGGAGGATCTAAACATACTCACAAAGATAGGCAACAAATCTACCATCTTTCTAGGAGACTTCAACGCCCACCACCCTTCCTGGGGCACGGGAGATAAACTAGATAATCACGGCAAACTAATATCAGAATGGATAGAAACAAATAATTTAGTACTACTAAATAACAACCAACCTACCAGATACGACAAAAACAATAAAAACATGTCGGCTATCGACCTAACCATATGTACAGCAGACTTAGCTCAAAGTACCCAATGGGAAGTTCACGACGCCCCCCTAGGAAGTGATCACTTCCCCATAAACATAACCATAGGAAACACTAACGTCCCAAATCAATCCGAAAGTTCAGAACCTAAATTTAACTACAACCAGGCAAACTGGGATAAATTCCAAGACATATGCAACCAAGCTAACCTAGTAGAACTAGAAAATAGTGACCCAGAAATATATTGCCAAAACCTAACGGACTTCATAATAAACGCAGCCAAAAGCGCAATCCCCTTTAAAAAACCCAATAAATCGGGTAGGCCCTCTGTACCCTGGTGGAACGAGGAAATAGAACTAACTAGACAAAAACGTAAAACAGCCTTCAACAAAGCCAAACGCGACCATAACCACATACCAGTAGCTCACCAACTAAACCACCAGGTACAAAACCTAGTTAAAATAGCAAAAACTAGAGACTGGAAAAAATTCTGTGAGGGATTAAACAACCGTACAGACGCCAGAACGGTCTGGCGTAAAATCCACGCCGTTAGAGGCCTAAAACGTCACCAAAAGACACCTAACATAAATAACTCAACAACCCCTAGCGAAAAAGCAGACAACCTAGCAAACCACTTTTCGGCCACAAGCAGTAATAACAATTTCAGTGACAAATTCCAACTAAAACTTAAAACAGAAACCAAACCTAGCCAAGACCCAAATAATGACGCCCTAGAAATAAATCAGCCGTACACAATAGAAGAACTCAATTATGTACTCCAAAATAGGAAAAAGGGAACAGCCCCAGGACTAGACCTAACCTCCTACCAAATATTAAAAAAACTCCCCCCTAAATTACTCCAGACACTACTCAAACTATATAACCTAATCTACATAAAAGGCCATGTACCAACCCCCTGGAAAGAGGCGCTAATCATACCTATTCCCAAACCCGGTAAACCAACCAACCAAGCTAACTCTTATAGACCAATCTCTCTTACTTCCAACCTTTGCAAAGTAATGGAATCCATGGCCAAAAATAGACTTCAACACTATCTATCTCAAAATAACATAATAAACTCAGATCAAAGCGGTTTCACTCCTGGCCGCTCCACCCTAGATAACCTCGCTCGTCTCGAACAGGATATTAAAACCGGTCAACTAAACAAACAATACACAACAGGCATCTTTCTGGACTTCTCTAAAGCCTTTGATATGGTATGGCATAACGGATTAATCCAAAAACTTAAAAAAATAGGACTTAAAGGTCAAATCGTAAACTACATCCAAAGCTTCCTCCAAAACCGCAAAATTACAGTGGGTATAGACCAGGCCTTGTCAGAGCAGTGTCCCCTGGAAAACGGCACCCCTCAAGGCAGCATTCTTAGCCCCACACTTTTTAACATAATGATAAACGACCTATTTGATGGCTTATCCCCCAAAACAAACACCTCAAAATTTGCGGATGACGGAGCCCTATGGATCCGCTCCAAAAGTATCTTAACATCTCAGGACTTACTACAAAAATCCCTAAACAAAATACAAAACTGGGCAGACAAATGGGGCTTCTCCCTAAACTCCGAAAAAACGACAGGAATAGTATTCAAACACAAAAATATGAGACGGGCCTCCCCTCTCCTCAAACTAAACAATAAACCAATCATATTTCAAAAGCAAACTAAATTCCTAGGTCTAATCTTCGACGAGCATCTCTCCTGGGATGCTCACGTCCAAAACCTAACCACCAGATGTAGCAAAGATCTAAACACACTAAGATGCCTAACCGGCTCCAACTGGGGAGCCTCTAAAGATACCCTCCTCAGCCTCTACACATCCCTAATCAGATCTAAACTAGACTACGGCTGTGCCATATACGATACCCTAAACGAAACCCTAACCAAAAAACTAGATTCAATACAATATCAAGCCCTCAAACTAGTAACACGTACTCAACATGGCACCTCCCTCACATCACTTCAGGCCCTTACAGGAGAAATGCCACTAAATTTACGTAGACAACACTTAACACTAAACTTCTGGGCAGCATCTCAATCAAACCCCCTTCTCCAAAACATGCTAAACCAAAACATACGTCCCCAAAACCAGGCACTAACTAGAAAACACCCTCTACTCACCCCAATATCCCAACGAATAATAAACTACCATAACGAACACCAAATAGGAAACCAACAACAAAACTGCAAACAATCAAACGTATTCACCCCAAAACTTAAAATCCCCAAAATAGACACATCCCTAGCCAACACAATAAACAAACAAACCGACCCAAACCTAGCTAAAAGAACATCACTAGCTTACATCCATCAAAAATGGCCAAATTGGTGTCACATATACACAGACGGATCCGCTGATCCGATCACAAATCACACAGGTTTCGGAGTCCATATAGCCCAACCAGTCAAAAATACTCAATCCTTCCGACTCCCAAACAACCAATCTATATTCACCGCAGAGCTCATGGGTATCGCCACGGCGCTCCACAGCCATCACACCAAAAAACAAAAAAAAATCTTAATACTCTCAGACTCACTAAGCGGACTTCAGGCCCTCCAAAACAAAAACACCAAAAACCGCCCCAAATTAATAAACCAAATTCTCAAAAGCGTAAACAAACTAACAGAGGCAGGCAAAAACATACAACTTATCTGGATACCAGCTCACGTAGGAATTTACGGGAATGAAAACGCAGACAGAGCCGCAAAACAATCCCTAAAAATACCAGACATAAGCCTTAAGCTACCAATATCTAAAGCAGAAATCAAAAGTATAAACAAACGTAAAATCACCCAAAAATGGCATAACCTCTATCAAAACACAAAAACCCAAATCCTAAAAACCCTCAAAAAACCCCTCACCAAACCAAAAATCCTCCATCCCTCCAAAAAAATCGATAGAATAATCACCAAACTCCAAACAGGACACACCAAACTAAATAACCACCTTCTAAAACTAAAAAAACACGCAAACGGGAAGTGCCCACACTGCACTCACCCAGAAACAATAGACCACGTACTACTACATTGCACCCACTACCTCACACAACGTACAACATTACAAACCAACCTAAATCCAAATAACGCTCTTACCTTAGAAGCAATCCTTAACCCCCAAAATAAAATAGAAAACTTCAAAGCCCTAGGCATTTACCTAACCAAAACAGAACTAATTAACCGTATTTAAAACTTCACTAAACCACCAACACTAAACATCCAAAAAACATCAACTCACCCCCACACACTCCCTTAGTCCCAACCACTCCCCCAAGGCATGTATTCCAAATCTCAAAATTTCAAAACTTTATATAAGCAACCACTAAACCCCCCTCCTTGGTTGCACTCCTCTCGCTACCACTTTTATACCACTAAATGGCCCGGCCGGGCCCGTGTGCGAAATACGCTCCAGTCGGAAAGCGCACGTAAAATCTCCTAATATAAGTAAGTAAGTAACCAGTTGATGGCACCTGTCAAACTCAAAGTGCCCCTGGTCCTCCACCCACCATGTGTAATACTTTAGCGCACTTGAACGTTTTATGTGCAGCTATATCACTGTTAGGCTGAGTGATGAGAGAATAAATTTGGTCGTTTTTGTTAACGATCGTTTTTATGTTCAACCTGGTAACCTTATAAGTGACTAACTGTTTTATCATGATGAAATGAAACATAAAAAAATAATCAGAGGGAATGACGGTCGCATTTTTCGCATACATGTCATGCTCGCATTAATTTCATGATTTACTCAAGATAGATTTGAGCAACGATCATGTTTGGGTAAGGGAGATAATTTTGTCTTCGCTTGCAATTGGTTTCAATCGGACGAGCAGCTCCGAGATCGCAGCTTGACTGTTCGGTACGGCCGAAACGCGGCATCCATGTTGTTCACGCTCCTTAGATCACGCGGCCTCATTGGCCTGACGAGACATAGCTCTACATGCCACTATCGCTTTGCTTCAGTTTCTGCCAGTCTATACCTTTCTTGAATCAATTAACGATTTCATTGTCAAAGTGGTCTGATTTCAGTAATGTTAATGAAATCGGTGTTGTAATATATTATAAACTTGAACATTGTGCACTATCTGTTATACATCTGTCAGTTATATATGTAATATTCATATTGTCAGGGATTGTTTTACTAAATGTGTTAACACTTATATCACCCGTTTACATCATCTGCTGCTAGTGTCGAAAACAAGTGTTTGACGAATTCAAGTTTTACCGCATAACCATATTGTGGAAACATTTTAATTTTGTATTTGGTCTCATCGTAGAGTCCAGTCAAGCGCAAGAACAAAATCTTGAGACAAAGGGAAGAAAATGGAAAAAAGAATAGATTAGGAAGCGGTCCAGTTGCCTCATCTACACCTATGACAAGAGTTTACGACTTTTCAGGTATTTCTTACCGAACTTTACAATAATGGTTCCTAATTAGTGGCCAGGTTGAACTGTTGAAATGTGTCTGTGATTGCAGAAAGTGTCTCTCATAACCTGTAATGGGTTGTTCATACATAATTGTTTTAAATAGATTTTATATTGTAAATATGAGGTGAGACTGTAATAAAATATCTGTCTGTAATTACGACAAGTAGGACTGACCGTTAGCTTTAGCAGTCCACGTGAAGCAAAAAAAGTATAACGTTTGTGACTCGCCTGCAGTCGCAGATGAATTTCTTTACCTTTTTAAATGTCCAGGGCTCAATCATCAAAGAAAAACATGAACTGTAAATTATTGTGCATGGCAAAATGTATATAAACTTTGCAAATGTATGCAGTCTAAAAACTATTATGTTCGAGCAATAAAGCACGTTCAAGATAACTGATTCATATATTTTCATCAACCCAAGCCCATTTCTTAAATTGTACTTTTCTATGCAGATGGAGAAGATGACGGTCAGGACTTACTGAGAAGAGCCTCAAGCTGTAGTATGTATTTTCATCAAACACAATTCTATGAGCAGGTTCATGAATTTTCTTGTCACATTCGTGTAGTTTAACATGTAATTTGCTTTCATTTCAATCAGAGATTATCGTAGGTATGCTTAGACACGCAGTTATTTTCAACATCTAAATGGATATTCATAAAGATAAATGAAATCCGTATCCATCGGCGATCAATGGTATGTAGTGCATCGATGTGTCTGCAATTTGCTTAGAAAATAGCACTCATACGGCATCTGATAAACAAATTAATGTTTCAGAGAAACAAGCTGCAATTCAAGCTGAGACTCCTCGTATGAGACAAGGTATGTCACACAACGTATGAAATGATTTTTCGCATTGTATGAATAATCATACATTTATATGATTTTGGCACATCTTTAGCTGCCACAAGATACGCGGAATGACACAGGAGGAACATCTCCATTATTGATAAGGATTGCTTAATCGACATTAAAATGCCCTAGCTAATGATATTCAAACACTCATTCGTCAACACCAATTACATTCGACCAGCAACAAGATCATTTAATGTAACTATCCTTTTTATGTTTGCCGCTGAGGCTTGTCTTATATTCCAGCGGGATTTCAAATGACTGCAACCTAGTGCTTATAACACTTCAGATTGCAGTTGATGGCAAAATTAGCTTACTCTTTTTAATAAGAATATCAAGGAGGGGTAGTTCTGTTTGGCTCGAATATATTTTGAATTTGATATTTGAGTGCATATTTTGGAGAAGGTTGCACTTGAATTTTTCCCAGAACGTAAAACGGTCATCCAGGTGCTATGTAAGTATTTAATGTTTCTCTTAATTACAGGAAAGTCAATCCCCTATGCGGAATTTCTCCAACTCATGAGGGTCATGGAAGGACGACTTCACAGGGCCATTACAGATTTGAAGGGCGAAGTCGGCGACCTTAAAAAGGAAATTGGAAACTTAAACAGCGAGGTTAGAGACCTCAAGAGCAAACTTACTGAAAAGAATACACAGGTAAGTGATGATAGTCAACACTGTATTCAGTTTAAAATGCATTCTCGATATGATTTATCGTGTTTCAAGGGGAAAATTATAGTTAAATATATATTTACGTGTCATTACAAGGAAACATTGATTTTAAAAATTGCATCCAGCCAGTGTTGGATCATGCGATATAACAGTAAGTGAACTAGTAGGGCATACCATGATACGTTTCACCGTCAATTTTCACTATATTTGTATTTCCAGGTTACCGCCCTAACTGCAAAAGTTACACGTTTGGACAACAGGGTCCAGGAACCAACACAAACTTCGACCAAATCCAGCAAAGTCAGTACAAACATAAGGGTAAGATCCCAGCAAAACATCAAAACGGCGGATATGTGGAAAACCGTGTTTAGCGACCGAGATTATACAGCTCGTTAAACGAGGGCAATCAACATAAACTATGTGTTGTTATTGGGAAGAAAAACACCATAACGATTGTTTTCCCGATGTACTCGGCACTAATAAGCGGATTAAGGTTCAATTCAGATACTTTCGGCTTGAAAGCATTCACTTTCTTTATCTAAAATAATATTTGGCATGGGGGAGATTGCACTAGTGTAATGATAAAACACCACTTTGTTTACAATCAAGTTGTAAACAATCAAGTTGTAAACCAACGCATGGACCTGTTACTGTTGTGGTACGGTATATTGTAGACATGGAGCATAGAGTGTTTTTGTATGTTGGATGAGTGTGTTTGGATGAGAAAGTGTTTGTATGCGTGAACGTTGTGTTTGTGTCCAGAATGGTAAATGCGTATGAGTTTCGTATGTACCCCGGTATGCAAGTATGAAAGTAATTATGTCTTGAGTGTATGTGTGTGAATGTTACGTAAATTTGTGCATGGAGGTATCTGAGTGAGGTAGGTATGTTGTGGTGTGTCCACAGAGGTGGATGTGGGATGCAACTGTATTTTATTGTAATTTTTTAATTTTTTTTAAATGGCCAGGTGTATCTATTTTAAATAGCTTGGGTTCAGCAATCGCATTAATTTCACGATTTACAGTAATCGATGCGTTTCTCATAAGACAATATCAAGTTTTGATAGATTTATCTCACAGATAAAATCACCAATATTGATTCTTTCTATTGTCTGTTAACTATATTTTATCAATTTTCTTCCTTAGGCAGCATTGAAGGCAGCGATCGACCATGCTGAAACTGAGAAAGGGTGGACTATGGAGCCTATGTTCACGTAAGTATCGTAGTGTGCAGTGATCATTTTGGAAAGGACGATATGTTCATTCTGTTACAATCATTTAAATAATTCGAAAATATCATTTTTACCATACTTGACAACCATTTGTTTGGAGTCGACTTACACCAGGAAAACGCTGTGGCATTGTAAGCACTATTTCTGTTGATATGTGTATCTTTGCGTCTGTGAGACCGAGTATGTAACCTATATAATTATTTATCTCTTTTTAAACCCCTATAGGTTTGTCGCTGATAAAAGTTAATCAAAACTATCAAAAGTCATATGTAATTTATCTTTGTTTCACTTATACTTTTATTACAGTACTTTTTATTCAGATGAATAGATAGGCTTGTTTTAAAATCTTATCGCATTTTTAGTGTTCATTTTACCTCCATAATCAATGAACGAGTCGCAAAGTTTTGTGTGCCTCAAGTTTTTCTGATAAAATTGGAGGTACATCCGAAAAAGACTGTTACGCAATTTTGGCAAAAATAATATTTTCTTAATACCACCACGATTACTTCTCTTCCATGAATCCCGTTTCAGTAGAAAATAGTCATAAATAAAGTCTTAGGAATCTTTGTAATGGGAAATTATATGAGACAGTCACATAAATATATATCTTTTTGTTATTTTTGTACCAGAAAACTGTACCACCAATATATCTCAAATCTAAACGAATATGTCTTAATTATGCAGTGAAATTATACCTAATAATCTTGCTTCTTTTAGTTTTTCAAAATAAGTTAATAAGTTCATGCTGAAGTCGTTAAAGAAGATTATATGTAATAGCTATTGGCATATGTATATTTCTGGTCATATAATAAAAGTAAAACATTTGTTGCAGGTTGGAGTCCGCACAGAATCGACAAGTTGTCAAATACATCTGGGACTTTTCTAAGGTGATAGCTCCAAGCATGACAAAACAGGAATTTAAAGGTATTTTTATCATTTAAGTGTATTTCAAATGCATGTGTCCGTCATGTACATTTTTAAAACATTTCAATTCCATAAGTCAATGCAAAGGTACACATGCCTACTAGTGGAAAGATTTAAACCTTTTTTCAGTGTTTTGAAATGACTTATCTATGATGCGTAACATTCCCATTAGTCTGTCAGGAAATAATTATATGCAGCATTCACAGGTAAACTAATGGTTAAAGACTTGCTGTACACTATTTGAAGATATGGAAAAGAGACCGGTATGTTGCAGTTCACATCCAAATAAGGAAAGAAACATTATGTTCCAGATGGTATGACCAGGATCATGTTAACGAAGAAAGAGAAGCTATCCCGAACACGTAACGGAAAAGAGAAAGAACACACGGACGCGTCCAGAAAGAATTCAAGGAAACTGACGGTAAGTTGAAAGATTTGTGTTGCTGGAGGGATTAAATACCCCCTTAGGATATAAAATTTGGATTATTGAAGATGAATTTTGAGTGAAGCTTAACTTGGGCAAAGTAAGGCCAATTGTTGGAAGTGTTTGAGGTGTGACTTTATATAGGCCTGTTGGCCATGGCCGCCGAGTTAAAAAAAAGAGAAATTTAGAATGAGGTGAGTGGCGCCTTATTAATATATAATTAAAAGGTGCCCAGTGGAGTAAGGTTATAGGGAGAGGTGGAATTTGGAATACATATGTTTTTTGCAGAATTAACAGCAGGATAGATTAGAATAGAGAATTTTATTAGGACAACCGGGGTGTATAAAAATTGGTAAATTGCCTGCTTTTAATATTTACCTATTTACCCTTATATAGTTTACACCCCGGGTAATTTTCTGTTGTTTATATTATGAGTGTATATATATACATAGTGCCCCAGGTAATTTTACAAGTATACACTACAATTCTAAGACGGAAAGGCCGTCATGTGTTGTCTAGACTGTCCAATCAACGTGAGTTAACAAACCGTGATCACTTGACTAGCATTGATTAGCTTGTCTATAATGCCCACCTTTGTAACATGTCAATATATTGCTTTGTCATTATATCATTGTAATTAGTGCTGAGAAAATGTTGTTATGAACAGTGGCACGACCATCACCCGACACCTGTATATATTCAATGTGTTACGTGACAGACTATTTCTATTATCCCCCAGTCTCTGTCTTGTTAGTTAACGCCAGAGTCGACACACGCGTAGCTCAGCTATTTTAGTCAGTCTTCTAATGACTGGGACAACACACACGACTTGTGTAACTTGTTTATAATTTCAATCACTGTTCAGAAAACATTTGTGGAGGTGTAATAAACCACAGGCGCGAAAGAGATTTTTTTTTAACCCTTAATATGAAAGTATATATTTTACAAGAGCTTTTTGCCAGTCTAGCTACCACTCGCTCGTCTTCTACATAAGAGTAAAAGTGGGGCACATCTCTGCCGGTATTCTTCCATGTATTCGCATAACAGCTTCGAAATAATATTTTGGGCGTCCATTGATGCACATATGCATCGGAGAGTCAACTAGGACATTGGCAAATGAATTCATGTAAATGCAATATCATCATACAACGTGTTTAGAAAATAATAATAAGAAGAAGATTCCAAGCGATGCTCCCGAGTGCTTTGCCGGTACTGACGTCAGTGGTTAGGGCTTGTGGTTTTGCACATAAGTAGATAATAGAATCCAGTCAATATATATAATATCGTTTTTTAAGTCTTTCACAGTATTTTAACCTGTGAAATAAACTCATCATAATACTTATTAAGAGGTGTGTCGCTAATCACCTCGGGATATCTTTGATATTCCATGTATAACTTTGCTCTGACTTATTGAATTTCCTATTTACCTGGCTTGAATCAATTCATATACAGAAGAGTAAAACGACTGAACCTGCATACATTTTAAGCGGTCATTGATCAAAGGATATTATGAGGCGTACTACTTTTTGTTTGTCAACATCACGCCTCGAAACATTTTATAAAGTAAACCGTGACTGTTCTGTTGTTAAAATTAGGTATTACTGAAACGGATTTTTGAGCAGTTGTCAATATATGAAATAATAGGTCATGTGTATCCATTAATGCCCATCCGACGGATATGTTTCCATTACCAAGCCTAGTAAGGCAAGGTTGCCTGTTGTCCTCAATACTATTTTGTGTTGAGCAATACGATTTAGCAACAAAATTTAAAAAATCATTGGCTTGCTATTATATGCGTATGAATTTCTCTTTTAACAGCAGGGTTTTGCCCGGTCTCAGTAATATTGAATTGTATAAACGTTGTTAGGTAAGGTTTAAATCTTACCATTTCTTGGTAGTTATTATTGTCGTTGCAAGAAATTAATAGTTTCTTTTAAATGTTACTTGACGAATTTACATTGCACCCTCAATGTAAATGTGTTGTCAATATATTCAAATAGTTGAAATCATTTCCTAAATAACTAATGTTACACAAATAACACTTTCCGCCATAAAAAGGTACATAACGCCATCTTTCTACCTTTATAGAAACCCTGAGCGTCACCCAATGACCCTAATAAATCTGTCACCCGCGGCCGCATGTATATGCACATAGAAAATTGGTTAGAGGTAGATATGCCACAAATACAATTACAGAAACTCTCAGAATATGATAAATTAGGAAGCATTTGTTTTTAATGATTTAAAGAATGGTTTATCTCAAATAAAGAAGGCCAACAGACAATGCCTATATGAAGTTCCCCCCAGACAAATTCCTTCCACATAATTTACTATTGCATCTCAGAGGACTGTACCTTGGGTACTGAAACAGATAATGAACATTACCCTGATAAAAGTAACCACAACTAGAAGATAAATTATGAGGAGCAAATCTATCAAATTTGTAGCCATTTATTTCACTACGTTCTTATCTAAATGTACTATGTACTATCCAATTCTTTCCGTTACCAAATATTCTATATTGATGAGTTACATTACTATCGATCCGGACTTTCGTTGTCAAACATGTTAAATCGACACAAATTAGCCTCGAGCAGATCACCACTCAGCTGCCCAGCCATTCCACAGAGATTTTTCTTAAATTGTTCTGATAAACAAAACCAGAATATCGGAATCGTAACTGACATATCTCCCTTACTTGCGATATGTTCCAATGTTGTTAGAAATGTCGTGTCATTTTAAAACGTATATAAATCCAATCATACCTTCAGATCATTGTTGTAACATGTCTTTTGGTAGTATATTTATCTATACTACGAAATGTTTCATGTTTCATACTCTGTGGGGAGTGACTAATATTCACACCAAGTACCAGATAGATAGTTAGGAATGTAACGATGCGTATAACTATAGTTGCTGCAATTGCTTCTCTGAAATGAGAATAAAATGTTTCATGTTTGTTATTCCTGCATTAAAACGTCTTAAATAACTCCTGCTTGTACGCAGTGAGTTTTACTTTAGGAGTTCAACTGCAAATAATATGTACTATGAGTTGTAAGTTAATGTTACTGAAACTTGAAGATTATCTGTAGACTTCTTTTTATAGATTTAGATATATATTTCTTCCCATTTACAGAATTTCGATTTATAGTGACTCTAAACACAACATGCTCAGGACAAACTATTCTACTGAAGTAATGGGCACATTTCTGTTTTGTCTTCGTTTTATTTCGTGTTTAAGAAAGGTGGGTGTTATAAAGTGAACGGTTTTGCTTTCAGAAAAGCAGAAACCGTGTAACTGGCATTGAAAAATCCGAACTACCTCATCACACAAGGACCAAGTACATTCGAGTAATGAAAAAAACGCAGCTCATGTCGTCAGAAGAGAGTTCGGTCGACGAGGATGGCAACCGGGTCTTCAATGTGAGAAGGAGGGACTGGGAGAGTCATGAAATGAGGGCCGCTAAAAAAGTGGCCGACGAGACATTTAGTAAAACAACCAAGACAGCAGCGTCCATCGTACCACGGACGAGACGAATTACAGGTGTCTCGTCATTTGCACCACCTCCTGCCTGGTTGCAGAAAGAAGACAGCTGGGTCAGCTCAGCACTGACATACCATGGAGTAGTTTAGAATCATCATCATTCATATCCTCATCAGAACATGCTTACTTACTTACTAAAAGGGGTGTTTTTATAGGTTAGGAATTTTAGGGTTTATTGGCAGCTTGTTTTTTGTCCTTTTTTTTAAATGCGGCCAAGTAGGCCTGGTTTGATTAGATATATGCTTAGTGCTTCAAAGGTTTAAAGTCATGTAGGGGGTTCAGTACAGTCATGTGATTGTTGCAATTTAGTGAGGATTGGAGTGTTGTTTGGTCTGTGTTGCTGGTAATGTGTTCCATAAAGTATTGAATAGGGCGCTCTAAATGTAAATGTCACACGGGAATAATACGTGTTCGGGCGTTTCTTTTTAAGTTGCAGTGGGGGTATTTACCGGTTTGGTGGTTTTTTTAATTAGGTGTAGGTGAGAGCTTAACTTAGTGTGGCCTGTTTGTAGTTTGGTTATTACTCTGTCAATGTTTTTGGTTTTATGATGGATATGTTTTTTTGAGTGGCGTTTTAGTTTGCAATCATATTTCTGATTGTTATTTTGCCGCTATTTTCCTTTGAGATACTTTTAACTTCTTTTTTTTTATTTTGGTAGGTTGATGCTTGGGATGCTTACTTCTTCTAATTTTAGTGCTGATTTGGCTGCTTTGTCTACATGTTCGTTGCCAAACACCCCAACGTGGGCAGGGATCCAAACTATTTCTATGTCTTTACCTAGTTTACGTAGATTGTTGGCGCTTTTATCTGTTGTATTAGTTTGGGGCGTTTTTTGTGGTTTTGTTTTTATGGCCTGGAGCCCACTTAATGAGCCGGGATGCGCATGAATCACGGTCGTCAAAACGAATATATTTACCAATTATATGAAGTCAATTAGCCAGTTCAAGAGACAATACCCTGGTGTAATTACGTCGCATGCCTCTGGTTCACGGTTCGTCTGATCTCCCGTCATAAAACCACGATGTTTATTTACCTGGAGCCCCAGACAGCGCTGACTTCCCTGTGTGCAAGTACGTACATGGCAATAAATGGTTTGACAGTTGTTTGACGGAATCCCCCCCCCCCCCCCCCTCCTTCTACCTTTTATGGCATATTTCAAAATTCCAAACTTGACCTGTTTTGTATATATGTATATATTATTATGTTAATATGGACAATGGTAAAATTCATAATCACAGTTCAAGGGCTGTTCACAAATTATGTAAATCTGCTTCGTGATGAATGAAGCATGGTAATAAATGTATGCATCTGAGTCATTTGTTCTGTATTCTTTGATGAGAATGAGTTTTCTTATATTAATGATGATTACTCTCACAGAATATTTGATAAGAGGATAGGACTTTCAGTTGAGAATAGTTATGCAAAAGTATAGGCGGTCTGTGCACATGTGGTAAAACTGATATATCATTGACATGATAATCGGGACTTGGAAATCATAGTCTCTCATTATATGACATAAATACACGTCTATAAGGACGCCCGACTTGTTCACGAAGCGTAATTTCAGGTTATCTGAAATCTGTCGGTTTGGAATTATTATTTTTTGTTTGTAATAAGGATAACAAAAACATGTTTTGTATTCTATTGAAGCATTCATAAATAATTCAGTGTTCGTTTCCCGCGGTTAAAGAGTTTAAACTGATTGCAAACTGATTTTAAAATATATGGTTCTGTCTGTAGTACGTCCTGATGTCATAATATTATGTCGTAAACATGTTAAATAAAACAATTATTGATAACTTCCTGAATTCCAATTGTTCAATGAACAGAATTATTCACAGCTCTGGCCTGAGACAACAATCAATTAGATGTTACTAAAGATTGTCCATTCTATGATCTTAGGCACATGTCGGCGCACTTACATGTGAGCCGTCTAGACGACCGTCTGTTTTGTCATTAAATGGCAGCTGCCATCCAGCCGAATACTTAATCTTGAGACCTATTAGGGTCTTGTCGAGTCAAGTGCGGGTCTCTCTCCCACCTTAGGGACTGAGACTGTAAAAGCCCCTCGCTACACAGACAAGTAGTGAATGTTTGAGATAAATATATTATTATATAGTTTAAACTCAATAAATAACTGTTGTTATTGTCCAAATTACTGATAAAACATATTTTAACTTTTTCCTTCTAACCATATTTCCAAACCATTCCAAACCATTCCAAGCCATTCCAAACATTTCCAATTTTGGAAATATGCTTGGAAATGTTGCCATTCCAATTTTGGATTTTTTGGAAAGATCGATCTTTCCAAGCTTTGGAAATGTTGGAATGAGCGATCTTTCCAAAGAAATCCAACGATCATTCCAAATTGGAATGGACGCTATTTGGTCTTGTGCGGGTCGCGTTTCAAGTTTCGGCTGCTATTACGAAAGGACGTTAAAAGATGGTACTTGTTACTCTGACTGGCGGTGAAAAAACAAGTCAGTGTACTGTGTCTGAATGGGGGTATCCATGTTAAACTGCGAGATAATAAGACTAGCACTATACAAAAAGTGCAACAATCTGGAACGCAACGTTAACCTCCATTTCACGTCTCATCACAACCCGATTCCTCTTTACTAGGATTTTACAATATCGAGGGAACCCCGGGAGCTGGTCTGAAGACTCCAGGAGACATGGGTCTCTGAAGACTCTAGGAGACATGTGTCTTCAGAGCAACGTCTGATATGCAAAGATAGCATATGAGGACCGAACCAGTATGACGAACGAACCCACACTGGCCTGCCTACCCTTAGCTTCAGGCAAGATAACCACCCTTTTGTCGCCGAAGATTCTTGCTGAAAATAATTTTAGTGAGTGAGTGAGTAAGGTTTTACGCCGCTTTTAGCAATATTCCAGCAATATCACGGCGGGGGACACCAGAAATGAGCTTCAGACATTATACCCATGTCGGGAATCGAACCAGGGTCTTCGGCGTGACGAGCGAACGCTTTAACCACTAGGCTACCCGACCGCCCCGAAAATCATTTGAAGTTCTAAAGGGTGTATATAGTAATGAAACCTTTCTCAAAAGGAACCGAAATTAATTCGTTTGAAATGACATCCCTTGAAGTTTCAGAACTGGTTTCCCTTCATAATTAGCTGTGTATAGAATGTTAAGACACCGTAGGCACTGAGATATCAAAGTTGCATGTATATCGGGGAACAATGCTGTTATTGGGTATGGTTTTGGGATGTTGATTTTAGGCTGTAATTCATGTAAAGTAGCAATCATTGATACCTCTAAAGCACTACTACAAATAGTGGCATGAAAAAACACGAGATAGAGGATGTTCTGCAATATGATGTCAGAATTTACTGAATGTACTGATATTTCCCCGAGTGAATACGACATTGGATGTATGCTGCTTGCCTTCCTTCTCCTACACGAAGGGATACCCAGGGAATACCACTTTATTGCCCATAACATCAAAGGAAATAAGATTAATGGTTGTCTTTTATATCGTACCATGTTACTTACCACCACATTCTCCACGCTACCTAAGTATGGATTACTCATGTAATCGACTGGCATGATCCGTGTCTTGGGATTATGAATCAGTAGGAAAACTGATAAATGTCAGAGATGCGACTGATGAATGTGGATTCTTCAGAAGGTAATCCAATATATTCACTGGTTCTCAATCTGTTATTTACCACCCAATAAGTGGTTCGTGAATCTGTCAGTTTTTAATTAACGTTGGCCTGGCTGGATTCAGAATGTGAGAGCCCTACCAGGGTTAAAAACTCAACTGGTCTGTATCCAGAGTATGTAAGTCTCTTGTTTGAGATAGGTATTTTTTATTTATGTTTCCAAAATTTGGCATCAATGTCTGCCGACATTTTCTCCTTCATTCATTAATGCTGGTTACACCAGCATGTAAGTAAGAGGATCAAATTTTAGCGAAAAATGAAACTTTTGAATAACCGAAGGATTCATATTCAAGAACAAAAGTTAAATCGAGATATATGTTACTCGTAGCCTGGCTGGCTGTATGTCCCATCATACAGCAGCATCCGGTCTGGTCCATGCGGCGTGAAGGGAGGAAACTAAGAACTAGTTCCCCGCTCCTTGATATGAGGATTGCCGAGATGTTGTATGTGGTTCTTCTGTGAATATCTTAAAATTAATCATTAATGGAATGTTCATGTTCTTTAGACCAGAGACTGTGTCTTTGAAATGGTATAATTGATTGGTTCCAAAGCTGTAAAAGCACCTTCTAATCTGTCAGTTTCTCCATGTAACTGATAGGCCTGTGGAAATACGGAATTAATTTGAAAGGTTCCATGTGCAGCCGTGACTTAATTTAGTGTGATGCTTTTCACAATACATACATTATGAACGTTTCTTAGCAGGTCAACTATCTGACACCAATTGGCAGATGCAGGGAAGCGATCAGAATATATATGTCACTTTAAAGGTTGGGATAGACGAACAGAGGAATTCCGTCGCTTTCTGGCTGGGATCCTGGTGTAGAATAGGTCCCTCAAAACATTACTAGTCGTAAGAGGCGATCATTTTATCGAGCGACCAGGACTGACTTGGTACATTGAATGTCATTGTACCCCGACGGCGGGGGACGTATTAAAATCAATCACTGGATTGTCTGGTCACACTAGATTGTTTACATGCCGCCGTCATGTCGCTTGAATATTTGTTGAGTGCGGCGTTAACAAAGCACATATATTGGGATTGGCGAGTTCTTTGGCATGTAAGTCTATACAAGCAGCTACCTCGACAAACATCTGATCTCACCCCAAATAGAAATGGCATCTGGTTCAGCCTCAGTAGTGTTGTCCGGATTCTATTACACACGCAATTGAAGAATCATCGATCTCCAGATCAGGTAGAATTAGAACAATGAAACATAATTATCTTCTGTTTTCTCTGATGTTCATACTCTGAAATTTAATTCCTATCGGATTCTTCGTTGATGATGTTATATCGACTTGACAGCTTTATTAAAAAAACAGAAATGTGAGGTAAATATATTCAGTAATTCATATAATATTGAACGTAAACATGTAGACACACATGCCATGGTAGCAGTCATGTCTGGAACATATTTCATTGTCCAAAAGATGAACATTTTGCACGTCTATTAATATAACATTAGTTCAATTTGTCATTTCAGGTGCAACCAATATCAGATCCATACATGCATTGAACCACACTAATGAATGTTTATTACCGGATTGTGGAACCAATTTCATTAAAGGTTGTTTTAAAATCGTTTTCATTTGACAGATTGACAGCTTCATTTGAATGTTCGATGTTTCGAGAGATTTCCATCTGAAAATCATAACTGAAATTAGCTAATTTTTTGTATGTGTTTTTGAATTGTATTTCCATTTCACGTTTTCTTTAGAGTAACAAAACAGATTGTTATCTTAACATTAAATGAAATAATATTCAATTACAAGCATAAACTTTATTTTGAATAGAGGCGTTTGTGTTTGAAGAAAACGCGAAATGTTGAATTCTGTTTCCTTTTGGGGGGCCTTGTCGAACTAAGAACAGTAATGTTTAGCGTTAATATACACTAACAAAACGAAGGTGGCGGAGACGAGAGAGTGAGTTCTTAGCAATATTCTAGCAACATCGCGTATGGGGACACAATAATGGGCTTCATGCATAATACGAACGTAGGGAGTCGAACCCGGGCCGTTGGCGTAACGAGAGAACGCTTTAACCGCTAGCTTACCCTACCAATCCTGGGTTTCATCAGGAGGCCAGATTCACATTCATTGGTCATGATATCGGTTTTCTGTCTCTCCAGGCAAATGGAGAACAAATATATTTATTCTCATCTAACAGATTGATAGGTTCATATATATCCAGTGTAAGCAATGCTTCCATTCCCAAGGAAGAAACTTAAAAAGGAATCTGCATTATTTAAATTATGTTTTCATTTCAAATTTATTTAACTGGTTGATATAGTAACACAAGATCGTTGAAGCTTGAAATATTGTTAAAAGTTGCGTTAATTTAACTCGCTAAACATGAATCACTTCAAGCATGTACGTTGACATGCCCGCTTCTTATGCAATATTTTTGTTGCAAGAAGCCGTCAACTACCCCAACCATTTCTAACGTTCCCAAACAACCACCTCCCCGAACACGGTACTATTAATATATGTTATACAGATATACACCAAGACTTCCTCTAAAGCAGCATTTAAACATATGTCAGGCAATCACCACGAAAACTTCCAACACAATATTAATGCCCTGTACATGTTACAGACAGTCATCACGACCACTTCTTACACAACATTAATACATGTTTCAGACAGTCACCACGACCACTTCTTACACAACATTAATACATGTTTCAGACAGTCACCACGACCACTTCTTACACAGCATTTATACATGTTTCAGACAGTCACCACGACCACTTCTTACACAACATTGATACATGTTTCAGACAGTCATCACGACCACTTCTTACACAACATTAATACATGTTTCAGACAGTCACCACGACCACTTCTTACACAGCATTAATACATGTTTCAGACAGTCACCACGACCACTTCTAACATAGCATTTATACATGTTTCAGACAGTCACCACGACCACTTCTAACATAGCATTTATACATGTTTCAGACAGTCACCACGGCCACTTCTAATATAGCCTTTATACATGATTCAGACAATCACCAAGACCACTTCTAACACAGCATTAATACATGTTTCAGACAGTCACCACGACCACTTCTTACACAGCATTAATACATTTTTCAGACAGTCACCACGACCACTTCTTACACAGCATTAATACATGTTTCAGACAATCACCACGACCACTTCTTACACTGCATTTATACAGTTTCAGACAGTCACCACGACCACTTCTAACACAGCATTAATACATGTTTCAGACAGTCACCACGACCACTTCTTACACAGCATTAATACATGTTTCAGACAGTCACCACGACCACTTCTTACACAGCATTAATACATGTTTCAGACAATCACCACGACCACTTCTTACACAGCATTAATACATGTTTCAGACAGTCACCACGACCACTTCTTACACAGCATTAATACATGTTTCAGACAATCACCACGACCACTTCTTACACAGCATTAATACATGTTTCAGACAGTCACCACGACCACTTCTTTTACACAGCATTAATACATGTTTCAGACAGTCACCACGACCACTTCTTACACAGCATTAATACATGTTTCAGACAGTCACCACGACCACTTCTAACATAGCATTTATACATGTTTCAGACAGTCATCACGACCACTTCTTACACAGCATTAATACATGTTTCAGACAGTCACCACGACCACTTCTAACATAGCATTTATACATGTTTCAGACAGTCACCACGACCACTTCTTACACAGCATTAATACATGTTTCAGACAGTCACCACGATCACTTCTTACACAGCATTAATACATGTTTCAGACAATCACCACGACCACTTCTAACACAGCATTAATACATGTTTCAGACAGTCACCACGACCACTTCTTACACAGCATTAATACATGTTTCAGACAGTCACCACGACCACTTCTAACACAGCATTTATACATGTTTCAGACAGTCACCACGACCACTTCTAACATAGCATTTATACATGTTTCAGACAGTCACCACGACCACTTCTAACACAGCATTAATACATGTTTCAGACAGTCACCACGACCACTTCTAACATAGCATTTATACATGTTTCAGACAGTCATCACGACCACTTCTTACACAACATTAATACATGTTTCAGACAGTCACCACGACCACTTCTTACACAGCATTAATACATGTTTCAGACAGTCACCACGACCACTTCTAACATAGCATTTATACATGTTTCAGACAGTCACCACGACCACTTCTAACACAGCATTAATACATGTTTCAGACAGTCACCACGACCACTTCTTACACAGCATTAATACATGTTTCAGACAGTCACCACGACCACTTCTTACACAGCATTTATACATGTTTCAGACAGTCACCACGACCACTTCTAACACAGCATTAATACATGTTTCAGACAGTCACCACGACCACTTCTTACACAGCATTAATACATGTTTCAGACAGTCACCACGACCACTTCTAACATAGCATTTATACATGTTTCAGACAGTCACCACGACCACTTCTTACACAGCATTAATACATGTTTCAGACAGTCACCACGACCACTTCTTACACAGCATTAATACATGTTTCAGACAGTCACCACGACCACTTCTAACATAGCATTTATACATTTTTCAGACAGTCACCACGACCACTTCTAACATAGCATTTATACATGTTTCAGACAGTCACCACGACCACTTCTAACACAGCATTAATACATGTTACAGTCAGCATTAATGCAACATCTTCAACCGGACAAACAGCCACTTGTCCGGGGTTTTTTTTATAAAAAGAGAGAAATACAATTTGTCTTGACCTCTGATATTAATGTTTTTGTTAAGGTTATAGGGAAGCGTTCTAAATTCGTGATATTGTTTTATACGTGCAATTACAACGTTTTTATTGTAATTTGTATTTTTCATCAGTCTGGTGGATTATATTTAAAATAAGAACAAAAATCCAACGATCTGTCTTATATAATGAGCAGTAAACATAGAAATAACTTGGTGAGGAGAAAATATAATTAAAAAAAACATCTTAATAAATATTCCCAACTATGTTTTGTACATCATGTCTGCTATATTTGTAAGTACCTTCATCCCAGCAAATTCTTAATAACGATCGAATGATGACATGTAGCTGAGAACATGAAAGATAATTACATGCTAACATTGCTGCTGGTTGACAATCTGCCATTCATTAACCATAAGGTCTCTGCCATTGCTTGTTTAGTTAAACAACGTGGCATGCGTGACAACATTACTGCCAGTCGGATCAGGGACTCCATGACATATATTTATCTGAACGAATAAGACACCAGGTGGTAATTTGATTACTCCCAGTAACCCTGCAGATCCCTGCAAATAGATGCTATTAGTACGGTGCTTGATCATCTGAAAATTATTTTCGAAAATGTAAGGTTTCGATTGATCTAGAAATCCTCAGATCCTGTTCTCGGCAGAAGATGCATATCAACAGAAAGCTTCTTCATCCCTGAACAAACACTGGCTCTTTATTAGTAGTGACGTCAATGTAATCGCATCCATGCTGCACGTACATGCACTATCGTCACATGGATGGCATATCCCAACATTGAAGTTGTTGGTGAGGTACAGACATAACGTATTGATTACACAGAACAAGGAACAAGCTATTTCCCCCGAATTTGTTTGATCCACCGAACGTGTCATTACAATTATGAAAGGAAGACCTTCATATATGGCGTGTAAATATATGTCAATGCTGTCAAAGTCTTATTAATACCGGGGGCACGGGTGGCCCAGTCGTCTAAGGCGCAGCGATTCGCTGTGCAGAGTTGCGTCCCTTGGGCACGCCAGAAACCTATGATTGTGGGTTCGAATCCCGGTTCGCCCCGATTATGTTTCTAGGTTTGTCAGCACCATACCCGTGCTCGTGGGTTTCACCGAAGTCGTAAACGTCTGAGGCCTGCATCACTTCGGGCTTTCCTCCCACATTAAGCTGACACGCCGCGATATAACTGGAATACTGTTAAAAGCGGCGTTAAACCCAATTCACTCACTCACTCACTCTTATTAATACCGTTATATTACAAGACCATGTATGTGTTACAGATTGTGCCCAAGGTTCGTGCTTGGCAAGGCTCTCATAACCCACATTTTCCTTTACATGAATTGTAAGAGTTAGCAGACAACAAGGCAATCAAATAAAAAATGCATGCCAAACTATGAAAGGCGTACTATCAGCTCTTAGAAACTACAGGAAATCAGCGTATAGATTCCATTAGTTTGAAGCGAGAGGTTATTGTCCAGCATGTGTACATGTAGACAATTTGTTTCCGGCGTACTATCAGCTCTTAGAAACTACAGGAAATCAGCGTATAGATTCCATTAGTTTGAAGCGAGAGGTTATTGTCCAGCATGTGTACATGTAGACAATTTGTTTCCGGCGTACTATCAGCTCTTAGAAGCTACAGGAAATCAGCGTATAGATTCCATTAGTTTGAAGCGAGAGGTTATTGTCCAGCATGTGTACATGTTACAGGCCACCGGTCCATAATACACCAATACACATATTATAAGAACAATCTATAAAAGAACGTGATACAAATGAAAAGAGGGTACATCACCTACAACCTAGCGAAATGATTGGTAATGACGTCAACATGTTTTCTGTAGCCCCTGAAACACAATATCTTACGAGTTCAAGTCTTCTTCTTCCTTTTAAGCTTTACGAAACATCCGTAGCAGTAAACCTACCCACCTGAAACCAGACAATCACGTTATTGATCATGAGTGTCAATCTACACAATTGGGATACGATGACATGCAACAACCAAGTCAGCGAGTCTGACCGTCCGATCCTGTTGGTCGACTCTTACGACAAACATGGGTTTTGTTGAAGATGAATTTAAACCCAGATCTTATGGGTATTTTGAATTCAAGAGAGGACGGGAATGCCTTGAGGATTGTCAAAGGTCAAGTAGAGTGCATAATCTCTCACGGCAGTGTTTCAATAATAACACATGAGTTTTGTAATGTCTGAGGTGCCGACATCTCAGTACGCAAGATAAGCGGATGGAGTAAAGTCGCGATCTGGAATTGTTTTATGTTGACCAAGCCACCTTGCACGCTGATGAGCCATGAGTTCACCACTGGGATCCTGAAATCAACAGAGGCCTTTGCAGAGGAAGCACCTTGAGTCCCGCTCTGTCAAAGAGTGAGTGAGTGAGTTGGGTTTAACGCCGCTTTTAACAGTATTCCAGTTATATCACGGCGTGTCAGCTTAATGTGGGAGGAAAGTGATGCAGGTCTCAGACGTTTACCACTTCGGTGAAACCCACGAGCACGGGTATGGTGCTGACAAACCTAGAAACATAATCGGGGCGAACCGGCGTGCCCAAAAGACGCAACTCTGCACAGCGAATCGCGGCGCCTTAGACGACTGGGCCACCCGTGCCCCCTCTGTCAAAGAATTTCGGAATTCAACCATCAGCAGGCAAGGTTTTGTCTTCTACAAAATGAGTTCTGGTCGACTACCTATGATGCTTATTTGACGACAAAATGTAGGTAAACAATCAAATTTAAAAAGAGGCTGCTACTGCTCAATGACAATGCGCTAATACGCAAGATGAGGATGACTGACGCTGCATCTGTACTCTGTCCCTCATTCAGTCTTGCTTGACAACGGTATAAGGATCTATACCGAAACGTCGCTTTTCACAGTATTAAAGAAGTTGTTATCCATAAAATTGTGTCTATCTTGTCATCCGTCAACTTCTAAGCAATGCCTATCAAACAATTTGTGGCTTTGAGCGGCTTTTAATTAACCACCTGGCAACACGTTTCGGAATTTGACAGCGTACCTTCGAGGTACTTGCTGTGAAGATGATGAACGTATGGGGGCCTCCACAGAAAAGCAGTTCTCGGACCAGGCAGGAGAGGTCCGTGTTTGCTGGCATAAGCAACTTGAAGGATACATGTGTCAAATGGATTGAGTTTAAGGGGGATTATATTGAAAACTGATGTAGAAACTATTTGCCTGGCATTACGAAATCTTTAAATCTCCCTCAAATTGCTCACACTAGGCTGGGAGGATCCTTATATCTTGCCATATTGTTAATTGAAAACGTAATATTCTCAAAAGGAAAAACATTTCCCTAAAATGCATTCTCTCGTTTGTCCATTGTGGACACGTTAATGCAGCAAGGCCAAACAAACATATGTCTTTTAATTTTAGTGTCTACACACATCTTTATTCGAATCAGGCGTTCGATCTATTTTCAGGAGTCTGGTAGGCATCAAGGATATGTGACTCTGAGTCCATTGAAGGTCCATGTGAGGAGCACATATGGTTCAAAAGATGTGTTCAAACAATTCTGCATTGAATGCATCTGGTACGCTTCAATAGGCCTAAAGATTCAGTTTAGTGTTGCTTTATGTTTTTTGCTGCTTTCAGCATCACGCCACATATATCAGAGCAGGGAACACCAGAAATGTGTTTCCCGTGGTGGAAAATCGAACCAGGGTCTCCCGCGACGTTCCAAGCCTTTAAACACGAGGCTACCTATACCGCCCTAGATTCTAAAGAAATATAAACTAAAATAAAGGCTCCCATGTTTTTCAATTGATCGTCTACTTGTATGACATTTCAACTATTCTTAATGGTTTGCGTAAAGAGATCCTGAAAAACGATTCACGACAGCTTTTAATGTGGAGAGGCAGGATGAGACATAGAAGCAGAGTAGAAACTAAATAGGAAAAGACAAAAGGAATAAGAATAGGAAAAAGAAAATCAGGAGTAGAAAAGAAAGGGAAATGGAAAGAACAAGCAAGCCACATGTCGCGTGTGGATCGACAACAATTGACGACTTTGCACTCAAATGGACGAAAAACAGAATTACCTCATCGAAAAGTGGACAACCAGGGTTTAGACGTCCTTCAGTACGCAGGGGAGAAGAGGAAGGGTTGGGAAGTGTAATGACGGGAGGAAGAGACGGATGGAAAGGAGGGGAAGTAGCTTTTTTGAGAATAGGGCAAAATAAAGAAAGAGGAAACATCATATTAAAGTTGTTTAAAAAGAAATTTACACGAACCAAAACAACCGAATTCTCCAGGCCTCAACACTGCATAGATGTCAACTGATACTGCTGCACTTACTTTAGCTTAGCTTCCTAGCCTCGAAGTGTATGTTATAATTCTGTTAATGGTTCCCTGACACGTTCATGTACCAAAGTGCTTGATTAAGTGGTTGAGAACTATATAAGATATCCTGGATGACAGTTTTGTATTGAACCCGATTACTGATCGATCAATAATCAAATCCGGAATTGTAAAACGCCGGCTTTGTCTTGATGGGATGTTATACCGTGTTCCCTTGAGCTGGATTTGCGCGTGTGTCTGTATAATGGAATCTGTCCCCAGTGACGGATCAGAAGGTGATGTGCGCGAAGGCGTTACGACAGAAGACTCATCGTGTGGGTGCACTATGGGCGCTTGTACAATGATGAAGTGCCGTGTTTTATCATTGGATTATTTTCAGTTAGTTGTGACCTATAGTTCTATATTCCCCGACTCCAGGCAAATCTATCATTACATTCGTTTATAGTCGTCTCGTCGTTGTTTTAACATAACTCATGCTTGTCACCTTCCATTATAAAAAAGAGAGAGTGTGGTTTAATGTTGCTTTATTACGAAGCCAATAACACCACGGAGGCTTGTAGATGTATGAGTTTTGACCTGACAGACCTGGAAGCAGTAACATGGTGAACGATGCCCTCTGCCGGAGTACGATCGCACGCAATCAAACAAGTCACACAGTGTCACAACCTCATCAAACCGCTCCGTGGTGTGGAGGATAGAACGTCTGCTTGGAGAGCGGAAGGTCGGGGTTCGTAAGAAGAATGTACACGTTGTTACCCTGCCGGGAGTTCGGCATTACCTAGATAAAACAAGGACTGGTCGGCTCGGAGTCAGTTACACTGTGTCTGAGTAGGGTATCCACCGCGACGTTAAACTGCGGAATGGTGTCTCGGTGAGATAGCATTATAAAACTGGCATTAGTTTGGGCTAGTACAATCAGCAGAACAGACAGACAGACAGACAGACAGACACGCACGCACGCACGCACACACGCAGGCACGCACGCACGCACGCACTTGTCTCGAAATACGTACAATAACCAACCCCTATTCACCCAACATCACCTCACAAGCCAATCTCCCTCTACTCGACTTCTACAATAATGGTGTGTTCTGAGTCCTAGGTGATATGTGTCTGTTGCAGGACTTGCTTACCCTTTACGGGAACACCTGGCGTCATCACTGATATTCAGTGATCCATTTATAAAACGTCACCGCTATTTTGCATTTTATGCTCGATGGAAACCGTTGCGGAGGATAATCGGAACTGGTTATTCTCTGGCCTTGATGTTTTGTGTTTAAAATAACGTCTTGTGTGCAAAGAAAGCGGGACCGAACCAGTATGGCCAACAATTCCATTATCTACCGCCCTACCCTAAGCTTCTAGCAAGCTAGACAGCCATTTCACGCTGACATTTCTTGGATTGGCGGAATTTCGTTTTTCTCATGAACTGATAATGGCGGTCTTTGAATGACTTTTAGAAGGGATACACACGAGAGAGAAAATGTATGGATGTCAATGTCCTTATTATGAGGAACAATGTTTCGGAGTATATACTTACTCCTTCATCAGGTGAATGAGTGCTAGGATACAGAGAGTATAATTAAATGTGTACATGTAAAACATCAAAAGTAACAAGATTAGACACCAAAGGTGGAAACTTCAGCTGAGCCAACAGTATAATTAGCGATGATTGGTGATTAGCATTAGATAAATGGAAGCCAGGAGTTAAATGGAAGTGATTGGTAATAAGCAATCGTGATAATGGAGGATGGCAGCGAACTCTCGACGTTTTATTGAAGTTGATGGGAACGTTTTATTGTTTCCACAGATTCGGGGGCACGTGTGACCCAGTTGTCCGAGGCACCGCAGAACAGAATTGCGCACACAAGGCGTGCCAGAGGTCTAAGATCGTGGCTTCGAATCCTAGATTATGATTCAAAACTTCCGGGCAAAGAAAATGTGCACCCTTGTTTGATGGTGACTAAACATGAAATAAACAAGAATGGTTAATCGATGGTGGTGTATTTGATTGCAATATCATAGTTGTGTTTTTGACTTTGTGTTTGCAGTGTTTCGGAGACTGTTTCAGCCTCGTAACGTTTAGATGACGTCAAATCCAATTTTCAAGTGTACCCTTTCTGGTGCCCGGTAGTTTAGTTATGTTAGCACCAAATAAGTGCTTCGTGGGTTTCACAAAAGTGGTAGCCTGCATCACTTCAGCGTTCCTCCTACACAAGCTGAAAGGCTGTAACTTAAATAATGTTCAAAGTGGCGTTAAACCCAACCCACTCATTCACTCACTTCTTCAAAATCGATCGCTTATTTCTAACGCAGATTGTGAGGGTTAAATAATTACATTACAATCCAATTATGACGTTTGGTGATAAAGATTTGATAAAGCCAGGTTAATACTCCAGTAAACTTCAGAAAATATCTAACTGGTCAGAATGAAATAAACTACTTGGAGAAAGGAGACGCCCCAAACGAGAAATTGATGTGCAGCTGATTCTCCAGTAGTTATCCACCGCCCTCAGCTGTATTCACATACAATACACGGACGGAAGGTAACTCTCGGCCGCTCTGTCAAGCGGGGACTCGAGACCTATTTCTTCTACTTATTCCCACCCAGAGGAGTATATAGTAGCTGTAAAAATGCGAATAATCCCATCCAGTTAAGGAAATACGCAAAATATAAAATTCCAAGGATCTGGGTTAATTGATTCTTGAACATATAACTAATTCCCTTGGCAGGAGACGACCCAAATTTCCTTTATGAATTCTTTGATTCCCTATTCTTAAAGCACATCAATCCACACCTCATATGAATCTGGGAAATTCACCGGGTGAGAGTCAGTTTGTGAGTTGGGTTTAATCCTTTTGTGAATGTCATTTGGCTAATATGACGGCAATGCCGCTGAGTTGTCGAGAAACTATGGAAGTGACGCATGTCCAATACGTTTAGCACCATCATGGTTTGCACATCTAGATCAATTATGCGTCAAATATGTGTCCAGTATGTGTCAAATATGTGTCACATAATTGACACATTTGACACATTTTTGACACATTTGACATATATTTAACACCTACTTGAAACATAGTTGAAACTCAATTGACACATACTTGGCACATATTTGATACATACTGAACTCCGTGGTCTAGTAGTTGAGCGTCCGCCCGGAGAGCAGAAAGGTCGGGCGTTCCCGCTTGACACATACTTCACCCATATGTGACTCATACTTGACATATATTTGACATATGCTTGACACATATTTGACACATGCTTGATACATATTTGACACATGCTTGACACATATTTGACACATATGTGACACACACTTGACACATACTGGGCACATAAGTGACACATATTTGACACATATTTAACACATATTTAACACATATTTAACACGTACTTGAAGGAAATAGAAACCAATTCCAATGTGGATCGCTTTAAATGCTTTCAGGGAGGCACGGGTGGCCCAATCGTCTAAGGCGCCGCAATTCGCTTAGGCACGTCAGAAACATATGATCGTGGGTTCGAATCCCGGTTCGTCAAGTTTATGTTTCCATGTTTGTCAGCACCATACCCATGCTCGTGGGTTTCACCATAGTGGCAAACGCCTGGAACGTACCTGGAGGGTTTCCACTGTTTAAAGGGGAAGTGTACACGCAAAAATCACTTTCTTTCTTTTTCTAAACAAAACGCAATTTTAGAATTAATTAGTATCTGTGTTTGAAAATATACACTCATTTTTTTCACAGTGAAAGTAGGAAGCTCACAATAGTGTGAAAATGATATGCCGTTATGAGGCCTTCGTTTTTCGAGCTAAACAGGCCTGAGTTATCCCCCTTAGATTATGACGTAATTGGTGCCAATTCAACTGGGTCCCTGTCTATTCTCAACGCAAAAGATATCAAGTACCAGTTTGCGGTAAAACAACATGGCCTACGACACACTCCGGCGCAGTGGTGACTCAGTATAACACTATGCTGGCTGGCATCTGAGACGCTAGAATCACACACCTAGACCTACACCACGTGAAGCGGCTCTAACAAAGCATGATGACGTCATAATGTTTATCAATTGGCACCAATGACGTCATATTGCAAGGGGCATAAGCCATGGTGTTTTTGTTGTGGAAATAGAACACTTGGTAAATGTGAAAAATATAAATCGTTTTAATGCGAAAAATATGTTAATTAATTGTGATATTTTTATATTTTTGTCTATGACACTTCTAGGTTAACACTTTTAATGTGGAAAAAGTACAAGAAAAATAGGTTCATTTCCGTGTGAACTTGCCCTTTAATGACTAACTGGGACCGCCTCCGTGGGGAAGACGATAGGAGTCTGCCGGAGAGCGGATGGTCGGTGTTTGTGCATGCAGCCACACGCTTGCCTGCACGTCGCTATATCAGTAAGCGTTTATCTTGAACGCTTTACCCCATTTCATTTCACTTCACCTCATGTCTCATTTATGATATGCGTCTTACAAACGTTCATATCGGGTTTTGTACGTAAACCTACTCTACCAACTTTCCTAACTTACTTCGACAGTCACCGCCATAGAATGATCAGTTTCGATTATCTGCAGAAACATATTCCAAAGAGCGTAAAAGGAAAGTCGATGAAGGATGATACCTTGCAGGTGCTCGCGCATCTTCCCGAGGCAAGGGAGTTAACTGAATTTAAAAGTCCATTTTCCACCCTTGCCGAACTAGGCTGGAATTCCTGGGTTAGATCGTAGCGCCACCTGTGGCTATTACGAGGTATGTCCCGTCCATGCTTCTCCTATGGACCAATCAGATTCCACCTCTCGTATCACTTGCATTTGCTTCAAACAAAATGGCGGCGCCCAGTCATGACGATCTGGTCGATAATCAAGATCTTAATTTATATTGTGATAAAACGGGTCTTACATCGCGAAGTGCATCAAATCATGTGAGCACCTTGATTACAACATGAAAATATTTAGAAAATATTTATTGACAACGAGTTGGCAGTGCAAATGTCTTGCAAATCCTTCAATCTACCGAAATTTTCATGACAGTTTACGAACCGGATTTCGATTTCGTTGTGCGATTTTGATTGGACTATGCATAGACTCATTAGTCCAGCCAAAATCTAACTCCATAATACCAGCCTAGTTCGGCAAGGGTGGAAACTAAACTGTTATAGTCAGTAAACTCACTTGCCTCGGGAAGATGTTGTTCGCGCAAACGGTAAGCATGTTCTGCATGTTCATTATAATCAGATCTCTTAGTTCTCGTTACCGCTAAACAGAGATCTGAGGACATCCCATTACGGGTCACGTCAGAACGACCTTTAATCGTACCAATCAGAGCGTCGCTTACCAGATCATGAAAGTTGACAGTCGGAGTGTGTTTTCTGATCATGCAACCTCGAAATATTTAACAGAGGGAATTCCGAACCACAGTTACGGGTTTTATGATTATATCCATACAATCTAGGCATTCTATAAGCCATTCTAGAATGTTCTTTTGATCCATTGTAACATTTTAAATCGAGAATACGTCAAAATATGTTTCGAAGCGTAGTCACCAGTTTGAAACCTGTGTCGTAAAGCTCAAGAAAGCTGCCTTCTGATTGGCTGATGTCGCTTTCTTGTCAGTCGTTTCATTGGTCTGTCACGAAAGTTCACGAAAGGTCGTTCTGACTTGACCCGAAATGGGCTGCCCTCAGGACTTTGCTTAGCGGTAGCGAAAACTAAGATCTGATATTAATGAGATTGTTCTGCTCTACCGGTAGCACTGTCACCCACATAATTCTAAAACGTCTGAATGGTGCATGTCCTATCTTGCACTACGTGTACAATTGAAAGACTGCGTTGAAGTATGCAGACATTATTATAGGACCTGGAAATGCATGGATTATAAATGGGACCTTTTGCATAATGCATGTTATCAGGTTTGTGTGAGAGTTTATCATCGGCCACGTGATATTAACAGGTGCCATCACAATTTCCTGTGGCGCTACACACAATGTATGTATGAACCATAACGTTATTTCCCCTGAGCATAGGATCAAACACGTGAGAGTTCCTGTTATATTTGCTGCCATATCTCCCGCTGTGTCCAGACAAACATCATGCTTGTTCACGGAGCCACACACTGGAAGCAGCCCGTTCAACCAAACCAGACTTCCACCTTTCGATATACACATCACCCTACACCCTACAAAACCCTACGTAACACGAGTGTAACATTAAAAAAAAGAAAGAAAAAAAAGAAGAAAAAAAAATTTTTAAAAAAAGAAAAGAAAAAAAAAGAGAAAAAAAAGAGAGAGTGTAACATTTGCTGATCGTAAGCTACGACCAAAAGAATCGGATGGTCAGGCTCTGGTGTCATCGTACCCCAACGGCATTGGTCGTAGTTAACGATATCAATCACTTGATTGTCTGTTCCCGACTCCAATATTTACAGGACGCCGTCGTTTGACTGGAATATTACCGAGTGCTGCGTTACCAACCAACCATCAAACAAACACAACTTACACTAACGCACAATAGTCTTCACCTCTGGGCAAGACTGGGCAAGACAGAAATATCACACTAGCACAAACAGCCGCTTTCATCTCTGTACTTTCACCATATCCACACACATCGTCATTCCAACACAACCGAACTTAACCTCATACCCTTCTATGGGATTACAAGCCATAGCATCGCAATCCTACAAGGGTTTTACAAGTCAACTGAAACTACGAAATGCCCTCTCAGCCTCACACAAGCATTCACAACCTTCCAACCTCGTTTATCTACCATAAACACCACAGGTCCGAGCAGCACCACACAATTCTTCACAACCTCTCACAACCCATTTACAGTTTTTCAAATCCTCTCACACACCTCTCAAAGTTCTTCACAACCCCTCACAACCCTAATCTTCCAAAAGCCTACAGAACCACAAACTGACACGATCCTGCAATGTCAGAGAAATCTCTAAAACTGTTGATTGGTTTACAGTAGTGTACTGCGTGTGAACATGAGGCGCTCAAGTAGAGATGAAAAACTTTACATAAAACGACAGTTTCAAGTAATTGAATCTTTTTGGTATTTGATGTTTAATGAATTTAGCCTTGGATAAAATTGATAAAGCTTTGAAGTTTAAACATAAAAAGTATTCAGTGTTGAACTGTTACTCATTAGAAGTAAGCCATCTTTATTCTTGTCGATGTGCAATGTATCTTTGGTAAAATATATTGAAACACAGCTCGCTATTGATTTTGTTTTTAAATGTCTGTATCTCAATGACATTTCAAAGCAAGCATTATGAACAGTTTGATGCTTCATATAAACTCTTCAGAGACACAGCTGCATGGAAAATCAAATCAGAAATACTTTCTCCAAGACTAGACCTGTTTTGTTGTCTACCTGTTTCCCAGTGTGAAGCAGAATGCCTAGCTCACCTGGCTCGATCAGAGAAATAAACTAAAGGAAACGAGTGAGTTGAGTTTTACGCCGCCTTTAGCAAAATACAATAATATAACGGCAGGGGTCACATAACGTGACGGACAAAAGAAACTATTAAATGTGTTTGGAAGGTGTGCTTTAAATGAATTTAGTTTTTGCAATTTCATCTTTGAAGTGGTAGATATTTTTTTAACCGTTTGTTAATTACCAATGTGTGGAATGGAAAAAGTCCAAACAAAGAATACATAAAAAACAGTGGAACACAGATCCATGATTGTTCACATAGTATGTTGTCTTCACCAGTACCTGGTGTTCACATGGTATGTTGTCTTCACCAGTACCTGGTGTTCACAAGGTATGTTGTCTTCACCTTTGCCTGGTGTTCACATGGTATATTGTCTTCACCAGTACCTGGTGTTCACATGGTATATTGTCTTCACCAGTACCTGGTGTTCACATGGTTTGTTGTCTTCACCAGTACCTGGTGATCACATGGTATGTTGTCTTCACCTTTGCCTGGTGTTCAAATGGTGTGTTGCCATCACCAGTACCTTGTGATCAAATGGTGTGTTGCCATCACCAGTATCTGGTGCTCACATGGTTTATTGTATTCACCTTTGCCTGGTGTTCAAATGGTGTGTTGCCATAACCAGTACCTTGTGATCAAATGGTGTGTTGCCATCACCAGTACCTGGTGTTCACATGGTGTGTTGCCATCACCAGTACCTGGTGTTCACATGGTATGTTGTATTCCTGAGTACATGGTGTTCACATAGTATGTTCAATTCACCCGTACCGTGTGTTCACATGGTGTGTTGCCATTACCAGTACCTGGTGTTCACATGGTATGTTGTATGCCTGAGTATATGGTGTTCACATAGTATGTTCAATTCACCCGTACCGTGTGTTCACATGGTGTGTTGCCATCACCTTTGCCTGGTGTTCATATGGTGTGTTGTATTCCTGAGTACATGGTGTTCACATAGTATGTTCAATTCACCTGTACCGTGTGTTCACATAGTGTGTTGCCATCAACTTTGCCTGGTGTTCACATGGTGTGTTGCCTTCATCAGTACCTGGTGTTCAAATGGTGTGTTGCCATCACCTTTACCTGGTGATCAAATGGTATGTTGGCTTCCTGTGTACCTGGTGTTCACATGGTATGTTGCCTTCCTCAGTACCTGGTGTTCACATGGTATGTTGGCTTCCTGAGTACCTGGTGTTCAAATGGTATGTTCCCATCATCAGTACCTGGTGTTCAAATGGTATGTTGGCTTCCTGATTACCTGGTGTTCACATGGTATGTTCCATGCACCTGTACCGTGTGTTCACATGGTATGTTACCATCACCATTGCCTTGTGTTCACATGGTACGTTGTCTTCACCTTTGCATGGTGTTTACATAGTATGTTGTCTGTCACCAGTACCTACAGTGTTCACATTGTATTTCCAATCTATTTCTTGCCAGAAGAACTGCATTAGACTAAGAATGCAATTGCCAATCAATACATATTTGAAAACAATGATTTGTGATCATTCTTTAAGAGAAAACTATTTACTAAACAAGGGCGGCCTAAGAATGGTTCTCTAGAGAGACCTTCACCCTTGCATTTGACGTGTGTTCACTCGTTTGAAGAACCCGAAAGCCGTTGGGTGTCCATGGAGTTACCTTTCATCATGTGTGCTTGTTCTTCATGTTACAGATGTACGAGTATGGATCCCCACGGCTTTGCTTCTATCTGATTACTGTGTAAATATTGAATTACGTCTTATGATCGATGTGAGATTATTTCACGAAAACTTCAAGGACATAGTCTCAAACATTATTTCCCGTCTTCTTAACGAGTTCTGTTGTCCCTAATGCATTGCTAGCGCGAGGGCACACGTTGTGTTTCATTTAAACCTGTCATACTTACGAGATAAATACAAATCTATTTGGAGGAAGAATGTCGGTACAATTTTCGCCAAATCTCGAGAGAAAACCCCCGTGTCGATATGTGTGTCACTGGTTCTCATCACTGGTCCCCCGTGCAAACAGCTACGAACATCTCTCCAGTTCCCTTGCTTCAATATATCCTCGTGTATCGCCCTGTATCATCCTGTATCCCCCTGTATCCCCCTGTATCACCCTCGATCATCCTGTATCACCCTGTATCCCCCTGTATCACCCTCCATCATCCTGTATCCCCCTGTATCACCCTCGATCATCCTGTATCACCCTGTATCCCCTGTATCACCCTCCATCATCCTGTATCCCCCTGTATCACCCTCGATCATCCTGTATCACCCTGTATCCCCTGTATCACCCTCCATCATCCTGTATCCCCCTGTATCACCCTCGATCATCCTGTATCACCCTGTATCCCCTGTATCACCCTCCATCATCCTGTATCCCCCTGTATCACCCTCGATCATCCTGTATCCCCCTGTATCCCCCTGTATCACCCTCGATCATCCTGTATCACCCTGTATCCCCCTGTATCACCCTCGATCATCCTGTATCACCCTGTATCCCCCTGTATCACCCTCCATCATCCTGTATCACCCTGTATCACCCTCCATCATCCTGTATCATCCTTTATGACCCTGTATCACCCTGTATCACCCTGTATCATTCTGTATCATCCGTTATGACCCTGCAACATCCTGTATCACCCTGTATCATCATGTATCATCCTGTATCATTCTGTAACACCCTGGATCATCCTGTATCACCCTGTATCACCCTGTATCACCCTGTATCATCCTGTATCATTCTGTACCATCCGTTATGACCCTGCAACACCATGTATCAGCCCGTATCACCCTGTATCAGCCTGTATTATTCTGTACCATCCGTTATGACCCTGTAACACCATGTATCACCCTGTATCATCCTGTATCATTCTGTATCATCCGTTATGGCCCTGCAACACCATGGATCACCCTGTAACACCCTGTATCACCCTGTAACATCCTGTATCACCCTGTAACATCCTGTATCACCATGTATCACCCTGTATCATCCTGTATCACCATGTATCACCCTGTATCACCCTGTATCATTCTGTAACACCCTGTATCATCCTGTATCATCCTGTATTACCCCGTATCACCCTGTATCATCCTGTATCATCCTGTATCACCCTGTATCATCCTGTATCACTCTGTAACACCCTGTATCACCCTGTATCACCCCGTATCACCCTGTATCATCCTGTATCACCCTGTATCACCCCGTATCACCCTGTATCATCCTGTATCATCCTGTATCACCCTGTATCACCATGTATCACCATGTATTATCCTGTATCTTCCTGTAGACCTTGCATCACCCTGTTACGCTGTATCGCCCTGTATCATCCTGTATCATCCTGGGGGCACGGGTGGCCCAGTCGTCTAAGGCGCCGCGAATCGCTGTGCAGAGTTGCGTCCCTTCGGCACACCAGAAACCTATGATTGTGGGTTCGAATCCCGGTTCGCCCCAATTATGTTTCTAGGTTTGTCAGCACCATACCCATGCTGGAATACTGTTAAAAGCGGCGTTAAACCCAACTCACTCACTCACTGTATCATCCTGTATCAACCTATATCATACTGTGTCACCCTGTATGCTCCTCTATCACCCTGTATCCTCCTGTATCACCCTGTACCACATCCCATGCTTGACTAGTATATCATGATGTTGGGATACAGTGGAAACCTGCTCGTCATGATCCCACTTAGCCTACTAATATCATTTTCCATCTTTTCGGAAATCCGGTTTCAGGAACCGGGCGATGAATCTCACTTTCCAATACCATTTATTCCACTTAACGTGCGCGACGATGTTTGTTTGGTACGTCATCACACGGCAGCCAACATCATGGTTTGTTTTGTTTGTTTGTTTTTTAGCGCCGCACTCAGCAATATTCCAGCATTTTGACGGAGGTCTGTAAATAATCAAGTGTGGACAAGACAATCCAGTGATTCACATCATGAACATCGATCTAATTGGGATACGATGACATGTATCAACCAAGTCAGCGAGCCTAACCACCCGATCCCGTTATTCGTCTCTTACGACAAGCATAGTCGCCTTTTGCGGCAAGCATGTGTTACTGAAGACCTATTCTACCCCGGATCATCACGGGTCGCCAACATCATATGACGGCTGGTAAGGATGCCGTTTGGAATATCTGACGTATATTGATTTTGACATCAATTTATCGATTTTCTCCTCCATGTTGAATCGTACATATTTATATGTTTCAATCCCCGAAGTAGCGTCGTTATATAAATTATTCACAAGTACACTTCGGGGAATAAGTATGCTGAATATCAACATCTAATAAATTCTTAATGATAATGACAAATTGACGCTTAGATGACTGGTTACTAGGTACAATCAATTTGATTTAAGTTTAATCAAGATCACTTTGTAAAGGTTTCTATAGAATTAATTTGTTTATTTGTTGTTTAACGCCGCACACATTAACATTCCAGCCATATACGGTCTTTGAATAATTGAGGCTACACCAGACAATCCAATGATTGACATCATGATCATCGTTCTACGCAATTGGGATACGATGACATGCATCAACCAAGTCAGAGCATGACCGCCCGATCCCGTATGTTGCCCCTAACGACAAGCATGGGTTGCTTACGATCAATTCTATTCCGGATCTTCACGGGTCATAGAATTAATTGGCAATGCTAAGTGTTATTACTATCGCCTCACTATCACCAAAAAGGTAAGAAATCTATAGAAGATGGACTTGACAAATGCAAGGACCTACGCAATCACTGCCAGATGTTCGTGAAACGGGACTTGTCCAACTGGTAGCAAAGGTCGAGACCACAACGCAGCTGATCATTCAACTTGTGCAAATAAACTAGGAGGTGTATCCGTGGGTCGTGTACCAAAGCGGACATCATTCATGATAATACTGATGTACAGCAGCCATTATGCCTCACATTAACATGGGAGATAATTGATAACCCACGTGATACATGTCCCTACATCCACGTTATGATTATTAATCTATAACAGAAGTAATATAACATGACATAAGCCCGGACTAGTACAAGCAGCCACACACACACACGTGCATGCACGTCGTTATTTAAGTGTTATAATCTTGAACACGACGTTAAACCTTATTTAATCACTTGGAGTTTCTCTACGCTTTTCTTCACTTAGAAGCAGCAAAACCTCTGAACTTGGGGGAGGTCGGATAGCCTAGTGGTCAAAGCGTTCGCTCGTCACACCCGGTTCGATTCCCGACATGGTTACAATTTGTGAAGCCCATTTCTGGTGTCCACCGCCGTGATATTGCTGGAATACTGCGAAAAGCGGCCTTAAACAATACTCACTCACTCACTCTGCACTACGTAGCAGATGTAATTTAAAATTAACGTAACGTGTTTATTAGTTTCAACAAAATCTGTAATGGCACTCTCGTGTCACTGGGATTACTGGTTCATTGATCACTTGATTGTCTGATTTATTTACAGGCCGCCGCCGCATGGCAGAAGTTCTGCTGTGCTGCCTCAGGCAATAAATACTAACATGTTTATGTGCAGTGTATGTTTCGCGGTGCAACCGACAGGGCAGGACATGCTTACCCTTTTCGCGAACAGCTGGTGTCCTCACTGATTTTCAGCGATCCTTTCATATAAGTTCCTCAGCTATTTGCCCTTTACGCCAAGTGGAATCTGTTTCGGCAGAAAATCTAGGCTGCTTATTCTATTGCACTGACAATTTACATTTATTTATCCTCATCATAACTTGATGGGCATTTAGAAGTTGGAGTACTAAGTAAGGATAAGAATTTATGGATGAACAATTTCTTTATTACAATTAAGAGCGACGTTTCGGTGTAGGTTCTAACACCGTTATCAAGCAAGTGATTTACAGAGTGTAGTTGACAAGTATATATACACGTAGGAGGCAAATCTACTCTGTAATTGTAATAAAGAAGTTGTTCATCCATAAATTCTTATCCTTACTCATCATAACTGTCAAGAGTTGCAGTTTATAACGTCATCGTTACGATCCCGACCGTTTTACTTATTTTTATAATTAAAGACGGCGGTCGAGGAGTTCAACTCGACCTCTTCATAATTTTAGTAGAATGTTATAAAAGCATGATTCGACCAGTTAATGACGGTTAGTAAAGAGGACCAGTACACAACAACGTTTTCGCAGCTCCCTCAAGCAGGCCAGTGAGTTGCATGACATTGACGTGGGTGATATGTCACCCCATTTTGTACGCCAATGTTGTAACATTTAGAAAGAACACACAAAACACTTGGCCCAATTGCACCGCGCCATCATATGATGATGTAGTCAAAATTTACCAAATGTGCAATCGTTATGTTACTGGGCGACACAAATGTAAACATTTTTTGTCGCATTTACTTCTGGAATGCCTAGTATTGATATCATAATCATATGATTATCATAGTATTATGTGAGAGAGTGAGTTGGGTTTTAACGCCGCGTTGAACATTATTCAAGTCATATCACGGCGTGTCAGCTTCATGTGGGAGGAAAGCCCGAAGTGATGCAGGTCTCAGACGTTTACCACTTTGGTGAAAGCCAACGAGCACGGGTATGGTGCTGACAAACCTAGAAACATAATCTAGGCGAATCGGGATCCGAATCCATAGTCATAGGTTCGTGGCGTGCCAAAAGGACGCAACTATGCAACTATCCTTATTATTATATGAACACTTTTGTTACATGCAAAGACGATATAATGTAGCCTCGTATATAATTCACCTTAGCACAATGGAACGTCTTAATTAGTGTATCGTGTATCACCAGAACGGTTTCGTCTAGTTCTGTGGAAACCATCTGGCGTTATTTCCCATGGGGATGCCATCAAATAGCATATGTGAGAGTTTGTACAAATTATGTCCTTCTGCAGATATGTCAATACAACTCATTCACCTCTATCGGAACGGGTATCACGTTGTAGCTCACCTGATTGAGGATCGAGTGGGTTTACGACGTGGCCTGTTTGTCGGTCGTAAACATAAGTTCCTCAGAAACCACTGAGCCAATTATGCTGAAACTTCGAATACTTGTTCCTACCAACAATGACATCCCAATTTGGTCAAGAGGTTCGACAGTCACACTGAACCAAGCTATTTATGGCCATTCCTTGAATGACCATGATTTTAATTTTTTGTCTGAAATATCCAGATTGAGGGAGCTGAACTTTATCATATGATATTTTGTTCAGTTCCTAAAACATTAGTTTTAGGGTTGAGTGTTTGTGCAGAAAATATTTAAAAATTAAACTGAATAATGGCAGGAATTTTCGTTCTTTGGCTTTCTTTGTTATTTAAACTCTGTTGACTACATATCCAGGTGAGCTACAGTGTTGTGGCACTATTCATATTGTAACGTTTCGACGATGCTATCATTATGTTGAAGGAACGTCTTGTGACCGTTTTCTGTCTTCACATACTCTCCTGCAAGACATATTAGAGTTCACAGGACTCTAAGAAAAACATAATATACTCTCGCAACCCTTCACTCAACCCACCACCACCCAACACCTCCTACACTACTACACAACCACACGAACACAAAAGATGATGACAAAAGAAACCGTCGTTGAGATAAAACATGTTTCGTAAATTTGCATTTTCAATTTGAAACGTTCAGGTAGTAGGGCTAATTTCGATGTTTACCGTATTTTGACTCCAAAAGAATCGGGTTCAAATATATAACATAATTAGTCTTCATCTGTTTGTCAGATGTATTGTCAGCTATCTACCCTTTATCAATATGCAGCCAAAATAGGTGATTCCAAATAATAAAACATTCAGCTTGATATTATTCTGTATTCAAAAGCCTGCTGCTCCAGTAACAAGAGTCGTTTGTTTCTTCACCTGAGGTCTTCGGGGACACAGTTGCTCGGAATAAGGCTTGACAGCTCGCAGTATCTATCATGAATTACATTGTATTTTCTTTCAGATATGACGCACTTTCCTGGCAAATGGCATTGGCTTGAGGGAATATATGATACATTAAGCAGAAGCAGGGACTGAACAGCTACTGTGATCGATACAGAACTTCAACTTTTTAAAGCTATGCTGATTGGAAATTATGGTCTTCCTCTGTTTTGTTCCAAAGGCGATTACTGTTAATATGTACTTGGCTTCTTTGTACTGGTCTCTCACCTGTAACAAGGGTACCTTACATAACGTTACAAGACTGCTGATTCAATGAATCAGACCGTTCCAGAGCACAGATGAGAACAGTAAATACTAGCTCACCACTACCTCGTACACGACCTCGCACACTACCTTGTACACTACCTCGTACACTACCTCGCACACTACCTCGTACACGACCTCGCACACTACCTTACATACCCCACCTGCCACACAACCTCTCCACTACCTCGTACACTACCTCACACACTACCTCGTACACTATCTCGCACACTACCTCGTACACTACATCGTACACTACCTCACCACTACCACGTACACTACCTCGTACACTACCTCGCACACAACCTCGTACACTACTTCGTACACTACCTAGTACACTACCTTACATACCCCACCTGCCACACAACCTCTCCACTACCTCGTACACTACCTCGCACACTACCTCGTACACTACCTCGCACACTACCTCGTACACTATCTCGTACACTACCTCGCACACTACCTCGTACACTACCTCGCACACTACCTCGCACACTACCTCGTACACTACTTCGTACACTACCTAGTACACTACCTCGTACACTACCTCGTACACTACCTCGTACACTACCTCGTACACTACCTAGTACACTACCTCGTACACTACCTCGCACACTACCTCGTACACTACCTTACATACCCCACCTGCCACACAACCTCTCCACTACCTCGTACACTACCTCACCACTACCACGTACACTACCTCGTACACTACCTCGCACACAACCTCGTACACTACTTCGTACACTACCTAGTACACTACCTTACATACCCCACCTGCCACACAACCTCTCCACTACCTCGTACACTACCTCGCACACTACCTCGTACACTACCTCGCACACTACCTCGTACACTATCTCGTACACTACCTCGCACACTACCTCGTACACTACCTCGCACACTACCTCGTACACTATCTCGTACACTACCTCGCACACTACCTCGTACACTACCTCGTACACTACCTCGTACACTACCTCGCACACTACCTCGCACACTACCTCGTACACTACCTCGCACACTACCTCGTACACTACTTCGTACACTACCTAGTACACTACCTCGTACACTACCTCGTACACTACCTCGCACACTACCTCGTACACTACCTTACATACCCCACCTGCCACACAACCTCTCCACTACTTCGTACACTACCTCACACACTACCTCGTACACTATCTCGCACACTACCTCGTACACTACATCGTACACTACCTCACCACTACCTCGTACACTACCACGTACACTACCTCGCACGCAACCTCGTACACTACCTTGCACACTATCTCGCACACTATCTGGCACAATACCTCGTCCTCTGTCTCACCACTACCTCGTACACTACCTCCCACACTACCTCCCACACTACCTCACCACTACCTCGCACACTACCTCACCACTACCTCGCACACTACCTCGTACACAACCTCATACACTACCTTGCACACTATCGCGCACACTACCTGGTACACTACCTCGTACACTACCTCGCACACTACCTTGTACACTACCTCGCACACTTCCTCGCACACTACCTCGAATACTACCTCGTACACTACCTTACATACCCCACCTGCCAGACTACCTCACCACTACCTCTTACACTACCTCACCACTACCTCCCACACTACCTCGTACACTACCTCGTGCACTACCTCGCACACAACCTCACCACTACCTCGCACACTCACTCGTACACTATCTCGCACACTACGTCACCACTACCTCGCACACTTCCTCGTACTCTACCTCGTACACTACCTTACAGACCCCAGCTGCCACACTACCTCGTACACTACCTCGTACACTACCTCGCACACTACATGTACCTCGTACACTAGCTTGCATACTACCTCGTACACTACCTTACATACCCCACCTACCACACAACGTCACCACTATCCGTACACTAGCTCGCATACTACCTTGTACACTACCTCGTACACTACCTCGTACACTACCTTACATACCCCACCTGCCACACTACCTCGTACACTACCTCGTACACTACCTCGCACACTACATGTACCTCGTACACTAGCTTGCATACTACCTCGTACACTACCTTACATACCCCACCTACCACACAACGTCACCACTATCCGTACACTAGCTCGCATACTACCTCGTACACTACCTCGCACACTACCTTACATACCCCACCTCCCACACTACCTTGCACACTACCTTGTACACTGTACCCATGTCGGGAATCGAACCCGGGTCTTCGGCGTGACAGGATGGCTTTAACCACTAGGCTACCCGACCGCCCCTTCACTGTCACTGGCACGCTCCATTTCTTTCGGACCCCTTTACATATAGGTGTTTATCTATGATACGCCGTCCATGTGTTCACGTCATGATTTGAGTATAAGGTACTAAGTAATCGCACCGCCCCATACTGAAGAGCGAACATGACCACTTTCATTAACACTTTCTTAAAGTAAAATATGCGTTGGGGACACTGATGGCCAACCCGAGGCGCCAGAGTAGGTCCAGATAGCATTTAAAATGAGAACTTGGTTCATTTCGTGATACTGGATCAGTTACATTATATCAAATTGAAAGTGGTTGGTCCATTACCGTAGACCTTGACCCAGACTTCTCGATCTCTCGATCTGTACTTAGCAACTAGATATTGCTCAATTGTATCTTGCGTGTACAGTTGATCTCAGTTAAGATTTAATTCGTTTTGAATCCGTAGCGCAACCGAAGGGCGCCCCATCCTTGTTTTACTTCGATAATGTGTAAATCTGGATGATGTGTCTGAGTGAAGGATCGAGTTTGATTTAACTTCCCTGAGAACGCTGCCTCAGTTATATCACAACGTGCTCGGGGGGCGGTCGGGTAGCCTAGTGGTTAAAGCGTTCGTTCTCACGCCGAAGACCCGGGTTCGAATCCCGACATGGGTACAATTTGTGAAGCCCATTTCTGGTGTCCCCCGCCGTGATATTGCTGGAATATTGCTAAAAGCGGCGTAAAACCATACTCACTCACTCACAGCGTGCTCGATGAGGTGTCGTTTATGAATGAAAATTAGTTCCAGCACGATTTCCACATCGAGGTCATTTTATCCAAACAAAACGAATAAAACGAGATCAAATTTAGTACCTCTTCACCACGTGGGTTATACAATATAGCTTTAAGTCAATAGCTCCCGTCACCCACGTAACTCACTTGGTACAGGTTGTTTGTTGTGTAAAGCCTCTCTCAGCAATATTCCATCTATATGACGGTGGTCTGTAAATAATTGATCACAATCCGGTGATTGACAGCATGAGCTTTGACGTACGCATTTAGGATACGATGACATGTGTCAACCAAGTCGCCGAGCCTGACCTCCCAATCGTTAGTCGTCTTACGACAAGCACGGGTTGCTGAAGACCAGTTCACATCTTGTTCTTCATAGGGGAGACACGTAAGGGTTGTTCTAAAGACGAGTTTAAACCTGGATCTCCATAAGGGAAGACAAGCGAGGGATGTGCTAAAGACGAGTTTAAACCTGGATCTCCATAGAGGAGACAAGTAAGGGTTGTGCTAAAGACGAGTTTTAACCTGGATCTCCATAGGGGAAGACAAGCGAGGGTTGTGCTAAAGACGAGTTTAAACCTGGATCTCCATAGGGCAAGACAAGCGAGGGTTGTGCTAAAGACGAGTTTAAACCTTGATCTCCATAGAGGAGACAAGTAAGGGTTGTGCTAAAGACGTGTTTTAACCTGGATCTCCATAGGGGAAGACGAGCGAGGGTTGTGCTAAAGACGAGTTTAAACCTGGATCTCCATAGAGGAGACAAGGAAGGGTTGTGCTAAAGACGAGTTTAAACCTGGATCTCCATAGGGGAAGACAAGCGAGGGTTGTGCTAAAGACGAGTTTAAACCTGGATCTCCATAGGGGAAGACAACCGAGGGTTGTGCTAAAGACGAGTTTAAACCCGGATCTCCATAGGGGAAGACAAGCGAGGGTTGTTCTAAAGACGAGTTTAAACCTGGATCTCCATAGGGGAAAACAAGCGAGGGTTTGTGCTAAAGACGAGTTTAAACCTGGATCTTCACGAGGGTGGTACACATATGTCGATGAGACATACTTTTACTTGTGTTATGTAAATGACATTTACAATTATGATAGTATCTTGCTATCTTGCAATACATCATACATCATATTACTGTTTCTGAAATGACTTGACCGAATTCCTCGCGAATGTTTGTCTCAATTACATATTAACATTCCAAACCCCCCAGTGTCAGAGTAACATTAGATATGACAAAGTGCTGCTCGGATTCTTGCTGACTGGCAGTTGGTTTCCAGCAGGATCAAGAACCTCTCATGTCAGGTTTCTGTTCACATCCAATGAGACAAAAGATTTACTGTGGCAGTGTCCATATTTCACTGTCTTGGAGAGGGACTGACACTTTCTATTTTTCTATCCAATTAAAATGAATTTTAACAGTCCTCTGTTCATATATCGCCTGTGTCCATATATATGGCCAACATAACGACAAATGTACCTGATTCTATTTTGACTTGGCATGCAATGTAGAATACGTTTCTAACTTAGTTTTAGAAAGTGAGTATTTTCTTGTGGAAATATTGCCAGGAATCCATTAGGCGGCTCACGTTCTCGAAGATCTTCGAAGGCAAATCAATCTTGACAGTAATGGCTCATGCTTTGGGAAATCTGACTAATGGAACGGTTCCAGTGTTGCCACTGTTCTGCGATCACTGGTTAAAGAGCCATTGCTTAAACAAGGGTTTTAATTGTTCAATGGACAACTTAAGATTCTAGTGAAGTATTATTCAATTAAGTTAATTGTTATGTGATAAGTATGTTATGTGTAATAAATAATTCTGCATGTTTGCAAGATTCGTGTACATTCTCTCTCCTACATGCCGCTAGATCGCCTTCATGGTGTACTGGATAGAGCGTGCACGTGGTAGATCAGTGGTTCGCTCCCCTGGCCACGCCATGCCAATTGACGTAAAGACATGTTACTTGTTGTTACCCTGGCTTTCAGAGGTCGATTGACCGCCTCCATGGTCGAGTGGTAGAGCGTGCACCCGGAGAGTGGGAGATCAGTGGTTCGCTCCCCTGGCCACGCCATGCCAATTGACGTAAAGAAATGTTACTTGTTGTTACCCTGGCTTTCAGAGGTCGACTGACCGCCTCATTACCAAAAGACGTTAAATTATGGTCTTTGTTGTTATCCTGTCTGGCGGTCGGCATAAAGGGGCTAAAACAAGGACTGGTCGGCTCGGAGTTAGTATACTGTGTCTGAGTGGGGTATTCATGTTAAACTGCGGCATGGTATCTCCGCGGGATAGCACTATAAATCGGCATCAGTCCGGACTAGTACAAGCTGGTCGGCTCCCTGTATGACAAGCATATGTTGCTGGGGAATTATCACAACCCCAGATCTACATGGGTGTGTTTGTTGTATCTAGACATTACCCCATCAGGGTCCTCACAATTTTAGGATGAGTGAGTTGGGTTTAACGAAGATTTTAACAGTATTCCAGTTATATCACGGCGTGTCAGCTTTATGTGGGAGGAAAGCCCGAAGTTGTCTCAGACGTTTACCACTTCGGTGAAACCCACGAGCACGGGTATGGTGCTGACAAACCTAGAAACATAATCGGGGCGAACCGGGATTCGAATCCACAATCATAGGTGTCTGGCGTGCCCAAGGGAAGAAAGTCTGCACAGGGAATTGCGGCGCCTTAGACGACTGGGCCACCCGTCCCGCCTCCCCCCACGACACCAGACACTTCACAAAGTCGTGCCGTACATCTAACATTACACTCAGTCTTGTTCGCGAAAACCTGGCGTCAGCATTGATTCGATTCATATATTTTTCACCACTGTTTTGCCTGGTACGCCCAAAGGAATCTGTGTCGGCAGATAGTCGAGACAGGTTATTCTCTGGCGTAACCGTTTTATATTTACATTATTCACATGACGTATGGCACATGACACATGCCAAATGACACACCACACACTGCGACACGCTACACATGTTACCTACAAGACTCTGTGACAAGAGGGATGACTTCAACACTCCAATTGTCAACTCCTCTTCAGGTTGAGCAATATTCCAGTAACTCCAACCTTTGGTGTTTAAATTTCACAACTGTTGAGATACAATTGAGCATGCTCTTTCTAAAAGGTTTCAAAGAACGTCATAATACACTTATTCAGAATATGTTTCATCATGATTACAACATTACCCATGTTGTTTTTAGGTAAACAATTGACTTGCCTTTGCATGTGTTTGTGACGGGTGCCACCGGTGGGGCAGGATACGCTCACCTTTTCGCGAACACCTGGTGTTCATAAACACAAGCTCATGATATTGGTCGGAAACGTACAATCAACTCTGGTTTATGCAGAGATTTCTATTGGATTTGGAAATTGTTTTGTTGCATCTTTACTTACAGAATTGACATTCTACACGCTGAACACATAAAAACATGCACACAATCTAACGCAAAAAAGTTCTCACAGCTCACACAATACACCCAAAACACAAACAATACGTACATCCAGGGAAATACAGCTGATATTGTTTGGTGGATATTTGTCGCGGTGTAAGTGAACGACGGCATTATACCGTGCAGTAGGACCAGCTGTTGGAGATCGATGTTAACCCGTGGTATCAATCTCGGTGACGTGCCGTTTTGATCGTCAAATCTGTTTTTCCCTTTGAACAATCGCTCAACTATTATTAAAAATACAACTACCAGAAAGTAATCTGAAGTCAATTTGAAAAATGATTACGCGTATTGTGACAAAAACGTCTATCCAACCCCCTGGACACTATGTAATCCAGACAAAGCCTACATCCTACACACCAGCTGATTATGGCCCTGCAATGTATATAGGGTAGCCGTTAACATTCCACTCTGTTGACGAGCGTAACACTGTTATTGAGTTGCATTGGAGCAACACTTGTTTTATCTCTTTTAACACATTGGCTCTAAATTCTAATAATTTGTTTTAAGGGTGTTTTAATATTAAATTGATGTTTGAAATATGCTGTTAGGAGACAATAATCGTAATCGTTTTTGAAGTGATGATTGGTGAGCCTTTGCGAACGTCGTGCAATGTAATATAAGGACCCCGAGTGGAAATGAATCACCTCTCATGGAACTGCGTTTGTTTCAAATTATTGAACCTTTGTTGTTGTTGAGCACATTTGATTTTTAACGAACTGAGCTTGAAACAAAATCGATTATCCTTCCAAGTTCTTCTGTGGTAGATCCTACTAACCAGTGTTCATTTTATATTCTATGGCCCTTTGTGTACAAAATATTGGCAATTTCCTCCCGCCTATCAGTATGCATCGCATATTTGGAAACCTCATCTAAAAACATACAGCGTGCAATTTTATTTTGTATTCAAAACGCTGTTTCATTTCGGCGCCAATATTCCGAGCTGTATGTTATGCCCCCTAAACTCGTGAGACAGGTTTCATTGAAAAGAATAACTACAGTTTGCAGTTTCAATTATGAACAGTAGATTTTCCACAAGACACACGACCGAAAAATGGCTTCGCTATATAAAACCCATTTCAAACGTATTCTTATGTGGGTTTTTTTCCATGGCAATGTTATGACAACCAGTGGTGAGTGAGTGAGTGAGTGAGTGAGTGAGTGAGTGAGTGAATGAGTGTGTGAGTGAGTGAGTGAGTGAGTGAGTGAGTGAGTGAGTGAGTGAGTGACTGAGTGACTGAGTGAGTGAGTGAGTAGTTTAACGTCGCTATAATTAGTAGTTTCGTTATACTACGATGCGTCAGCTTGATGTGGGAGGAAAGCCCGAAGTGATGTACAATGTATATCTTAGACGTGTATCTCTTTAGAGCAACCCACGCGCTCGGGTATAGTGCCGACAAACCGAGAATCATTATCAAGGCTAAGGTGGACCTCGAAACCACGATCATAGGTTTCTTGCACGCTCTGCTATAGTGTGTGACTTGGAGACCCGTGTCCCTCTACTATAGTATCTGACTTGGAGACCCGTGTCCCTCTACCATAGTATATGACTTGGAGACCCGTGTCCCTCTACAATAATATATGACTTGGAGACCCGTGTCCCTCTGCTATAATATATGACTTGGAGACCCGTGTCCCTCTGCTATAATATATGACTTGGAGACCCGTGTCCCTCTACTATAATATATGACTTGGAGACCCGTGCCCCTCTGCTATAGTATATGACTTGGAGACCAGTGCCCCTCTACTACAGTATATGATTTGGAGACCCGTGCCCCTCTACTATAGTATATGACTTGGAGACCCGTGCCCCTCTGTTTTAGTTTGTGACTTGGAGACCCGTGCCCCTCTGCTATAGTATGTGACTTGGAGACCCGTGCCCCTCTGCTATAGTGTGTGACTTGGAGACCCGTGCCCCTCTGTTTTAGTATGTGACTTGGAGACCCGTGCCCCTCTGTTACAGTATGTAACTTGGAGACCTGTGCCCCTCTGCTATAGTATGTGACTTGGAGACCCGTGCCCCTCTGTTATAGTATTTGACTTGGAGACCTGTGCCCCTCTGCTATAGTATGTGACTTGGAGGCCCGTGCCCCTCTGCTATAGTATGTGACTTGGAGACCCGTGCCCCTCTGTTATAGTATGTGACTTGGAGACCCGTGCCCCTCTGTTATAGTATGTGACTTGGAGACCTGTTCCCCTCTGCTATAGTATGTGACTTGGAGGCCCGTGCCCCTCTGCTATAGTATGTGACTTGGAGACCCGTGCCCCTCTGTTATAGTATGTGACTTGGAGACCCGTGCCCCTCTGTTATAGTATGTGACTTGGAGACCTGTTCCCCTCTGTTATAGTATGTGACTTGGAGGCCCGTGCCCCTCTGTTCTTGTATGTGACTTGGAGGCCCGTGCCCCTCTGTTATAGTATGTGACTTGGAGACCTGTGCCCCTCTGTTATAGTATGTGACTTGGAGACCTGTGCCCCTCTGTTATAGTATGTGACTTGGAGACCCGTGCCCCTCTGTTATAGTATGTGACTTGGAGGCCCGTGCCCCTCTGCTATAGTTAAGACTTGGAGACCCGTGCCCCTCTGCTATTGTATATGACTTGGAGACCCGTGCCCCTCTGCCATAATATGTGACTTGGAGACCCGTGCCCCTCTGCTATAGTATAGATTTCATATGAAATCCGTTTGAAAAATGAATGTGCGTATTTTTACACAAACGCTCATCTTGCTGGAGGAGATGCGTTACATTTTCCTTCAACATCCGTTTTAGTTGGTTTGGTTGCCACAGTTCAATCAACACAAAGCCTCCACACCCCATACATCAGCTTATTAGCGACCTGCGATGTATATAGTATAGTCGTTAACGTTCAACCCTGTTGACGAGCGGACCGCCTCCGTGGTCTAATGGTAGAGCGTCCGCCCAGACAGCGGAAGGTTCGGGGTTCGATCCCCAGCCGCGTCATACCAAAAGACGTTAAAAGATGGTACTTGTTGTTGCCCTGTCTGGCGCTCGGCATTAAGGGGCTAAAACAATGACTTGTCGGCTCGGAGTCAGAATACTGTGTCTTGGTGGGGTATTCATGTTAAACTGCGGCATTGTATCTCAGTGGGTTAGCACTATAAATCGGCATCAGTCCGGACTAGTACAAGCAGCCGCACACACACATACACGTGCATACACGTCGCTATATAAGGGCAATAATCTTGGACGCGACGTTAAACCCCATTTCACCTCACCTGTTGACGAGCGTAACCTAGCACCCATTGAGTTGCCTAAAGCAGCAATTATTCTATTGCTTTTACCAACACACTGGCTCTACATCATAATCATTTGTGTTATGATTGTTTATTGTTACGTGTCGATTCCTAAATTAAAACAATATGTTTACCCAGAAATTTGTACATGTACCTAAAAGAGCTTAGTGTGAAACCAAGAAAAACCAACAAGTGGTATACAATCAACAAATGTATTTCAGAGTTAACTTGGTTTACAAATCAAGACAAATTACTGCACAGCAATTACAACGTCAAAAGACAATAGAGTGGTAGAACAACATTTAAATTCAGTGTAAAAAATATGATGGCAGTGGTCAGTTTAAAATACAAAAATACAATGGTCATAACAAACGTCAGTGATAAAATATATTCGTCCAGCGGCGACAGCGGTCAACTTTCCGTGATGGGCTGGGCAGGGAATAAGGAATGATGACTCAGTGTGATCCTCACATGAAAGCTGGTTTTGACGTGATACGATGCTTGAGAGATACGTTAACATGCTCTTGTCCCACTATCTATACAGTCTACTAACTAGCTATTGAAAATTTCTACACAGTGCCCTCACCAGTCTAGCGGTACTAGAACATTCCATAAAATGTTTCTATAACACGCTATCACCGTCCGCGGTATACCGGACCGGAAGTTAACACCATACAAACATCTACATATAGTTACTTCCTGACGACTGCTTACATTAGATAGTACTACATTCCTGACGACTTATCAATGTCCAAACACAACGCAATAAGCATCTACCGAGTCTCAACAGAAATAATGTATTGATTGGATGATTGAGTATGGTTTTACGCCGCTTTTAGCAATATTCCAGCAATATCCCGGCGGGGGACACCAGAAATGGGCTTCACACATTATACCGGTACCCATGTCGGGAATCGTACGCGGGTCTTCGGCGTGACGAGCGAACGCTTCAACCTTTAGGCTACCCGACCGCCCCAGAAACAATGTAACACATTTACAATCATTGTCAAACAATAAAAATACACCGCTATACAACAGGATTAAATTAACTTTGGAAATGTGCTGTAAGAGGACACTAATGGTAGTCGTTTTTCAAGTGATGTCTGGTAACCGTTGGCGAACGTCGTGCAATATAAGGTCCGCGAGTGGAAATGTATCTTCTTTCATGGACCTGCATTTGTTTCAAATTATTGTTAGGCACATGTTTGATGAATTGAACCTGGAACAAAATAGAGTATCCTTCCATGTTGTTCTGTGGTAAAACTTGCTAATCAGTGTTGATATGTTTTCTCGGGACCTTTTTGACCGTTTGGTAAATTGTAGTGAGTGAGTGAGTGAGTGAGTTGGGTTTAACGAAGCTTTAAACAGTATTCCAGTTATATCTCGGCGTGTCAGCTTAATGTGGAAGGAAGGCCTGAATTGTTACATGTCTCAGACGTTTACCACTTCGGTGAAACCCACGAGCACGGGTATGGTGCTGACACACCTAGAAACATTATCGGGGCGAACCGGGAGTCGAACCAATAATCATAGGTTTCTAGCGTGCCCAAGGGACGCAACTCTGCACAGCGATTCGCGGCGCCTTAGACAATTGGGCCACCCGTGCCCCCTTGGTAAATTGTAAAGAAAATTGTCAATTGCCTCATGCCTATCAGTATGCAGGTCATATTTGTATACCTAAAACATTTTGCTTTTAAAATGCAATTTCATTTTGGAGCCAAAATTCAGAGCAGTTTGTTACCTTGTCCAAATCCGTTGGAGATAGATGTCATTGAAAGAAATGCTGACAGCTTGCAGTCTCAATAATGTACTCACCTCTAAGTATGAGTCAGTCGGATATTTGTGGCTCAGAAAATCGTTCCGAAATATGAAAGCCATGACATACTTGCAACCTCATTATGTTAGAAATATTCAACTGTAGTTTTGTACGGTAATGGTATAATGGCAAGTCGTGTTCCATGTGTGAGTGTGTGGGCAACATTTACTTTTTATTTCTTTTTTCATTCAGTAGACTTATATACTTGTATAATGGCCATCGGTTGTCAATATTCCCCTGTCGGCTTCGTTAAATCTTCCTCAATGTGGATTATGACGCAATTACAGCTCTACATTCCCAATCCCTGGAGTAGCTCTGCCATGAATTAGTGAACTTTATGTACACTGAAGGGAACGGAAATCAAGATATTATCTTGCAAACATTCCTTCGTTAAAACTACCTCAAACACTGTAACATTTAATAGCGATTGACAATACCTTGTGTGTTAGGTCTTAGATTAAACACTGTGACATTTAATAGTGATTGACAGTACCGTGTGTGTTAGGCCTTAGATTAAACACTGTGACATTTAATAGTGATTGACAGTACCGTGTGTGTTAGGCCTTAGATTAAACACTGTGACATTTAATAGCGATTGACAATACCTTGTGTGTGAGGCCTTAGGTTAAATAATGGGACATGCATGTGTCAGCCGCTTGAGCTTTGAGTCTGATGTGTAAGTTTCCTGTGAGTACTAAATCTTTCTCTCTCTCAAGGGAGCTCGTTATGTATTCTATTTGCACATCATTGGATGGTATGCAAGTAGTTTTCTGTTTCAAAACGTTTGCTTTTGTGATTGAGATATGAGTGCATACGTTTTATTGGACCGTCAAAAACAGAAAGATAGAATGAGTAAAGATACTATAGGTATAGTCGGGCTCCAGTGTACAAGTCCATTCTTTTTATTAAATGCTGAGTACTGAGAACTCTTGGTTGAAGACCCTCTACGTTTCCTCCGTGATCAGGCTAAAAGTTACATACAGTGAAAGTCACATAATAAAACCCCCATGTTTTTTCCCAATGAACCTCATACTAATACTACACATACAGTTGTCAACATATCATCCTTGTCTTAATCCTTTCAACGTGATGTACAATGAGAATAGTATTACAATACGAGCATTTGGAGGAATAATTAACTAGAAAACGTACAAGACTATGCACTCAAAGACAGTTCTCGGGGTGTTGTTTTCCGAAAACCATGACAAAAAACTAATACCTAGACCGTCAATGTCAGCTGTTGATATCAGATACATTTGGTTGAATGTTGATCGGCTCTATAAGTGGTTATAATGACTACACACGAGGAAGAACCACATTGATGTTTACGTATTATGCGGTACATACAATACTATTCAAGTAGTACGGGCGTCGATGTTGGATGTTGATATTATTGAACTGCACATGCACAAGGTGAACATGATAACTTGACATCACTGACATTTAAAGCTGCAATTAGAGATAACCAAATGCAAATATCTACTAAATGACATTCATATACGCTACAAATAGCTGCAATCATAACAAAAAAATGTCTTAGGTATAAAATAGATTCTTCCCCTGGAATTCCAACGGAAATCCTACCAGTTGTCATGTTTGTGGCTTAATACTATATATATGGTCTCGCTCCACTACTTACAAGAACGTACAAGGTTTGACCAACCTGAACGGGCATAACGATCTGCATGCCAATAATAGATGGTGACGTATGGAAACAGAACCTGTAGCAGAGCTGGTGATGCTTGAAATGAACTTCCAGTGGATGTGTGCAGCTTCCAGTCACTTTCCAACAGAACATTCGACTGAGTGCTCTTGAGCAGGGAGAACATGGAGAGGATGCGCTATATAAATCGAAAACTCATTATTTTAAACGAAACACATTTCTGGTGTCCTCCATCGTTATATTGTTGAAATATTACTGAACGCAGTGCAGAACCAAAGTCATTCACTCACATACGGTACGTATTCAAATGGGGAAAGGGCATTATTGGTTAAACTCAAATATCCCTGAAGTTATATACTACTTAACACAAACTTCAACTCAAACCACACCACTCATTATTATCAATATCACAAGTTGATTCTTGTTGGTAGATATCATGACTGTATCGAAAAATGTAACCGTTTTCAAATTTGAAATCTCACACTTATACTTGTGAGTAGTGTGTTTTTTTTTACCAATAACTATTTTCGATATTAATTACCTTCGTCGTGATAAATCAGGAATACTGCTAACAGCAGCGTACAACAACAAACCTATGTTTTCTAAGATGACTGGCAAATATGTGTAAGATCAACATAAACCCTTTACTAAGTAATGACAAACAATAGTATGGATGATGACAACACAATTTCCATTCAGGCGACTCGTCGATGGAGATGCTGACGCCGTGATGAAGATTGCGAGAGAGATTAATCAACGTACTGTACAAATACTGGGAATACCTTGTGCACAATGGTCACGAGAGTCATATAATGGAGTGTGCTTAAGACTAAATTTCAGCAGAAGGAAAGACATGAACCAATTATCGGTGTCGAATTATTGACATTCAGTCAGTTGATGAAGTGGCAGCATATGCCAAAGGTATATAGCCCCTTCTTTCAGTCTTCAAAAACAGTTATCGTTTTACAAAATCGTCCTCCATAACCTTCTTTCCAGGAAAAATATAAAATACTAATCAGACTTTATGTGGCTTTACATACACGCATCAGGTAAATGTCAATCGATTCAATCTTTTTGGCTGGGAGACTTGGATTTTATTGCTCTGGGAGATTAAGGTCTGTCGCAACCAATCTCATTAAAATCAGATCTTAGTTCTCGTTAAAGATCTGAGGACATCCCATTACGGTTCACGTCAGAGCGACCTTTCATCCAACCAATCAAAGCGTCGCTTACCAGATCATGAAAGTGACAGTCGGAATGTGTTTTCTAATCATGTAACCTCGAAAATGATAACAAGGGTTATTCCGAACAACATTTACGGCCCGTACGACTGATTCCGTCAAAATCATCGTCTATCTTTCGCTTCCGTGGGATAAACATTTGAACGGAGGAGGCGTTGCACAATACGTGGGAAGGACTGCCATACAATCTCAACCATATATTAGACATTCGGGAATGTTCGTTTGTTCTGATTTCAAAATTTTAATCGAGAACTGAGTCAACATATTTTTCAAGCGTAGTCTGCAATGGAAGTCGCCAGGTTGAAACAAGTGCCGTAAAGCTCGAGAAAGCTGCTTTCTAATTGGCTGATGTCGACTTCTTGTTAGTCATTTTAGTGGTCGGTCAAAGTACGCGAAAGGTCGTTCTGACGTGACCCGTAATGTGGTGTCCTCAGATCTTTGTTCAGCGGCAGCGAGAACTTAGATCTGGTTTTAATGAGATGGTGTCGCAACGTTATTGAATGTACTCACGAGACAGAATATTGAGGGTGAACGACACATACAGTTTTTCAGAGAAATATTCTTTCCATTAATGCGCAGTGCGCAAACCTGATTTGCATTGCATTAGTACCTTTGCTATCCTAAAACAAGTTGAAAAAATGTCATGAATTAGGACGACATGATCATGATGTTTAGTGTATTGTGTTCGCCTTTTTTCTTGTCTTGTTGTCTCTTGTCCCGTCTTCATTTGTTTTGTTTTGCCATACAAGCTTGCCCTGTTCGCGAACGCCTGGTGTCATGACTGATTTTCCGTGATCCATTCCTATACCTTTATCCACTGTTTTGTCTTTTACGCCCATTGAAATCTGTTTTGGCAGATAATCGAGACTGATTTTTCTACGGCTTTAACGTTTTATGTTTACATAATTCACATGACGCAAGACTCATCACACAAAGTTACACGCAAAACATATTACTTACAGAATCTTACTACTGCACTCTGCACAATTCAAACATGCACACAATTTGACGCAAGACAGTTCTCACAGTACAAGCAATACGTCCAGGGAAACAGAACGAGGGCATACTCCCATGTACGTGCAGGAAGGCAAACTGTTGGAGATCGATGTCTAGACAATCATGTTACCAATCTCAGTGACGAGCCGTTTTCCAGCTTTGATCCTCGTATGAATATTTACCCTTTTGAACAATCGATTGCCATTCTAGAATTTGATTAGTAAATAAGAAAACATTCAACTTTAACGATAACATCAAGCTTCCGCTTGATAACGGTGTAAGAATCTACATCGAAACGTCGCTAAATACAATAAACCAGAAGACATTGTCCATAAAGTTGCATGTTTTCTTATTTTGAACAATTGCTTAACTATTACAATACGAATACTAATATAACTACTAGAGAAGTAAATTGAAGTCCATTTGCAAAATGATTGTGCGTATTGAGACACAGACGTCCATCTGACTTGAGATATTTCACATCTTCCCAATCATATTTCGTTCGTAGTAAATAGTTGTAGTAGCTACCAGATTATCTCACTATATAATTCCAGACAAAGCTTAAATCCCATATATCTGAACAGCGGCTTATAATTTTTATAGTGTAGTCGTTGACGTTGACGAGCGTAACCAAGCACACACTGAGTTGCCTAAAACAGCAATTGTTTTAACTCTTTTACCAACACACTGACTCTAAATTCTAATCATTTGTTTTAAGAACGCTTTTTCAATTGACTTTGGAAATATGCTGTCAGAGAACAATAATGGTAATCGGTTTTGAAGTGATGATTGGTGAGCGTTGGCGAGGCCTCCGAGTGGAAATGAATCACCTTTCATTGAATGTCATTTCTTTCAAACCATTGAATCTTCGAGGTTGTTGAGCATATTTGATGTTTAATGAATTGAAGCTGGAACAAAATCGATTGTCCTTCCATGTTCTCCTATGTTACATCTAGCTAACCAGTGTTGATATTGTGTTTTTTATTATCCTTGATGACTGTTTGGTAAATTATAAAGAATATTGGCAATTTCACCATGCCTGTCGGCACGCAGCGCATGTTTTTGAAGTTAAGCATTGAAAGGTACAGCCTGCAATTTATTTTGCATTTAAATTACTATTTCGTTTTGGAGGCAATATTCAGAGCCGTTTGTTACGTTGTCTAAACTCATTAGAGACAGATTTGATTGAACAAATGTTGACAGCTCGCTGTCTTAATAATAAACAACCTCTTAGTATGAGCTAGTCGGATTTTTCAGGCAACGAAAAATTGTTCCGAATATAAAACCAACGACAGCCTTGCAACCTCATTATGTGAGAAATATTCAACTGTAGGTGTACCAATAATGGTATAAATACCAGCTGTCTCCGATATGTGATTGAGTGGGCGACATTGTACATTTATTTCTTGATATTTACATAGTGTGTGTGTTATTCTATTTATCGCGATTCTGATTGGCTGACGTGGAATCCAATTGAATGTTATTTTTCGATAACTGCAGAAAATCGCAGAGTGACGGAACTACTTTTCAGAGGGGTGTTTCCCGGTGACCTTGACCTTGTCAAGAGTAAGTTAATCCATAAAATCTAATAATAGAACATTGTACAGGGAACGCCTTATTCGTACCATTGAGATTTGACTCATTTCATGGATGTATTTGGCTATTATACATTTCACTAATTAACGCATATAATAAAGATTTGGGAAGTGAAATTGATATTGTCAGAGACAAGCATTTTAATGCCGTCAACAACCTGCTAAGTGCCAAATTAAAACTTAAAACAGGCACCTCTCGCCCTACACAACACACACATCATAATTCAAACGTTTGAGTTATAAAAGATAAATTCTGATCTAGCTGAATCAGATAATGACGAAATCCTTATGTACAAAGTGTGGTACAGTTTGGCCATTTATTTTGTATTTTGAGGTCTTGAATTCAACCAACAATGACCTCCTATGTTTTTGAGAAGATGGTGGGCGAGAATATGCTCGGCTGCACCACGGAACAGCAAAAAGACCACACAGGGTGGGTGACGTTACCCGGAGCTACATCGGATAAAAGGATGTATACCACAGGGGGGAACAGATTGTCCATTGAATCACTTAACAAAATGCTACAACTCTGTCATATTGATTCAAATGCACTTTTTGTAGGCCTACGAAATACACCTCTGATGATGTTTGGTACACGTGTAAGCCCACCAGAAAACGTATGTTTTCGGATTTTATGAAACATCTGTCCAAAACGTCAAGATGCAGCTTTAACCCTTCACACCTTACTGTTTACGGGCAACAATTATCAGATTTTAAGTGATGCAGGGATGGAGCATCGCGACATCATGTACATGTACAAGATATGAGGCCTCTGTCAGGAGTTACAGTAGAGACTGCTCCTCACATCAGACACGCTACATAAGCGACACGTTAGCTGCACAACAATTGAATCACTAGCACCATCAGCACAGTTCATGCTTCTGCAAGCGCACCTGTTATTGTCACCCTTCTCGCTTATTCTTATTTCCTCGTAATATCCAGGTTCTTGAATTGGACATTACTTCGAATTCAAGCACTTCCCTCCCCGCTTCCAATGGAATGTTGGCAAATTTAACTGTCAGTTTTCCTTCTACGTCGACCGCGAATAAACTCTGTGTGGTGCGCTGGTCCAGTGACTGGTCTACGAGAACCTGAAGGTAAGGTGAAGGTTACATGACGTAACACAAAATAGTTCCAAACGTTCCGTCAAATAAACAGAATAGTATGTGGAAAGATGAAAATGTTTGATGGTACTTAATTTCTATTTTGCCTCTTGGTTAACAAAATAAAATTGCTCAATAAAAGGAGGTATAACTGTAGATTACTCGATACAGTAAGCATTTCTGAAAACTAACCAAATTAGGTTTATTAAACATTACTTAGTAATTATAAAGATTTTTTCACGTTTTTGTACATTTATCGATGGATAACAGTCGAAAATGTAATATAAAATCGTTGCGCTTCGCGACGCGATTTCATACAATTTGTAACTGTTATTCTTCGACAAATTCACAATAAAGCGTAAAACAATCCTTAATTACATTAAGCACACTCTTGTAGGTGTTCTATGCTTGTCAGTATGCCGTAATCAGGGTCGTTATGGCGCTGCCTGTTATGCCACGTAAATAAAGGTATCAATTAGCTGAGGATCATCACAGGGTGATATTACTCGTTTGCCTACACTAAATCGATTTCTTGCTCAATGTGCATTATGACGCAATTACAGCTTTACATTCCCAATCCCTGGAGTAGCTCTGCCATGAATAGTGAACATTATGTACACTGAAGGGAACGGAAACCAAGAATATTATCTTGCAAGAATTCGTTGGTTAAAACTGCATCAAACACTCTGACATTTAATAGCGATTGACATTAAGCAGTGTGTTAGACCTTAGGTTGGACAATGTGACATGCATCTGTTGGCTGCTTGAACCTTGTGTATAGTGGACTCGCGTTCTCTCTGTGTGTGTCTGTGTGTGTCTCTGTGTGTCTCTCTGTGTCTATCTGTCTCTCTCCATCTCTCTATCTCTCTCTCACACACAAGCTCCATATAATCGACGTGTACATGATTTACATTTCCGTGTCTAGACAATAATCCCTTCCCACATCATCTTATCATGTTAAGCTTCGGGCATTATTAGTTAACCAACCATTCAAGAGAGGGTGCAAATGAAGTTGGCTGGACTGACCTTTTAGTCGTTTAAGCTTTGCTAACTCTCATGTATTTGAAACAATATATCAGGGACCTGGGGGTAGCTCAGTTTGTGTTTTTTTCTTATTATTGTGTGGCAAATCCATACTCACTCATTCAATCAACTGCAAGTAACTTGCTGTTTATAAGGTTTATGCTGCATGGTTGCATAAGTTTTATTAAATGCTAAGAACTCCTGGTTGAAGACCCTTTGCGTTTCCGTGAAGAAGCCAACGGTAAAAATCACAAAATACAACCCCAATGCATTTATCAAATGACACTTAGTCTATTATTACACACAGTTGTCAACATATTATCCTTATCTTAATCCTTGCAACGTGATGTACAATGAGAATTGTATTACAATACGAGCATTTGGGGGAATAATTAACTTGAAAAGTTACAAGACTATGCACTCAAAAGACAGTTCTCGCGGTGTTGTTTGCAAAAAACATGACAAAAACTAATACCTAAACCGTCAATGTCAGCTGTTGATATCAGATACAGTTGGTTGAATGTTGATCGGCTCTATAAGTGGTTACAAGGGCTGCACATCAGGACGAATCCATGTTTACATATGATGCGGTACATACAATACCATTCAAGTATAGCGGGCGTCAATGTTGGATGTTGATATTATTGAACCGCACATGCACAAGGTAAACATGATAAGTTTACATCACTTACATTTAAAGCCGTGATTTGTAAATTTTTGATTGCCAGAATATTGTCATGTTGGTATTTACAATACCTTAACATTCCTAACTGCTGTCGTGTTTGTGGCTTAATGATATATGTATGGTCTGGCTCCAGTACTTGCGAGAAGTTATAAGGTTTTACCAACCCGATCGGGCATAACGATCTGCAAGCCAACAACAGATGGTGGTGCCACCAGCCCGGGCAGAAAAAGCATGGAAACAGAACCTGTAGCAGAGCGTCTCCGTGGTCTAGTGGTAGAGCGTCCGCCCGGAGAGCGGAAGGTCCGGGGTTCGATCCCCAGCCGCGTCATACCAAAAGACGTTAAAAGATGGTACTTGTTGTTACCCTGTGTGGCGCTCGGCATTAAGGGTCTCATTGAAAGCAAGGACTGGTCGGCTCGGAGTCAGTATACAGTGTCTGAGTGGGGAATTCATGTTAAACTGCGGCATGGTATCTCAGTGAGCTAGCACCATAATTCGGCATCAGTCCGGACTAGTACAAGCAGCCACACAGACACACACACGTACATGCACATCGCTACACAAGTGCAATAATCTTGGACACGACGTTAAACCCCATTTCACCTCACCTCACCTCAAGACCATACTGTTCAAAAGAGCATGAACGCTCTTGTTTGTTTGTTTGTTAGTTGTTTAACGCCGCTCTCCAGCGATATGACGGCCGTCTGTAGATGTTAATATACTCAGGCTATAATCCTTTTATGATTGCAATCTTGTTGGCTATGTACTATATCAGAAGCAAGGGGTAATGAATCACTTTACGACACGAAGCACATTTCTGGTGTCGCCCATCGTAAATATTGCTGATATAACGCGGCGTAAAACACAATTCACTCACTCATTTATATATTCAAGGGGATAAACGGGGTCTATGCTCATTATTGTCCCCTCACGTTGATTCCTAGTTAGATGCAATGCCTGGATCAAAACCAGTACTTTCTTCAAATTCTAAACCTCACAGTCATACCTTTTTATATTCTGCTGCTCAGTTACCAGCATCTTTATACAACTCTAACATTGTTGATAGCATAAACAACAAACCTCTCTTGTCTGCACAAATACATGTCTGAAAAATGTGTGTAAGATCTTTATTCATCCTTTGCTTAGTAATGACAAACCATGTATGGAAGACAACATGATTTACATTCAGACGAGGCGTCGAGGATTTTGTATCGAGATTAGATATCTATTCAGCTTCAGCTGCAAAACCAAAATATTTTTTTCCTAGAATTTCTTTTGAAGGAAAAACACCTTCCAAAAATATCATTTTTGTGGCAGGCAATATCTTTGTTTTGTCAATTTAAAGATCTGAAGCGTAATTTTTTTTCTCAAGAATTGAACAGTTTATGTTTTGGGGACAAAATCCCAACCCCAACTCCTCCCCTCCCCCAACGCACACACACACACAAGCACACACACACACGCACGCACACACACACGCACGCGCGCACGCCATTACGAACGCACGCACGCACGCACATGGCACGTCCCTAAATTAAGGGGATATGATCACCATAGCTCATGCCTTGTCGTCTCTTGATTTCTCGACTCTCGTCTTCCTTCATCTTTTCTTTCCTTGTTTTCTTTTCTCTCGTCCTCATTCGTCTTGTGTCATTTTTCTTACCCTTTCTGCGAACACCTGGTGACATGACTTATTTCAAGTGATCCATTCATATATTTTTGACCACTGTATTGTCTTGTACGACCAGTGGCAGATAATCGAGACTAATTATTCTCTTGCGTTGAGATGACGCATGACACATCCCACTGTTACACTCAACACATGTTACTTACAGAATGTACATACTACACTTTGCACACATCAAACATGCACACAACGTAACGCCAAACAATTCTCACATTACAAGCAATACATCCAAGAAAACAAGACACCTACTGCTGGTTGGTATCTGTCGTGATGTAATTGAACGAGGCCGTTTTCCATGTTTGGTATGTCCATTCCTCTTTTGTACTGGATTCCAAAGTTTAATAAAAATCCGTACAAAGAGAGAGATATTGCTGGGCCCAGTTCGATCTATTAAGATTTCAAAGAGCGCCATGCGACTCTTGCTCTGAAGTTGTTTGATCAAGGTTAAATCATTCAAGGCCTCAGTAAAGCTTTCAGAAATTTCTATCAAAGACATGTGGATGACATTTCTAAATTGACTCATCAGTGACAAAAATGATGTCCGATGCAATTCTCTATTTTGACTTGTACCACATGTTCATTCAGGTGAACAGTTGACTTGCCTTTGCATGTGTTTGTGACGGGTGCCAGCGGTGGTGAGGAAGCCCTCACCGTTTCGCGAACACCTGGTATCATCACTATGTGATGGTACCTCATGGACGCAGTACTATGTTATGGTCGGTATTGTCCAATTGACTCTGGTTTGGCATTGGTGTCTTGTGAATAGGGAAAGTTTTGTTGTCGCTTTTATTTGATCGTCATATAAGTTTTAAAGCCTTTGAACAATCTCTTAACTATAAATGATATGACTAATACATGAGAAGTAAATTAAAGTCTATTTGCAAAATCATTGTGCGTATTGTGACACAAACGGCAATGTTGATGGAGATGGAGTACATCTATGCAACCCTCTGGTCACTGTCTAATGTCTGACAATGCCTACATCCCATACATCAGCTGATAAGAGACCTGTAGTCTATAATGTGAAGTCGTTGACGTTTTACTCTTTGAATAATCACTGAACTATTTCTTAGAATATCACTACCCATGAAGTCAATAGACGCTCATCTGAGAATATTATTGTGCCTTATTTCACATAAACATGACCTCCTTCTTGTGATAAAAACGTCCATTCGTCTAGGGCTACGTTATATCTTCCCAGTGAGATTGTGACACTAATGCATAGCAGACAAATCCTTACCCCAATACATCAGCTTACAAGCGACCTGTAATGTATAGTCATTGGCGTTTTATCCTATTGAAGAGCGTAACCCAGCACATTTTTATTGAGTTGCCTAAAACAACAATTGTTTTATCTCTTTTACCGACACACTGGCTCTAAATTCCAAACGTTTAAAGACTGTTTATATAAACTGACGTTGGAAATGTCGTGTAAGAGAACAATAATGGTAATCGTTTTTGAAGTTTTGATTGGTAAGCGTTGGCAAACGTCATGCACTGTAAGGACCCCGAGTGGAAATGAATCACCTTTCATGGACCTGCATTTGTTTCAAATTATTGAACCTTTGTTGTTGTTGAGCACATTTGATGTTTAATGAATTAAGCCTGGAACAATATCGATTATCCTTCCATGTTCTTCTGTGGTAAATCTTCCTTACCAGTGTTGATTTTATGTTTTCTTGGGCCCTTGATGAACGTTTGGTAAATTATAAAGAATATCTGCAATTTCCTAATGCCTGTCAGTGTGCAGAGAGCATTTGCAAACCTATTATTGGAAAATGAGCACGCATCGTATTTAGTATTCAAAATACTGTTTCATTTCAGAGACAAAACACGGAACGCCTTTCTTACGTTGTCTAAACTGGTTAGACACAGATTTCAATGAAAATAATGCTGACAGCTTGCAGTCTCAATTGAAGTATGAGTCAGTCGGATTTTTCAGTCTCAAAAATATCATTCCAAAATATAAAACCCATGAAGGCCTTGCAACCTCATTATCAAAGAAATATTCAACTGTTGTTTTTGACAGTCATGGTATAATGGCCATTTGTCTCCTTTATGTGAGTAAATGAGTTGGCATCTATGCCACGGTGAACAGTATTACAATTCCATCACGGCATGTTGGGGAAAATAAGTTCTGATGGAAAGTAATGCAGGTTATGCAGATTTGTAGAACTCCTCTAACAGGGGTATGGTTACATTTCTAAAAAACATCATGAAGACGAAAATGTGACTGAGCCCAAGATGATAGCTTTTTTGGACGCCTGGAGGACGCAGCTTTGCATAGCAAAGTGGCGCATTAGACGACCGGGCCTCCCATGTCCCCTCTCTTGTTCAACCGACATTAGGTACAACTTCACACAATGAAAGTGATGTACTGGTTGCCTTTTCCATTGCACATGGAACATGTTCAAGATGGTGAGCCCCAGTTTCATTACAGTATTATGAGAAGCCATCAACGTCATTCCTTGGTGGTTGAATAGCTTGGTGGTGTAAAGCGTTGGTCCCCCGTGCTGAAGGAGCAGGTTTGTTTCCAAACAAAGCCGGTAATCAGATGTGAAAAGATAAATCTACACTCTTCAAAAAAAGAAACAGGTAGTACGCATATAGTTCATAGTTCATTAACTACACAAAAAAACGGTATATAAATTGGATATATGTTATTGGAAAATGTTGTTGGCCTGAT